>NC_091744.1:54881916-55591916 GCF_043380555.1 Nothobranchius furzeri | reverse complement strand
AGCGGCACCACCATACCTTACTGGCCTCCTGCAGAGGCATGCTCCACCCCGGGTTCTCACGCTCAGCTGTTGGTGGTTCCCCATTCAAAATGTAAGTCGTGGGGGGATTGTGCGTTCTGTGATGGGTCCAAGACTTTGGAATGACCTGCACCAAGTCCCATCTGAAGACCCATTTTCATGTCTCAGCTAGGGTTGGGCGATTTGTATAATTTTTCCCACCGTCAATCGTTACTCCAAAAAAAAGCTGATGGACGATTTTTTCGTGCATGTGACGTCATGACGCACGGACTGATTTGTGAACACAGAAGAAGCCCAAACCATAGAATTTATTTTAAATACAAGTGCAGCACATATGTATGCTGGATGAGAAATGTATATTTTCATTTTGTTTAATTTTGTATTTGTGGTTTGGTAGAGTGACGTATAAACGGCTCGTATTAAACACGGTTAAAATGTTAAAAAGAAGCCTTGCCTTTGGTTCCCTGTGGTGCCCACTGTTGTGGTTTTTATTTAAGCTAAATGTTTGAACAAAAACTTCTGGGGTTCATTCTTTTATAAGTGAGGGACGGAATGAATTGCTGCCGCGTTTGGACGCACTCTGAGGAGGCAGCTCCTGCCAGAGGTCACATGATCCATTTATCCCCGTCACTTTTAGTTCTAAAATTATGAATAATCATTTGTTAAATTTCCATTCAATTTAAAAGCTTCCTTCCAGAGTATTTCTCTTATCAAATGGCACCATCTAGTGGCTGAGAAGCGTATCACACAAAAACGCTGTTCCTCTGTTTTTTTAAGATGGCGACTTCACGTTTCTGTTTATAAATGTGCTTCTGTAGCCGACAAACAGCTAAAACACGTTGTTTTACGAGTATTATTCTCATGTCATGTTGTGTTCTCATATATTTATATTTTAGAGACTTACTTGTCCATGAAAAGTTCATCAACTTAGCATCAGCCAAGGTATTCCTTAAATTTGAAGCGTCCAAGCGGTAGTCTAACGCTATTGGTTAGTTCTTGTCGGCGCGGTTTCCTATTGCACAGAGCTCTGCCGGGCAGGGGGCGTGCTTAGTTAAAAAAAAAAAAGACGTATTGCTTATATTATATCACAGTACACGATAAGATAATCACTTTTACGGATTTCTGAAAAATCATACATAATTTCTGAAAAAGGAAAACCCCGGAAAGCAGCTTTAATTAATATTTAGTCCAACCAAGCTGATCAGAATGACCCAATAACATGAACAATGCAATTAATCCATTTCACTTAGATTAGGAACATTTCGCCTGCAGTGGCTCAAAAGCACGTTCCTCCTGCGCCGCGTAAACCTGAACTGGTCACCTGCAGCTTGTGTGTAATCAAATGTCTCCGGGGAGCTTGCTAAAGAGGTTATGAGCTTCTAGACGTTTGCCTCAGACAGACTCGTGGCTGTTTAAATAATGTTCTGGATGGATCCGTGCTCTGCTGACACACTCGAAGCAGGTCCAAAGCAAAGTTTTAAATCGGGAAACATTTCTCCAAATGAAATAACCAGAAGTCTTCCAGACTGAAAGATAGAAGGGTTTCCACTTTCCACTCAACGCCGCGCTGTAGTGCACAATGTCGAGTGTGTCGCAGACGCTCTCTGAGCCTCTCCGCGCGTTCTTGGTGAGACAGTGCGCCACTTGCGCGTGCACTGTCAGTAGCCAGAGGAGGTGGGAAAAGGCTCAGATGCGCGGATGGGGATTATTTCTTGATTGTTACCTCCGCAATGTTCTCTGTGCGTAACGTGTAAAATATTCGTCAATGTTGAGAAGCAACATGTTTTCTTTAACTAAAGAGTGTTCATGCAGGACTAATGTAATCTGTGTTAAACATGAATTTGTTTGTTACCCTCAGGAGGTGTCCTGTGTGGCAGCCATTTTGAAGCAGCTAAAGAGGAAGCCCGCCTCTAATGCTGCCTTTATATAGGAAATGCCTGAGTGGACTGATGTGATTGGCCGACCTGAATTGGAGAGGGGGTCAGAGAGTATATAGGTGGACTGTTGGGTGTGGCAAGAGATCTTTTCTCTCTGAAAGTGACACTGGAGGAGAGTTGGATGGGTGGCCATTTTGAATAGTGCTGGGATTTTCAGATTTTTGTTTGGACCAGAGGAAATTAAATTGGTTTTCCTTGTTTATCAACCAAGTCATCATGCTTCTTTTGTCCTCACTACACTTCACTGTGTAACAGTCAATAACAAACAAATTAATAAATAAACAAATCGCCTCCTGTAAAAAAAAAAAAAAAAAAAAAAACAATCACAACGGCACAGCCCATCGCCGATGGTCGATTCATTCGTCCCATCGCCCAACCTTAGTCTCAGCTTTCCGCCACTAAATGAGGCATATTGGCATCTTTGTCCTACTTTTTAAAATGTTTTTTTAAATGTTAGCATTTTCTTCCTTTTTAGATTAATGTTGAAATGTTTTAGAATAAATTGATGTTGATAAATGCTAAATTGTGTTTCTGACTTTGTGTTCAGCACCTTGGCCGTCTGATGAGGGCGTGAAAGGGCTTTATAAATTAAGTAGAGTATGATGCTGAAGGCTCAGAGAAAGCTGAACCATCATTACCGGGCACCAGAGCAGAGTGAGGAGACGGCTGTGAGACCAGCAGGCAACTCAGAGGTTGACAGAAGGACAAAACCCTGCATCCTCCACTCTGAGACACCATCACCGCCTTGGAGAAGCTGTACTGGGCTGTCCTGGAGGCCTCTGCCCTCTGAGATGCACTGAAGAGACATGAGCTTAGCGAGGAAGAGGAGCACGTAGTGGAGGAAGGAACAGCGCTCCTTTTGGTCTGGGCAATCAAGGTCCTCAGCTCCTAGAGAGAGAGAGAGAGAGAGAGAGAGAGAGAGAGAGAGAGAGAGAGAGAGAGAGAGAGAGAGAGAGAGAGAGAGAGAGAGAGAGAGCGAGAGCGAGAGAGAGAGAGAGAGAGAGAGAGAGAGAGAACAGAGCTAAGTGAACAACTAGATATTAACTAAAAAAACCCATAAGAGATTTCCAACATGGAAAACAAACTGATCTAGTATTTGGTTCATCTGTTCTCCTCCCTCTTCCTCTTCCCTGCACTTTAGCAGACACATAAACCTCAAAGCCAAAAGGTGAATAAGGAAAAAGTCAAAGTCAGATTTGAAGCCAAAATTCTAAAACAAAGCTAATTTACAGTGGTGTGAAAAACTATTTGCCCCCTTCCTGGAGAGAACAAAACCCAAACCTACATTGCCCTGTGTGAAAAAGTTATTGCCCCCTTTGTTAAAACATTACCCAACTGTGGTGTTTCATACCTGAGTTCAGTTTCTGTAGCCACCCCCAAGCCTGATTACTGCCACACCTGTTTCAATCAGGAAATCACTTAAATATGAGCTGCCTGACACAGAGAAGTAGACCAAAAGCACCTCAAAAGCTAGACATCATGCCAAGATCCAAAGAAATTCAAGAACAAATGAGAACAAAAGTAACTGAGATCTATCAGTCTGGTAAAGGTTATAAAGCCATTTCTAAAGCTTTGGGACTCCAGCGAACCACAGTGAGAGCCATGATCCACAAATGGCAACAACATGGAACAGTGGTGAACCTTCCCAGGAGTGGGCGGCCGACCAAAATTACCCCAAGAGCACAGAGACAACTCATCCGAGAGGTCACAAAAGACCCCAGGACAACTTCTAAAGAACTGCAGGCCTCACTTGCCTCCATTAAGGTCAAAGTTCACGACTCCACCATAAGAAAGAGACTGGGCAAAAATGGCCTGCATGGCAGATTTCCAAGACGCAAACCACTGTTAAGCAAAAAGAACATTAGGGCTCGTCTCAATTGTGCTAAGAGACATCTCAATGATTGCCAAGACTTTTGGGAAAACACCTTGTGGACTGATGAGACAAAAGTTGAACTTTTTGGAAGGCAAATGTCTCGTTACATCTGGCGTAGAAGTAACACAGCATTTCATACAAAGATCATACCAACAGTAAAATATGGTGGTGGTAGTGTGATGGTCTGGGGTTGTTTTGCTGCTTCAGGAACTGGAAGGCTTGCTGTGATAAATGGAACCATGAATTCTACCGTCTACCAAAACATCCTGAAGGAGAATGTCCGGCCATCTGTTCGTCAACTAAAGCTGAAGCCATCTTGGGTGCTGCAGCAGGACAATGACCCAAAACACGCCAGCAAATCCACCTCTGAATGGCTGAAGAACAACAAAATGAAGACTTTGGAGTGGCCTAGTCAAAGTCCTGACCTGAACCCTGTTGAGATGCTGTGGCATGACCTTAAAAGGTGGTTCATGCTGGAAAACCCTCAAATAAAGCTGAATTACAACAATTCTGCAAAGATGAGAGGGCCAAAATTCCTCCAGAGCGCTGTAAAAGACTCGTAGCAAGTTATCGCAAACGCTTGATTGCAGTTATTGCTGCTAAGGGAGGCCCAACCAGTTATTAGGTTCAGGGGGCAATTACTTTTTCACACAGGGCAATGTAGGTTTGGGTTTTGTTCTCTCCCTAAATAATAAAAACCATTATTTCAAAACTGCGTGTTGTGTTTACTTGTGTTATCTTTGACTAATGGTTAAATGTGTTTGATCAGAAACATTTTGTGTGACAAACATGCAAAAGAATAAGAAATCAGGAAGAGGGCAAATAATTGTTCACACCACTGTAGTGCTGCACCAGTGACTCCAGCCATTAATGACTAGACCATTTCCAACAACCTTGTTCCAAGAACTTCAACTGTCCAGGACATTAATATTGAATATTTAAAGTATTGAATGTGGTACTTGTTTTCATGTCCAGTTCTGCCTTTGTACCTATAAAGGCTTCTGCCATGCACCACGCTAAACGATTTTAACACTTAACAGTGATTTTTCTAGGAGAAACTTGGATTTCTGTTTGATTCGTGATTTTCTTCAAAGTTTCAACATAGGCTTAAATCAATTTAATGAACTAATTAGAATTTTTTTTTTGTTGCGGGCGATTTAAAAAAGTAAATCAAATTTTTATGTAATAGCGCTTTTTTCAAGTCTGTTTATTAAAATAAAATGCATGCAGATTTTCTTGTTATTTTACCAAGCTGGGCTGCCTGGGCGTTTTTCTGGCTGTCTGGTTGGTTTTCTCACTAAAACTTTGCTCTGAACTCTGACACACTTTTCATGCTTGGTTGAACTACAAAAGAATGCAGATTTGACAATCATGTGATCGGGTTGTTTGAAATCGCAACATAAGTCCAAAAGCAATAGATCGTTCAGCCCTCCATGCACCCATAAACCACCTCTGGCTCTTCTAAACACAGTCCTACCTGCAGCTCGCGCTGGGCTTCTCCATATTTGTTGGTGACCACCTGTAGTTTGAGTTTGTACTCAGCTGACTCCAGTTCTGCCTTCCTCCTCAGAGACTGCTCTTGCTCCAGAGACCTGGTGAAAACATGAAAGTTCTGTTGTTACAGACAGGTGAGGGGAGGAAGTAGGGCTGGGCGATATGGCCTCAAATGTATATTGCGGTAACGATATATATTGTGATATATTTTTTCCTATGTTTATATATGTCAAAATGACATGCTTTTAAATATCCTCATGTGGCAAATATATGCCACTTGAGGCATATAGGCCTCCTCCTCCGCCCACTCCATGCTTGCAGTCACTGACTCTGATTCTGTTGTCCCAATGTCAGCAGGGTGCACGTCTTAAGCTGTTTTTACAGGACCATAGCGTTTTTAAAACGGGATTTGCCGCAGCACCCTGGGGAGGATTTTGGCATTTATAGTAGCAAAGCTGAAGCTAGAATAAACCGCCATCAGACACCTCTCCAACCAAGGCGGGATAAAGGGAGGTCACCTTTAGTGACGTCATGTGTTATTGTGATATCGTGGTATTGTGATATAGCCAAAAACTCTCATTACCCAATTTTATATCGGTTCTACCTTATATCGTTTATATCGCCCACCCCTAGGAGGAAGTCCTCTGAAACACCAACAGCCTCTACAACATGTAGACCAACAAGGTACACACTCTTAGTTCTTCTTCAACCAGCCAAAAAGAGCACACGTCACCCCTCTGTTCATTGAGCTCCACTGGCTACCGCTAGCAGCACGCAACAAATTCAAATTGCTAACACTAGCATACAAACTCCGAGATGGTACGGCTCCCATCTACCTGAATCCTCTTGCAAAGGCTTACGTCTCGGCCCGGCCGCTCCGGTCATCACAGGATCGTCGGCTAGCAGTGCCTACACCACGTTCAGGACAATCCAGACTCTTCTCATGCATCGTTCCACAAATGTGGAATGACCTTCCAAGCACTACCAGAACAGGAGCTTCCTTTTCAATTTTCAAGAAACTCCTGAAGACCCTGCTCTTCAGAGAGCATCTTCTAAACTAGCACCCTCCCTGCACCCGTCCCCCCTCTCTACCGTCCACTCCTTGTTCCCTCCTCTCCATGATTGATGTCAATGTTGTTGTTATTGTTGTTGTTAGCCTCAAGGGCAACATGCCGATTATCACTTGTAAGTGGCTTTGGACAAAAGCGTCTGCTAAATACATAAACATAGTTCAAACCATAACTCTCACAGAAGTGACACGCTTCACCTTTGATCCCCTAACAACCTAACCTCCAACCAGAACACGTTTAAAACACTGTCTATCTGAACAGAACTGCTGTCTCATGTAGTGAAGCTGAATCATCAACTTTCACTCGCTCTCTCATCTGGGATACAACGTTCTCCATCCTGCTGCTCCGGCAGGTGGAACTGGCTCGTAACCTGAGCTCAACATAATTTGCGGCGCAGCTACTTTGTTTGTTGTCCAACTTCAAACAGCTAAACTACATCTGAACCTGGTCTATTGTACCGATGCCATTCGCTGTGTCCTCCGTCTTTCTCTCCCTTCAGGGCGCTCATTTTTTTATTGTTTCTATCCTACCAGCCATCTGCAGTTAGAGGCTGCAGCCACACAAACATTAACCGTTAGCGTATCCAGCTGCTACTGTCTGGCTCTAGTCCAACCACTATCGGGCCACTTAATATGACTGGGTGTTTATCTGTTCTTTAGAGCAAAGTTTCTATCAACTGGTTTCCATTTTTCTATTGAAGAAGTTATTTTGAAATGCTAAATGACGTGCATCAGATATGGCGCCCTCTAGGGTTCTACAAGCTGGTCTCATAAAGACGCTGGTGGACATCATCACTCACCTCTTTAGGGTCTCTTGCTCAAAGTTGTCGACAGCTCTCAGTTTGGGAGCGTACAGCAGCACGATGTCGGAGCGCTTGGCTTTCTTGTTGCACTGAGAACAGAAGATGCCAACACTCAGTCTACTCACACACTTGTGCACACACTAAGAAAAGTCAAACTGACCTGAGGACACTTGGCAGCAGAGCCCTGAGCTTTGAGCCAACGCTGGATGCAGGTGTAGCCAAACAGGTGTCCACAGCGCAGAGTGGACAATCTGTGGTCTCCTGCTGTTGTCCAGGTCTCATAGCAGATGGAGCAACTGTTGTCTTCATTGTCCTCGATGTGGGCCGATGATCCTGAAGCCTGGGCTGGCTGTAAGAGAACACAGGAAAATCCTCAAACACATGACAGCTCTGAAGACACGGGGTCAGCCTTCAGCTAGACTCACTTAGATAAAACGACCAGTATGAAGATCCTCCTGTTAGCGGTTTCCTGACGAGTCACGAGATTAAACCAACTTCTAGAAGTCTCCAGACAGTAAAACTGAAGTGTGGTACCAGAAGTAGCTCAAACTCACTGGAACTAAATGATAAATGACCCGCACTTGTGTAGCACCTTTCAGAGTCGGAGGACTCCAAAGGGGTTCACACTACAGTGCAACACACACACACACACACACACACACACACACACACACACACACACACACACACACACACACACACACACACACACACACACACACACACACACACACACACACACACACACACACACACACACACACACACACACACACACACACACACACACACACACACACACACCTTTTAGAAAACATTGCAGCCAATTTTGCCGCAATGCCATGGCGACATCAGGGAGCCTTAGGTCATTTCTAAGGCCCTGTCCACACGTAGTCGGGGATCTGCTAAAACGTAGATATTTTTCGACGTTTTGGCCTGTCATCCACACGAAAAGTTTTTTCACACGAAAACGGATCTTTTTAAAAACTCCGGCCAAAGTGAAGATCTGCGTTTTCTCCGTTTTGGGTGTCTGCGTGTGGACAGACAAAACCGGAGATTTAAGGTCCGCAACGTCACTTTCCGCAACAAAAAATGCTGACATCACGTGTGCGACCTGTGTTTACACTAGCCGACAGCATGGATGCCCTCAGAGCTGCGCTCGCTTTATCAATTGTCCAAGCGCTTTTTGCTTGTTTGTTTTTGCAAGCGGAATTACTGCTCCTTGCGGAAGACCACAGACGAAGGACGAGGTTAAGAACGGGGGAAGTACTGCCGCCTACAGGTCTGGCATGTCCTTAACAACGTATTTATCCGGGTACGTGTGGACAGTTTCTTTGTAAAACGAGGTGGTGTGGATGCAAGTTTTTGGAGGGGCGGATATTCGTTTTTTAAAAAACCCGGCTACGTGTGGACTAGGCCTAAGTGGTCAGACCGTGGCGGTAATGTGGCTCCATTGAGTCAATTTTATAAAAGATTAAGTGATGGCAGCATAAAGGAGGCATGGGGGTGGACTCTGTGCTGCTGCAGACATCCGTTTATCTTGGACATAACTTGCTTTTTATTGCGGTCGAAGCTGTGATCATTACATTTTTTAACAAGCCGCTCCTAAAGATGTCTGTACTCATCGGTCCCTGTGCAGTCTCTGGCGATCTGACCTCCAGCTCTAACAAAGAAAAACTCCTGGAGCGACCCGGAGCTGCACATTATCATCTCAGTCGGTTCTGTTAACAAAAGCAAAATGTACTTTCAGTTTCAATATTGTAGCCAGCCGGAGCTCGGCATTAACTCCCCATGATCATGACTCCTCCCTCTTTTGCATCAGGTGTAATATGCATTCACAAGTCCAGCGTTGCGGTAATAGTACTACCAAGAGTGGCGGCATGGATGCCGCAAAATTCCTGCAGTACCCTGCAGCCGTGGTAGAGAGAGCTGCTTCAGACTTCTGTTTCATTGACAAACAGGAAAAATGGAAGCGACTTGCCGGTTGAGTGAAAGTCTCTACCGGTGACTAGCGGTTCTACGAGGCGTTAGCGTGCCATCAGTTCCACTTCTCCAGTTCCACTTGTCATAATATCATTTAGATGGAGGCAGCAGAAAGAAAAGGTCTGAAGTCTTACTTGGACCTAGAAACAAGCCGTTTGTAGATGGGTCAAGGAACTCAAGGGGTCAAGGTCTCCAACAAGCACATCAGCTCAGTGGATCAGAACTTCAAGTTCACCAAGGAGGAAGTGGAAGAAAAAAACGGACCTTCTTGAATCGCGTTTTGCAAACTCAAATATTAGATTTTTTATTGTGGAGGTCTACAGGAACCTGCAGCAGCACCCAAACAACAGCTTCAACTACAGCATGCACGTTAAATGATGATGTGCATGACTCTAGAGACACAGCCCGTTAAACGACAGGAGAACCAAGGAATCAGGAAAATTACCTGACAGTCGAGACTCTGAGCTTCTGGTTTGTGATGGTCTGCAGCTGGACCAGCCAGCCTAGAATCTGAGCAAAGACAAACCAGCATCAAATCCACCTTCTGAATGGTTATTTCAGCTACAGCTAAACAGAAACTGGTTTGCGTTATAACGGGTAGATAAATGCCTTTCTCCCTCACCGTCGGTTCTGGCTTCCTGCTGCTCTGCCTGTTGGATGGAGGCACCTGGGAGGGCCGGGCCAGGGGCCTCTGCAGCAGCGGCCAGATTCTGGTCTTCTCCTCCCGGCTCATCCTCAGACTCACTGGCCTCCGAGGTGCTACTAGACTCTGGCTGAGCTACACCTGCAGCTGGCGCCCGGAGCAGGAAATCTAGGAAGGTTCTGGAAGGTGCTGTAGTCTGGCTGGGGTAGTGGACCCGGAGACCCTGTCTGGAGCACAAACACAGGATCAGCGGGGAAGTCAAATGTTACCAGCTAAGATGAGCAGGGCCTTATTTAGAAAGCTTGCTTATGCACCAAACAGGGTTTGGAAGTTGCGTACGTATTTCAATCCCAACTTTATCATTTACAGAAAAAATTTAAAACCTGACGGAAAAATGTGTACAACTTTACACAAATCCTGACCCTCGCACAGTTTGGAAACAGAGTAGCTGGCAAAATGTTGAATTTAATCCACATTTAAATCACACACACACACACACACACACACACACACACACACACACACACACACACACACACACACACACACACACACACACACACACACACACACACACACACACACACACACACACACACACACACACACACACCTCTGAACTGGGAATAAAAAGGAGAATCTGAATGAAAACACATTGCATTGAAGAGTTAAGACACAGTAAGTTCATACATATGTCCTTAAATGATTTAGTATTGCACTTACTGGTGCATCAATAGTGATAATGTGTGTACTAATGAGATTACTGAGCAGATATTTAAATACTGCAGACACACTCATGCACTATAATAAGTACATTTTATTCATATAGCACTTATCAAAGACAGAATCACAAAGTGCTTCACAGAAATCAAAACAAAATAAAGCAAAGTCACGACATCATAATGTTCTCAAAACAGAAATAGATCAAATAAAGTCGTAAAATTATAAAATTTCATAAACAGATGAAAGATGATAACAAATTTGAGTTAAAAATATGAAAACAAATAAAAGATTTAGGTAAAAACAGCTTTAAATAAAAAGGGTTTTCAGCTGTTTGAAAGGTGTTCGGAGCGTCAATACTTCATAAGGATAAAGGAAGATCATTCCTGAGTCGGGGTGCAACAGTCTGGAAGGAGCGATCACCTCGACTTTTATATCTGGTCTTTAGAACTTCTAGAAGGTTCTGGTGTGTGGACCTGAGGGCTCGGGTTGGAGCATAATGCTTTAACAGTTCAGTAAAATAGGGAGGAGCTTGACCATGTAGAGCCCTGAAAGTTATAGTCAGGATTCTAAAGGGTAACGGGTAACCAGTGCAGAGACAGTAGAACAGGAGTGATGTGTGCTCTTCTGTTTTCTCCAGTTAGGAGCCTTGCTGCAGAGTTCTGGACCAAATAAAGGCGGTCAAGTGCGTTTTTGTTAAAACATGTGAAGAGTGTGTTACAGTAATCTAGACAGGAGGAGATAAATGCATGGATAACCATTTCAAGTTCATGTTTTGACACCAACCTTCGCAGTTTAGAGATATTTCTTAAGTGATTAAAACAGTTTCGGACCAATGTTTTTGAGTGGCCTTCGAGAGATATTGATTGGTCAAAAATAACACCCAAATTCCTTAAGTTTGTCTTGACAGCAGAGGATAAATGACCAAGTTTTAGACTAATCAGGGGAACCATGCTCTCAGGAGCAATGATCAGACATTCAGTCTTTTCAGAGTTTAATGAGAGGAAGTTATCTTCTAGTCAGCTGGTGATAGCTGAAAGACACTAGTAATTCAGATTGTTTATAGAACTCAGAATCCTTAAAGGAGCAGTACAGCTGAATATCATCTGCATATAGGTGATAAGAGACATTATGAAAAGAATCAATTATCTGTCCAAGAGGGTGTATGTACAGCAGAAACAACAGCCGACCCAAAACAGAGCCTTGGGGTACCCCACAGAACAGATTGGAAGAATGTGACATGATTTGGTTTATACAGACACTATAACTTCTGTGAGAAAGGTACGATCTAAACCAGTCTAGAACAGCTCCAGAGATCCCCACCGAGTCACCAAGTTGATCAACAGTGTCAAAAGCTGCAGAAAGATCTAACAATACTAACACTGTGAATTCCCCGTTGTCTGCAGCCATCATGATGTCACTGGAAACTTTAAGCAAAGCTGTTTCCGTTTTACGAAAACCAGACTGGAATTTGTCAAAACTGTTCTGTAGTTCCAGAAAAGTAATCAGTTGATCTGCCACAACCTTTTCCAGTATTTTAGAGATAAAGGTTAATTTAGAAATGGGTCTGTAATTTTTAGGCTGAGATGAGTCCAAACTTGTTTTTTAAGGATAGGTTCAAAAACTGCATGTTTGAAAGGAGATGGTACAGAGCCAGATTGTAGGGAAAAATTAATCAAATCTACAATGCATGGGCATGTTTGGTCAAACATCCTGATTAACAAGATGGAATGAAATCAGCAGGGCATGAGGTTGGTTTCATGTGTTTCTGAATGAGGAAAATGTCCTGGAAATCTACAGGAGTAAAAGGCAGACCATAGAAATAAAGCAGAAATTGTGGCAGCTGAGCATATGCAGCATTTTATAAGTTTGAAAATTGCTTTGCTTTAGCTGAGCATAAGAATTTTAGGGATTCTTCACAAAGTTGAATAAATTAGGCCTAAAGTCCACTTAGCTCAGTTGGAGATCAAAGCTACTTTGTGTAATTTTCATTACCTGAGCCTCCTTCTCATCGGTGTACCCTGAGCTGCTGAGGCCATGGCTGCAGATCCAGCTACAGACCCCTGACTAAATGCCCAGGTGGCAGGAAGCCTGATGGGAGCTCGAGCGGTCGCCTGCCCCCCGTCGTCATCTCCATCTTCATCCTCATCCACTTCAGTGCTGCTGCCGGAGTCTGAGATGGCGACCAGAACTCCAGCATTTTCAGCTGGAGCAGCAGCCTCTAGCTCAACCAGGGAGTCTACCTCCATGGCCTCCATCTGCAGAGTCAGAAAAACTAACATCAGCCTAGTCTGAACAACCAGAACTTCTGTGATAAGGAAAACAGGGCGAATGCTCGATTTAAGCTGATAGAGTCACAGGTCATAACACCAACAAAGAAAATAATCTGGTCCAAGTCTAGGACAATTTGGTTCAAATGTTAACAAGATTGTTTTGAGGAAGCAAATAGAGAAACAAGAAATTTTAGCTATTTTATAAGCCTAGCCTAGAATACTTTGATCCAGGTTTGAACAGTCTAGGTGACGGCTGTTGTTTATTGGATCAAAGATGGGTAATATGATGAAAGCTCTGTGGAATGGCCCTTTAAACAAATGGCTAATCGAAAGCTAACTTTAGCCTCTGCCGGTTGGTGGCGTCTCTGACTTCGCCGGTGTAACGCTGCCTTATCCGGGAAAACACTAAACTACAGACCGAGGTTCCCGAGGCCTTTCCATTGAAGAAGGTAGTGGCGACGATTTGTTTTAACCTCATGTCGCCGGAGAGGTGATGTGGTGTATTAGCAACAAAGCTGCCTCTGATATTAAACATATATGATGTTGTTTAACATTTTCTAACCTGAAATTAACGGACGCTAACACCATCTCAGGTTTGTGAAGATGGGAGACTAATACTGCTCGTTAGTGACACTCTAGTTTCATGTTTCTGCTTGGGTCACACGTTTTAATGCTTTAAAGGTTTAAAATAAGAAATAAACAAAGACCGTTGTTGCTATAGCTCACACTGCACCATGCTAGCGCGGCTGCGAATAGACACACTCACCTGTAAAGTTTTAACAGCTGCAGCAGGTTCCGCTCTGGACACCCGCAGACTGTGGTAACATCACACCGTTGAAAAGACAAAAGCCTGAAGATGAAGCAACGGTGGGTGTACCGATTCTTTCTGTTCCGACATGTAGCTTAAACACACCGTCAGGAGTCGAATCTCCCGGCTTCGCTTTCCTCCGCTCTTCCCGCTCTGACCTGCTGCTACGTCACTGCCAAAGATTGTTTGTTGTTGAGATGATTCCTGTTTTGTGAATTGAATTCACAACCTGTTGTGCCATAAATCGACTCGCTGCCAAAAAAATGATCAGCCACCGCGGGATCGCGCACGGTTAGGTAATTGCATTTCTAGACGAAATTCCCCAAGATTTCGCCCTAAAACTCAGCATATCTAGCAATATGGACAATCAGGAAGCAGAGATGACCTCTTCCGGTACTTAAACAGATGTTTTTTTAAATAACTTTTATTGAACCTTTGCAAAACGAACAAAAGCGACTACATTTCAAAATTTGTTAGCAGAATGACATTACAGAGTAGCTCCGAAGTTCGTGTTCATCTCAACTTGCATTTTGTAGATACAATTCAACTTGGTATAGTAAGAAGACAATAAACAAAAACAACAACAACAACAAAAATAGAACATTAAAGGATACAAGTAAGACAGCATGAAAAAACAAATTATGTGTATATAAATAAAGTTTTACAAGGGGGAAGTTAAAGAGCAAACAAGGTCTATTGTGTATACCATCCAAAAAGCAGTTAGAGATTAGTGTTCATAATGAAATCATAAAGCTTTATAGCATTGGGGGTGGACATTTTACCTAAGGATCTCAACAGCAGTTTAATTTCATTTTTGAGATTATTCCACATAGGTGGATTTTTGAGATATCGGCATTTGTGTATGAAAATTTTTGTTAAGATTATGATATTATTACCTATAAGAAACGTCTCAAAATATCTTTAAATTCTTTACTGATTATTTAATTGTAGACAACTAAAATGGCATTTTACTTGCCAAAAAGTGACTTGAATCGCTCAGATTTTCATGGAGGCTAAAATTGACCAAATAAGGGTTTTATGTATTATCTGTTGATGTTACTGTACTCATACTGCCTACTGTATCATCAAAAACACCCCAAAAATGGCAACAACAAAAAAAGATAATTTCCCTTGCCAAAAATTGATTACAGTGTCCTGTCACCTGTAAAGGGTTAAATTTACCTTAATATTACTTTATTTATTATCTCTTGATGTTATTAATCCCATCACAGGATGCTGGGTCTCTTCCACATTCATAAACACCTCAAAATGGCAACAAATGATCATTTCCCTTGCCAAAAATTGATCACAGTGTCCTGGTCACCTGTAAAGGGTTAAATTTACCTAAATATTACCTTATTTATTATCTCTTGATGTTTTCAGTGCCATCACAGGATGCTGGGTCTCTTCCACATTCATAAACACCCCAAAAATGTCAAAAAAAAAAAAAAGATTATTTCCCTTGCCAAAAATTGATTACAGTGTCTTGGTCACCTGTAAAGGGTTAAATTTACCTAAATATTACTATATTAATCGGCTGTAAGGTGACGTGACCCTTCTGCCATGAAGCCCTGGTGGTACGCCTTTCCCTGATCAAGAATAGTGAACCACGAATGCCCCCCAAGGGTGTCGGTTAGGTCTTGGATCCTAGGGAGGGGGTGTTTATCAGGGATGGTCTTCTGGTTCAGTAGGCGGTAGTCTATACAAAGGTGTAATGAACCGTCTTTTTTTCGGACACAGACAACGGGAGCTGTATATGGTGACCTGGATTTAACAATCCACCCTTTTGCCAGGAGGTCCTGAATGTACACCTTTACTTCAGAAATCAAAGGCTTTGGGACAGAGGAGTAGGCTTTTTGCACCGGGATGTCATCTTTGAGGTTGAGTGACATTTGTAAACTAGGAATACAACCGATGTCGTGTACATCTTTGGCGAAAGCTCCTGACTCCTCATACAACATCTTTTCCACTGTGTCTTGCTGATGTTTCTCAAGGTGGCTTAAATCTACCGGTGGCTGCCACAAGGTTCTTGGGAGGTTTGCTTCAATCTGGGAAACTCTAGCAGCCTCCACTTTAGTTTCATTATTAATGGGTGTATCTGTCTCTACCACCTTCTTAATCGGCTGGACACTACCAATAGCAGTCCTTCTTGTTAAAACAATGTCATGCCTAGTGTGATTTTCAACAGGCACAGCTACGTAAGGTAGTTTACTGGGCTGAATCTCTAGGAGTCCCTCTCCTAGTCCCAACTGCTGCAGGTGGGCCGAACTCTCTTCGGGCTCAAACAACACTAAACGCTCACTTGGGTCAAGTTGTGGTGGGACCTTACACTTAACCCAGGTTGTGCTGCCTGCTGGGATTACTGTATCTCTGTAACCCACCCTTAGGCGCCCATGAGTTGTGTTCTCCTGATTTGTCTGGATGAAGTGTACTATTCCCTGTGCTTCATCTACTGGGATAGACAATGCACCCCCGAGTAGCTTAGCTAAGTTAGAAGCAGCCTGCTCTGGACTCCCTTGGATTAACACTTCCACCACATTGAACCCTATGAGTGGTGTGTCTAAGGGCACTGAGCTGATTAGAAATGGCACATTCATGGAAACCTCTGGGTCTTCGTTACCTGGAAGGTTTACAGTTAATATTACCCACCCATCAAACGGGAGAGATTCCCCATTAACTGCATAAATCTTCGGCACCTTCCCATAGTCAGTTAACTCTATAAGCTCTGCTATCGGCCCAACATCAACATCTGAAATGTATTTGTTTTTCCAACTTCTGTCTATCAAGCTAACCTGAGCCCCAGTATCTATAAGAGCAGTCACAGTTAAGCCATTAAGGAGGCATTTTGTTGTTGCTTTCTTTCCTATTAGTCTAACTATTGGCTCTCTGTTGCTTACTGTGGCTTTGGGTGGCTCATCTTTGCCCTTCTTTAGTTTCAGTGTCTTGACCTTGGCTTGGTGCACTTTTGTGTTGTCACATGATGAAGGCTCTGTGTTGGGGTGGGACTCAGACGTTATCCCGGTTACAGCTGGTCCCTCCGCGGCAACCGGACCTCGTTTCCCTGCTGCTTTGGACGTTTCAGGCAGCCAATTGCTCTGTGGCCTTCTTCGCCTCACGAGAAGCAGTGGTTGCAGTTTTTAGAGCCCACCTCTACACATGTAGGGCATGCGTAAGATCTCTCTGCTTTTGTTACAGGTTGTCTGACGGCACTGCTAGAGTACTGAGTTTTCATTTTTTCCGCTAGTGCATCCACTACTCTAGTGAGGGCGTCAATCTTCTCTTCCAGTTGTTTTACGGTGTCATTTCTTTGACTTTTGCTCTGTAATCTCTTTTTTTGTTTGTTTAGCTTTCCCATCATCTACATTGGCGACATGGGCACTGACCTGTTTTGCTCGGTGTGTGGAGCCTATGCTGATGCTCAGACTCTTCACTGGTCACTTTCATTACCTGTTTCAGAATCATCTCATCTGTAACTGACTGGTCTGCCAACAAGGGCTTCAGCTCTCTTCTAATATCCTTGTCTTTGTGCCCTATTCCCTGATAAACTGTGTGCAGGAAGACACCTTGAACGGTTTCTGTTGTGTATTTAATCTCAGAATCAGCCTTTCTAGACTCAAAGAGAACCTTTTGTTTTAGGCCAATCACCCGGTGAAGGAACTGCTGGGTGGTTTCATTCTCTCTCTGTTTTGTACAAATCAGCTCCTGAAACAGCTCTGTACTGCTCCTTTCTCCAAGGTGTGACTACAGGAATCCTTTCAACTCAATAACTGTCATGTCATCTTTATTAACCAACATGTCCTTGAAACTGCCTGGTTTCACGATTCTTAACACCCCTCTAACAATCTCAGCCTCTGTAAAGTTGTCTTTAAGACCCTCCTCTATCTGCCTACACACACTGTTGTAGGTGATGTCTGACATGTGGTCTCCTACCTGCCCTCCCTGAACCTTAAACTCGCGTCTCGGAAGATAGGGTAGGTCTTTGAGGGAAACCACGGGGCTTGGTGGTGGTGTGGCATTACTTTGCAAAGCAAGTTGTCCTTGGGCTTTTTGTAGTGCAGGAGTTTTTACTAAATCTTGCAGAGTCCTACCAACCTTCTTGTAGTCTGAAATCATTTTAAGGACTTCTTCTTGTGGGATGTTATGGCTAGAGCTGCACTGGTCCATGTTCATTTGAGCTGCATTAAACTGGCTAGACTCTGGGGAAGTGTGGGATGCATGGTCAGGCATTGATGTTTCTCCCTTTGTCTCCAGGGCACTGGTGTGGATGTCTGTCGGATGCAGGAGCTCATCTACTATGTCCTTTAGTGCTAACAATTCCCCCATCCCACTGTCCTCAGCTTCTAACATTACCTCGCTGTACATGAAGGAGTTGATGTACTCGAAGCTTCCTTCTGCATCCTCACTTGACAGCTTTGAGGGATCCTTGCCTGGTACTGAACCCACCTTGGAAGCAATCTCAAACAATTGACTCGGCGTGAGTGCGAAGAGGCCCTTTCTGATGTCCCAAACCAGGCTCTTCCTTTCGCTGTCTGCCATGATGAGCTCCTTGTTGTCCTGTGATGGGTCGTTCAAAGCTGGATCCTGCCTCTGTAGTGGACAGCAGCTTTTCCGCGTTACATCAGCACTCCTTGGACCGTCAGCTCCGCAGCAGGTCTCATTGATGTGTGAGGATCAGCTCCATCTGAGATGTGGAACCAATCCCCGTACGGGCCACCAAGAATCTGTAACAAGCCCCAGGAGTTGGGCCTGTTGACAAGATTAACGGTTCCTGTAAAACAGGAAAAAGATGAGACAGAGACAACAGGTGCTGTTAGTCTTTGCCTTGCTCCCACCGAATTGGAGAAGGGGACCTCTAGACCTGCTACTCTGCCTCACTATTCAAGGCGCTACCCTGTGGCCTGGTGTTGTAATTGCAACCAACAGAAAGGCATCAGCAATGTGACTTTTCCTCATTTCAGCCATTACAGTTTCTAATGGGACTACACATATGTGTGTCACACACACAAAGGCAGTAAGCTATTATTGTAACCTTCAACCACTAAAAACAACGAGTAAAAACCCTGGGTTTCCAGAGCTATGCAGCAGGGACACAAACATACTACATCCGGTAATAAAATCATCTCTATATTCTTTTTAACAGCAGCTGATTTATGATGGTTTTAACTAGATTTTGGCTGTATGACTTTTTGTTTTATCTATTTTATTTTTGCTTTTATGTCCTTAATGTCATCTATGGTGCCTTAAGATCAAGGGTGTCAGTTTGTTTTCAGAATTGCTGGGGACAATAACCATACACTTGAGTGGGGTTTAAAAAATGCTGGGGACAATCAAGTAGGCTAGCACAGGGGTCGGCAATCCACGGCTCTGGAGCCACATGCGGCTCTTCCATCCATCTGTGCTTGTAAAATAATGAATGGATATTTAAATAAAAAGCTTTATATTTTACTGCATTAATTTTACATCTGTATGCCAATTCTAAATGTAAAGATTGTCTGCGTAAACCTGAACAGGTCCAACCCGGTCTTACTGTGAGACCGGCTTGACGCGTCACGCTTGTGCGTAATCATATGGGCACTTTATGAGCTGAAGGATGTGAGATTCAGGGCTTCTCCTCAGACAGGTTCCTGGATGCGTCGCCACATTGGAGACAGGAACAAGCACTATTCAGCCAAAGTTTCATAATCAGGTTTGGCAGTGTGAGTGTCCTGTCACAGTGTCCCGATAGATAATGCGCCCTGGCTACTTGGCCAAGGGGTTGTCCCTTTGGCTGACTGGTTAGAGCGTATGACTCTCACCTGGGAATCTGGGGATCGAATCGCACCCGGGCCCTCGTTTCATTTGACTGTTTATTTTGACAGATGAACTCAAGGATGTTGCTTGGTTTGAAAGAATTACCCCGACGCACACGGATGCGCATGGATGAGCTGACATTTTAATCGTTAACGCACATCGCGGAGGTAAAATATTCCCATCAGAACATCAGAGCTTTATACTGGACACTGTGTTCAGCGTGGCTCGGGGCGCCCACGGTGGACAGTGAGCTGAAGATCTGGGGTTCGCAGCGCAGCGCAGAACCGGCGCATGCGATAAGATTTCCTCCCACTGAAACAGTCTGGAAACCCGGTCTCTCTGAGGGATGCCACTTGGAAAAATGTTCTTTTTATGAAATTATGAAACTTTGGCTGAACAGCGCTTGTTCCCGTCTCTAATATGGAGACGCATGACGCATAGAGACATTTGATCACGCACAAAGTTCATGTGGAGCAGAAGCGGTCGGGCCACGGCAGGTGAAACGTTCCTATAGCCTACATGAAGGGAAACTGTTTAATTGTAACATTAATATGTTACTGGACACGCTGGTCTGGTTGGTTAGACCAGTGTTTGAAGTGGAAAACACACACACACACACACACACACGCACACACACACACGCACGCACGCACACACACACGCACACACACGTACACACACGCACGCACGCACACACACACACGCACACACACGCACACACGCACACACACACACACACACACACACACACACACACGCACGCACACACACACACACCAATTAAAATAATGCTGATAGCATGGACTAGAAGACAGGTGATGGTTTACGTATTTAAATGATGATCAGGCTGCTGTAAAATGTAATCTCCATCCACATCCAGACACAATTATCCTCTATTCTTTATTTGCTCTGCTCTTGTCTGGGCTGATCAGCTGATGGTGCGCGCGACGCGCCTAACTAGCGGCTGATGCACATTTTACGCATTTGGAGAGATGGGCTGGATGCTGTGCGTTTACTGGAAGACGGTCCACTTAACGCACGGGTGTATACTACATATTAATGACAAATGAATGAAAATTAAATTGTGAGTTTTAACTTCATATTTTATAAGTAAAAAGGACGGGGGAACACATTTATGATGTCTTTTTAAACTAAATTTTCTAGCGCGACCTGCCTGCTTCACTTAAGTCACTGCTTATTAAGTTCCGTCCAGAATTACCGTGGGAAACGGGTAATAATGGCTCTTTGATGGGAACAGGTTGCCGACCCCTGGTATAAGATCTGAGCTGGTAAAACAAAAATCCTCATCAGCAGGCGTTTTTGAAAGTGGGGGGACACAGCTGCCAATCACAAATTTTGCCGGGGACATGTCCCCGGTTAAAATGACGCCTATGCTTAAGATTTATTGTGAAGCACTGTCAGTTTTTTAAATCCTGTACAAATAAATTTTAACACACGTGTCTCACTCCATGCTGCACGTGCTTGCGTCTGACTGGGCGCCATTAATGATCAGCGAAAATGCAGACAGCGCCTCACTGACCAGTGCGAGCCAGGGAGAGGAAATGTCAGAGATGGTTTTTACAACAGCGTAATGAAGATGTTAGGTGCATGGGTGTAATTTTAATTAGATCAAAAATGGTTTTTATTACAGATGTTTCGTTTTCTTTCAGAACCATTAGAATAATGTCAATATTTTAGGTGCAGTACCAGCAAACAGTCACAAGAGGGCATGGACATTGGTCCAACAGACGGTTTACGTTTACCTGTAACACACTGACTTCATCTGCCTGATTTCATGTTCCTGATATTTTCTAATTAAAGTTGATCTGTTTGGTCAGTCTTGTTTTCTCTACTTCCTGGATTCAGCGCCAGAAACGATTTTCCACTCCTTTTACGTAACGTAGAAGCAAGCCCTTGTTGCCATGGTGACCTGCCGCGTGCTACGCTAAATACCGTTCGCCCTCTACTGTTTTTGCTGCATGTGCACAAAGTTCAGGTGTTTACTTCCACGTGCTTCATTGAGCTCGTATTTACAGGTAGGACTGACATTTCTAGTCTTTAGTGTTTAAAAGTATTTCATTAGAACCTGCAGAAGCAGCTAAACGTTCTTTCTGTCCCAACTGGACCGGACCCTCTGGAGACAGACACCCGACACAAGACAGCCACAGCGTTAACGCATGTCTGACAGCACTTGTAGCACCAGTAGTTGGAGTAGAAGACCGACGTATCGTAGTACCAGCAGACGTAAAGTAGCACACGCACCAGTACGTCTGCACGCACGGAAGCGCAGGCGGCGCGATGACGTCACAAAGCTTTTATGACTAACACGTCTGCAGCATGGACATATACATATAGGTCTGCAGTCAGTGGTCAGTCAGTATCAGACTTGCTTTGAAGGAGGTGGTTGGATGGATTGTTGCTCTCAGAAAACTTGTTGGTTTTGTGTAAACAACATCTTTTAACAGCTTCCTTCAGAGAAATCTGGTGCATTTGGTGAATATTTATAGCTAAATTATTCACTGCTCGAAAATCATAGAGTGCAAAATGGTCTTTGCTCTCTCAAACAGCCAACCAGCTTTCCAGTCAGGGCTAAGGTCCTCTGAGCTACAGTCGTTTCACAAACGACGCAGATATGAACTTCTGGCTAGCTACAGAGGAACTAGCTTTGCAGAAACACAAAAACTGTGTCTGTCTGCATCAAAACCTGACAAGTCTCGTCAGATTCAGCCCTTTGAGGAACCAAGTGTCTTTTTCAAGACAGCCGCGTCTGTGGACACCAGTGGAGGTTTAACATCCATCTCCAGCAAAAACTCCTCTGTTTTACGGGCTAATCGACAAGACCAAAGATATAAAACGCTGGCAAGGTACCGAGGAATTTCCTTAGTGGAGAAAAGACAGATGTCCTCTGTCCAACTCCAGGATACTCCTCGCATTCAGCTGTTGGGGAGAAGAAAGCGTTCGAGTGACGGAGGTCACGAGAACTCTGATTTCCCCAGCGCTGCTAAAAGGCCGAGGCTGTCAGAAGGCACACCTCAGCAGAAACGTCCCACTATGATCCGCCTCAAAGGTCGTAGGAAAGGGACGGACTCCGGACCCAAAAGTGTCTCCGAACCCCCCAAAACTGCATCTACCATCAAGTCTGAGCAGCCACGAACTCCAGTAATCTGGATTATTGGATCCAGTTACATCAGACGGGGTGAAGAGGCGGCTCAGCGGCAGTTTGGGACAAACTTTGGACTCAGAGCTAAGGTCCAATGGTTTGGCAAAGGAGGCATGCGCTGGGCTGGTGTCCTTCCCAGGTTTTACTCCGAGGCTCCCACTCACGGTCCTCCAGATTTTCTGGTCGTCCACGCTGGAGGAAACGATCTGGGTCTCGTTTCCCCGGTGGAACTGGCTTCTCAGATCCAAAAGGATTTGTCCCACCTCCATAAGGACTTTCCGGAAATGAGAATAGCCTTTTCCGCCATCAACGAACGGCAGTCGTGGCGATACGGGCGACCAGGAAGAATTAACAGCAACAGAAAACAGGTTAATTCTTTACTGAGGAGGGCCGTTAGGAGCTTTGGGGGCCTGGTCATCGAGCATCCTGAGCTCAGGTTCTTCAACAACGCCCTTTTTCTCCCAGACAGAGTGCATTTCAGTAAGAGAGGAAACAGCTTGTTTCTGGGCAGCATTCACTCTGTTCTGGAGAAGATTCTGGCTCAGAGGTGTAACACCTAAATCTGTTACGCCTTAAAAAGATAACAGCTGACAGAAAAGGGCAAATGGACACGCTTCTCATCCGGCACGTGTGTGAATCAACCGTTGGATCAGGACTCCTGAAGAGCCAACAACTGTCACGCTGAGCAGGAGGAGGTAGGACCCAAAACGCAGAAGCCCAGAATGACTCGAGGCAGGAGCGGTTGAAAAAAGGTCAAATCCTTTTATTAAGGTGGCAACAAAAATGACTTAGATGCAGGAATCAAATCCAGAAAACTGAAAGCCAAAAAAACACAAAAGCTCAATAATGAGCAGAAAGACTAGAACCTGACGAGGGAACAAAACAACGCTGACTCACAACGATGGACCGACAAACACTGAGGGACAAGACAGGACTTTTAAACACAGAGCGAGGTGATCAGAGGAACAGGTGACAGGTGTGAGTGATCTGGAGGGAAGGCAGGTGCATTCAGTAAACTAAATGTGGAAAGGACTAAGCAGGAGAACCTGGAGGAGAACAGGAGGAGGCTGGGGACAGAGGGACACAGAACATGACAACAACTGTCTTTTTAAAGACAAAACTAAACAAAAAACATGAAAAAGATGAACTTAAAGTTCAGAAAGCATCTGAATAAAAAACCAAACCAAAAAAAAAAAAAAAAAACCAACTAACTCTGCCAGGGTTTCCCTTTTGGGTCACTTCTGCCAGTCCCAAGCCCGGATTAAAGAGGAGGGGTTGGATTATAACACAGAACTAAATTCACAGTAGAGGGATTTTACTCTTAAGAAATAAAATACTTTTATATGTTACTGGACACGCTGGTCTGGTTGGTTAGACCAGTGTTTGAAGTGGAAAAAACACACACACACACACACACACACACACACACACACACACACACACACACACACACACACACACACACACACAAACGCTCACACACCAATTTAAATAATGCTGATAGCGTGGACTAGAAGACAGGTGATGGTTTACGTATTTAAATAATGATCAGGCTGCTGTAAAATGTAATCTCCATCTACATCCAGACACAATTATCCTCTATTCTTTCTCTATTTTCTATTCCCTTGTCTGGGCTGACGTAGCTGACGGTGCAGTACCCTTATGAATGGTGAGAGGTACATATAAGAAGTAGGCCACAAGGTGGCACAATGTGGGGTAAAATTATGGGTAAATACCATCTTCCAATAATGCAATACTTCTTTATGAAATTCAGATAATTTAAAAGGCAAAGTAGTGATTTCAAAGTCACATTTCAAAAGAAATTTTAGCCACCCCAAACATCTTGAAGACGTTTTTTGGAATATGAAACTAAATTAAATTGGTCTTTATTAGAAATTCTTTCAACCACTTTGTTTTAAATGTTCCCAGCATTGCTTCAATATCCACTGATTTCATGCCTCCATTTTTATATTCTTTAACTAACTGGGATCTTTTCATATAGTGGGTTTTATTTCTCCGTATGAATTTGTATATAATAGCGTTAATATTTTTCACTGTTTTTGGAGTCTATTTCCTTTTCTATTCTAATTTATTTTTCTACAAATTTTTCTGTTTCCCCATCTCATCCTTTTGTGTCACACATCCATCAGATTAGTAGTTACACCACCTCCTTTACATATGTACCTGTGATTTGAAGTCATTCAATTCAATTCAAGTTTATTTATAAAGCACCAAATCACGACAAGAGTCATCTCGAGGCACTTCACATAGTAAACATTCCAATACAGGTCAGTTCATTAAGCCAATCAGTAAAATGTTTCCTATGTAAGGAACCCTTCCTTCCTTCACACAACACAAGCACTGAGTGCTCCCTTTGGTACAATGTTACAGAGCTTCACTTGTTCGTTTTAGATCTACGGCGTGAATTCCATTTGAGTTAAGGTTAGGAGTAGACTTGTTATGGTTAGAGCTCGGGTTAGGCACAATCCAGTCACTAAAATTAATGGAAGTCAATAATGGTCCTCACAACACATGCTAGAAAAGAATGTGTGTGTGTGTGTGTGTGTGTGTTTGTGTGTGTGTGTGTGTGTGTGTGTGTGTGTGCGCGTGTGTGTGTGTGTGTGTGTGTGTGTGTGTGTGTGTTACGACCCAGGTCTTCTAGGTAACGTGGTGTAACAAGAGGAATGTATACTTCGTATTTAAAAAGAGAAAGTTTTTTTAACAGAACAGACACAAAAACATAAGGAACACTGAAGTAGTTGGCGTCAACAAATATGGTAACAAACATTTACCTCAACTGAATACAAAATATGCCAAAAGATCAACACGGCAGAGGTGTCTCCACCAGTGATGTGTCTTTATTACATAATAAGTGTGTGTAGGCGTCAGGGACTTGTACAAACCAGCCAGAAAAGCACTGTTAAAGGTTTTGACAACTTTATTTGGAGAGGCTTCAAAAATAACATTAACTGCTATAATAAACCAACAACTAGAACATTTCTGAAGAATTTTTGAAAGATGCTTGCCATCTGGAGTAGGATAGTGGCAACATGGTGGGAAGCCAGTTGCCAGGTAGCTATAGCTCACCTCGACGCTAGCTAAGCAAGCGATTGCTCATACCGTAAATCCTCTAATACAGGCCCGGGCCTGTATTAGAGGATTTACGGTATATAAATCCAGTCATCACCAAACAAACAACTGGTCTTAACACCAAAGCAGTCAGACACGTAATCAACCCTGACTATAACCAATGCTGGTCTAAACACACACACACACACACACACACACACACACGCACGCACACACACACACACACACACACACACACACACACACACACACACACACACACACACACACACACACACACACACACACACACACACATGTTTACAAAAACAACTAAAAAAGGAAAGCCTGTAGTCTAAAATGAAATTCTAACAATTAACTTATAATAAATCTTAGACCAAACATGAAAACAGCATACACAGGAGGACTTTTTTTCTTAGGAAAAATTGTGTTTGTCTTTGTGTAGCTTAGCCATTTTAGGCTAATTTAATAAATGGAAGCTGAACATTTTCAAAAATAAATAGTCTTTGGCAAATTGGCAATTGACACAGCAAAATGACTTGAAAAGAAAAAAAAAAACGACATGAAATGTCCCCAGAATGGCGTTGGTTTCATCATCTCTATTTAAGGTGGAACTCCAGCTGTGTGGACAGCTCCGTTTTCCCACTGATGGACCAAGACCAGCCTAGTCCAGTTAATTATTCACAGTCTGTGCTTGGTTCCAGCTCTCTGCTGCATCATTCATTCAGATAAGTTGTTTCACCCTTTTTGAAGACATGCTGCACTGGATTTACTGCTTTCTACTTTCTTTGTGGTTTTGGGGGTCAGGGCAGTGTGGGCCCCAGACAAGACCCCACTCTGACATAACGGACCAGGAACTGTTCTGGGGCGCTGATCAGTATGACTTCTCTGTGGTGCTTCCTGCAGCTGGGACTGAATGTTTCTGGCATTTTGCTCATCGTGGAGAGAGATTTTACCTGAGTTTCATGGTGAGTAACACTCGGACAGTCCACTTTGGCTTGTGTGTGTCAGCAGCGTGTGTGTGTGTGTGTGTGTGTGTGTGTGCGTGCGTGCGTGCGTGTGTGCGTGTGTGTGTGTGTGTGTGTGTGGTGAGGGAAGGAGACGGTTGCTTATGACAATATTCTAATTAGGATTTTGAATTTGGGGTTTTCATAAGCAGCAATTGATCATTGTAATTATAACAAATAAAGGCTTTTAATATCTGGCTTTGCTTGTATGGAGTATCTTATAAACACTGCCTGGCCAAAAGAAAAACGTTGCCAGCTGGATTTAACTAAGCAAATAAGTATGAGACTCCTATTGGATAATTACTGCATGGGCAATTATCTTTCAGCTGGCAACAAGTTATTTAAAGGTGTGGAACAATGAAAAAAAAACATTAACTCGAGTTTTATTGATCCTATTTATCTTAAATCCCACAAAACTAGATGGTACTAGTAAAAAGTATCGGTATTGGTATCGGCAATACTAGCCCCTGTATTTACTTGGTATTGGATCAATACCAAATTTTACAGTATCGTACAGCACTGGTACTTCTGCAAACACACATGCATGGTATGTGATTTATGTTAGTATCTAAGTGAATACTGATGCCTCCGGATAATGGTGAGCAGCACTCAGTTCAGATCCCATGGAGCTCTGGGGGGGCTTAACAAAAAAAATAGCTACATTCCCTTCATTATATCACACAGCGTACGACTATGGATTTCTAGAAAATCATACAGTGGTGTGAAAAACTATTTGCCCCTTCCTGATTTCTTATTCTTTTGCATGTTTGTCACACAAAATGTTTCTGATCAAACACATTTAACCGTTAGTCAAAGATAACACAAGTAAACACAAAATGCTGTTTTGAAATGATGGTTTTTATTATTTAGGGAGAGAACAAAACCCAAACCTACATTGCCCTGTGTGAAAAAGTAATTGCCCCCTGAACCTAATAACTGGTTGGGCCTCCCTTAGCAGCAATAACTGCAATCAAGCGTTTGCGATAACTTGCTACGAGTCTTTTACAGCACTCTGGAGGAATTTTGGCCCTCTCATCTTTGCAGAATTGTTGTAATTCAGCTTTATTTGAGGGTTTTCTAGCATGAACCACCTTTTAAGGTCATGCCACAGCATCTCAACAGGGTTCAGGTCAGGACTTTGATTAGGCCACTCCACAGTCTTCATTTTGTTGTTCTTCAGCCATTCAGAGGTGGATTTGCTGGCGTGTTTTGGGTCATTGTCCTGCTGCAGCACCCAAGATGGCTTCAGCTTTAGTTGACGAACAGATGGCCGGACATTCTCCTTCAGGATGTTTTGGTAGACGGTAGAATTCATGGTTCCATTTATCACAGCAAGCCTTCCAGTTCCTGAAGCAGCAAAACAAACCCAGACCATCACACTACCACCACCATATTTTACTGTTGGTATAATGTTCTTTGTCTGAAATGCTGTGTTACTTCTACGCCAGACGTAACGGGACTTTTGCCTTCCAAAAACTTCCACTTTTGTCTCATCAGTCCACAAGGTGTTTTCCCAAAAGTCTTGGCAAACATTGAGATGTCTCTTAGCAAAATTGAGACGAGCCCTAATGTTCTTTTTGGCCATTTTTGTCCAGTCTCTTTCTTATGGTGGAGTCGTGAACTTTGACCTTAATGGAGGCAAGTGAGGCCTGCAGTTCTTTAGAAGTTGTCCTGGGGTCTTTTGTGACCTCTCGGATGAGTTGTCTCTGTGCTCTTGGGGTAATTTTGGTCGGCCGCCCACTCCTGGGAAGGTTCACCACTGTTCCATGTTGTTGCCATTTGTGGATCATGGCTCTCACTGTGGTTCGCTGGAGTCCCAAAGCTTTAGAAATGGCTTTATAACCTTTACCAGACTGATAGATCTCAGTTACTTTTGTTCTCATTTGTTCTTGAATTTCTTTGGATCTTGGCATGATGTCTAGCTTTTGAGGTGCTTTTGGTCTACTTCTCTGTGTCAGGCAGCTCATATTTAAGTGATTTCCTGATTGAAACAGGTGTGGCAGTAATCAGGCTTGGGGGTGGCTACAGAAACTGAACTCAGGTGTGAAACACCACAGTTGGGTTATGTTTTAACAAGGGGGGCAATAACTTTTCCACACAGGGCAATGTAGGTTTGGGTTTTGTTCTCTCCCTAAATAATAAAAACCATCATTTCAAAACTGCGTTTTGTGTTTACTTGTGTTATCTTTGACTAACGGTTAAATGTGTTTGATGATCAGAAACATTTTGTGTGACAAACATGCAAAAGAATAAGAAATCAGGAAGGGGGCAAATAGTTGTTCACACCACTATACATAGTCCCTGAAAGGGGGAAGCTCTGGATGGCTGCTTTAAAGTATGAAATCATTAAATTGGCTGATAAATAAAAATGTATTTTTTGGTTTGTGTTAAAATCGCTAGACTGCAGAGAAGCTGCAGTCTCAAGTCTTCAGAACCTCTGATGCACGTTTTTCTAAGTTTTCATGTTTTAACAAAGCAGTTGTGTTTTTTAGCTGATTTTTTTTTTCATTTTGTGCTCCAATACTGGAAACATTTACATAAAGCTGATCAGTTTTAAGGAAACCCTTTGATTTGCTCTTGAGGCCGTTGACAAAATCGTCTCCTCTAATGTTCTAATGAAGGGTCCAGTTCCAAGGCAGTCGTTTGTGTTTTCAGGTGCAGTGGGTGACAGGCGTGGGTCATGACAGACATCTATCAGTGATGGTGAATGCTCCCAGTGGTTTGATGGTGTCCACTTCTGATGATGCAAAGGGTCAGATCAACTTTGAGGTCGAGGAAACAGGTCTGAGTCTATTTATTTACCTCCTAATGAACCTTTACTGTTGCTAATGGGTGGTGGCACTCTCCCACCTCACCTCTTCCCAGTCAGATTAACAGAAACTGTACATTTTCTAAATTAGTAGATTTTTTTCATGTTTTAGCTAAGCTCATCCTTCAAAGAAGGACCAAACTTGTAAAATATAGCTCCGAAGACTCCGACAGCCTAAGAAAACCCCATAACCCCTGTCTACAGGCAAGTCCTTCTCTTCCAGGTTTCCATCAGATGTGTTTCAGCAACTTCCACAACCGCTTCAGCACCATGCAGGTGTTCCTCAGCTTTGGGGTTTACTATGAAGATTACCAAGACCCCTCCATGAGCCATGAGGAGGAGATGGAGGAGGAAGTGAGCAAAGACCTGAACAACACGCTGAGGGGGATTGAGGTGAACACCAGTTCCTCCTCACACTGGACAAGCTGACAAACACTCATCCTGATGTTGGTTTAAAACACAAAGCTTCATCTCTGAGCATCAAGTGACCCTCTCATCATAATGGGGTCCAGAGGACCCCATGTGTTTTTGATTTTTGAGGAATGAGCGCCATCTCCCCCCTGCCACGTGGTCCCCGAGGGATAAACCACCAACGCTGCTCAACCATCCTGTCCTGGAGGGTCCCTGGAAATATGAGCAGGAGGGTTAGCTCCACAGGCTCATTTCAATTAAATGCATCCAAAACAGGAAAACTTCAGGGGATTTATAAACTAACAACCCCTGAATTTTAAGACTTTGTTCCAATTTAAACACAGTTACTGAAAAGAAAAGAAGCAAATTTACTCAAAGAGTAAAATATAAGAAGCCTTGTCACAACCAAGAAAAAATAATCCACTAAATAACACATTTCTTCACTTACTTTGCCAAGTTTATGTTTGTGGTTTTGCTTTTCAGACAGCGACACACAGAGTGGAGCAGCGCGTCTTCCACGTGTTCCGTTACTACAGCTTCGGCCGGATGAGGAAGAGTGCGGACTACTTCCTCCTGCAGTCCAACTCTCTGTACATCAGCTGGTGGTCCACAGCCCTCAGCCTGCTCATCATCACCTCTGGGTACCTGCAGCTGCTGTTCCTCAAAAGTCTCTTTGTGAGCACGACTGGGCCCGAGGATGACAAGCCCCGATGTTGAGTCCAGGTCAGCCCGTTGGGCTCAAACAGGAAAAGCCATCCGATGTGCTGAAGTTTTGTGTGATTGGATTCATGTTTGTAACAGTAAAGATGTGTTTCTCTGATTCTAGACTCTTTGTTTTTCTTCTCCTCTGAGAGGTAGCTTTTAATTGAAGTGGGTCAGGCCGAGCAGCTGTCCCTATTAGCTCCTCCTGAGGGGGTTCTGCTCCAGGATTAAGGATGGACAGAAAACCTCCAGATTAAGATGAGCAGTTTGATTTTTAAAATCATGACTCATCAGAAACAATTCCTTCATGGTTAGTTGCACTCAGGTAAAGAATAAAGGACCAACAAATTCCCAGAGTTTAGAATTTGAGGGGGTTGATCTTGTTTTCTTCTTTAGATTAAGTCCAAAGCTTAAAACTATGCTGAGAAACAAAACATCTGTTCTGTTTTTATGTCAGTGCACCTCACATTCATAAAAAAGCTGCCATCAATAAATCCATCAATGTTCACTTACATAGCCCTTTACACTGCCCAAGGGGTGACTTAAATATTTAAAAAGGAAACAGAGAACAGTAAAAATCCATAAAATACCAGGAACCATTATACAAGTTGTTAAATTATAAAAGTCTTTTTGAAAATGGCAAAAATAAAAAGTAAAAATGCAAAAAAGAACGATTTAACACAGATTACAACACTCCAGGATATTCAAAAGCTGTGTGAAAAGGGCATGTCTTTAGCCTAGCAGCAGTCCGTTCCACAACCTCGGACCTGCCAGAGAACGAGCCATCCCCTCACCGTCTGTGTTCAGATCTCGAAACGTGTAGATAAAATTTACCAGAAGATCTCGTTTCTCTGCCATGTTTTTGCAATGAGAGACCGTCACAGATGTAGGACGGTGCAAGCCCACGAATGTTAAAAACATCACCGTGAACTCAATCCTGAATCTTACAGGGAGCCAAGGAAGTGATGAGAGGCCTGGAGTTTTGTGTTGCTGCCTAAGGGTGTTGGTGAGCAGACGTGCAGCTGCATACTGGACTAGTGGTAGGCCTGTATCCGGAGCAAACGGGAGCTGATAAAAGCACCTGTGCTCTTTCTAGCCAGAAATGGTTTTCCTTTAGCCAAAACTCAAAGCTTGCAGAAGCTAGTCTTGACAACGGAATCAACCTGCTTACCTAATTTCACGCCGCTACATTTCTGACCTTAAGTTAAAACTCGGTGCTAAAAATTCTAAATGACAGTGCTACGTTCAGCATGTTTGGTGAGCAAAAAACAACACTCAGTTTTGTTGTGGAGGAGCAAGAACTTCTCTGACAACCCCGGCTGTGTCATGCACGCAGTGTAACAGGGAAGATATTGTATCACTATTTCTGAACTTTAGTGGCAGATAGACCTAGATGTCATCAGCATAACAAAAGAAAAACAAATGATGTCTTTTGACATTTCCAAGCGGCAACATGTAAGGTCAGAAAGTGCAGAGCCTAGAATAGATCCTTGGGGTACACCAAATGGGAGCTTTCCCTTGATGAACAGGTGTTACCAATCATGACAGAAATCTTCTGATTATCAAAGACCTGAACAGTGCAGAGCCACAAATCCCAACAACATGCTTGTCTAGAAATCTAGATAAAAGATGGTGCTCTGCAGGTTGTTCTAGCCACACTTCATCGTAGCCTCAGCAGGTCTACCATTAGACTGAAAATGTTTTCACAGCGCTCTAGGCTGCAGGGACGTTGGGTGGGATTAGCGCGTTTCAAACAGGTCTGGCATCCACTTTGGACGATTTAGACTTGGGCTTTTTGGTGAAATATGAGCAGATAGATACATTTAAGTCCTTTATTTTTGAAAAAGGATGCATTTGCATTTTCTTCAACGGTGTATGGCAGACTGCCCCACTGACTGATTTCAATAATGAATACGTCACTTGGTTCATTGCTGTGATTGGTCCTAGAGCTGTCCATTTACATGAGGATGACAGTTTGAAAGACAACCACAGACTTCGCCGCACAACTGAGCTCTAGTGGGTCGTGACCAGACTATACGTCCACCTATACAAGAAGGTGTTCCAGGTTAATCTGCCAGAGTTCTGTCTAAACCAGCGACCTTTGGTCTAGAACCACAGAACACCTGACGCCTGAGCAGCTCTGTGTTTTATAAAAGTTACAGTTGGTTACATATAAAGAAGAAACAGACATGGTGTTGATTACTATCAGAACAGCTTGTTGGGGATTTTATTGTGACTGAATTTTTTCTAAGAATAACAGAAACAGTTGTTAACTTTAGCAGTTTTCATTAGAGCTGAAGGTTTTTTTCTGTTTTAGTCAGAAGTTTCCATGTTAGTAGAACTTCTTTCTTTGTCCCATTTCAGCCTTTCCACTGAGAGTCCAGCTGGGCTTTGCTTCCATCAGCATCAGTAGGTTCATGGTGTTTCTGTGGTGGATGTCAGGAATAGATCAGACTGGATTACTGAACCATCCCATCATTACTATGATCACTCTGCCTCACATTTACACCAGAATGTACAGAAAACAGCTGAAATCAGATTTTCCGTGGCAGGTTCCAGAATATTCTGGAGGATCAGACCAAATCCTCCGTTATGATTCTGGAAGAATACGACTCACCAAAAACTGTTGTATTGTTTCTTAAATAAGGCACACTCAACAATTAAAAAAAAAGAGCTAACAGTCACAGTTCATCACAGACCGGCTCCTGGTACTGTGTGATGCACAGGAGGAGAATCCAAACCGACCCGGTTCCATTTCATCCTCACTAAAACGCATAAGCAGACCCAAACCGACATCACAGCTAAACAGTCCCAGACGGACGGGCCAGATGTCTGGTGACCCAGGAAGATAGCTTCCAGGTGATGGCCCACCTTCAGTTCAGGGTCCTGCGGTCTCCCTGTGGGGTGGTTATGATCTCAAACTCCTGCTGAAGGTCATGTTCTGCTACTGTGTGTTTATCTCAGCTAGACTTCATTCATTGGGATTCAAACCAGCAGCTCTGACTCAAAGACGGATTGGTCCCAATTAAATTTTAAAGTGATGTTAGCTGAAGATCCACGAGCAGCTCCAGTAATAGTCCTGAGCCCTTTCACCCTCAGTCCAACATTGTGAAGGCATCATGAACAGGAGAAGCTGAGTCAGCAAAATGGTTTCCCTAATAACAGACCTCTCAGCTAGTGTGTGTGTGTGTGTGCGTGCGTGCGTGTGTGCGTGCGTGTTTTATTAGTATCTGCTGATCGAGATTTTAGCCCAGCAGCAGCCAACGTCAGGACCAAAGCAGTGGAGGCGGGAACTTAAATCCCTTCATCAAAGGTAGCTGGAGATTAACGGAAACCAGTACGGAGGCCTGGAGTCTACTGTCAGGCTGCCTGACTGAAGGTGTCAGCTCCAGCATGAGCAAGATCTGGCTGTTTACAGGCATGGGGCCTCAGATTTCATGTGTCATGGTGAGGGGGGGGGGGGGGGGGATGATGGCGAGGTCTGAGGCTCGTTTGAAGCCTCGCTGGCCCTGTTGTAGTCCGATGCCTCTGGGGTTGGATGTTGGACGTGATCTGCACATCTGGAGGTGTGATCAGCTGCTGGTACACCTCCTTCCGCTCTTCCACACATTTCTTTCACACACATTTCAGCTGTGTGTGTGATGTGGGACACCCTCCTTTCTGGGGTGGTTTCACAAAGTTTTAGAACTGGGGGTGGTGCTCCAGAGTCCAGGCTGTGACAGCGGCCCAGGGGGCGCTCTTTGAGACGAGCGCGAGCACCAGGACTCCGTAAAGGGCTGCTGACGTCAACAGTCTCCTCTCGCCTCAGTCTCCTCCTGTCTGGATTCTCCTGCAAGACAAAACAGGTTCATTTGGGTTTTAATGACCCGTCTGAACCAAGTCAGAACTTACTGTAGATTTTCTAATCCAGGGTAAGAATTCTACCTGGGGATGGAGGGTTGGACTTCTGGGTGGAGAACTACTGGAGCCTTTTCTCATATGATGCATCCTGAAACAAACACACACACACCGTTTACAATTATCATTTATCAAGAGTCATATTCTGAAGCAGGGACCTGTTAAAGCCTACCTGCTGATGGACTGGGACAGTTTGTGTCTCCGTCCATTAGAGTTGTCCTGCTGCTTTAGACGCTGAACAAACGAGTGAGCTGCAGACGATCACAGAACAGGTTAGATCTTCATCAGGCTTCCTGACAGATCCAGTAGTGCACCTAAAATATTACTAAAGCTACAAATACCCAGAGCTCCTTTGGGCACCGAGAGGAGTTTGATGGGCTCAGCTTCAGGGGAGAGTCCCGATGCTTTCTGCAGAGCTCTGAGAATTTCAGTGTTCTGCACAAAATCATGTTAAACACACATAAGTCCTCAAAGAAACAGCCCCCTCCAACACCATGCCTCAGTACATGTGCATGAGTGGTGAGTGAGTGAGTGAGTGAGTACCTTGCCACCATGCTCATAAGCACAGTCTAGAGGCGTCCTCTGCCTTTTGTTCCTGAGAGCTGGTGATGCCCCGGCCCTCAGCAGCAGCTCCACCAGCTCCTGGTGACCTCCTCGCACCGCCACATGAAGAGCAGAGTTTCCCTGCAGGTTCACCATGTTCACCAGGGCGTGGCTCTGCACACACATTCAGGTTTCAAGAACATTCCTGTACAGACTTGGACTCTGCAGGAGCAGCAGCTCCTCTGAGTGTCTGTACCTGCAGCAGCGTATCAGCGGCCTCAACGTTTCCACGCAGACATGCATGGATCAGAGGTGTGTTTCCATACTGGTCCTTCTTATTTAGCTTAGCGTTACACTCCAGCAGAAATTTCATCACCTAAACATCAAAACACAGGATCACATCAGTAACGGCTGCATGAATGCAGATGAACAAAAGGAGCAGGGAGCTCAGATGAGCCCTGCTGGATCAAGTTACCATCAGAGCACCAAGTTAGGGTTCCTCTGAAGGTCTGAGTGAAAGAGGATGTTTCTGCAGGGTCGTGATGAAGGTCAGTAAAGTCTTCATCATCTCCACCACACTTCCCTCCGAATAATCCATTTCTTTCACTGACGGTTCGGTTTGTGTCTGACCCCCTTCTGTGTTTACCAGAAGACAAAAACCTGCAGCCTGACTGTCCTCACAGACCTTCCTTTAGAGAAAGAGATGGATCATTCCAGTAAAGGAGGTCAGTGTTGGGCTCGCTCCAACCTTTCCCAGAAATATTCATGGGGGTCAGAGGCATTTACCTGTTCTGAGTGTCTTGACAGTGGAGCAGGGGGGGGGGGGGGGGGGGGGGATTTATCTGAAGCTGCTTTCATTCCTTCTGAATAAAAACAGAGCATTGTGTTTCAGCCTGTGCAGTTTAGGATTTCAGCTGAGAGGATGATGGCTCGTGTCTAAAAGCCTCCAGATTACTTAAATGAAGAAGAAGGTTGTTGGGCTGGATTCACGGACATCAGGTGTAGCAGCTCAGAAACCACCACTCAGCTCACATCTCCTACTCAAGTGCTTCAGCCTCATTTGCCCTCTAAATGTAGCAGTTTCTATTCAGAACAAACTCAATCGTTATGGGATCCGCTCCACCTGGACCCACCTGAATGTGGCTGTTCTGGCTGGCTAGGTGAAGCGGTGTAGCACTCTGGTTGGTGCGAGCGTTGACGTTGGCTCCGTGGCGAACAAGCAGAGCAGCCAGCGTGGAGCGGCCGTGAAGGGCCGCCACATGGAGTGGTGAAAACCCGTCTGTGTTGGTGCTGTTAACGCCTAGAGCTCCAACCTGCTGCACAGACAGCTGCAGAAAAGCAGAGACACCAGTAAACGACCCAGCCTCCAATCGGTAAACATTAGAGCCAACAGATGTCCAACCTTCTGGGTGGGAGCACAGTCTGGACACTGACACAGCGGATGGCAGAGTGGTGCCTCCGTCCGTAGCTCTCCTTCATCGTCTCCTTCATCCATCCACTCCAGCAGGTAACGCACCTGAGACACACACACCAGGGTAAATGATCTGCACTTGAGACATGGATGGAGTCTGGAGTTTGAAATGGTAACTGACCATTTACAGGACAAACACCTGACACCTACTCCATCATCCCCCTGACTCATGAGCCTGGTTTTAACAAAGTCACTTTGTTCCTTTGACTCACCATCTCCTCGTCTCCATCAGCTACAGCCCGCAACAGCTTCTCTACCTAAACACACACACACACACACACACACACACACACACACACACACACACACACACACACACACACACACACACACACACACACACACACACACACACACACACACACACACACACACACACACACACACACACACACACACACACACACACACACACACACACACACACACACACACACACACACACCATCAGCTGTCATCGCACTGCTCTTTGGTTTTAGCTTCATGGGACAAGAGAGGTCTTCACCCACCTCTCTGTGCCGGACTCGTTCTGATTCAGGTTTGACCTCTGAGCCCAAAGAAGATGTGCTGGAGACGGATGAGCGGCGGCTGCTGCTGCAGTCTGATGCCAGAGGGGAGCAGCTGGGAGACTGAGAGCAGGAGTCAGCATGAGCTAAGGCTGTGTATGCTCTACTCACACACTGTACTCTAATTGTTGGAGTGCTGTTAAGCATTCAAACTATTGTTTTCCTGTTTATCTTTATTCTTCTGATTCTGCTTCCATACACTTTTTGAACCTTTTCAACTCCTTCAAATTTTTAACTATGTCAACAATTTTATATCAAAATGTTCAGCTCGTTAAGCTCTTTCCGGCCATTACTTTTGGCATTGATATCTTTAAAATGTTTTGAGTTGTTAAGCTTTTTCTGCAACAATTTTCCCATTGAAATGAATGGGATTGGTCAAATTTTAGCTAATTCCTATCACTTTTTTGACCTAAAACTCTTTTGGGTTCCCTTTAACTTAGAGACTTCATTCAAAGTCTTAACAAATTCACAAGACTTTCCTGTTTAACATATTAAAGAGGCTTTTTGATATCTTTTACGGTTTTTCTAAAATCGCAGGTAGAAGTTGAGGTACGACTTGAAATTTTCAGAAAAACTCACAAAAGTTATAATGGGGAAAGATAGGAACGGTGACCCTCCCTTGCTCCATTTCTGGCGTTGTCCCGAGAGAACCGTAGGTCCAATTGAAATGATATATACGCTGGCTTACAGCTAACGAAAATACCTTCGTTTTGAGCTGTAATTCATGAATGTACTCCAAACATTGTGGTCGTACGGTTAATTTCTTTGAGATTAAAATTTTTAAAAATGCTTCCCACCACTCTAAACTGAAAATGTCGCACTCTAACTTTTGAACTTCACATCTTCTGTGAAACATGCTTTACTACCCCCAGACCGTTTGGAGTACCGAAACAAATTATAACTCAAAAAGTAGGAATTTTTGTCAGCTTTTCAGAATGGGGTTCATCTTATCTGTAAGTGTTACCGTTCTTTTGCTACAAGCCCCAGAAAGAGGAGGGACCCAGCTTTTCTCTCATTGAAACACACGATCGGTTTCAGACAGCTAAAATGTTCTCCTCATAGCTTCTAGAACATTCAAAGTAGGCACACAACAATTCAAACAGATAACCATCAAAGCCTTCTACCAGTCATGCTTTTTGAATTTTTCCAATTGGGGCTGCAGTTTTTGAATGGTGATGAGACGTTTCAGAGGTCTGACATGACATCTGAGCAGCTGAGCACTGTTAAATGCATGATTTATAAAATCTTGAAACAAAAATTTCCACCGACCACATCTTTTATAGTACACTAATACTTTTATCAAATTCAGTGGGTTATTTTGACAACATCGAAGTGCTGTCTTTGGTTTTCCTGTAAGTTTTACTGTTTTTGTGCTGCACGCGTCGGAAAGAGGATTGTGCCAGCTTTCCTCCATTTAAACCTCAATAAAAAAAAGGCTCATGTGGCTGACAAACAGCTGAAATGTTCTCCTCATAGCTTCTAGAACATTAATGGTAGGCACACAAGACTTCACACGGATGTCCATCAAAGGCTTCTGCCGCTCAGGCTTTTTGAATTTTTCCAATCGGTGCAGTACTTTTCGAATGGTCATGAGAAGTTTGACAGGTCCAATTTCACTTCTGAAGGACAGATTAATAAAAGGCTCCTCTCATTAATAGAGCTCCGGACCCCACGTGACTCTCAGTTAGTAGACGCCATATTGGCAGGAAAAAAAGGTAAACAAAGACGGATCGTAAACATGAACATGAACGGGATCGGCTTGGATTTTACTTCGTCGGAGTTTACTTCACACTTTAAAACCGAAGAAATCGTTTTATATAGTCAGAAGTTAAATAGACTAAACATCTCCGACCCTTACCGTGCCCCTGGGATACTTTTTAAAAAACGCCAGAAGCTGTCGGAGCGGACTTCTTACCGGACCTGGCCGGGGAACCCCCTAAGGATTTCCCCGGAGGAGCTGGCCCAAGTGGCTGGGGAGAGGGAAGTCTGGGCCTCTCGACGCTACTGCGCCCGTAACCCGACTCCGGATAAGCGGATGAAAATGGATGGACAAATAACATATTAACACATAAGTAGTTTAAACAGAGTGCTGTGCTGTTTGAATGTATAAACTGAACACCAAGAGAAATCACTAGTCTGATTTTCTTCCGTGAATAAAATAAAAATGTCAGGCAGGAACGTCTCAGGATCTGTCTGAGATCTGTCTCGGTGAGACAGATAATAGCAATCCAAAGTGCTTTTTAAGTGTGATCTGACAATTGATCAACCATTGCTTAAAAATTAAATACAGCTTAGCCGCTTAATTGCTGTGATCATAAAACACGTAAACGGCAGCACGCAGAAACACGAGGCAACGTTTTACGTGACGTTTACTTGTTGCTATGAGTAATAAGACAGAAAAAGCCACGATAAAATAAGTTTAGGAAGCCCACTAAGAATCGTAATAAAAGCATTTAAAATAAACACCATACACAGTTGAGGAAACGTTGGTTTAAGTACCTGATATGAAGTGGTCGCTGCATAAGTGAAAACCTTTACTCTCGGGATCCCACAGTTTCATTTTAGCCCGGTCACTAGCACGTTTTATTACAATCAACCAACGTTTGCGGCGTTCCGGATCTTGGGGAATCCTGTAGATGGCTCATTGCTTATGTCGTCCGCGTCTGTTCTGCATCCTGGGGCACAACAGGAATCTACTATATTTCCCGTTTGATTGAGTTTTCTGATAATAACAAATAGTCCAGCTGCGGGCTTCTACCTGCCAATATGGCGCCGTTTCGATTTGAACTGTTGCATGCCGGGAGAAGTGACGTCAACTCCCGGAGCGCTATAGGAGTACAGCTGCATGTCTCCAACAGCCGGGGGGAAAAGGCGGGAAAACAGTGCAGCTCTCTGATTGGCTGAGAATGTTCAACCATTTTCTGTCCAAGCAGGATCGAGCACATAAATCAAATCGACTGGCTTGGTCTCAGGAATCTTGTATTAAATTTTAAATGCGTTATCAGTCACCATGGTAACAAGCTTAACAACGACATTTCATACATTTTAGACACTACTGTATCAAAGTATTTTAACATATGAACATTATTTAAATTTTAAAAAGGTCATGGCACATTTAACATAAATATACTGAAGTAGATTTCTGTCATCTGTTACCATGGTAACACAAGTGCATAAGGATATCCCCAAACAAGTCTTATGGAAATGAATGTGAAAAGCCTAATATTGAGCCCATAACATACTGCTGTTTCTTATCTTTCTGAGCTCTACGCACTTAAAACTAGCAGCATAGCTGACATTTTAACACTAGTCAGAAGGCAGGAACCACCGCCTCCTCCTTCACTGCTCTCTGATTGGCTGAGAGTTTTTAATCCTCTTCTGCCTAAAAGGAAATATTCACCCACACATATGATGTATCAATTCAACCTGCTTGGTCCCAGGAGTCTTGTATTACCTTGATATTGTGTTCTGCATTACCATGGCAACGTGCTTAGCAACAACATTTAACAACATTTTAGACACAACTGTATCAACATACTTTAATATAGAAATGTTATTCAAAGTTTAAGAGTCATGTGACATTGTACATTGCTTTATTAAAGCAGACTTCTGTCATCTGTTACCATGGCAACACAAGAAACTACAAATCACTTTAACCAAGTCTCAAAGGAATGAATATAAAAAGCTGAATATTGAGCCAATAACAGACTCCTGTTTTTGATCTTTTTGAACTATCTGTACTTAAAACTAGAAACAAGTTAAATTTGATTGACCGTCAGAAGGTGGGAAAGTGCCCCGCTCCCTCCCAGCTCCCTGACTGGTTGAGAGAGGTCAATCATCTTCTGACTAAATGGAATTACACACCCACACATGTAATCTATCTCATCGATCGGCTTGGCCTAAGGAATCCATCCATCCGCATATAAATCCATACATGCTTCTATCCATCAATCAATCAATCCATCCATCCGATAAACCATCTACATCCATCCATCCAACAATCCATCCATCATTTCATTCATCCAACCATTCATCCATCTCATATCAAGTCTGAACATATGTTAATCTATCAGTTTCAGATATCAGCAAATATTTCTAAATTCACAGTTCAGCCAATTGTAAAAATGTACCCGTTAAACTATTCTCATTCAAATGCCAGCTGTTTAAATATTTCAAATTTTGAGTTTTTAATCAATGTTCAAAGATTAAAGTTTTCTGCTGTTTAGCATTTTTGACCATTCTTCACCTTTATTCTGAGCTTTATTACACTTGTCGGTGATTTTTGCTTCTAAATTGAATAAATTCAGCTCAATTTGACAGTTTAGCTTAGTTTCAGCTTCACTTGAGCTATTCAGCAGCTTCAGCAATCAGTTTCTGAATTCAACATATGATGCTAATTTCACAGTTCAGCTAAATGTAAAAATTAAACTGTTAAACTAGTCCTACTGAAATAACAGGTGTTTAGACATTTTAGCTGTCCAGTTTTTTAAACAATGTTCACAGATTTCAGTTTTCTGCTGGTAAGGATTAGTTTTCTTGATTCTTAACTTACTTTTTGTGCTTTATTTACTTGTTGGTGCTTTTTGCTTTCACATCTTTCACTACATTCAGCTCATTTGACGGTTTTGCTAAGTTTCAGCTTCAATTCAGCTGTCCAGCAGCTTCAGCAATCAGTTTCAGCTATTCAGTATTCAAGCAGCATTTCTGCAAGAAATGCAAATTTTTCTAGTTACACACAATACTCACACACCTCATACTCATTCATAAACCTACATCACATAGTGCACTCACTCATGTATCCTAATAACTCCTGTTGTATTCACATGTCATCCTGTACCCATCATTGCTGCTCACATGTATATTAGCATGCCATACTCATAAGCAGTGCTGCCAATAACACATTAGTCTAACCTGAACACTTTTTGCAGTAATGATTAATCTAACACATTAAAGTCTTAATTTTTATAATCAGATTACATTACTTTCACATCGAGCCTTGCATTTATTTCCTTACTAGTTATTAATTCATATGTATAACAAATCAACTTGTAACAGAGATTTACAGCTTAATGAGGAGGTCCACAGGGAGCCTAAGTCATGCCCATACTTCCGAACCATGGGTCCCCGGAAGAATGAAAAAATGAATGCAAGTCAAAGGGGCAAAAAAATCTACTTTCTAATCCCGCTTGTTATGTTCTATGGATTTCTCATATGATGTCCGTGAATTTTAAACATGCATTTTGATGCAAAGAAAGCATTTATTTTCAAATGTTAAAGTTATTTTAGGTTTTGTGTCAAAATAAGTCCAGGACTACAAATGTGCATAACTAAAATGACGTCACTGAACCAGACACGGAGGAAAACAGAGGAAAAATGGCTGTAAGTTCAGAAAACTTCAAATCCTTCCTTCAGGAGGAAAGAATCACCATAAATCTGACCATGTAGTAAGTAGTACCTATGCTAGGGGAGAGGAGATTACGTGGTGACGTCATATATGTGACGTGCCGACGTCTGATTTGTAGTTGTGCGAATTACGGACAAGGTGATAAATCTCGGAACACTGACATTAGAAACAAAAAGTCGGAACACTCATCATTAGATTTCATTTTAAACTGAAGTACAACATATGTACGATCCAGGGGATAAGGCAAAGGAGATTAGAAAATAACTCTTTTAGTCCGTTCAGGGACCCATGCCAGAAAGGCAGGAGACTTAGGCTCCCTTCAATAGACCGCAATCTCACTCACGGTTCAACACAGGACACAATATCCCGCTAAGCATCCTGGGAAAAAGGCTAAGAATCCCACGGTCCAAACAACCACTATTTGCTTTCTTCTTGTGTTTCAGTAAATTCTGACAAGTCACATGCATCAGAAGCCAGTGACACAAATGTGATCAGTATTGGAGGACAGGAGGGGGGCGTGCCTTTTCTAGCTGGAAATACGACAGAGCTTCACAACCGGGAAGCTGCCGATCCCTCTAAAACCTGATTTATAAAAACATATGAAGCCAAAATAGCAATTTTTATGTCATTTCTTGAGGACGCTTAGGTCCTTCAATGTCTGTAGCAAGATGCTGCAGATCTTCTACAAGGCTGTTGTTGAGAGTGTAATCTCTTCAGCCATTGTCTGTTGGGGTAGCAGCATCAGAAGCAGGGACCTGAAAAGGCTCAACAGCCTAATAAAAAAGGCTGGTTCTGTTCTGGGGACGACTGTGGAACCACTGGAGGAGATAATGCAAAGAAGGATTCTCCAGAGAATCAAGAAAATGATGGACGACCCTGAGCATTCTCTTCACTAGACTGTCTGACAACGGAAGAGTGTCTTCAGCCAGAGGCTTCTTCAGTTTGGCTGCAACACTGACCGCTGCTGGAGATCCTTCTTGCCAACAGCCATTGTAATATACAACAACTCTTTGATGACTTGATTATTATTATTATTCTGAGCTACTACAGCAATCAATTTCCCTCTGGGATTAATAAAGTATTTTTGAACTGAATTGAATTGAATTTGCCAAACAAGAAATGCTACACTGTGGTGCTGAATGTGACTGATAAAGTAACTTCTAATGTAACTTCAGTTATTTTAAAAATGAAATTAATTAATTAATTAATAATTATTTGTTTGACTGCAGAGTCACTCCACCATGATATTCCACTGAAATCCATAGATCATTCCTGCTTCTGATCGTCAGACTGAACAACTCATCTGTTCATTATCCTTCCAAAGAATTACACACCGAGTTTCTGTTTTTGCTATTTCCTATTGCTGCAGTTGACATATTGTAATCGTGAATTTCATCTTTCCATCTTGTTTTCTTATTTGGGAGCACCGACACCAGCCATAGGTATTGTTATAGTACACCTGAAGGTGAATAGTTAAAAAATAAACAACACATGATTTGTTAACTTTGTTTAACTCAAAGTTGAAAACGTAAAAAGCCCCAGACACTAGGTCTCCAGGTTGTTGTGGAACAGCTCCTTTGCATCAGTAGGTGGAGGTCGTGGTCCTTCAGGTCATGTTAAATAACTTTATTCAGACTTTTCTACAGATCCTACTCACGTCTGTGCTGCCGCGCTGATGGCCATTCTGGACCGTCTGCAACAGCATGAGGATCTGCAACCAAACAAAACAAACACCCAAATGTGACCCTTATGTTTATGTTTATTCATTTAGCAGACGCTTTTATCCAAAGCAAATTACAATTTGCAACTTACAACCCTATAGGGCACGTTGTGATCTGTGGGGGAAACCAGAGTACCCGGAGGAAACCCACGCATGCATGGGGAGAACCAAGCCCCCACAATGCGGCTCAAAAATTGAAGCAATCCTGGAAGTACCAAAAATTGCAGTTCCACCCTCATCCGCTGGGGGCTGGTGTCAGAGGTGAGCAAATCCTCATTGACTCCCATGTTAAAAATACCAATTTCACAGCAGAAATAAACATGTTTACAGCCTGGTACCAAAACATGTTTTTGGTTTAAATGATCTAGTTTACACTCATGACAACTCTGAGGGGGGTGCATTTTTTTCTCACTCTTCTGTTTAAGTGTATTAAAAGCCTAAAATTCTGTATAATTAATGAGCATCAGACCCACGTGACCACAGAGCTAGCTCCGTGGAAAGGCCTCAGTAGAGCCTCGGTCTGGCCTGGAAACTGCTCCGCGATTTTGAGTCTCTGTGTTTGTGTATTCTTTTTTGGATATTATTTGTGCAATTGTTGGACAAAATGACTTGCTGTGGCATTAATTGCACTAATAGCACATCCAAGGAGTCTCCACTTCATTTTCAAGTAAAATTATATTAATGTATTTTAGGTCACTGCCGAGCTGAGCTTAGATTTTAACATGTACTGTTTAACCATGAAATTTAAATGTAATAGGGTAAAACCCAGTGCATTTAACATAATGCTGCACTTTAGAAAATGGGTTGAAATATAACATGTTGGTGGAGCTGGGTTCCGACTATCGGCTTGTGGAGCTCTCAGGAGACCGATGTTTTCCACCCGTTTCTCCCCAGCGGCAGCTCTGTGCATCTCAGATCGCAGCGGCGCTTGTCTGCTGTGCGGTTGCCGGCTTGTGGAGCTCTCGGGAGACCTCTGTGTTCCACCTGGTTTTACCCAGCGGTCAGCCCGGCGTATCTCTGACTCAGAAGCTCTGGTGTTGTGCACAGTTAACTCCGGTTGTAGCTAGGTTGCTACCTCCGCTAGCTTAGCTTCCACCTCCGCATTAGCTTTGGGTTAGCTTCAGGTTAGCTTGTAGCTAGTTCGACCGGGTGTCGTCAGTTGATCCCAGCCTTACAGCCCCACCCTCAGCTCCACCTCTCTTCCCTTTTATGGATATGTCTGGGCTTGACGGAACCTGTGACACGGTCAAAATGGCGTTGGTGGCCACCTCCCATTTCTCCTCAAAAACGTGTTATTGGAGTCTATGGAAACCCATTGTCCAATATTTATATGTCGATGATGGAAACCCATTGTCCAATATTTATATGTCGATGATGGAAACCCATTGTCCAATATTTATATGTCGATGGGGAGAACACGCAACTCCGCACAGAAAGGCCGCAGCCGAGCCGAGTTTCGTACCTGCAACCTTCGTGCTGCGAGGCAACAGTGCTAACCACTGCGCCACCATGCAGACACTTGAACAAAAAGGTCGTATCAGAGGTCAGATTCATGCTACTGACTGAATCCTGTCAATTCTGTTCCTGTGAACAGGTCAGCTGATTTAAGACAGTGGTGTCCAGTTCTGGTCCTGATGCGTCCCCGGACTCAGCTTTAAAGGGTGATTGATCTGTGGGTGATTAACTCGCTTCTGCAGAGCTTGATACCAGACAGAACAGGTGATGTAACCATTGAATCAGGTGTGCTGGAGCAGGGAAACAACTAAAACCTGGTGGATATTTGAACTTCACTAAGGTTTCATCTTCACAAGCTCTCCTTTGTCACCCTGTGTTCAACAGAATTCGCCTAACCTGTTTACCTGTGTGTGTGTGTGTGTGTGTTCCATGAGTATGGGGTGGATGACCCTTTGGTAAGAGCTATTCTATAAGAGTGGACAACATATCTGGGACCTGTTGCATCACTGCTAAGGGCACTCTTTCTCACCAGTTCTGTTCATGAACAGAATTTCTGGGCAAACTCATGGCCTGGAGAGTTTAGTAGCAGGAAGGTCCAGTCTGCTTTTTGCAGATGTTGTAGTCCTCTTAGCTTCATCAACTAGGGCCTTCAGATCCTGCTGATGTGTGTGAAGAAGCCAAGTATCTCAGATTCTTGTTCATGAATGAGAAAAGGAGGAAGTAAGAGCTCATCAGGTGTATCAGGGCAGTGATTGCGCGATGCGAGTGCTAAACTGGTCTGTTGTGGCCATTTCATGTTCCAAACCCTCATCTAAGGCTCTGAATTTTGGATAATGAATACAAGGACAAAGTCTTCAGGGTGGTTGAACTTAGCCTGAGGCATAGAGTGATGAAAGTAGACATCCAGGTACTTTGTGTACAGCTGCTGCTCCTCCATTTTGAGGGGAGTCACTTCAGGAGATTTGGGTACGTTATCAAAATCTTGTTCACAAGTGAGGGTGGAGAGATTAATAAGTGGATTAGTGCTGCATCTAGAGTGATGCAGGTGTTCTACCAGCCCATCGTGGTGAAGAGAGAGCTGAGCCAGAAGGCAAAGTTCTCAATTTACCTGTCGATTTACGTTCCTACCTTCACCTATGGTCTCGAGCTTTGGGTAGTGACCGAAAGAATGAAATTGTGGATACAAGCAGTCAAAATAAGTTTCCTCTGCAGGGTGTCTGAGATAGAAGCTCAGCCATCCTGGAGGGACTCCCTCTGCTGCTCCTCTACTGGTGGCTCAGGCATCTGGTTAGGATTGCTCCTGGACACCTCCCTGGTGAGGTTATCCAGGAAAGTCTAACCGGGAGGAGACCTAAAGGAAGACCCAGGGCATGCTGGAGGGATTGGAACTCCTTAGGATTCCCCCAGAAGAGTTGGCCTAAGTAGAGGGCGACTGGCCGTCTGTGAGTTTGGGAGAGTCTCAGCACGGCCGGAATGCCCTAGGGCCGGAGTTGACCATTCTAGTATGTCCTTTCTTTGGGAAGCCCCTAGAGCAAAGTTGTCTGAGGCTTTCTGCCTCTGGTAGGGTCACCCATGGCAAACAGGTCCTAGGTGAGGGATCAGATAAAGAGCAGCCCGAAGACCACTTCTGATGAACTATATAAATGGAAACCGTGTTCCCTCGCCCGGACGTGGGTCTCTGGGCCCCCCCTCTGGAGCCAGGCCTGGAGATGGGGCACGCTGGCGAGCACCTGGTGGCCAGGCTTTCACCCATGGAGCCCGGTCGGGCACAGCCCGAAGAGGAAACGTGGGTCCCCCTTCCTGTGGGCTCACCACTCGTGGGAGGGGCCAAAGGGGTCGGGTATAGTGTGTGACGGGTGGTAGTCGAGGGCAGGGACCTTGGCGGTCTGATCCTCGGCTACAGAAGCTGGCTCTTGGCACATGGAATGTCACCTCTCTGGTGGGGAAGGAGCCTGAGTTTGTGTGTGAGGTTGAGAGGTTCCGACTAGATATAGTCAGACTCATCTCAACACATGACTCTGGAACCAGTTTCCTTGGGAGGGGTTGGACTTTCTACCACTCTGGAGTTGCTCCCACTGAGAGGCGCCGAGCAGGGGTGGTTATACTAGTTGTCTCCCATCTTGGTGCCTGTACGTTGGGGTTTACCCCAGTGAAGGAATCCGCCTACGTGTGGGGGGATGGGTTCTGACTGTGGTCTGTGCTTATGCACCAAACTACAGTTCAGACTACCCACCCTTTTTGGAGACCTTGGAGGGGGTGCTGGAAAGCGCTCCTTCCGGTGACTCCCTCGTCCTGCTGGGGGACTTTAACGCTCACGTGGGCAACGACAATGAGACCTGGAGAAGTCTGAATTCAAGTGGTGTTTTGTTATTGGACTTCTTTGCCAGTCATGGATTGTCCATAATGAACACCAAGTTCAGACATAAAGGTGTCCATATGTGCTCTTGGCACCAGGATGCCCTAGGCCGCAGCTTGATGATCGACTTTGTTGTTGTTTCATCTGAACTGCGGCCACATGTCTTGGACACTCGGGTGAAGAGAGGGGCGGAGCTGTCAACTGACCACTACCTGGTGGTGAGTTGGCTCAGATGGTGGGGGAGGATGCCGGTCAGACAAGGCAGGCCCAAACGTATTGCGAGGGTCTGCTGGGAACGTCTGGCAGAGTCTCCTGGCAGAAGGAGCTTCAATTCCCACCTCAGACAGAACTTTCAAAATGTTCCGGGGGAGGCAGGGAACATTGAGTCTGAATGGACCCTGTTCCGTACCTCCATTGTTGAGGCGGCCGACCGGATCGGTGGTCACAGGATCATCGGTGCCTGTCGTGGTGGCAACCCCCGAACCCGCTGGTGGACACCGGCGGTTAGGGACGCTGTCAAGCTGAAGAAAGAGTCGTTTCAGGTCTTTTTGACCTGTGGGACTCCAGAGGCAGCTGACCGGTACCGGCAGTCCAAGCGGAACTTGGCTCGGGTGGTCCGTAGTTCCTTAAGGCTATGGATGTTGTGGGGCTGTGTTGGCTGACTCTGCAATATCGCGTTGACATCGGGGGCAGTCCCACTTGACTGGCAGACCGGGGTGGTGGTCCCCTTATTTAAAAAGGGTAACCGCAGGGTGTGTTCCAACTACAGGGGGATCACATTCCTGAGCCTTCCTGGTAAGGTCTATTAAGGGGTTCTGGAGAGGAGGGTCCGTCGGATTGTTGAATCTCAAATTCAGGAGGAGCAATGTGGTTTTCGTCCTGGCTGTGGAACACTGGACCAGCTCTATACCCTTAGGGGGATCCTGGAGGGTTCGTGGGAATTTGCCCAACCAGTCTATATGTGTTTTGTGGATTTGGAGAAGGCGTTTGACCGCGTCCCTCGGGGGAACCAGTGGGGGGTACTCCGGGAGTATGGGGTACCAGGCCCTCTGATACGGGCTGTTAGGTCCCTGTATGACCGGTGTCAGAGCTTGGTCCGCATTGCCAGCAGTAAGTCGGGCTCGTTCCCAGTGAGAGTTGGACTCCGCCAAGGCTGCCCTTTGTCACCGATTTTGTTCATAACCTTTATGGACAGGATTTCTAGGTGCAGCCAAGGTGTGGAGGGCATCCGTTTTGGTGTTCTGAGGATCAGGTCTCTGCTTTTTGCAGATGATGTGGTCCTGTTGGCTTCATCAAAACGTGATCTTCAGCTTTCGCTGGAGCGGTTCGCAGCTGAGTGTGAAGCAGCTGGGATGAGAATCAGCTCCTCTAAATCTGAGACCATGGTCTATATTCGGAAAAGGGTAGAATGTCGTCTCCGGATCAGGGATGAAGTCCTGCCCCAAGTGGAGGAGTTTAAGTATTTCGGGGTCTTGTTCACGAGTGAGGGAAAACTGGAGCATGAGATCGATAGGCAGATTGGTGCTGCATCTGCAGTGATGCGGGCATTGTACCGGTCTGTCGTGGTGAAGAGAGAGCTGAGTCAGAAGGCGAAGCTCTCGATTTACCGGTCGATCTACGTTCCTACCCTCACCTATGGTAATGAGCTTTAGGTAGTGACCGAAAGAACAAGATCGCGGATACAAGCGGCCGAAATGAGTTTTCTCCGAAGAGTGGCTGGGCTCTCCCTTAGAGATAGGGTGAGAAGCTCGGTCATTTGGGAGGGGCTCGGAGTAGACCCGCTGCTCCTCCACATCAAGAGGAGCCAGTTGAGGTGGCTCAGGCATCTGGTCAGGATGCCTCCTGGATGCCTCCAGGCATGTCCAACTGGGAGGAGACCTAAAGGTAGACCCAGGACACGGTGGAGGGACTATGTCTCTCACCTGGCCAGGGAACGCCTTGGGATTTCCCCAGAGGAGCTGGCCCAAGTGGCTGGGGAGAGGGAAGTCTGGGCCTCTCGCCTTAGGCTACTGCCTCAGCAACCCGACTCTGGATAACTGGATGGATGGATGGATGTTGAACCCGGCCACCAGCCATTTACCAGGTACATTCCTACAGGCACGTTGCAAGATTTTCAAAGGTGTGGGGGATGTTGTCTGTGCCTAAAATAATTTCATGTTATTCATCTTGTTAGTTTAATTTCCATAATAGCGGAGCAGGTGCGAATTTTAGACGTGTCATGCATGTCTTCGTTTTAAACATGTTTAAACTGTTCAGAATACAAATCCCTCCTCCTTGAACCGTCACCTTATTGTGGTGGAGGAGTTTGAGTGCCCTAATGATCCTAGGAGCTATGTTGTCTGGGGCACTTAGTGCCCCTGGTAGGGTCTCCCATGACAAATTGGTCTTAGGTGAAGGGTGAGACAAAGAACGGTTCGAAGGATCTTTCATGGCGGTTAAAACGAAGAGTCGGAGTACCCGGCCCGGAGGGTTACCGGGGTCCCACCCTGGAGCCCGGCCTGGGGTTGGGGCCCGTGAGCGAGCGCCTGGTGGCCGGGCTTTCGCCCATGGGGCCCGGCCGGGCCCAGCCCGAACCGGATACATGGGCTCGTCCAACTGTGGACCCACCACCCGCAGGAGGAACATGAAGGGTCCGGTGCAATGCGAATCGGGTGGCAGACCAAGGCGGGAGCCTTGGCGGTCCAATCCCCGGACAAGAAAACTAGTTTTTGGGACATGGAACGTCACCTCGCTGGCGGGGAAGGAGCCGGAGCTTGTGGCAGAGGTTGAGCGGTACCGGCTAGATATAGTCGGACTCACCTCGACACATTGCATTGGCTCTGGAACCCGAGACCTGGAGAGGGGTTGGACACTCTACTTTGCTGGAGTTGCTCCGGGTGAGAGGCGGAGGGCTGGGGTTGGCTTTTTGTTAGCCCCGAGACTCTCTGCCTGTGTGTTGGGGTTTACCCCGGGGGACAAGAGGGTAGCTTCCTTGCGCCTTCGGGTCGGGGAACGGGTCCTGACTGTTGTTTGTGCTTATGGGCCAAATATCAGTTCAGAGTACCCACCCTTTTTGGAGTCCCTGGGACGAGTGCTAGATAGTGCTCCATCAGGGGACTCCATTGTCCTGCTGGGGGACTTCAATGCTCACGTGGGCAATGACAGCTTGACCTGGAGGGGTGTGATTGGGAAGAACGGCCCACCTAATCTGAACTCGAGCGGTGTTTTGTCATTGGACTTCTGTGCAAGCCGCAGTTTGGCCATAACGAACACCATGTTCGAACATAAGGATGCCCACCGGTACACTTGGTACCAGGGCAGCCTAGGTCACAGGTCGATGATAGATTTTGTAGTCGTATCATCTGACCTGCGGCCGTATGTTTTGGACACTCGAGTGAAGAGAGGGGCGGAGCTGTCGACTGATCACCACCTGGTGGTGAGTTGGATCAGATGGTAAGGGAACATGCCGCGTAGACCTGGCAGACCCAAACGCATAGTGAGGGTCTGCTGGGAACGCCTGGCAGAAGAACCTGTCAAGACGGTCTTCAACTCCCACCTCCGGCAGAGCTTTGACCACGTCCCGAGAGCAGTGGGGGACATTGAGTCCGAGTGGGCCTTGTTCCACTCTGCGATTGTCGAGGCGGCTGTTGCTAGCTGTGGTCGTAAGGTGGCCGGTGCCAGTCGTGGTGGCAACCCCCGTACCCGCTGGTGGACACCAGAGGTTCGGGGAGCCGTCAGGCTGAAGAAGGAGGCCTACAGGGCGTGGCTGGTCTGTGGGTCTCCGGAGGCAGCAGACAGGTACCGGATAGCCAAGCGGGGTGCAGCAGTGGCAGTTGCCGAGGCAAAATCTCGGGCGTGGGAGGAGTTTGGTGAGGCCATGGAGAAAGACTATCGATCGGCTCCAAAGAGGTTCTGGCAAACTGGCTGGCGCCTCAGGAGAGGAAGGCAGCAACTCGCTCACACTGTTTACAGTGGGGATGGGGAGCTGCTGACGTCAACTGAGGCTATAGTCGGACGGTGGAAGGAATACTTTGAGGAGCTCCTCAATCCCACCAATGCACATTCCGAGGAGGAATCAGAGCTGGGAGGCCTGGGGATGGACTGTCCGATCTCGGGGGCAGAAGTTGCTGAGGTAGTCAAACAACTACACAGCGGCGGAGCCCCGGGGGCGGATGAGGTTCGTCCTGGGTATCTCAAGGCTATGGATGTTGTAGGGCTGTCATGGTTGACACGTCTCTTCAACATTGTGTGGTCATCGGGGGCAGTTCCTAGGGAGTGGCAGACCGGGGTGGTGGTCCCCATCTTTAAGAAGGGTGACCTGAGGGTGTGTTCCAACTATAGGGGGATCACACTCCTCAGCCTCCCTGGAAAGGTCTACGCCAAGGTACTGGAGAGGAGGGTCCGATCGATAGTTGAATCTCAGATAGAGGAGGAGCAATGTGGTTTTCGTCCTGGCCGTGGAACTGTGGACCAGCTCTATACCCTTGCAAGGGTGATGGAGGGGGCATGGGAGTTTGCCCAACCAATCCACATGTGCTTTGTGGATTTGGAGAAGGCTTATGACCGTGTCCCCAGGGGCACCCTGTGGGGGACGCTCCAGGAGTATGGGGTGGGTGGCTTTCTGTTAAGGGCCATTCAGTCCCTTTACCAGAGGAGCGTGAGTTTGGTCCGCATAGCCGGTAGTAAGTCGGACCTGTTCCCAGTGAGGGTTGGACTCCGCCAGGGCTGCCCTTTGTCACCGGTTCTGTTCATCACTTTTATGGACAGAATTTCTAGACGCAGCCGTGGTGTGGAGTGTGTAGAGTTTGGTGGCAGGAGAATCTCGTCTCTGCTTTTTGCGGATGATGTGGTCCTCCTAGCTTCATCCAGCTCTGACCTTCAGCTCTTGCTGGGTAGGTTCGCGGCCGAATGTGAAGCGACTGGGATGAGGATCAGCACCTCCAAATCTGAGACCATGGTTCTCGACCGGAAAAGGGTGGCTTGCCACCTCCGGGTCGGGGGAGAGGTCCTACCTCAAGTGGAGGAGTTTAAGTATCTCGGGGTCTTGTTCACGAGTGAGGGTAGGAGGGATCGGGAGATCGACAGGCGGATTGGTTCGGCGTCTGCAGTGATGCGGACGCTGAGCCGATCTGTCGTGGGGAAGAGGGAGCTGAGCCAGAAAGCCAGGCTCTCGATTTACCGGTCGATCTACGTCCCAATCCTCACCTATGGTCATGAGCTTTGGGTAATGACCGAAAGAACGAGATCGCGGATACAAGCGGCCGAAATGAGTTTCCTCCGTAGGGTGGCCGGGCTCAGCCTTAGAGATAGGGTGAGGAGCTCGGACATTCGGGAGGGACTCGGAGTAGAACCGCTGCTCCTCCGGATCGAAAGGAGCCAGTTGAGGTGGTTTGGGCATCTGGTCAGGATGCCTCCTGGACGCCTCCCCGGGGAGGTGTTTCGGGCATGTCCTGCCGGCAGAAGGCCCCCGGGTCGACCCAGGACACGTTGGAGAGGTTACATCTCCAATCTGGTCCGGGAACGCCTTGGGGTCCTGCCGGAGGAGCTGGTGGACAAGGCCGGGGAGAGGACGGCCTGGAGCTCCCTGATTGGGATGCTGCCCCCGCGACCCGGACCCGGATAAGCGGAGGAAGACGAAGACGAAGACGAAGAATACAAATCCAGGCTCTGTCTTGTTAGAATGGTGTAACTAAAGTTTGTACTGAATGAATTTTTACATTAAACCATGTTGAAATGAAAAGGATCCGATTAAATCATTTCCCCCTCGTTTACAGTCACGGAGTACAGCGCAGTGCGCATGGCTCTGGGGTTAATCAAGTTTAATTTTTCTCTTTGCAACAATCTTCACAAGAAGGCAAAACAGTTAAATGGCAGGTTACAGATATTTCCATTTGACTGTTTATTTTGACGATAAACTCAGGGATGTTGGTTGTTTTGAAAGAATTACACCAATGCACACTGATGAGCTGACATTTTAATCGTTAACGCACATCGCGGAGGTAACAAAATCAATCAAGAAATGATTCCCATCAGAACATCAGAGCTTTATACTGGACACTGTGATCAGCGCGGATCGGAGCGCACACGGTGGACAGTGGGCTTGAAGATCTGTAGAGGGGTTCACAGCGCAGCGCAGAACCACGGCGCATGCAGTAAGATTTCCTCCCACTGAAACGGTCTGGAAACCTGGTCTCTCTGAGGGATGTGTCACTTGGAAAAATGTTCTCTGATTATGAAACTTTGGCTGAATAGCGCTTGTTCCCGTCTCTAATATGGAGACGCATGACGCATCCAGTCTGAGGCAGAATAGCCTCTTCAGCTCAGAAAGCACCTGTAGAGACATTTGATCACGCACAGTTTATATGGAGCAGAAGCGGTCGGGCCACGGCAGGTGAAACGTTCCTATAGCCTACATGAAGTGAAACTGTTTAATGATAACATTAATATGTTACTGGACACGCTGGTCTGGTTGGTTAGACCAGTGTTTGATGTGGAACATGCACGCACGCTCGCACACACACACACCAATTAAAATAATGCTGATAGCGTGGACTAGAAGACAGGTGATGGTTTACGTATTTAAATTATGATCAGGCTGCTGTAAAATGTAATCTCCATCCACATCCAGACACAATTATCCTCTATTCTTTCTCTATTTGATCTGCTCTTGTCTGGGCTGACGTAGCTGACTGTGCGCGCGGCGCGCCTAGCGGCTGTGATGCACATTTTACGCATCTGGAGAGGTGGGCTGGATGCTCTGCTTTTACTGGAAGATGGATTATTTTTATTTATTTTTTTCAAAAATGTGGGAGATTTTGCCGCATGAATAACCGTAAAAACTACTGGTGTGCATGCACCCTTATGAAAGAGTCCTACGTTGAGAGGTAAATATTAGAAGTGCAGGTTCTGGTGCCTATAAATGAAAAAAATTAATGAAAATTAAATTGGGAGTTTTTACTTCATATTTTAGAAATAAAAATGACGGGGGAAAAAATTTATGACGTGTTTTTAAACGACATTATCTAGCGCGACCTGCCTGCTTCACTTAAGTCACTGCTTATTTAGGTCCGTCCAAAAGTACCGTGACCCACCCAAAAATGAAAACCTGGCGCCGCGCCTGTTATACACCTCTGCAAATTGTTGTTCTTCACTTTATCAAACTCAGAGTTTGTACAGCTAATGTCAAGATGTCAAATTATGAATTCAGTCGAGCTCTTCCCTCCCTCCCTCTCCTGTTTCTCCTTGAAACCCGACAGCCGATGTCGGGTTTAGGGGAAGAAGGAAATGAGGCAAACAGAGTGAGTGCGACGTAGAGAAACCAGACTGGTGTGGAGGTGAGCAAAACAGCTGGAAAAGTGTGGGTGTTGAATCCCCCACGGGTGCGACGCCCATGCATTCCTAATGAAGTCATCCTGCAGCGTGACATCATTTGTCATTGTGAATCAACAGTTTAAAGCCCAAGAACAAATGTTCTGTCTGACCTCTGACCTTAGAGTTCAGTGCACACTGAATTGGAGACTCTCTGCTCTTATTGAGGATGTAGGTGCTTGCTCCGTTCTCCAAAAGCACCTGGATGATCCCCTCGTAGCCCCATCGAGCTGCCATGTGCAGGGGCGTGTCACCTTTATCGTTCTGCAGCTCCAGGCGGCATGTTTGGACATCATAGTAGACCAAGGCCTTCACACACTGATCGAAACAAAAAGAACACAATGGGAAGTCTTATTTCCTTCTGAAAACGTAAACTCACGTAACTGGGGTACGTCACCGCCCTTTTTCAGGGAGCTTGTAACTTTTACTTTGTAAACATATTTGCTGTATCTGAGCCTTATGTGGATTCTAACTTAATAGTTAGTGATAAATTGCAGCCAGTAGCAATTAAAAAGTAAAATTAGACAAAATATGAAATAAAATGCATTAAAAAGCACAACACATGGATGAAAAAGTGTAGTGCATCTGTTACAGCCAGCCAGATAAGTGGCTCTCACAGGCTACACCGATGACAAAACCAAACCAATAACACTCCTGATCTAAATTTATCATGTCTGTTAAGTACAGCGGTCCAGAGTCCATTTTATCTAGAACAACCTCTCTAGGCCAGCCAGGCCCATCTTCTGTTTACCAGAAAATAACATCCCAAAAGACCATGGAGGAAATGTTGAGGAACTCGTAAACATCCATCTACAAAAAAACACCAGAAAGACAACTAAGGAGCTTTTACAGAAGAAGCACATACAGGTCAAAGAGTGGGCCAGGCAGTCAGAAGACTTCAGTCTCGGAGAAAATAAGTGGAGGGAGCTGATGCTTCAAACTTCCAACAGCAGTTTAGAAACTTCTAGAGAGCTTCTGCGAGTTGGAGTGGACCAGCATGTTTAAATCAGAGGCCTCAAGAACAAAGACTGTGTGGAATTCCTGCTAAAAGACACATTCATCAGCTCAAATCAAGAAAACTGCCTAGTCACTCACAATCCAGATGCCTTTGGCTGTGCGCGTGAGGGAACACCAGACACCTCCGTTTAAATACGCACAAAAATATGTGTGATTGGGAATTTACACAACGTGATCATGTTTCCTAAAATTGTTCAGCCCAAAAAGACATGACCTGCAGGCTGCCTGACCATCATAATAGGGCCCTGCTGCTTTCTGACAAAGATTATCTCACTCACTCACACACACTCACACTCACACACACACACACACACACGCACGCACGCACGCACACACACACACACGCTCACGCACACGCACACGCACACTCTCACACACACACACACACACACACACACACACACACACACACACACACACACACACACACACACACACACACACACACACACGTTTCAAAAATCTAAGCAGACAACTCCTAAAACGAATGTCAAAAGTTACTAAAACTTAAATATAAAAAACCACCAAATGGAGGTTTGGATGCGTTGAGTGGAGAAGGAAGCGCCTGACATACGTCTTCGTGCCCGTACATGCAGGCGAGGTGCAGTGGAGTGTTGCCATTGTTGTCCTGGGCGTCGGCATTGGCCTTGTAGTGCAGCAGCAGCAGCTGGACAGGAGGAGCCAGAAACACATTGATCTAACTATAACAGTCATAAAACAGTGATGACTCATTTTTAAAATGATTGTTTTTGAAGTGGGCTTGAATGTTTGATTGATCCATTTTCTTAGAAAACTAAAATGAGCCCTCTGACAACATAGATGCTATTTGTGTGACCCTGGAGCTTGAAGAACTTGTAGTGGTCTCTAGTGGGAATGAATGTCCTATTTGGGGGTTGGCTCAGATGTGCCTGCTTCAGCACAGACAATTCAGCTGGAGGAGAATGTAGCTTCAGACCACACAATTTGGAGTCTTATTTCCTGGTATTTGGACATCTCACCTCTGATTGGCTAAACGCAACGTGACTACCACTGACTGTTTGCTCTGCAACTTTGACGTTTTATCACCACAATTAACACAAGTCTGGAGGAGTTCAGCTGTGTGGTGGAGTTGCTAATGCTAACAGTTAGCTCCTACTAGTCGAGGCATTCTCTGCTGTTTCCTGGATGCTAAACCACCTACAGCCTTCCCTGTTGCGAGAGAATGGGTGAGTCCACTCACCAGTGTGATGTAGAGCAGTCAGGCTCTGTGACACAACTCTATCATTCAGTCTGCGTCTTAAACTCTGCGTGACCGAACATTTTAAAAAAAGAAATAAAAAATGGTTTCTGAGTGAAGGACCTCATTAAGGGGACATATTATGATTTTTTGTTGTAACAGTTCTGTGATCAATACAAAACATGTTTATGAAGTTCTTTGCACCTTCTCACATATAGTGATTTCAGCAGCTTTATTCTTTTTGTTTCAGTACCTTCCAGAATGAGCCATTTCAGGGCTCCGTCACTCTGGAGCTGGCCACGCCTACCCATCCACTGATTGGCTGATATAAGCTGAGGAACTCATACATATAGAAGGGGCTCAGAGTAGAGCTGCTGCATTTCCAGAGCAGATAGGTGAAGAGGGGGTCTATTCTAATTTCCTTAAGCATGATGTGGCTTTTTGAATTAGCCCATCTTAGGCACATCATTCTAAAACCAAACATTAACAGAAAACATTTACATGATTTTTAATCCTGATTGGAGAGTTTACACAGGCAGCCCAAAAAGATGGAAAGAGTCTTTGGGAGCTTTTGGTCTTCTGAGAGACTTGGTGTGAAGCAGAGTAACACCATCAAATGTCCTTCATGTTGATGAGTAAGACAACAAGCGTGTGTGTGTGTGTGTGTGTGTGTGTGTGTGTGTGTGTGTGTGTGTGTGTGTGTGTGTGTGTGTGTGTGTGTGTGTGTGTCTTACACAAACTCCCTGATATCCATGCTGACAGGCTAGGTGCAGCGGCGTGAGGGCGTGGTAGTCTGTGGCGTTCACTGGAGCTCCTTTATGCACAAGCATGTCAATGAGCTGGGCCTGGCCTGAAACAGTGAAAAAGAGGGGATTTCATCTTTGTGGGAACATCTCTCTGAGTTTTATCCTTCTGAGAATGTGTCAGCAGCAGCTCACCACAAAGGGCAGCAACGTGCAGCGGAGTGTAACCTCTGTCATCTCTAGAGGATGGTGTAACTATGGACAGGTCATTCAGCCGACTGAAACACAAAGCCACATGGAAACAGGTTTATAGTTCAGGGCAGGTGCAGCAGACTTGTGAATACAAGTTTCATGATTCATGAAGGGCTGACTGAAGCAGGAACTTTAACTGGCCTGATAAAAACAGATTAACATCAAACAAAAGATGGCGTCTCTGAGTGGCTGCTTGTTTGCCAGGCTCTTGATCTTCTTGGTTGCATATTATCGCTACCTGGTGCCGTTTCCCTTCCAACATATGATCAATACTCGTTGTTTGTCACCCACCAGATCCGGGATGAACAACCTCCTGAAATGCACTATTGGATCCATTTCTCTCCACTGCTAGAATCTGGCATGAATCCTGGGGTTTCTTTGTGACCTGTGGGCATGCAGCTGTCTCAGAGACCATGGCGAAGGAAATGGAGAAGGAGCGTAGATATTTTTTTGCTGCTTTGGAAAAGCTGGGGAGAGGAAGCTCTATGTGAGTTTCTCTGCAGGGTTGCAGCCAGGCAGATTCAGCAGATATACACTGGAGCTCATCTGCGTGAGGTCTCACAAGGCTCAGTTCTGGGACTTCTATTATTTTCTTTCTATATCCTTCTTTTAACCTCCATCATTCAGTCTTTGACAAATCAAACCACTTCTACGCTGATGACATCCAAATGTCCTTCAGGCCCCATCAGTTGGACAGGCTGGACACCACTGTTCTCTGTCTGACTCAGATCAGCAATGTTCTTGTTCTGTGTATCATCAAGACTTGAATCTGCACCGAAGGGCCTTGAGTGTCTGTTAGTGCTTGTTTTTGCCTTCTTAAACCTTTGCATTGCACTATCTTCCATTGGGAAAAGAGAAGGAAACTCATCTGTGGGTAATCCTGTTGTCTAGTAGCTCCGGTTTGGGCCAACTGAAAACAATAAGTGCAATCAGGGGCTGTGAACAAGCTGTTTCTCCCCTCCCTGAAAACACTCATCGGGTGATCTAGGCCTCAACCATTGCAATCAGCTGCTGCATGAACACCCGTTTCCAACTAGTAGCACAGCATAAGTTTGGTGGCATAACTGAAGCGTCAGCCTTTGTGTCTCAGCCCCTACGGTATGAAGACACTCTGGGGTAAAGGCATACGTGTCTCCCTGCGCATGTACACAGAGCAAACAAACTCAACCCAGGCGCTGCTCCATCGACATCTAGCAAAATGTGCCATTATCTTATATCTGTGATCACTGGCTTCAGAGGAAAGTCACACACAGCAAACTGCTTTCGCAACCTTCAAAACCTCCGCTCGCTAAAACAGACTCCCCCCGAAGACACCCACCTGTCTATGGGACTGTGGAACTGCCAATCAGCTGTAAACAAATGTAACGATATGAAATGACTGTTTTCCACCAAAAGTCATTTCTGCCTCTCCTCTGACACAGAACTAGTCTGCATGAGACTGCTTCAAGGTCTCATGCATTTGTTATAAACTGCTTTCTTTCCAGCTCAAGACAAGAATGAAGAATGGACTCTCTCCTTTTAATAAATCAAAAAACTCTATTTTTAATAAAGCTAATCAAACAAAGTGTTAGTCAATAATAAGATGTGACCAATCTGTGAAATCAAAATATTATTTACTTTATTATAATCCTATAGAATATAATAAGTAATATGACTTTAAATGTTTCCACTAGGACTGATCTCACGTAACGTTAAGAGACGACACATTGCTTTTACTGATCCAATCAGAATCTGCCAGATCTGACGGAGGCGTGGTTTTGGTGGTGTTTGGTAAATCTGTCACCTTTTCATTCGACCATAAACCAAAACATCTGAAGTATAAACCTATGCCCACGTCATCGTTAACGCAGTTCAAAGCGTTCTAGAGAAAGTGTCGGAGTGGCCAATCCGTGACTCTCCTCTTCAGCCAAAAGAACCAACAACAAGCTGGATAAAATCTGTTGCTGTTCCAACCAAGCAACGGTTCCTTTCAGAATAAAAGCTGAACCATCATGACCCAGGTTTGGGTCTCGCTAGATGTCAACAAACTGTTGTGACCCGGAAGTATCTCAAAGACTGGTCTGGTCGGCAACCTCTGCTTTTCCTAACGGCTTCGGTTCCAGAGAGGGTCAAGCTGGACCTCTACATTCCTGATCTAACGGGGACTTCCACAAGGGTAAGTAGGCCGACAGAATTGCGTCAAATGTGTTTATGAATCTCCTAACCAAAGCTTAATGCGAAGACATCACCTTCATTTCCCATCAGAACTAATCATTTCTTCGGATTTGCTGGTTCTGAGCAACATTCCACACTACACCATTCTCCGTCTCATTCACCTTAGTTACACCATACATTTAGTGTTAAAGTCAGTCTAGTTTAATTTGTTTAGTAATAAATCTTTAAACTTTAAACTTGACTGTCTTTCTTCTGTTGTCTCTGAGTGAATACGAAGCTGTTATCTAATCTCTGCAATAAAAAGTTCCAATCTTCTGGTTAAAAAAACCCAACAGATCCATAAGGTTGACTTTATATTTCCTATGGAATCCTACGCCTTATGGCTTATTAAATAACATGTAATTTAAATAACTACACAAAGCAGACTTTACTACTGCATATGCAGACCACCTGTCACTCGATGCACTGGCTCTCACTGAGACCTGGATCAAACCATGTGACAATGCTACCCCATCTGCTCTCTCAATTAACCACACTTTCTCCCACACTTCTCGTGCATCTGGCCGAGGTGGTGGAACGGGCATGTTAATTTCCAACAAATGGATATACTGTCAGTTGCTACCCATCACTAAATGCAACTTCTTTGAATACCATGCCATCCAGGTAACTGTACCGAAAAAATTCTTTTTTGTTGTCATATATCGCCAACCAGGTCAACTCGGAGACATTCTTGATGAACTCGACACCCTGCTCCCCTCCATTCCTGAGCACGACTGTCCCACAATGGTCCTTGGAGACATGAATATTCACCTGGACAATCCCAGCTCATCAGGCTTCCTGTCACTAATGTCATCATTTGATCTATAACTAGTACAAAGTCCTCCAACTCACAAAGCTGGAAAAGCAGTTGACCTCATTTTCACCAGAAACTGTGCCATAGACACAATATCTGTCACACCACTGCATCCTTCCGATCATTGCTTCATCCATTTCAGCGTGACTCTACAAGGGAGGTCCACTGCTTCCTCCCCAGTGGTCTCATTCTGCCGCAACCTCGCAATCTGGCACCCAACCACTTCTCCCCTCTTGTTGCCTCCACTCTTCCATCTCCAAGCACATTCTCTCCTTATGAAGTGAATGATGCCACCGAGTAACTCTGCTCCACACTCTGCTCTTGTCTTAACAACTTGTGCCCTCTAGCCACTAGACTTGCTAGATCCTCTCAGTCGCACCCTTGGCTAAATGATACCCTCCGGTCTCTACGCACCAATCTTAGAGCTGCGGAATGGAAAAGGCGCAAAACGAAAGATCCTGGTGATCAATTGAAATTTCATGAATTACTGTCCTCATTCTCTGCCAGCATCACTGATGCAAAGAAAGCTTTCTACACTGACAAAATTCTCAGCTCCACTGACTCTCAGAAACTATTTTCAACATTTAAAACTCTGCTCAACCCTCCGTCTCCACCTCCTACCAACACTATCAGCTGACACCGTTGCCTCATTCTTCACTGACAAAATGGCAGCTATAAGCAAACAGTTTACTCAACTGGCCACTCCTGAACATTCACTACCACAAACTCCTTCTAGCCCAACCATCTCAGCCCTACTGCTTCATTTTCCTCTCTTTCCCCTCTCACCGAGAACGGTGTGTCCAAGCTTCTCACGTGCAGCCATCCTACTACATGCCCACTTGAACCCATTCTGACTAAGCTGCTCCAAGCTATTGCTCCTACAGTAGCCGCAGCAGTCGCACATGTGATCAACGCTTCATTGACATTGGGTACATTTCCCACCTCTCTCAAGCATGCTCAGTTTAAACCGCTGCTAAAAAACCCCATCTCTTCCTCCAAATCATGTGGAGAACTACCGACCTATCTCTCTCCTCCCTTTTCTGTCCAAAATCATTGAAACGGTGGCTTTCAAGCAGATCCCAGAATACCTCTCACAAAACTGTCTGCTTGACCCTTACCAATCTGGGTTCAAAAAGGGCCACTCCACTGAAACTGCTCTGTTAGCAGTGACGGAATCCTTAAAAAAAGCTAGAGCAACAGCCAAATCCTCAGTGCTTATCCTGCTGGACTTATCGGCAGCATTTGACACTGTCAGCCATGGCTTCCTTTTGTCCACACTCTCTAGCATGGGCATCACAGAGAAAGCACATGCCTGGTTTGATTCATACCTCACAGGATGATCATTCAGTGTATCTTGGCTTGGACAATCCTCTACCGTGCACCATCTTGCCACAGGAGTCCCCCAGGGCTCTGTACTAGGACCTCTTCTCTTTGCCATACACACCACCTCACTGGGTGAGATCATTCGATCACATGGCTTCTCCTACCACTGCTATGCAGATGACACCCAGCTCTATCTGTCATTTCCACCGGACGACCACACTGTCTCTGCACGAATATCAAACTGTCTCTCTGGCATATCAAAATGGATGAAATCCCATCATCTCCAACTCAATCTCTCTAAAACTGAACTACTTGTCATCCCAGCAAAACCATCCATAGAGCACAATATCTCAATACAAAATGACTTCCGATCTCTGGCTCCTTCAAAGGCAGTTTGAAATCTCGTTGTTGTGATTGATGAACACTTGACCTTTAAAGATGTTGCCTCTGTTGCTCGTTCATGCCGCTTTGAGCTGTATAACATACAAAAGATCAGACCATACCTAACAACAACATGCCACCCAGCTCCTGGTGCTCTACTGTCATCTCCCGCCTCGATTACTGCAATGCCCTTCTAACTGGTCTTCCAGGCTGTACTGTGAGACCTCTTCAAATGGTCCAGAACGCAGCAGCGCGTCTGGTCTTCAATCAGCCAAAAAGAGCACACGTCACCCCTCTGTTCATTGAGCTCCACTGGCTACCGCTAGCAGCACGCATCCAATTCAAATTGCTAACACTAGCATACAAAGTCCGAGATGGTACGGCTCCCATCTACCTGAATCCTCTTGCAAAGGCTTACGTCTTGGCCCGGCCGCTCCGGTCATCACAGGATCATCGGCTAGCAGTGCCTACACCACGCTCAGGACAATCCAGACTCTTCTCATGCATCGTTCCACAAATGTGGAATGACCTTCCAAGCACTACCAGAACAGGAGCTTCCTATTCAATTTTCAAGAAACTCCTGAAAACCCTGCTCTTCAGAGAGCATCTTCTTAACTAGTACCCTCCCTGCACCCGTTCCCCCTCTCTACTGTCCACTCCTTGTTCCCTCCTCTCCATGACTGATGTCAAGTTGTTGTTGTTATTGTTGTTGTTAGCCTCAAGGGCAACATGCCGATAATCACTTGTAAGTCGCTTTGGACAAAAGCATCTGCTAAATACATAAACAAAGACAAAGACCCTGAATGTTGCACCTCCAGGACTAAATCTAGGAGTTGTCTTTGATTCCGTTTTAAGCTTCCATTAACACCTCAAATCCATCTCTCATTCTCGTAGCCTCCAATTAAGTAAAATCTCAAAACTTTGTATAACGGTTTCAATTGCAGACAGAGCAGCAGCCAGACTAACTAAATCCAGCAGTGTATCCTGATTCTACACTCCCTACACTGGCTCCATGTAGAACTCAGAACCTACAGAACAATCAAGCTTCTGACTACCTCTTAGCTTCCATCCCAACAAGCCCCCTGTAACCTTCGATCCTCGTCTCGAGACCAGCTAGCTCTTCCACACACTAAAAACTAAAGGGGACAGGGCATTTCAGGCTCTGCCTCCTAGACTTCAGAATAGTTGCCTCTGAAATGCTGATTTTTCTACTCTGTGGCTCAAAAGACATTAAAAATCTACTTATTCAACCAGGCAGTAAAAAGGGATCTTACTGGAACAATCAGTTATATATCACACCAGGTCGAAGTTCAGCTAATGTCACAGTCTCTTCCAGAGTAGACCCTAGCACACTGTAACCCTGAATAAGTTCACTGAACTCAAAATTTATGAGGAAACTGATTACCTAATAATTTTTAAGTTAACTATCTAAAAACTATAAGTTTACCATAACTTAAAAAAATATGACCTGAATAAAATCAAAGCATTTAACTACCTCCAACCTATAACTTAGTACTTAAGCAACTTACAAAGTTTAATTTAACTAAACTTGCATATTTTATTTTATTTGAACTTTATTATATATTTTTACTAACTTAAATATTATAACTTATATGAAATCTAAATGGAACTATTAAACCCTAACCCAAAAAAGTTGAATTTACTTAGAAATGACAACGTGGCAGGCTGGTGAAGGCAGTAACTGGCACCAGATCATGACTCACACACCCATAAATGCTAACAGCCAATGAAAGTGGAACACTCAAAGTCAAGTCAAGAGCATCTGGTGTGAACAACCACAGTATTATTAACAATGGGACAGCACAGCCGTACAGCATTACTTTGACCAACCTCCTCTCTTATAGTGCCAACATGATACAAAAAGTAGCACCACATCTGCAACACTGAATTAAATAATAACTGAGAACAACAATCCTCCACAATAAACATGAATAAACACCCCAAAATAGAGCAAAATAACTGAAAACATGACTACCCACAATGCACCTCCCCCACCAGTTGTTTATTGTTCCTGAAATCCAACAAAATTGCTAGTTTGTGGTTGTTTTTCTTGTAAATCCACAAATATTTAAAATAATATACAAGTCTGTTTATCAAACACACTTTAGGGTTGACGTAAAGATGAATGAAATAATATAGAAACATAAAATAAATCAATTATTTTTTGGTTAACATTACTCATTAAAATTAAGTTGTCCGTTATTGATTAATTTAAGCTATGCTTACTTAAAAAAGAAATTGTTCAGGTTAATTAAAAAGTTTGAGTTCTATGTACTTAAAACCAGGAAAAGGTTAAACAAGCTCAACACATTTGAGTTCTAAAATCATTTTTTTAATTATGAGTTTCATCTACTCAATATATTTGATTGTTTTGAACTTTTGGGTTTACAGTGCAAGTTTAGCCTGAGGCTTGTCAGGTGCTCTTTGAGCTGGTGTGTGTGTGTGTGTGTGTGTGTGTGTGTGTGTGTGTGTGTGTGTGTGTGTGTGTGTGTGTGTGTGTGTGTCTGTGTGTGTGTAGACACTGACCCCGACAACTGGGCATCACAAAGATCACACGAACACAGGGGGTGACACATCCTTACATCTTCACCCCCCTCACTTTCACTCAGCAATCGATCCACTTCAGCTTCATTTCCACTTGCGATGTGCTGAAGAACAGATGAGATGAGACAATCTGAGACGCAAATCAAAACAGGACCAAAGGCCTCGGGTGTGAAGTTCTGCGGAGAGGCGTCTAATTTCAAAAGGAAATCTGTGGCTCAGACAGGTGTGATTTCAGCATCAAAGCGCATTACACATGTAAACATGAACGGTTTTCATCTGATCTGGGCCGAAGAGGTGAAGGTAAGAAGAGAGGAGCGGGTCTCGCTGCTTGTGAATGATAGATAACTCTGGAGATTTGTCTACCAAAGACTTGGCGGTAAGGAAATTGAGCTGCAAACAGTTAGCATGAAGCCATACCATCTGCCATAGGAGTTTATATTCATTACTGTGTTTGCAGTGTACCTTCACCCAATAGCTGCTTTTATAGGACCATAGCGTTTGCAAAAGGGGATTTGCTGCGGCTCCCTGGGGAGGATAAAGGTCATTTGTAAGATCAGACCGTGGCGGTAATGTGGCACAATCGGATGGCATTTTTATAAAAGATTAGGTGATGGTGGCATAAAGAGGGTATGGGGGCGGTCTCTGTGCTGCAGCAGACTTACCTTTATCTTGACCATAACTTGCTTTTTATTGCAATTGAAGCCGAGATTGTTAAGTGTTTTTTTTAACAAGCAGCTCCTAAAGGTGTCTGTCCCCATCAGTCCCTGTGCAGTCTCTGGCGATCTGAGCTTCAGCTCTAACAGAGAGGCTCATGGAGCGTTGCGGTGCTCCAGTTTGCCATCTCAGCTGATTTTGCTCAAAAAGCAAACCTTATTGCCTGTGTTTACTTTCATTTTCAATAAATTTGCCAGCCCGAGCTCAGCAATAACTCCCCACGTCATCATGACATCTGCCTCTGTTGCGCCAGGGCGCACACGACAGACCATTACCACAATATTACTACCAAGCGAGGCGGAACGAATGCCGCAATATTCGCGCAACGCCATGCCGGCATGGCACATTTATAGACATACCATTGCGGTAATACTACGCCGATTTACCGGCATGGTGTGTCTTGTAAAAGCACCTAATATGTCATCTGCAAACATGAGACACCAGAGGCAATAAAACACTGGCTCTAAAGCCTCGTTGCATAGAAGTGAGGATCAGGGGAGGGGCAAGCATGTAGGGATCAAGGAATGCATGTGTGTCTGTGAATTGTGGTGAACATGCATGCTTGTGTGCATCAGTAAGTAAGTGACAGTGTTGGGAGTAATGCGGTACAAAAGTAATTAATTACTGTAATGCATTGCTTTTTGCTGTAATGTGGTAATGTAAGGCATTACAGGGAAAGAAAATGGTAATATTTACTCGGTACAATTGTCAGTAACGTGGTAATTATAATGCATTTTTAAACCCAGAATCAAGATGTGTTCCTTAAAAATTCAAATTGCGGGAAACCCGAAGAAAGATCCAGTATCTGCATATATGACGTCATTTATGGACTCAGCTTTGCGGGCAGAGAGGACGCCGCGGCAACGGCTCAAATACTCCTGCTGCTCCTGCACGCGGCCGCTGTAACATTCACAAAATCGCTCCACTAAAACAAAATAATTCACTTGCGATCGTTCATATCAGCGCATATTCTCTGGTATTTTGTGCTTTTCTGACGTATTTTGCCTCAGCTGAGTTCATAATCTGTGCCCCGGTGATTTCAACACATTACTGCTGGAGCGCCGCGCATGTGAAGATCCCTTTGGCTGATAGAAAGTAGGAAGTCTAGGAAACAGTTTTTTCTGGAAGACGGAGAAAACATGCAGCATGCAGGAAGGTTAGAGAGAGAAAGGGCAGGAAATTATCAAATAAAATCAAGAAAACAAAAGAAAGTGCTTGAAAAGAAAAAAGTAGGTAGATTTATCCCCAATACACATTTTTACCAGTGAAAAGCAATAATATATAAGCATTTAATATTTATACATGTGATAGAATCAGATCACCCCAGAAGTCAGTCCCACATCCAGGGCCATATCAAGGCATTTGGGGACCAAGGCAAATATAGGCTTGGAGCCCCCACCACCTCACTCCCTGCTCAGATGGCCCTATAAGATGGCAGCGTGTTGAGAGTAAAGATTGTTGTTGCTTTTATTTAATAAACAATCATTTTAAAGCACTGTTATTATATCTGACTGTTTTAACAGCAATCCTAGCTCAGACACCACATCACCTTCCACATATATGTCATGAGCTCACTGAACGTCACATTACCAGATTCACATTGAAGTTGTATTGGTAAAAGTAACTTAAAGTAATGCAAAAGTAGTGTAATGCCTTACATTATTAAATCAGTAATATTGTAATGTAATGAATTACTTTAAAATGAGGGTAACAAGTAATAAATAATGCATTACAGTTTTGAAGTAACTTGCCCAACACTGGTAAGTGAGTATGTGAACTTTCCCTTAGGTCAATCCCAGAGGACGTTGCCTTAGATGTAACTTTAAGAAAAGCTGATCAAGAAGCTCAAAGGTCCCATGTGAGGATCGGGAGGGTGGGACAGAGCATCTCTCTACAAAAACATCCAGAGGAGTTTGAAATGTTCATCCTGCCAAGGCCGACATGGGGGAGCCAGATTCAGGTACCAGCAATCGTTATTGTACAAGCTAGACTAGAGCTTGTTGCATCTGCCTTAATGTCTCTCAGTGGTCTCAAGGACAACGCCTAACAGCAGAACCAGGTCAGTTTCCACCAAGCCGTGCTAAGAAAGCTGTTTTCCACTCTGAGCACAAGTTTGGAAACTGCAGCCAGTTTGCTGGTCAGACCATCCAGCCTACGATTTTTCTCGTGCAACCTCAGTAGAGGTCAGGCAGCTTGCCAAATGCTCCAGACAGCTTCTGAAATTTGTGATGTGCCAGGAACCTGCCCGCTCCCATCAGTAGAAACCAGGTTATCATGAGGCCAATTATATGAATATCTTCTACATCCTGCATGGACAACAGCAACAGACACACGATCTTAAACTTCCCCAAATAATTCATCACGTATCCAACCGAGTGCTTTCCGACAGGGACAGATAGACTGGTAGGACAAAGAGCAGCAAGTAAAGACAGGGTTAAGAGGAGGGAAAGAAAAAGACTCCATCCTCACAGAGAGCAGGAAGGACGGAGAAGAAATCAACAACATTCCAGACAGACTGCATATCAGACTACAAAAGACTTGCAGCTGTAATTGAAGTGAAAAGTAACTACAAAGTATTGAATACAAATGGACGCTACACTTATTAGATTTTACTTGCATACAATTTCTTAAAACCGTGCATCAGTTTGATTGATTCATTGATTGACATCTTAGGAAAATGATTTTTAAAAACAATAAAACATTGTTTCATTCCACTTCACATTTATATGCAACTTTGTATTGGCTTATCTCAGAAAATCTCAATAAAACATACATTTGTGGTTGTAAACTGTCAAAATGTGTAAAAATTCAAGGGATTTGAATACTTTTGCAAGACGGTGTAATATGAAATGCATCTAAGTTGTGTTCCTTCAGTAGTAGCTCTGGACTCTGACCTTTTAACCACTGTAAAAGGGACAAGCAGCTTAGTGTACTGGTTCTGAAGATTTTATAGCAAAAATGAAAAGCTGTAACAGGAAACTCCACTGGATCACTGTACTGATGAGATAAACATGTAGTTTCTGTATGGGGGTGTTTTGAATCTCACCTCAAAAAGATGCTGGATGGGTGTGGTAGCATTCTGGTTCAGTAAACTCATCCTGTCTTTAAACACAGCCTTGTAATTGAGTCCACCTGACATCTAAAGGTAAAGAGGGACCAACACAAACTGTTAACACCGGGGTTGTCGTCCATCTGCCCACATCTGCCAATGGGTTGTCCTGAGTGTCCTACAGAGTGTGTGTCCTGCAGGTTTCCCAGGCTGATGTACTTCGCTGCTGCCTCGAATGTGCTCAGACAGTAGCTGAGCTCGTCTTTGCTGGAGTAGCTGAAACAGAAGTTCCTGATGTAGCTCAGGTTGGCCATCCTGGTGAAACACCAAAAATCAAAAAGCCTTTTAAAATGGAAAAAGTGTTTTGAAAAAGTTTGGATTAAATTGTAACCCTATCAACTGTAATCAAGTAAAATAATGAGGTTCCTAAAGATTCCCACCCCTAATGAATGCAGGGATCCCCCAAGGATGTGTGCTCAGTCCACTATTGTACACCCTTTTCACCTACAGCAGGCTCACAAAGTAACACCACCATCATCACGTTTGCTGCTGATAACACTACAACCACTAGTCTGCTCACATATGGAGAGAAAGAAGGCAGCCTACAGTGAAGTGGTGTCTCACCCGTTTGGAAAATAACCTCATCTTGACCCAAGGTAGGACAACAGATCAACACGCCCAATTCTCATGAACAGATGGAGAGTGTGAACACTTTCAAATTTCTCCGAACAAACATCAATAAGGTCTCAACAAACCTTTTTTCATATGGATATTTGGACTTTCCTTGAAACTTCTACACATCGACTACAAATGCACAACTGCACATCGACTACGAATGCACAAAGCATTTCACAAACTCCAACACTGTAAGGTATAAAAACTGCACTCTTCAGTACAGAAAGGTTCTTCAGCATGTTATTAAAATGTAACAAATAATTCATGAACATTTACAACACCCAGGCCAGAAACAGGCACAAAACATCAGTAAAGACCACACCCACCCGAAGCCCATAGGGAGCTTAAGTCATGCCCATCTACTTCCGGACCATGGGTCCCCAAAAGAATGAAAAAACAAAGGCAGGTCAATGGGGTTAAAAACGCTATTTACTAATCCTGTTTGTTATGTGCCATGGATTTCACATATGATGTCCATGAATTTGAAAGACATATTTTGATACCAAGAAAGTGCTTCTTTTAGGTTGTGTGAAAATAAGTCCAGGACTACAAATGTGCATCACCAAACAGAAATCATTGAACCCAAAAAGAAAAAAAGCTGAGGAAAAATGTCTAAGTTCTGCAAACTTAAAACCCTTCCCTGAGGAGGAAAGACCCACCATAAATCTGGCCATTTAGTAAGTGGCAGCTACGCTAGGGGAGAGGAGGTTATGTGGTGGTGTCATATATGCGACGTACCAATGTCTGGTTTGTAGTCATGCTAAATATAAATTTTTACAAGCTGATAAATCTCAGAGTATGTGACTGGCATGGTCGAAACACACAGCATTACTTTTCATTTAAATTGAAGTACAACATACAGTGGGTATGGAAAGTTTTCAGACCCCCATCCATTTTTACCTTGTTTTATTGCAGCCATTTGCTAAAATGAAAATGGTGCTTGGTAAATCTGTCATCTTTTCATTCCACCATAAACCAAAACATCCAGATTAATAAAACCAGTCCCCACGCCATCTTAGATCAGTTCACCGCATTCTAAGAGAAGTATCGGACCGGCCACCCGGACTTCCTTTTTAAGCAAAGAAACGACAAGCTGGATAAAATCTGTTGCATTTTACCAACCAAGCAACGGTTCCTTTCAGAATAAAAGCTGAACTCATTGACCCTCCGGGTCCATCTGACGCTGTCAACCAACTGTCACGTTTTACCAGGAGACAATCCAAAGACTAGTCTGTCGTACTGCTGACGCTGTTTCATCGGCTCCGGTACCGAAAGAGGGGTTCGAGGACCTGGCAGTCTGGATCTGTACGGAGGTCTCATCCTAAGGGTATGTGTGGAGTGACAAAATGGCATCTTATGTGTTTATGAAACTCCGAATCAAAGCTCAGCGCGAAGACATCACCTTCACTCCCATCAGAACTAATCGTTTCTCCGGATTTGCTGGTTCTGAACAACATTCCACACTACACCATTCTCCATCTCAATTCACCTTAGTTACACCATACATTTAATGTTTAAAGTTAGTCTAGTTTTAATTTGTTTAGTAATAAATCTTTAAACTTTTAAAACTTGACTCTCTCTTCTGTTGTCTCTGAGTTAATACGAAGTGTTACATAATCCCTGCAATAAAAAGTTCCAATCTTCTGGTTAAAAGTACCCAAAGATCCATAAGATTGATTTCATATTTACAATGGAATCTCATGTCTTATGGCTCATTAAATAGATGTAAAATTAACCCGTTACAGTCTTTTTATGTCAATATGGGGTGGTGTGTACATTAATGAGGAAACAAATTAATGTAATTGATTTTAGCAAATGGCTGCAACATAATAAATAGTGAAAACTGACGGGGGTCTGAATACTTTCCGTAACTACTGCATGTGTGATCCAGGGAGTAAGGCAAAGAGGATTAGCCTGCCGCACACGAGAGCAAACTGCTGTCCCTGTTCCCCCTACTGTGTGTTACATTAGTTTTCCACACTTACCAGTTGGGTATTTCTGTCTTCAGCAGGAGGTAGAGGACAACAGAAAGGAGGTCATCTGCACTCACAGCTACTAGACTTACTGCAGAAGAATAAGACAGAAATCAGCAAGGACACTAAAGTCTGATTTTACTCAGCTGTTGTTTTTATCTAGCATTAGAAGAGATCCTACCTTGGTTCAAATCTAAGGTCTAAATCTGCCTTTTAACAAAGATCATTAAGAAAAAACAAAACCCAGGACGTGAAAGTCCTGTCCAGCATGAGCTCCTGGTTCTTCTTTATATCGCAACATTTGCGGAACTGCGCTGCTCTGGGCGGCTGCATAGCTCTGTTGACTATATGTAAGTTTTGCCTTTTCTTGGGCATTTTTTCTTCTAGTTTCTTAAGAAAAACTGTATTTTTTGGACACTTTACTTTTCTGTTTCTGGTGCTGTGAAGCTTGGAGGATTTTTACTGCTACTTTTTAGCTTTTTCAACTTTTTGAGCATCTGTTATGACGCGTAACCATGGCAACAAGCTGGTTTACAATCGGGAGCAGTTGATTAACATAGGAAAGGCTGAAATAATACCTCAACTGAAGCCACAATTCCCAAATGAGCTAACACGCAAGAAGCGTGGGTGCAGAGCGGGAGTAAAACGGAGACAAAGAAAGAGGAAATTCAAACCATCTCTTCCATCGATCATAATGGGCAATGTGAGATCACTGGCCAACAAGATGGAGGAACTCCAAGCCCTTTCAAGGACTCAGCCAGAGTTTCGGCAGTTTCGGAACCGCTGGAGGAGATCATGCAAAGAAGGATTCTCCAGAGAATCAAGAAAATGATGGACAACCCTGAGCATTCTCTTCACAAGACTGTCCGACAACGGAAGAGTGTCTTCAGTCAGAGGCTTCTTCAGTTTGGCTGCAACACTGACCGCTACTGGAGATCCTTCCTGCCAACAGCCATTGTAATATACAATAACTCTTTGATGACTTGATTATTATTGTTATTCTGAGCTACTACAGCAATCAATTTCCCTCTGGGATTAATAAAGTATTTTTGAATTGAATTGAATTTCTTTAGTTTTCATTACATAACAAAATCTTCTCTGCTAACCTATCATGACAAACAGAGGATTTGCGATTTTACCGGTGCGTCCAGTGGTCTGAGTGGCGGTCATGACCACTCTGCGCAGGCAGAGCAGTTTGAGGAAGGGTGACGTCTGCTGGTTGAGCTGACTCAGCTCTCTCTTTGCCCGAGACAAGTTCATACTACAAAGGAGCAAACAGCAGAAACACAACCTGCAAATCTTGGTCCTCAGATAAATTCACCAAGTATAGTTCTATCAGCTGAATAAGTGAAAGGTACCACGCTGGTTTAAAATGAAAATCAGGAACAGGCAGCATGAGATCTGGGGAGTGTCCTTCTGAGAGTGCTGGACTGACCTAAACTCCGGCTTGACTCCCAGGTCCTTCTGCTGGAGATCCTGCAGACTCCTAGTGGTTTTGTTGAAGGCAGCATCCTGTTGACAAGCAGGAGCAGAGTGAAGCTATGTGACACAGCCATTAAAAGCAACAGTAGCAGATACATCTTTGGAATATTCAGTCCTGGTTCTTCAGTTTGGTCTCTAAAAACGTCAACAGCATCTCGGCCTGACAAGAAATCGAAATTTCACTCCAACAAGGTTCCCAGAGACAAAAACCTAATGTGGCTTAAACATGTCCTGCTGATCCGAAATGTTTGAAGAAGCCATTCAGGTATCACCGTGTGTTCAATTACTTAAGATGTTTTTCCGTTCAGTTGAGCGTAACAACAGGCTGTGGGTGGAGCTTCGTGAACAACAGAACGATGGACGAGACAGTGACAGAACACAAACCAATAAAACAAACACCAAAGGTCTTTAACAGACAGACAGTGTTGTATCTGAACCATCTTCAGGTTAACAAGGAGTAAGCTTAAGTGATGAGCTCAGTCCCACCTGGCTGGCTTCAAGAGTTCCCACAAGATTAAAGATGAACTCATGGATACCATGATGAACATAAATCTGAAACCAGAAGGAAAATGACATTAATTCAATATTAATGGACAATCCACAAAGTAAAGATCACCCCTGGCTCTGTGTTGACGTCTCCGTTGACTTGGTATTGGAGGACAACACTGCCCACGAGTAAAAGTATCATTAGGTTGAGCACCATTCAACTAATAGCAAAGGGCAGAAAATACATCTACATGTTAAAGAAAAAATGAATTCACTAAATTGGGTCATGACCCCTTTGGGTTGAGTCACCATGTTACCCACCAGTAACAGCGTCACAGGGTTATCCTGCTCCTATGTTAAGAACAAAGGTGGTCTGTGATGGGAGTGGAGGATTAACAAAAATGAACAAACTTGTTTTTCTTCACAGGAACCAACAGAACTGACGGGTTACCTCCACTGCCTGCTTGAGAAGAGTCATCTGAAGCTCCTGCTTTGCCAGAAGTTTCTGTAAATACAGACAAAGGACTATAAATGATCACCATTCCTGTGATGGAGTACCAGGAACAGTGATGGTGAAAACTCATAACAACCGGACAGCCGGAGTTGAACCGACAACTTTTTGCATGTTTTTCTCTACAAAACTTGTCTGACCACAAAGGCTAAACCGTTGTCCACACAAACCACAGAAACACATCTGAACCACAACATTAGGCAGAGTGTGGATTCAAAACCTTTCAAAATGAAAATATCAGATTAAATGCAAAAATGAATTTGTAACAGATTTAAAGCTGAACTCCAGCCACACACCAGTGAGGAAGTGGGTCGAGTCCTTACGCTTACAGCTTCTGGCCACCTCTTCAGACTGGATTTTGGGAGGTCTGAGATCATCTGATTGTTTGGCTCATGCAGTGTTCTTGATGAGGTGTTGGTGTATAAGCTGCTAGAGGAGAATGGGTCCACACCTTCATGAATCTCATAAACTAACTCCAAAAGTCGTGTGTTGGACAGGAAGCTCCAAGTGTTGAAGGCCAGTGGTCTGTGCTTGTTCTACAGGACCTGGGCACCTTGAAGTCTATGTCCACCATGACCTCCTCTAGATACCAAAGTCAAAAGTAAGAGCATCTGTCTGGCAGGTGAAACTTGGACTGAACCAGGTCATGAAATGAGACCGTGATCCAAACACAACAGCCGCAGTAGCAAAAAGCTGCTGCAATGATCCTGTCAATGTCAGATCAGAACTTGACTGAAAAAGGTCCTGGTAGAGACTTGTCAAACTACCTGGATCTTCAGGGTGGTCACTGCGCGACAGACTGACAATCCCAGCATTCCCAACAACCATACATTAGAAATGTGAAGATGCAATAACCAAGAAGCTGCTGAAGACAATAGACACCCATCAGTTGTCTAATCTGCTTGAGGTTCTCTGTCGCTCAGACCTCAGTGGAAACTCTTGACGTGAACGATGTCTCCTTTTTATGTTGTGGAAAATTGAAGCCATGATGTCCTGTTTATGGTCGGCTTCCACTGCATCTTCTAGGTTTAGTTCAGAAGTCCAGTTTATGATTGATGGTGAAAACACAACAAACCAAGCCTGGAAATGATGTTGATGGTTCAGAGTGGTTTGGCATGCACATGTAGTGCAAACGTCACAACACTGCATCATTTTCAAGACATAACTTCAAATAAGTTTGACGAAGATAGCAAAGCTCACAGATTAGTCTTTCCTTCTTCCATGGGGAAGTAAAGGTTTTGGATTTTTAGGACCTTCGTGTAAATGGTGAACATAGAAATTGCTAAGGTTACTCTGTGTCAGTAGAAACCATCGCAGCACCCTGACCACCACCCATCCGTAGATCTGATGCAGGTTCTACTCACCAGGTGGGAGTCTCTCAGTAGACACATAAGACATTTAGCGTAGAGACCATTCACAGCGTCCTACAAGCAGAGTAAAGGCAACTCATCACTAAAAAAGATAAACCAAAACAAGGAGCAGGTCTGATAGAAGTTTTCATACTATGTGGTGACGGAGTCCCTTCCTCTCCTGTTCTCTGACAGACAGACAGAAGCTGTTGATGAACTTGTCCAGTTTGTGGACATGGCGACCCAGGAAGTCTGTCACATCCTCCAGGCTTCTCAGGCAGTAGGTTGGAAGTTGACTGACCTCAGCCAGGCTTGGTTCTACCTCCACTGGCCTGGAAATACACAGAATGCTGTATCGTTGCTCCTGATCATTGTAGAAGGTTTCCTCAAACAGGATGGGAATCACAGAAGCAGTTGGGCAGCCAGATCCCAACAACAGCTTCCTGTCATGGATCCTGATCGCCTGTAACACAAAATGATTTCAAGTTCTTACGTCTAGCAAGTCACACGGAAACAAAGAATAGAAAAAGAACTTCTATGTATTTTTATCCCTTCACTTTTATAATTAGAAATTCTTTAAATCAGCTCTAAACATCAACAGGCCTTTAACAAGTCCAACGATGTTCAAACTGAGACTGCAGAGGATCCTTTATCGCAAGAGTCTCCAACACATTGCCCGTGAGCTACCGGTAACTCGCGACGCACTTGAAAGTCGCTGGCCTGGAAGCAGCCAGCGAACCATCCTGATTTGTAATTAACGAGGGGCGGATTTTTAATTTGTTGGCAAGTTGTCCCCATTTTCTGTAATATCTAATCTAAAATTAATTTTGTGGAAGCAAAATAGAAGTCTGATTATTGCACAAATCTTTGGCAAACATGTTCTACTGGAAATACGCCGATTAGGCCTAACTGGTTGCAGCACGGAACCCCGTTTCTGCCAGCTTTGATCAGCGGCTGCAGCTGCAGGTGGGTGAAGACGCAATTCTAAAGAAGACGGTGTGACGTAGGTTATACAGATCTGGTTGCAGAAAAACATCCTCAGTAAAATAATCTGGACGTCAGTTAAGTCCGATCTGTGGTAGTAGCTCGTTATGGCAAATTAAATGTCATTCGTTTATGAACACATGATGAACACGGGCTTCCAAACCTTCTGGACATCTCCTGTGATTTAGTTGCAACACATTTCCCTCAAGAGTTTCAGCTGATTGTTTCATTTAGTAATAAAACATGATTGAGAACCCTCTCTCTCTCTCTGCTCTGTGTCGCGCACAGCCGTCACACCAACACCAAACAACTACACCAACTAAACCTCCAACTATATCACAATATATTGAGGATTTCACCTTGATAGCAATAAATGGACGATTAATTACAGGTATGTGCAGAAACAAAAGTTGTCCACTAGATGGGGCTGTTGCATGTATTACGTTGAGTCACATTTTTACATGACTCAAGGTGGTACAGCTTCTTAAAGGGACATGAACGTTGCCAATGTAATAGGGCTGCAACAACGAATCGATAAATTCGATGAAAATCGATTACTAAAAGCGTTGGCAACGAATTGCGTCATCGATACGTTGTGTCGCACAACTCTTCCAAAAGCGCCCCCCCTTCCCGCCCGCCATTGCGCGCAGACCAGAGCAAGTCAGATCAGCGCGAGGGAGAGCCGCAGATCAGCGCGAGGGAGAGCCGCAGATCAGCTCGAGGGAGAGCCGCAGATCAGCGCGAGGGAGAGCCGGCAGATCAGCGCGAGGGAGAGCCGCAGATCAGCGCGAGAGAGAGCCGGTACCGGCAGATCAGCGCGAGGGAGAGCCTGCAGACTTGCGCTGCTGCGAACCGGTTCCGCAATGTTGCGCAGCGATCCAGGCAGCTGCTTCCAGCGCACGGTCCATTCTCAAAGTGGAAAAACCAAAAAACTATAATTAGCACACGATCGTTCTTGTCTGCACATGTTCTCTATTTTCTGTCTTATTTGTGCCTGAAGCGCGCGGAGCTCATCACCTGTGCTGTGGTGATGAGCTCCGCACGCAGCATCGAAAACGCGCTTTGCGGTCAGGAGATCTCTTTGATCTGCTCAAAAGTAACTGATGAGGTGAAAAGGTAAGAATCCAGGCAACAGATTTTCTGGAGAATTATGAGGAGATGCAGGAAGATGAGAGACAGACAGGACAGGAAAATTGTTAAATAAAAACAAGAAAACAAAACAAAGTGTTGAAAAGTAAAATGTAGGTAGATTTATCTCCACTACACGTTTTTACCTGTATAAAACAATAAGTTATACACATGTCATATTTATACATCTGATACAATTCAGATCACCTTCAAAACTCAGTCAAACCCAGGGCCGTTTCAAGACATTTTGGGGGCCAAGGCAAAATGCCCCCCCCCCCCATAACTGGGTTCCCCAGAAGCCTCTGTGTAATTCATACCCTCTCCAGGAGTATTAGTTATACGGTGTTTATAAAGTCCCCTCAGACATTACTGACATGTTCTAATATTATCAGATGAAAAACTAAATTATCAGACATGCTGTCTCATCTGCTTCTTTTCTAAACTTGCAAAAAGTAACAAAACAATTTGAAAGCCACTATTTGTGGATTCTCTGAAAGTTTCCATGGAGTGTGTGACAACTTATTTTTTCATTGACCCTATCGTCTAATCTCACAGCTGAAACAAGCATCCTTAATAATCTGTAAACAGGAAGCTTACCGATGCTGTAGTAAAACAAAAGGTATAATAATTTATTATTAATAAAACCTTGTTGCAGCACTAAAGCATAAAAATGAGATTTTGCATTAAATATGCAAAATATTTACATATGAATTGTTTTAGAGCCCTTTTATTGGTAGAATCTGATATTAATTTAGTTCTTACAAAAAATGGGTCCCAACGTGGTTTGTGTGGCGTTGCCATAGTGTGACGTCATAGGCACAGATCCCCTGTCCTCTTGTTTGGAAATGGAAATATGGTCACCCTATATTAAACAACCTGTCCACCCGGGCTTTTGCGCTGCACAGAGACGCTTCGCTGCCTATGACTCTGAACGTCAGTTGAGAGTCAGTCTCATGCAGACTGACCAATGAAGAGAGGGCCTCAAGTTAAGACCCTCTCCTCATTGGTCAGTCCACACGAGGTGGGTCAAAGGTTTCTCTGGGCGGGTTACGTGTTGTCAGGCATTCAAGTATTGAGTATATTTACTGCATATTACAGTAAAATATTCTGTATGTGACCACATTATGGTGATCCTCGGGTCGTGATGATGGAGCCCTTGAATATTGTTGCCCAGGGTACAACAAAGTGTTAATCTGGCCCTGGTTCCGCCGTCACATTCCCGCAGAAACTGGTTGATCACACCGGGGCCAGACTACTAGCATGTGGTTTTACAACCACAATGTCCTCGGAAGCAAAAACGCTTTTAAAAGGGAGGGAGGAGTCCTAACTGTTGCTGCAGGCGTGTTGTGTGAGAGTGCAGTTATATACTGGTTAATATATTTTTGGGTTCAGTTGCTTTCATGTGGCCTAATGTGAGTCTATTTGGGATCATTGGAATGATCAGCAGCATTTCTTGATGTGACTTTATGGCAGTTGCCCAGGGCATCATCGCAAGGAGGATGGCATTCATTTACTTTTGTTTTATTTGGTATTTTTTCAGTCATTTTTGGAAATAGGGATCAATTTTGATTAATTCACAGCCTATGTTTAATTACATTTAAAATACATGTCAACAGATGAGATCAAACAAAACAGATGAGAATTGCCCTTAAGCTGTTTAACTTGGACCAAGCATTTTAGGTCACAGATAGATGTAGCTTAGGGTCTCTGTCTATACACCTTATAAGACAATTTAGGTGATGGCATGTTGTTTTTCTGCTATTGAACTGTTTTCTAATAATGTTGTGTTAAATAAAGTGAAGGAAGGAGAGAAATAACGTTTCCCTAGCAGTTTTTAAAAATTTCCCCATGTAATCCGATTAATCGATTAATCGTGTCGAGACCCCATCCGATTAATCGATTATCCAAATAATCGTTTGTTGCAGCCCTACAATGTAAGGTTATGAAGTTCATTATTTGCAGCTCCACACAGCTGCCCCTGTACACAGTAACACCCGTGTAGGAAACGCCAAGGTCGGGTGTTCCTCAGACTGTTTACATTCCAGGAGAAGAGCCAGAAGGAGAAGAAGAACGCTTTTCAATAATCAAAGTACTTAATTTGTGATTAAAGCTATTTGAAACAGATGTTGGTCAATAATAATCAAGTGAATGATCTGTGGAATAAAGTTGTCATGATTTATGTGTTTAATGAAAACAGGACTACTGCACAGACAGACTGACCCTCATCTCCATAGAAACGCATGACACATTGTTCCAACCAATCAGAGCTTTCGGCTGCCGCAGGAGAATCTGGCTTGTTGACTTAAAGTGTCCAATCCGCTTTACTAAAACTTATCAACAATTCAGAGATATAAAACAAGGCAACGCCATTTTAATCTCAGTTCCATTTTGACTTCAGTTCTATTCACCGTCATCCCAAAGAAAAGCACAGCCTGGCCAGATGTGTTTTCTTCTTTAAACTAAGAACTGTGAAGTTGGAGATTTTAGTCGTTTAACAACCAGACGACATCCTTTCAAATAAGAGCACCTGCTGACGCTGCCGATTGGTACCGGGGTCGACCCTTCAGACGGGCTTTGACGTGCTGCGACCGCTGCTTCGAACAGCTCCAGTACACATCCGAGGTTCTTGGACCTGGCATTTCCTGATCTACCTGGGAGGCCCCCCACTGGGTACGTACACGGCAAAATAGCAGCTCATGTCATCACTTTATAAGCCTCGTGATATCTAGTCATAACAAAGACTACCAGATTCAATGACGTCAGCCTAAGGAGTCTGAACCAACCACACACCCACACACACACACGCACCAACACAACATCCAAATCCATTTTCATCCATCACAGAGTTAGTCCTGGTAGATTGTTAAGAATTTATAATTAAGAAATTAAAGATTCTCAAACAATCCCAACTCTCTCTCTTTTCTTGTCTCAAAGTCAATACAGAGTGTTTAATTAAACTCCCTGATGATAAAAACAGCCCATCTTCTGATTATAACAAGTGATCTAATTACAGTGTATTAAAATACAACTCTAGATAGTTACATCACTCTATTTCGTTACAATTGGCGAGCCTAGCATGATATCTGCACAGTTTATTACACTTTGTGCCGATTTTGAGACATATTTTGAGATTTTTGTCCAGTGTGTGAGTTCAGGGAGAGGAAAGGCGAGCATTTCCCTCATTCAGCTTCTCAGAAAGGGGGATGCACATTCATCACCCTCCGACAGGAGGCGCTGTTTCATCAAAACACCTTAAGTGCTGACGTGTGCTGACGGCCATTTGAAGGCCTACATTTGAGGGTAAACATTTCTCCTGTTTTAATACGTTGGAACCGTCTGTTTATTGTTTGTCGCGGTGTTTGTGTCACTGTGTGCATCCATTTGTGTAATCGGAGACAGAAGACTCCATCGGAAATTTATTTCCGTCCAATAGACGTCTGATCAGCGTCTGTCCTTGCCGGAATACTCGTTAGCAACTACCGTAGCTTAACTTGCTAGGTAACCGCTGTAAGTCGGGTTATTACCGTAGAGCGATACTGCATCCAGATTGCGTACGCTGTTGAAACCCTTTTAACCACGGAGCGAGATGCCCGTTGGTTGATCGGGCAATTTTAAGACCCTGGTCGCTCCAGGGCGTTCGCTAGCATTAGCCGAAGAGCTAACTAGCCACTCTCGGTGAGAGGCTCGGGAACGCGTCCCGCGAAGCTGTCAAGCCGTTCCGACGCAGCGATTCTGCGTCCTTAAATCCGCTAAACCTTCCGGTACTGAGTACTTTTGGGTAACGTTAGCGGCAGTTCTAATAAACGCTCCGGTGTTTAGAATCGTGCAATTGCTACGGGGATCAAAGCCGGTTGTCGGACGACGCATGCGCGGTGGTCCGCCATCTTAGGTACCCGACACGTAGCTCGACCGGCCATCTTGGACAGGTCAAATGACAATGATATTTTTGGCATTATTGAACAATTTTGCCCAAAATATTCATTCACAGGCAACCTTCCCTGTAACTAATTCTTTAATAAGTCTACAGGTAAGGTTGTTTCTAAATAAACATCTAATTAGAATACCAAACAAAGAGAAAGTTAGTAAATTAGGAAAACTGATTACTATCTTGGAAAATGGACTCAGAGGTAACGAGGCAAATATCATCTGTACTACAGGCGATGCAAAACACTTTCCTTCCAATGATGACTAACATGATGAACATGATCTGCGCTCTTCAGAAAGACGGCGAGGACGTCAAACAGTTTATGCGTGATTTTCAGGCGACACGGGCGGCAGCTCCGTGTTTGCCTGAGAAGCCGCAAAATGAGTCTGAAATGCTGCAGGCTGATGTTTTCACAGGTTCTGACTCACAGGAAAACAACAGCACCTCAAAGGAAAGCGACAACACCTCTCCGGTCGTTCCATCCGTGGCGATGTTAGGCGATGAACCCGCAGGTGACGACCGCAGTACCACTACTACCACTGCCGTAACTGAAAAAATTTTGCTTGCACCTCTGGTCGTGAGAAAGGGATCTAATAGGCCCGCAGTGGAGGTCACTGTAAATCAGAGACATCGCTGTGTCACATTATTAGACACAGGAGCGGACATCTCGCTCATCAGCGGAGCTCTTTACAGCAGCATGTGCGAACAAAGGGGGGAGGACATCTCACCCCCCACACTCATTTCAGGCCCAGAGGATTTTGACGATTTCTATGGCGCTCCATCGTCCGCGGCTGCGACGACTGAGGTCAACATCTCGATAGAAGGCATGTCCTTTAAACACCTCGTGTGCATCAACGAGGAGATGAGGATGCCCATGCTCATAGGGTTGGACTGTCTCCAACGCCTTGACGCTAGAATCAGCTGCGCGTCCGGACAACTGTTTGCACGTGTGAGGAAGCCAAAGCTGTACAAACCGTGGCCTCACACAGGCGGACGCCTTTCTGTGGCAAGTCTTTCGCGGGGGGATGTGATTTCGACCTCACCACCACTCTCGAAGCCACCGGGTAGACCCCCGGAACTTCTGTCCCAGATTGAGAAGGAAATAGACCAAGCAGATGCTCTCACCAACGAGGTCGAGCGAGACAAGCTGGCTAAGAAACTTTTGCCCAAATGGTCGGGTCCATACCTGATTACAGATAAGATCTCTCCGGTCGTGTATCAGATCAAGATCGCCGACAAGAACAAGGCGCCCGTCTACAAATGGGTACACAGGGACCATATCAAACTGCACAAGGGTCCCACAGATTTGGCCGATACCAACAACAACAATCCACCGACTTCAAAAGGGGGGTGATAAATACGTGTCGTTGGTTCCACAGATTTCTATCTCTGATAACACAAATTTGTTTGTTTGTGAGTGTGCATGGTTGTCTTCCTGTTATACGTCACGTGCAGACTTAAGGTGTGTTGAGACGGACGTGCTGTGGGCTCCTGGAGTCAGGTAAACGGCCAAGTAACAGTGAGTGGGTTAGGCCACATAGTACTGTTGTCCAAAACTTTGTTTTTTTTTATCTTTACTAATCACAATTCCTTAGGGGTACATTAACATGAACATGATTACTAACCACTGATTTACATTTTAGTACTGATTTACATTTCTGTTTTTTTATAGTACCTTTGACCAGTTGATTTTAACAGTGAATATTATGTTTGTGATTATCAATTCTTTGATTTATCCTAAGGGGCTATAACCAATTTTGCCCCTGTCCTGACAGCGTGTGTTTACAGTGAGGATTCACTGATACCAGTTAGGGTTTCATTTTTCTGCTTCTCGCATCATCCCTTTTTGCATCTAACACAGACAGGGCTGCATCCATTTCTTCACTTCATGGGTAATTACACATAAAACTAACACATAGTACAAAAGGCACTCATAGAGTTAGGTTTTTATTTTTTTTTTAATTTCTTTGATGACATGAAATGCACTTTTGTCGTGTCTACATTGAAAAGCCTACACTGTGCTCTCTCTCCTCTGCTGAGCTTGTGAGGATCCTGCTTCCTGGGGGTGGATCCGTGACTCGTCATCAGCATCGACTACTCCTGAGGGTGCTCCGGCTCGTTGGCCTTGGACGACTGTGGTTCCGGCATGGCTGCTGGGACACCTCATTCGTTGGGATTACTGTCAACTGCTCTTCCCTTTTTGTGGATTACGATAAGTACTCTTTCAAAGTTCGATTTTTATTTGGAATATTACCCTGCCTGCGGATACAACAATCGATTTTTAATTGGAATACTACCCTGTTCGTGGATACGTACGAGATTTGCTCCTGCTTTGCTTTATTGCCCGTGAGGATATAAAGTTGCTGTTGCTTCGTTTATGGCTTCCATGGGGAATAACTAATAACCTGCTGCCTTGTGTTCTTCCTGAGGAGTATGCGAGACAGTTCTCCGGCGTGGGGTTCGTACCTCACCACAGATGGCTGTTCCCTTGGGATCGCATCCTGTTCTGTTGTCAAGATTCTTCATAACTTGGGTTTGTTCAACGACCAAGTGGTCTCTTGAAGGACCACATTGACCTTGAAAAGGGGGGATATGTAAGGTTATGAAGTTCATTATTTTCAGCTCCACACAGCTGCCCCTGTACACAGTAACACCCGTGTAGGAAACGCCAAGGTTGGGTGTTCCTCAGACTGTTTACATTCCAGGAGAAGAGCCAGAAGGAGAAGAAGAACGCTTTTCAATAATCAAAGTACTTAATTTGTGATTAAAGCTATTTGAAACAGATGTTGATCAATAATAATCAAGTGAATGATCTGTGGAATAAAGTTGTCATGATTTATGTGTTTAATGAAAACAGGACTACTGCACAGACAGACTGACCCTCATCTCCATAGAAACGCATGACACATTGTTCCAACCAATCAGAGCTTTCGGCTGCCGCAGGAGAATCTGGCTTGTTGACTTAAAGTGTCCAATCCGCTTTACTAAAACTTAACAATTCAGAGATATAAAACAAGGCAACGCCATTTTAAGCTCAGTTCCATTTTGACTTCAGTTCTATTCACCGTCATCCCAAAGAAAAGCACAGCCTGGCCAGATGTGTTTTCTTCTTTAAACTAAGAACTGTGAAGTTGGAGATTTTAGTCGTTTAACAACCAGACGACATCCTTTCAAATAAGAGCACCTGCTGACGCTGCCGATTGGTACCGGGGTCGACCCTTCAGACGGGCTTTGACGTGCTGCGACCGCTGCTTCGAACAACTCCAGTACACATCCGAGGTTCTTGGACCTGGCATTTCCTGATCTACCTGGGAGGCCCCCCACTGGGTACGTACACGGCAAAATAGCAGCTCATGTCATCACTTTATAAGCCTCGTGATATCTAGTCATAACAAAGACTACCAGATTCAATGACGTCAGCCTAAGGAGTCTGAACCAACCACACACCCACACACACACGCACCAACACAACATCCAAATCCATTTTCATCCATCACAGAGTTAGTCCTGGTAGATTGTTAAGAATTTATAATTAAGAAATTAAAGATTCTCAAACGATCCCAACTCTCTCTTTTCTTGTCTTAAAGTCAATACAGAGTGTTTAATTAAACTCCCTGATGATAAAAACAGCCCATCTTCTGATTATAACAAGTGATCTACTTACAGTGTATTAAAATACAACTCTAGATAGTTACATCACTCTATTTCGTTACACCAACTTACACATATCTTTTAATTTTTGTACTATCAAATTTATTGACATGAGAAAAATTATCTCGATAAGTCAGAAATTTTGGTTTTTCAAGCGATATTAAATGGCCTGTATATGATATAGCGCCTTCTAGAGTTCTTGAAACCCCCCAAGGCGCTTTACAACACAATCAGTCATCCACCCATTCACACACACATTCACACACTGGTGGGGATGAGCTACAATGTAGCCACAGCTGCCCTGGGGCGCACTGACAGAGGCGAGGCTGCCGAGCACTGGCGCCACCAGTCCTTCCGACCACCACCAGCAGGCAACGTGGGTTAAGTGTCTTGCCCAAGGATACAACGACAGCGACAGACTGAGCGGGGCTCGAACCTGCAACCTTCCGATTACGGGGCAAGCACTTAACTCCTGTGCCACCATATATCAATATTCAAAAGCCGTGTATCGGAAATATCGATATGGCAATATATTTTTATATTTATTCCAGTAATATTATATTGATATTGAAAAGCTGTGTATCAAAAATATCAATATCGCTATTTTCCTTGTAATTCTTTTACTATAGTGATGTATTGAAATACAGAGGAATCCACTAGTGAATACAATGCATGTTAATATAGCAAGTATTGCATTTTTACCAAAAGCAAATTCACACGTGGAAAGTATCAATGTGAATAAATTGTATGGCGGTAGTTCTTTGGTACGTTCACTGTGTAAAAGCAGCTCACGGGCCTAGAAAGGTTGGAGACCCCTGCTTTAAAGGTTTCTTTACATCTTTACATATTTACATCTCAAGTTTTAGGAAATGGTTTGACGACAGAGAAGCCAAACAAGTGTCTTTTTTTGTTTGTTTGTTTGTTTGACAGCTGGAATTTTCTCTGACAAACATTGGCCCAAAGTCTCAGCAGTTAGTTTGATGATTTGATACCTGTCATCCAGATGGGAACATTTATGCAGTGCGGTAAAGAAACAAAACAGAAAACAAACCTTCCCACTGAGTGTCCGGTACTCATCCTCCACAGGCTGTAAGATGTAACTGTCAAAGTAAGACTCAGAGAAGGTGCTGGTGCTCAAACTTCCACTGCAAGGAACCAGAATCTGCAGATTTAAACCAAACAAGACAAAGAAAATGTTACTTTAAATTAATTCACTTAACAACACAGCTCTTGACCAAGCAATCCAGATAAAATCCAACGATGATCAACAGGAACAAAGGATCTACCATATCTTTTTCTGGACACACAGTCAAACAGATGGGCTAAAAAACAAAAATAATTATTAAATGATTATCCATCCTATCATATGGAGTTTTTTACTCAGCACATCTCAACCATGACTCTCGTGGAATGGCGCAACCAGCAGTGGAAAGAGCATGCAAACGTAATTTATTGATTCAAGCACCATTGTTTGCACTTTTACCCCGGTTGCTGTGGCACCTCGTTCATTCTGAGTAAAACTCTAAAACATATAACCGGCATTTAACTGTTATGATCTTACTCATTATTACGAGTTATTAAACACATTATTTCAAGAAAATTTTTCATCAAAATGAGATCACTATCATGGAACAAGAAAGTTGCACGTATTAACGTGAAAGTTTCTCGTTAAATTAGATTTATATCGCGTTGTAATGACAAAGTTTCACATACTAACGAGAAAATTTAACATTTTAATGAGAACGTTTCTCTTTAAAATTAGATTAATATCGTGTTATAATGACAAAGTTTCACGTAATAAAGAGAAAGTTTCACGTTTTAATGAGGAAGTTTCTCAATTAAAAGAGATGTAAATCATGTTTTAACGAGAAAGTTTCACGTATTATCGAGAAAGTTTCTCAATAAAATGAGATTTATTTTGCGCTGTGATGAGAAAGTTTAATGTTTTAACAAGAAAGTTTCTGAGTAAAACAAGATTTATAGCACGTATTAACGAGAAAGTTTCTCAATAAAACAGGATTTATTTTGCATTGTAACGAGAAAGTGTCACGTATAAACAAGAAAGTTTCTGAATAAAAAGAGATTTATTTAGCACTGTGATAAGAAAGTTTAATGTTTTAACGAGAAAGTTTCTCATTGAAACGATATTTTCTATTACTTTAAAACGAGAAACTTTCTCATTAGTACAAGATACTGATCCTTTTGTTCCCCGCAGTGACGGTAATACACTGCCATAATAAAATAATCCACCCTCAGAGTTGTCATGACGATAAACTTGACCTATTAAACCTAAAATGTTTTTTTGAACCTGGCTGTAAACAGTATTTATTTAAGTTGTTGTCTTTAACATTGGAGTGAATAAGAACTTGCTTCATTCTGGAACATGCCCCTAGTGGATGAGGGTGGAACTGCAATTTTTGTCACTTCCTCGTTGGCTTCACTTTTGGCAGGCAGAATCTCCCCTTTGGTCTTAACTCAGCTCTACATGGTTTAGCTGTTTTTCCATTAGAATAACTCTAAAACATATAACCGGTATTTAACCGTTATGATCTTACTCATTATTGCGAGTTATTAAATGCATTATTTCAAGAAACTCTCATCAAAATAAGATTTCTATCAGGAAACAAGGAAGTTTCACGTATTAACGAGCAAGTTTCATGTTTTAATGAGGAAGTTTCTCAGTAAAACAAGATTTATATCACATTTTAACGAGAAAGTTTCTCATTAAAATTAGATTAATATCGCGTTGTAATGACAAAGTTTCACGTATTAACGAGAAAGTTTCATGTTTTAACGAGAAAGTTTCTCAATTAAACGAGATTTATTTCACGTATAAACGAGAAAGTTTCTCAAAAAAACAAGATAAATTTTGAGTCATTATTTAATCACTTCCGCGTTGGCTTCACTTCTGGCACGCAGAAACTCCCCTTTGGTCTCAACTCAGCTCTACATGGTTTGGGTGGTTTTTCCATTACAACTGAAAAATGACTATCGTGGTTAGGATCGTCTTAGCAGGGTGGAAACCTGCAAGTGTGAGGTGATCAGTACACAATGTGAGGTCATCTGTATGTGACACAAAAATATAGCGCAATGTAAAAATGGCAAACACGGTAGTGGTGTTAAATAACGCGGGCCCATTGCTAATGGAATTGGCTTGAAACCGCACCGAGACGGGTCAAGACACGAGGAGGAGGTGCTAGTGCAGGAGTGTCAAACTCATTCTCGTTCAGGGGCCACATTGAGGGAAATCTAGTCCCAAGTGGGCCGGACCGGTAAATTAAAAACAACTTCAGATTGTTTTCTTTGTTTTAATACAATCAATATAAAACAAGGCTGGAGCCTGAGGACAGTGTATCCAAAATAGTACAACACCTGAAGTGTACTTGAAAATTTGAAAAAAAAACAAAAAATCAATAAATTAAAAAAACATTCCTTAGTGATTCAAAGAGCTTACAGATCACATGGCTAGATCAGTTTCATGCAGCACTTAAAATATATTTGACTCATTTTACTTTACATCTTTTAGCTTTCACCAGCACATCAATATCAGAAGTCACATCCTGAGTGGCGGCCAACTTCAGGATGTGATTCAAGTTTTTGTGTGAGCCTTGAGCGCAGCTTTGTTTTATTTATACTCATTACAGAGAAAACTTGCTCACAATGATAAGTTTATTTTCACTCTACATTGTTAAGTATGAAAATAAAGTTTACACAACCATCTCGCGGGCCGCATCCGGCCCGCAAGCGGGTTAAATCCGGCCCGCGGGCCGCATATTTGACACCCCTGTGCTAGTGGATATGGACTAGGGCTGGGCGACATGGCCTAAAATCTACATCACGATATATTGAGGATTTCACCTCGATAACAATAAGTGGACGATAACTACAGGTATGCGCAGAAATAAAATTTGTCCACTAGATGGGGCTGTCACATGAATTACGTTGAGTCACATTTTTACGTGACTCAAGGTGGAACAGCTTCTTAAATAAATGCTGTCAATCTACACTTATCTTCTCATTTTTTTTATTATCAAATTTATTGACATGGGGAAAATTATCTCGATAAGAGTCAGAAATTTCGATAACGGTACATTTTTGATTTATTGCCCAGCCCTAATATGGACCACATGAGATAAAATAATACCAACACTGTATAATGATATATAACTTCATGAATGATCAATAAATTAATTTAAAAACAGTAATGACTTACAATGCCATTGAGTTCTGCCACGCGGTTGAAAAGGTCCGGTCTCAGTTTCTCCAAGGCCAAGTAGAACGGATTCCTCAGGATGTTCTCATCATACACAGCCATCAGGAGCCGAAGGTCTGGATTCTGGGGAGCAAAAGATTCAGACTGCTAACCTGCATGACAGAAACCAAACTCCAATGCCAGGGAGAACAGTAAGGCCAGCGATGTTTAAAAAAGCCAGAACACCCAAGCACAAATCAGGAATGTCTAGCACAATTTAGTGAAAACCTTTAAAGTCTTGAGTTTCAGAATTGTTTCTGCTGGTCTGAGGCAGAAGGGTTTTCCACTGCAGCACTACACAGAGCTAACCTCTTACAGAGGATTCTCACACGAACTTCGTTGCGTCCCTACTTTAAACACCCCCACAATCCTGTGCTGCCTCATTATATGCCCTAACAAATATCACATGGGCGGGGGGAGCAATGGAGGCTTAGGGGTTACGACTACACCCAGTAACTGGTGGGTTGGTGGTTCGAACCCGGGTTCTGTCAGTGGCATGTCTAGGCCCTTTAAAATGCAGTGGCCCAGGTGGAGGCACTTATTTATACACAGGTGACCCCTTTGGTCTCAACTCAGCTCTACCCACATCACCCCGCTTCTCCTCCAGCTTCACTGGCTGCCAGTCAACTTCAGGGTTCATTTCAAGATCCTGGTTCTGGTCTATAGGGCCTTACATGGACAAGCACCATCTTACATTGGTGATCTTCTTAGTCCCTACACCCCCAGCAGGTCCCTGAGGTCCAGTGATCAAAGTCTACTGGTTGTGCAGCACCAGGCTAAAGACCAAAGGTGACAGATCATTTGCTGCTGTGGCCCCCAGACTCTGGAACTCTCTCCCCCTGAGCCTGAGATCAGTGGACTCAGTGGTCTCCTTTAAAAAGCAGCTGAAGACTCACTTGTTCAAGCTGGCTTTGGTGTGACCTTCGTCACCACCCTTTTCTTATTCTGCTCTTACTACCTTTCCGGGGACCTACCGATTTCCCTCTTGCCTATTCATTTTCTCTCTCCCTTTCCTTACGTTTTTTAATCACATTTTTTATTTTTTGCCATTTCAAACGTATTATTTTTATTTTAATTCATCTTTTTTGTATTTAGAATATTTTGTTTTTGTGAAGCACCTCGTGAATTTTATCTTCAGAGGAGCTATTTAAAAGACCGTTTTCTTTCTTTCTTTGGGAGGGGGGGGGGTCACTCCTCACAAAATCTTTATTTTCATTTCAGTTCGTTTGTGAGCTACACGTTGCGTTGTGATCAATTGTATCTTCTCCTTCTTCTTCTAGCTGTTTTGTGATGGTTAGTAAGCCACTTCTTGGTGCATTACTGCCACCAACTGTAGTGGAGTGGGAATGAGACCGAGTATCTAAATCAGGGCTATTCAATTCTGGGCCTCGAGGGCCGGTTTCCAGCACATTTTAGTTATTTCTCTAGTCCAACACACTAGATTCAGTAATTGAAACAGCTTTTGCAAAAGCAGAAGAATGTCCATCCCCTCAGGCCTAATGCATGGCATAATAGGGATGAAATGTCACTGGTTTTAATGGTTATCATGGTAACATTTACAACAGTATTAGTATTTGATAACGAGTTTACCCTTAAAACTGTGTTCAAAGCTACAGTGAGCTTTAGATGTAGTGTCTTAGTCATGAGACAGAGCACTGGAGCCTTCAGAAAGACTAGATCTCCACTGAGACTGGATTTTAAACTCCATCTTTGCTCAGGGATCTTTATACTATGCCAAACTTTAGACTTTGTTATATACATTTTATTATGGTTTTAGTGGCTCTGTGTAACGATACTTAAATATCCATCCTTTCATCAACAAAACGCCAATATATTTCATCTCCCCCACATGAAAAACTAGTCTGTACTGTAATTCTATATTAGCCTGGCCTGCCAGACTCCTTCTCTGTTTAATTCTGCACAGAGAAAGGGTCTGGTAACTCCCCTATTCAATTAACCCCACCCCCTCAGAATTCTGACCGAGCCAATCAGCGCTGAGTAGCGTATGTCACACACCATAACGCCGAGTTTCTCATAAACATGGTGACTGAAGCAGAGTTCGCTGCGGCTCTTTCCTCTATTCTAAACGACTTGAACACGTCACAAAAATAAAAGATGTTTGCCCCGCTGCCAGACTCCATTTTTGACTACAGCTAAAAAAAAACTACAGCGTTGCGCGGTACAGTCGGCATTTCCGTCTTTTTTCTGATTGGTTATTTTTGAGCTGCCTAGTCCCGCCCCTCATGTGCCTCTCTGCCTTTGAGTTACCAGACTCTCTCTCTTAAACAGAGGATGAGTCTGGCAGGCCAGGCTAATTCTTTACCATCATGAAGTCCACAGAATGCAGTTGAAGGTCTTCAGCTAATCCAAAATGCTGCAGCTAGAGTTCTGGACAATATTGAAGAGAGATGACATCTCTTAGCTTCTCTACGTTGGTTCCCTGTTAAACAAACACACTGATAGGCAATAGGAGTCCTGTTATTTGTTTCAGACCACACCCTACTCCCAACCCAAGTGACGAAGCATGTTACATGCGAGGTAAAGCATCTCCAGGTAAACAAGAAAAGTCCAGTTGTTCCAACTACACCTTCTAGATTACTCTGTAGTTATGCTGCTATAGGCTTAGACTGCTGGAGGACACACTGATCACTTATCCAAACTCTGCTATGATCTTCTACCACAACTTTCCAAGTGCATTACTTCCTTTTGTTTTAACTGTTAACTTTATGTTTTTGCTCATTTTTTTTCTCCAGAGGTGCTACACCATGTCTGGCGTTCTTTTGGGCCGATACCTTAGTGAAGGGGGCCATCGGCTGGCATACTACTGCCAACCGCTAAAAAGTCTCCCTCTTCTACTACTAACATTTTACGTTGTTTACCATTGAAAGTACTACTACTAGTTCATCAGTTTATTTTTATGTGTCTACTCTGTCTTCACAATCCCCAGTAAGTCATGGTGGATGGGTGCTCATACTGACAAGGATCTGCTGGAAGGTTATTTCCTGTTAGAGGGAGTTTTCCTCTCCACTGTCTCTACATGCTTTTTTAGTATGAGGATTGCTGTAAAGACACTGACACTAGTCAGTGACTGGATGCAATCTGCTTGGTTTCACAGCCTTCAGTATCTGGGTGAATCTCATCCACCCCTGACACCCTGCTGCTTTTTAATGCCCTTCAGGACCTTTGCCAGTGTAGTGGACTCTCCTCCTCTAGTGAATAATGGACAGTTGTGGAAAATCTAAAGCAGTGCATATTGCAATGACTGTGACCACAAGGGGGTGCTAACACTACATGAATGTTGTAACATTTTGAGTTGATGGAGCTTCATAAAGACTGCTGGACACAAACTGCATCATCTCAGTCTCTCCTCATAAGCTACACGAGAACATAGGAAACTCAAAGCCTCTATAGCGCCACATAGAACATAAGGTCTACGAAAGTCCACTGAAAGCAAGAGCACCAGCCCCCATCCTGTACACTTTCTACAAAGGCACCATCGAGAGCATCCTGTCATGCGGCATCACTGTGTGGTTCGGAGCCTGCAACGTTTCCTGCCTTAAAACCCTCCAAAGTATAGTGAGAGCAGCAGAGAAGATCATTGGGGTCTCTCTCCCCTCCCTACCAGACATTTACAGCACCCGCCTCACAAAAAAGGCCCTTTGCATTGCGGCTGATCCCACTCACCCAATGCAAAGCCTCTTCGAGCTGCTGCCGTCAGGGAGGAGACTGCGGAGTCTCAAGGCCAGGACCAACAGACTGAAGGACAGCTTTATCCATCACGCAGTTAGGAAGCTAAACTCCCTCCCCCCGGCTCTCCCCCTCTCCTCTCTTTTCCCCCACAGTCTCTCTGAACTTTGGTTACTCTTTTTATACTAAATGATTATTTTCTATCTAGCGAGAGTTTGAGAGTAACGTAATTTTATTTCTCTGTATGACCTGTACATGTGGCAGAATTGACAATAAAACTGACTTTGACTTTGAATGTCTTCCAACATTGACGAATATCTGCAGCCACATGCGCTGAGGTCCATCTGGTCACATGATACCCGTCAACTGCTTTAGGGGTCCACTGGAGCAGCCAAGCCCCAAAGGTCATCTACCTTAGCAGGACAGCTTCCATCTCTACTGATGTCCACTGTCAGGTCCTCCGGTTGACACTGCCACATCATTACATTCATTATGCCTGTAATGTCTCAGTCACATGAGGAACGGGTAAATTTACATGTGAATGCTTAAAATTACCTGCAGTGGGTTAATATTTCTTGTTAATGCTGCATGTTTGCGCATATATTAGACTGTTTATGAGGGTGAGATCACAGACTGGTGCATGTAAATGTATCCGTGTAATGGTTAAAAGTGGGAGAACATACTAAAGTTAGGTAGCTCTGACTGTTAAACTGATGCTATCATGATGACTTACTTAATAAAGCACATATAAGATATTTTATGAAGTTAAAATCTAAAAATACCTAAAAATCTATTCTACAATGAAGTCACAACGTTTTGATCCTAAACACTGAACGGTCTAAAAACACCAGGAGCCAGAATGTGAAACAAACAGCACAACAATTATGAAAAATGATTAGCTCTTTGTGTTTTTACCAGTTCTCGTGCTGATGTGGGAACATCAACCGGACAGCTCTAGGTTAGTTTTATTTCCTGTGTGAGAGTGCCAACCAGGAGTTCCTGTTGCACCTGTCACGGGTATAGGTTAATATGTATTCATATGAATACAGTGCAGGCCAAAAGTTTGGACACACCTTCTCGTTTCATGCGTTTTCTTTATTTTCATGACCATGACCATTTACAAAGGGGCCAACGAGTGCTAAACACCTGTGGGAACTCCTTCAAGACTGTTGGAAAACCATTTCAGGTGACTACCTCTTGAAGCTCATCGAGAGAATGCCAAGAGTGTAAAGCAGTAATCAGAGCAAAGGGTGGCTATTTGAAGAAAGTAGCATCTAAAACATGTTTTCAGTTATTTCACCTTTTTTTGGTAAGTACATAACTCCACGTTTGTTCTTTCATAGTTGTGATGCCTTCAGTGAGAATCTACCAACGGTCATGATAATAAAGAAAACACAATGAATGAGAAGGTGAGTCCAAACTTTTGGCCTGTTCTGTATATTCTACATGTTATAGCTCAACCTACAGACCACACATTCTGCTGTTTTAAAGGACTCACTGATCAAAATACATGAATTAGAAGTAGGGGTGTGTTATTCATGAGTTTGTATTGTGGTTTAGATTAACAGGGGGCCATCAGGTGACTTCAGGAAGATGCTTAATGTTTAGAAAACAGCGGGACAATTGATCAACAAAGCTTTCACAGGTTCACCTGTGTAATTTCACTGGATGCTGGACCATCTGCTCCAGAAACCCGGCCGCAAACAAAGAAAACCCTTTGTTTTTGTATTTTTATTTTTTTTTACTAACGCGTCAGAGTTGAAACTGCTGAGCTCCCTCTTGAACCCAGCCCTTTATTTAGCAGCACGATCATCGACAACCTGGCAGATGTTAACATTACTTTACAGGAATAAGACTCCAGGAGCGTTAGCTCCATATGCTAGCGTTTAAACTATTAATCCAAATGGGATGCTCACAGAAATACCAGTGCTGCTTTCTTAACCTGGCTGGATGTGTCTGATAAATTCCTCTGATTATTTAGGGTTTGGCATGATCCTGACCCCCCTCCAAGAAAAACAAACAAATCGCTAAAAATAACAAGCTAAGCAGCTCCTACCAGCTCAGGCGCTGCAGTCATCAGGTGACTGGTCCGAAAGACAACACGGAAGAGAGGCTGCCAGAAACCTTCATGTGTTCGGTTTTGTTGCCAGCCCAACGACCCCGGAACAAAGCAGAAATAAAGGTTTCATTTCAGTTGTGAGAAAATCAAGTTATCCGCAGTGCCCTCTACTGGTCATAGTGGGCCTCCGTTTACCGTCACCCAAAGAGCTTTACGGCTTTTGTTATTAAAAACTACAACACCCAGACAGCGCTTCAGTCTGGCCCAACTACTTCTGGGGGTCACTGTCAAAGACTTCCGGTACATTTTATCTTGCACACAACCGTTTTTTCATTCTACAATTTGGAGGCGACCCTTAAGTTTATTAAAGAAGGTGGTAAATGAATATTCATTCATGTGTAACTAGGAATGTTAGACATGTTGACGGTCTTTAAGACCCAGCCTTACAGCTTTAGCGTTCAGCGGGATGAAGTCAGCTGTTCTGAACTCTGCTCTTCCTCATGGCCACATCATCTGCGCTGAGAGGTGGAGGAACTCTGCCCTTATTCAAGACCTGAAAGGTAAATCCACGGCACGTATCAAATAGAATCACAGAGCAGATTTTATCGGTCCATAGCCTTCCGTTCATCTTTTGGCAGTAGGGGGCCCATGAAGTAGATGGGCGTGACTGAGGCGCCCTTGAAGACATTACTAACATGGATAAAAAAATAAATAAAAAAAACATCATCAGTTGTCTGTCAGAGTTTGGTTTTAGGAGTTATACACTTAAATCGAGCTGTTTAAAAAAATGTCCCTTACTGTGACATCGCAATAAGCGAAATTCTCGCGCTGCTCTGGGTGGCTGCATGTTGGAGTAGCTCTGTTAACTACATGTAAGTTTTGCCTTTTTTGGACATTTTTTCTTCTAGCGTCTTAAGAAAAAACTGCATTTTTTTTTGGACCTTTTGCTTTTCTGTTTCTGGTGCTGTGAAGCTTAGAGGATTTTTTACTGCTATTGTTTCACTTTTTGAGCATTTGTTATTAGGGATGCACCGATGGATCGGCATTTGATCGTAATCGGCCGATAGTGCCCCTATCGGTTTTGATCGAAGTTTTCAAAATAGATCAAAGCAGACCGATCAGGTAGGGTTGTCACGGTACCCAGTGTAGCGGTAAACCCCGGTAAAAAAAAGTTGACAATAATGATAACCGTCTTGTTTTTTTAAAAAAAACTATATTATCTTGGTGGATTACCGTGGCTGCCGTGTAGGCGCGGTGACCCTTACCAGCCACCGTATCATCTGCTGAAGTTTCAGGACCAGCGGCACATGCGCGCTTTGCTGTTTACAACCAAAACTTTCTTGAAGCTAAAGCTGAAATAATGGCCAAGGGAGGAGGCGGCAGCGCTCAGGAGGACATTTTTTATCCCTCAAAGAAGACAAAGTCGGAAGTACGGGCATATTTTAGATATTTGAAGAATGCCGAGGGAGTTGATAGAAGACGGCTATCCTGTTTGCAGCACGTGCAGAAAAAGTGTCTGTGAAAGGCAGCAACGCTTCAAATCTCATGACACATCTGCGCGACCATCACCCACAACTCTACAGTCAACGCAAGGCAAGTTAACGTTAGCATTTTAGCTAAAATGCATGATCCGAGGATTTGGGTTGAGGGAGAAAGCAACGAGTCGCTATATAAAGCAGCCGCAGCGCCGCTACCTGCATATAAACCGTGTCGCAGACACCCCCATGTTGAAATGACGCTATGCATTATGGGGCTCCCAGGGGCAGATAAGAGTTGGTCTCTCTCCGAGAATAATTTTGAATTTAACAATGATTACTGCCTGATGACATTTTCCCACATCTGCAAAGCTCATTGGAACACAAACCGAGGATGATATTTTCCTGATATAGTAAGGGTAAAAAGTATCTGATTAGAAGGCTACTTGAGTACTGAGTATCATCTGAACTAATATTTTTAAAATGATGACATCAAACAGACATAAAATAAGAAGTTATGGGCAAATATTGGTATTTTAAAGACTAAAGGGAAAAAATGTAAACAAATAAACAACATAATTACAAAATAACACATTTTAGGCAAAATTTAGACACAAACTGAGGACAATATTTCCTGACATACAGGGTTTATTTAATTGTGTGAAAATGTAGCACGTTTAAAAAACATATACCGTAGGGCTGGGCGATATGGACCAAAACTTATATCTCGATATCTTTAAGCTGAATTCCGATATACAATATATATCTCGATATTTTTCCTCTTGTAAACTGTTGAGAAGTTAACTCACTTCAAGCTCTTGAGAAATTATATACATAAATCAGTAGGTTAAATGCATAAAAATGTATTGATTCTTGTCAAACTTTAACTGTAGTGCCTATTCTCTACCAGTCTGAGCTTTAGTAACACAGGTACAGCTGTCTGCTAACACACACACACACACACACACACACACACACACAGTTGAGAGCCAGAGGTGTATCAAATGTCCCACAGTCACTTTTTTATTAAATATTTATAATTAATGTAAAATTATTTAAATTTCATCTAGAGGTGGCCCATATTGTATAGGTCTTGTCCAGAGAAAAAAAATCCATCATGTTAAGCTAAATGTACAATGATGTAATTGCATCTACTGAAGATCACATGGGTCATGCACCATGGAGTTATTAGAAAAACTAGTTATTAACTAGTTGTTAGTTATTAGTTAGCAGTGTTGGCTCATCAGCGATTATACCGTAATGATTCAGAGTCTCTGGTTGCTCTTTTATGAGTGTTATTTTCGGGCTACTGTCTCCATAACCCACACTTTACAAACTCAACTTTTTCAACAGAATCACTCGTAACGGTGTATTTACTAGCATAGCAAACCAGAGAGGAAAAAAACGGAACTGGAACAACATTTCTCACCCGTAGAGTTCACCTTCAAAATAAAACGGTAACCCTATAGTTTATTATTAAAACCCTTACAATATGTTTCAGGTCATTTGGCCACTCCGGCTTTCCGTAGCCGTTTCCTCATTACACAGGGGAGGGAGGGGTTTGGCTCGTCTCTCCGCACAAGCAGGATGGAAAACAGAACTCCGTTGGCATTGAACGTCCCCAAATAATTAAAAACCAGGACACCAAATGCAAAGTTTAGAGCAGCACATTTACCCAGAGGCTCTCAGACTGAGCAAACTTGTGAGAATACACGTAATAGCCGCTTAGAGACTGAGCAACATGTCGCTAGCATAGCGGCTAATCGCTTGCATAGCAGTTTGGCCACTTATATAGATATAAAGATATAAAGTCATCTTATATCTTGTTTAAAAATTATACCGATATTTAAAGAATATCGATATATCGCCCAGCCCTAATATACCGCAATAATACCGAAAACCGTGGTGATTTTGGTCACCATAACCGTGAGGTTAAATTTTCACACCGTGACAACCTTAATACAGACCATTTTAGATTAGGTTGCATTTCCTTTATTCCCAGATTATGTAGTTTGTAGCACTCATTATAATGTTGTAGAAAATTTCTGGCCAATCCACGTGATCAGTATCGGTGATCAGCATTCTTTGATATCGGTATCGGTGATCGGCAACAAAAAACCTGATCTGTGCATCCTTATTTGTTATTATGCGTAACCATGGCCACAAGCTGGTTTACAATCTGGAGCAGCTGATTAACATTGGAAAGGCTGAAATAATACCTCAACTGAAGCCACAAATCCCAAATGAGCTAAAACGAAAGAAGCGTGGATGCAGAGCAGGAGCAAAACGGAAATTCAAACCATCTCTTCCATCGATTATAATGGGCAATGTGAGATCACTGGCCAACAAGATGGATGAACTCCAAGCCCTTTCAAGGACTCAGCCAGAGTATCGGCAGTGCAGTGTTATGTGTTTCACGGAGACGTGGCTGCAGGACCATATCCCCGATTCCAGCGTCTCACTGTCAGGATTCCTGACTGTACGAGCAGACAGAGATCTGAAGAGGAGCGGGACAAGAAAAGGAGGTGGAGTGGCAGTGCTTGTCAACAACAGATGGTGCCATCCATGTCATGTTTCAGTGAAATGTCGTCTCTGCAGCCCAGATGTTGAACTCTTGGCAGTAAGTTGTCACCCATATTATTTGCCAACTGTTATATGGGCCATTCCCATCTGTACCGGGTCGGCCCGGGCCGGGTAGCCCCAGTTGGCCCCAGCCTGGCCTGGTTGATTCCACACATCCTTGTCTTAAGCCCATGTGGACTGATTCTACCCACCAATCAGAGGCTTGCTTTAATGGAAGGTGTGAATTTGCTGTCAGCAGTGGGCGTGTTGGCCCTGGTCGGCCTGAAGCAGACCCCCTCGAGAAGAGGGCTGAGAATGAGCCTTGGTTGGCCCAGAAAAATACCAGGCCACCCAGATATGTAAACAACCTACGCTACCCGGCCCGGGCCGACCCGGTATAGATGGGAATGGCCCATTATTCCACCTTCAGCCCTTGCTGAAAATGCATGTGGTGCCATCAGTTCCGTTGTCGCTAAGCTACAAACCCAGCACACCAATGCATTTGTGGCTATATCTGGTGATTTTAATCATTCCTCGCTCTCTGCTACACTTCCAACATTTCAACAGTTTGTCAGCTGCTCCACCAGAGAAAACAAGACATTGGATTTGTGTTATGCAAATGTAAAGAATGCATACATGTCCAAAACAAGACCTCCTCTGGGACAATCAGATCACAATCTTGTTTTCTCTGCTCAGAATACAAACCACTTGTTCAGAGGCAACCTGTGACAAGAAGAACTGTGAGAAAATGGTCACAGGACGCTGAAGAAGCCCTGCAGAGTTGTTTTGAGACCACAGATTGGATGACTCTCTGCCAAGGATATGAAGTGGACATCCATGCCATGACTGGCTGTGTCACTGACTATATAAACTTCTGTGTGGACAATATCGTACCCACCAGAACAGTGAGATGCTTAGCTAATAACAAACCCTGGATCACCAGTGAACTGAAGAATCTGCTAAATGAGAAAAAAGAGCCTTCAATGAGGGAGACAGGGAATTATTGAGGAGTATACAGAAGCAACTGAAGATCAAGATCAGAGACAGCAAGGAGGCATACAGGAAGAAGCTGGAGAACAAACTACAGAGGAACAATATCAGAGATGTCTGGTCAGGGATGAAGAAGATCACAGGCTTCAAGCAGAGGAATGATTGCACAGATGGCAGCCTGGACACAGCCAATGAACTGAACAAGTTCTTCAATAGGTTCAGCTCAAGAACAAACCCAGCATTCTCCTCGCCTGTCCCCAGCCAATCAGACATCCCATCCTCCTCTGATCCAACATTTTCCTGTCACACGCCAGCTCTTTTGTCCTCTAACGCAGTCATGGACTCTTCTGGTTCTATAAATCTGTCTTCAACCAGGTCAGGAGATGCTGCTGCCCCATTTATATCCCCCTCACACCTATCTATCTATAGAAGTCAGGTGAAGAGGCAGCTGGAGAGACTGAACAGGAACAAGGCTGCAGGTCCAGATGGTGTCAGCCCCAGAGTACTGAAGGCCTGTGCAGAGCAGCTCTGTGGGATTCTGCAGCACCTCTTCAACCTCAGCCTGGCCCAAGAGAAGGTTCCAGTCCTGTGGAAGACATCCTGCCTTGTTCTAGTTCCAAAGAAAACTCACCCATCAGTCAATGATGACTACAGACCAGTTGCCCTGACATCCCACATCATGAAGGTCCTGGAGAGACTCCTGTTGGTCCACCTGAATAAGCAAACTAGAACATATCAGGACCCGCTGCAGTTTGCTTATCGCCATGTAACTGGACTTGAAGATGCCATCATCCAGCTGCTTCAACCATCCCACTGTCATCTGGACAAAGCAGGCAGCACTGTCAGGGTCATATTCTTTGATTTCTCCAGTGCATTTAACACAATTCAGCCTGATGTACTTTGCCAGAAACTGCAGAAGACACAGGTGGGGGCCTCAACTATCGCCTGGATTAAAGACTACCTGACAAACAGACCACAGTTTGTGAGGCTGAAGAACTGCACATCAAACCAGGTGATCAGTAACATTGGAGCACCACAGGGGACTGTACTCTCACCATTCCTTTTCACCCTGTACACCTCAGACTTCCAGTACAAATCAGGGACCTGTCATCTACAGAAATACTCAGATGACTCTGCAGTTGTCGGGTGTATCAGAGATGGACAGGAAGCTGAGTACAGAGAGCTGGTGGAGCGCTTTGTGGCATGTTGTGGAAACAATCATCTGACCTTGAACATGAACAAAACAAAGGAGATGATTTTAGACTTCAGAAGAAACAGGGTGGAGTCAAACACTGTTTCCATCATGGGAGAATAAGTGGAGGTGGTTGAGGAATACAAATACCTTGGAGTTCACCTGGACAACAGACTGGACTGGAGAAAGAATAGTGAAGCCGTTTACTAGAAGGGACACAGCAGACTGCACTTCTTGAGGACGCTTAGGTCCTTCAATGTCTGTAGCAAGATGCTGCAGATCTTCTACAAGTCTGTTGTTGAGAGTGTAATCTCTTCAGCCATCGTCTGTTGGGGTAGTAGCATCAGAAGCAGGGACCTGAAAAGGCTCAACAGCCTAATAAAAAAGGCTGGTTCTGTTCTGGGGATGACTGTGGAACCGCTGGAGGAGATAATGCAAAGAAGGATTCTCCAGAGAATCAAGAGAATTATGGACAACCCTGAGCATTCTCTTCACAAGACTGTCTGACAACAGAAGTGTCTTCAGCCAGAGGCTTCTTCAGTTTCGCTGCAACACTGACCGCTACTGGAGATCCTTCCTGCCAACAGCCATTGTAATATACAATAACTCTTTGATGACTTGATTATTATTATTATTCTGAGCTACTACAGCAATCAATTTCCCTCTGGGATTAATAAAGTATTTTTGAATTGAATTGAATTGAATTGAATTAGCATAGAACCCACCACCACCACCTGTCATGTCCCCACCCACCAAAAGTTTTGAGGATGTGACATGTTTATCCAGCATGACGCAGAGTGAGGATACCCTCAACTGGCCATGGGAGTGCCTTAAGTCTAGTCTATACTTCTCTGCCTGCGGAGGTGCTAGGTTACGCTACACCATTGTGTAGTGTATCAGTAAGGGCCAGCTGAGGTTGTCCAGTAATCTGAAGGTTGCAGGTTCGATACCGGCTCCGGAATTCTGCTGTTGTGGCTAGGGATGCACCGATGGATCGGCATTTGATCCCAATCGGCCGATAGCGCCCCTATCGGTTTTGATCGGGGTTTTCAAAATAGATCCAAGCAGACCGATCAGGTAGGGTTGTCACGGTAACCGGTGTAGCGGTAAACCCCGGTAAAAAAAGTTGACAATAATAATAACCGTCTTGTTTTTTAAAAAAAATTATATTATCTCAGTGGGTTTACCGTGGCTGCGGTGTAGGCGCGGTGACCCTTACCAGCCACCGTATCATCTGCTGAAGTTGCCGGCGGCACATGCGCGCTTTGTTGTTTACAACCAAAACTTTCTTGAAGCTAAAGCTGAAATAATGGCCAAAGGAGGAGGCGGCAGCGCTCAGGAGGACATTTTTTTATCCCTCAAAGAAGACAAAGTCGGAAGTACGGGCATATTTTAGATATTTGAAGAATGCCGAGGGAATTGATAGAAGACGGCTATCCTGTTTGCAGCACGAGCAGAAAAAGTGTCTGTGAAAGGCAGCAACGCTTCAAATCTCAAGACACATCTGCATGACCATCACCCACAACTCTACAGTCAACGCAAGGCAAGCTAACGTTAGCGTTTTAGCTAAAATGCGTGATCCGAGGATTTGGGTTGAGGGAGAAAGCAACGAGTCGCTATATAAAGCAGCCGCAGCGTCGCTACCTGCATATAACCGTGTCGCGGACACCCCCATGTTGAAATGACGCTATGCATTACGGGGCTCCCAGGGGCAGATAAGAGCTGGTCTCTCTCCGAGAATAATTATGAATTTAACAATGATTACTGCCTGATGACATTTTCCCACATCTGCAAAGCTCACTGGAAGGACACAAACCGAGGACAATATTTTCCTGATATAGGGTTTATTACTCAAGTAAGGGTAAAAAAGTATCTGATTAGAAGGCTACTTGAGTACTGAGTATCATCTGATCTAATATTTTTAAAATGATGACATCAAACAGACATAAAATAAGAAGTGATGGGCAAATATTGATATTTTAAAGACTAAAGGGAAAAAAATGTAAACAAATAAACAACATAATTACAAAATAACACATTTTAGGCTAAATTTGGACACAAACTGAGGACAATATTTCCTGACATACAGGGTTTATTTAATTGTGTGAAAATGTAGCACGTTTAAAAAAATACCGCGATAATACCGAACACCGTGATAATTTTGGTCACAATAACCGTGGGGTTAAATTTTCACACCGTGATAACCCTAATACAGACCATTTTAGATTAGGTTACATTTCCTTTATTCCCAGATTATGTAGTTTGTACCACTCATTATAATGTTGTAGAAAATTTCTGGCCAATCCACGTGATCGGTATTGGTGATCAGTATCGGTGATCAGCATTCTTTGATATCGGTATCGGTGATCGGCAGCAAAAAACCTGATCGGTGCATCACTAGTTGTGGCCTCACCTCCGTCATTGCACCCCAGGGCAGCTGTGGTTACATCGTAGCTCATCCCCACCAGTGTGTGAGTGTGTGTGTGAATGGATGAATGATACACTGTAGTGTAAAGTGCTTAGGAGTCCTCTGGCTCTGAAAGGCATTTATCATTTACCATTGTACGTGGGCTCAAAGGCTTTCAAACTAGCACGCAAGAACGAATGGAGTAGAGCCCAATTTTATCCACCCAAGCGACGCCATGTGATTGGTCAGGATGCTGCTTCTTTTAATCTCGTTAACAGCACCGCCTTCCCCTTCAAAACAATAAAACGAGAGCTGAAAATATCTAGTGGTAGACACAGAGCAGATTAAAGAACGTCTCGCAGAAAAAAATCTGTTGATTTAAACGTTAATAGACCTGTGACTGAAGGAGTGCAAAGATATGAGGCAGACTTTTTGTTTGTGTCAGGAAATTACGGTAACAGGGTTTGGAGGTGGTGACTGCATGAAAAGGTGGTAGGCAACCCCGCCAGAAAATGTCTACACCTCCTGCTGTCCTGGCGGAGAACCGCTTTGCAACACTGACACTAATGGAGACGTCTTTGTCAATACATTTGTGTGTGTGTGTGTGTGTGTGAGTGTGAGTGTGAGTGTGAGTGTGAGTGTGAGTGTGAGTGTGAGAGTGAGAGTGAGAGTGAGAGAGAGAGAGAGAGAGAGAGAGAGAGAGAGAGAGAGAATCTAGGCTTAATGGTTGCTGAAACCTTCACACCTTCACTCTCTGGTTAACTTTAAATAAATTCTGTAGATCAGGTAGATTTCTGGTCACAAAGACAGATTTTACCCCGTTATGATGATTATGGCATACAGCTTGTACAACTCCCATTTCAAAATTGCACAATTAGCTTATTGTTAAAAGTAGGGATGCAACGATGCCACTTTTTTCCAAACCGATACGATACCGATCCTTGGATCTGAGTACTCGGCGATATCGTTTACCGATACAGATACTTCTACCACACAAAAAAAATGCAATGAATTGGAATACAGGTTTTATTTTCTTCTGTTTTCAATAGGAAAAGACTGTGAGATAGATAAAAAGTAATATAAGTGATCACAAAAGTAAAATATTAGGTGAGCAGAAATGACAAGTTACAGTGAAGTCACTTTCAAGCAAATGCATTGGTATCATTTACTGGTAGCTGTTAACTTTTACCGATACTGGTATCAGTATCTGTATCGGCACCGATACCGATACCATTATCGTATCGGTGCATCCCTAGTTAAAAGGTTCAATATTCTAGGCTTAAAGTGTCAAACTCTGATTGGCTCATTACACCTGCAAAGGGTTCCTGAGCCTTTAGGTGGCCTCGCAGTCTGAGTTTAATTTCTACAATAAATGGACTTTTGTATGATTTTTCAAGGTATTTTTAATAATAATAATAATAATAATAATAGTGCATTGAACTTATATAGCGCTTTTCTAGACACCCAAAGACGCTTTTCACACACTCTCACATTCACACACTGCTAGTGATGGTAAGCTACTTGTAGCCATAGCCGCCCTGGGGAGGTCTGACAGAGGCGAGGCTGCCATTTGGCGCCGTCGGCCCCTCTGACCACCACTAACACAGGCAAGTTGGGTGAAGTGTCTTGCCCAAGGACACAACAGCAGGATACCCCTGGCGGGAGCTGGAATCAACCCCATGACCCTCCGATCATGAGGCAACCCGCTCTACCACCTGTGTTTAATTAAACTGGCGTGAAAAAGATTCAGACTGTTTGGGACGACCTTTGTGACCTCATGTTGTCTCGCAGGTGGAGGAGTGAACATTCTGTTTGAAAATGAGCTGGGTCTGGCAGATTTTCACCTTCCCAGTAAGACCAGCATCCTGTATGTGTCTGAAGGCAACATCGTAGCAGGAACCGAGTATAGAAGGAAGTTGGTTCGCTACAGAAATGTGAGTTAAGCCTCTAATGGTAGAGCTGGGTGAAAGACCTCTTAACTTGTGTTTTCTGGTGTTTTTAAGGCCAGCAGCCTCCAGGACGTGGTTCTGGTGGAGAGGACGAGGCTGAGTGAGCAGTACTTCCCTGCTGTGCAGAGGTTTGTGGTTTTGGACCTGGGTCTGGCGCTGGTCCCAGTTAGTGGGCAAACGGAGGCCTCACAGCTTATCATTCAAATGGTAAGTGCTTTGTGTACTTCTGGACCTGCTGTGGTCTCAGAATATTTTAACACCTGCAGTCTTTGGTCAGTTTGCTTTTAACCCTGGCCTGTTTTCCCCTTTGGTGTGATTCATTCATGCAGACACTTGCACAGTAATCACACACAAGGGTGCTAACTAAAACAACTGAATGGAGACCACTTCAGATCGTCTCAGTACTTTGCCACACGAACTCCAGCTGGTCTGTTTATACTGAATGTGCACAGGCTCCAGCTGACACAACTGCCAGTTGTACGGTGCAGGATTGAACCAAAAGCCCCTTTCACAGGGGCACTGTCACCTTCCACTCACCATATGTGTGCTGAGGAGCAAAAGAGAACTTCAAGATGGAGGTGGGACTGCATCAAGGATCGCTTTAAGCTCCTTCTTGTTTGCTTTGGTGATGGACAGGCTGACAGAAGATGTTGGACAGGAGTCTTCTTGGACTACGTTTGCTAATTGTAGAGGTGGAGGGCACTGCCCTCTCTGACATGGGGGGGTTAGAGTAAAAAAGCATATAAATTTCTGTGTTCAGGTGGTAGATGTGGAATGACCTTCCAAGCACTACTAGAACAGGGTCTTCCTGCCTGTCGCAGCAAGTACGTGTGTGTTAGTGCAACGAGCGCACCATCCGAGAGGGTTTTCAGTGTTGCTGGAAATGTTGCCACCCCTCTCAGATCCTCTCTCAAAGCGTATATGGTTAACATGCTGGTTTTCCTTGTGGGTAACAAGGACGTGACCGAGCTATAAATCACCGTCATTCGTGTGTGAAAGTGAAATGATAGTGTGCCCGCCCCCCGGCGCGCGCGCGCCCGGTACATGTAATTTTTTATGCTTGGTTTTAAACAACTAAACAAAATGGGGACTTGTTTCTTATTTGTTAGATGCTGCAGCCAAATTTGCTTTTAAAAGTTTAACCTCCTGAATTTTGTTGTTTTGTTGTTACTGCCCTTTGATTTGCATTCAGTAAAGTGTTATTAAAGAAGGCACGGCAATTTTTAACCTTTTTTAAATGTGTAAACATTATGTTTAGATAGTACTGCAATAAAAAAAGGGCTGCAATAATGTCGCAAACCGCAATATTAAGCCACCCTGAATCACCGCAGGGGGAATTCCTCAACCGCGACAGCCCTAGTGCAGGGTATCCGCGGGTCCTTAAAAAGTCTTAAATTTGCTTTTCCAAATTTAAGGCCTTAAAAATCCTTAAAAATGACAAATAATCCTTAAATACTGTTTCCAAAGGTCTTAAATTACAAAAGACCCAACAAACAAGATTCTTTTATTTCTGTAAAATTTTCGTGAATTTCTAGTTGGTCTTCAGCATTTTGTGTGTGTGATGTTGGTGTAAGCAGAACCGTACACATTGGTTGGGAAAGGGGGCTGTTTTTAGATGAGCACATTAGCTGGTTAAGCTAGTGGGAGCTTGCGCCATGGGGAAGTGCAAGTTTAATGGTAACTGGATGGCTGATCCCACGTTCGCAACGTGGTTAGCACTGGTTCCAGGCAATAGCTGGAAATTATAGTGTAGCGTTATGGATTTATGCTCTTTTATGAAAGAGAAACCATGCTACGTATTAATTCGGAATATTAATTTTAATAAATCAATAACCAATTTTTATATTGTTCAGAAGACTCAAAGGTTGTTTTCATCCATAAACTGCCGATAATATCTGAGTGTCTGTGTTTCAGTTCAATGAGGAAACAAGTTTGAAGGATTAACAGTTTTAATTCTTCAAATTAAACTAATGATTTTGAAAATTGACAAACAGGAAATAACAATCACATTGGCAACTTTGTGGGACAATCTTTTAACAGTTTATATGCTGTTCTTGCTCAAATAGACCTTCTGGTGAATTTATGAAGATTGAGAATGTTGTGACATGAATGCGTGTGTGAGTCTGATTTTGCTTCAGGAAGTAACAGGCAGTGGCGGTTCTACATGGAATTACTCCCTGGGCGAGGCCCCCTTTGAGCGCCCCCCCAACCGCCCCCACCCCCACCACCCCACCTGCACGAACACACGCATGTTTTCTACAAACAGGGATGTTTTATTAGAACGACTATTGAACATTCATTTTTCTAAGTTGCACATATTTACATTAATTACTATGAAGTTGTCAGAATGTAAGGCAATATACATTATACACTGTATCAAAATATATAGAATCAAATATACAAAAACAACTAAACTAACTAAATATTAAGAATATATGAACATAATATATAATAAATATTCTAAATAGCAAAAATATTTCACACATAACAAACTAAAGATAATCACTACAGCATTGCACTTAGAATAGAAAGCACAAACTAAAATTAAAACCTAACTTTGATGCAACATCATCAATAATGTCATCATATGAAATCTGCTCCCCTACTGAGTGATTGATACTAATCAGAGCCAGGTTAGTGAGCCGCCCCTGAAACATAGGTGACCTCAGGTATGACTTGATCAAGTTTTGAAAAGCTCCTCTCAGCTTGAGCCACAGTGACTGGCAGAGCAGTCCAAAAGTTGGAGTAGATCTCCAATAGATCTTTATCATGATCCATAATATTTTAGAATTGCCCCTGAAATTGTAATTTAAACTGACATAAAAAAAAACTGTAGACTACCAAAAATGCCAACTTTTACAGAACAAATCATGTAAAAAATAATCAGTGCAGCCATCTGCAATAAATAAACAGGATAGTTAGTGGTGACTGGGGAGTTTTCTTCTGCTTGTAGAGTTGTTTTATTTATTATGTGAACTTGATCAACATGTGTTTGTTGTTGTTCAGGCAGGCCACAGGCTGCAGCGAGCATTTAACAAATCCTAGTTTGAATCAGTAAAAAACGATTCAAGGAATTTATTCGAACCATTTGAATATTCGTTTCAATATTTCAGCCCTATTAGCTCTGTTAGCAACTAGTTGACCGAATTTAACCGTTAAAATCCCAGTTAACTGGTTCAAAAAATTGAAAACATTCATCATGAGAGCGTACATACCTTTATTTTTCTCCTCTTTTTTTTTCTTTTTTATTCCTGAATCGGGCACCTGGTGGTTTTAGCCTTTTTATGTTCATCTCTTCTGTTTGGCTCCTGACTCGATAAGTTTCCTTCAGTAAGGACTAAACAATTTGACCTTGATGGGGGTGTGACCACAAAATCGTTTTGTTTTTCCTTTTTTTATTCGGCCATTTCACACTATTCAGAGAAACCTGAAAGAATGATAGGCCTGTGTTTATGATATTATGAATGAAATGTGGAAGAACATCAAGATGTGATCAACTTTAGCCATGTTGATACAGTTGATTCAGCCCCTACCTGCTCATTTCATTTGGACCCACCCAGAGGTGAATTCCCCCGCCGCACCCCTCCCCTTCCTCTTCTTCATACACACACGGTGCACGGAGCGTCTGCAGCTGCAGGGGGCGCCAACTTGCAGTTTCCAATCCAGACACTGTCATATGACAGATAATAGAAAACCTCGGTGCGGCGCAGATTTCCTTTTTTTTTTTTTTACTCAGCGCTTGTGCGCCCCTTTTGTGTCATGAAAAAATGCCGCCCCGGGCAACTGCCCTGTCTGCCCGTGCCTAAAACCGCTACTGGTAACAGGTGTCTGAGTGAAGTGATGGTTTGGATAAACTTAGGTCTTATCAGAGAACTGCATCAAACGCTAAAACCGTGCTCTGTCTCACCGAACTCTTGTGGACCCTCTTTCGGATCCGGGCCGTGGAGGATGTTGTGGTTCATCCAGATGACACCGGCGGCTGACAGGAGACGTAAGTGTCGAACGGAACCGGTCCAGAGTTGCCCTCGGTACACGTGGATGGTAGAGCGTTTTATCGATGCGCTTTCTTAAGTTAATTCACTCAGAAATCAAAAGACTCGGTAATGAGTCTTCGTTAGAAGTCGCGATTCAGCTATTCTGCCTGGCTTGGCAGAAACAGCGTGAAAGGGGGGAAGAACGAGCCAACAGGCTCTGCCCCCCCTTTGGTTTTCAGGTCTGTTCTTTCCCGTTGTCCAACACGAACTCTCATAAAACTGAAAACTTACCAAAAACCTCTCTTCTCAAAGCAAAACATGTGCGTCATCAAATGTGTCTGGAGTTTACTGTGGGCAGATGTGTGTGGGTGTGTGTGAATGTTTGTGTGCTTGAGTGTGAAGGTCAGTACCACACATTCAACATTATCTACTTAAGTGTGGATTCATTAATCCATTATAATTACCCCAAAGCATACTAGTCATTCATTTGATTAAACACATTTATAATGAGCAAAATGATAATGGTTATTTTAACATTAAAATCACGAAAAAGAAGTTTAAACTTTATGTTTTGACTTGGTCTGGGTACAACTCATGTAAACACATCTTCTGGTAGACTGCAGGTGGCAGATGTTATGGTTTCCTCCCAGACTCGCTGACGTGCAGGTCTTAATCTGTGGGTGAAAGTTCTCAGCGACCCAGCTATGACCCAGCTGCGTCCAACACCACCATTGTGACAGAAAACCCATATTTCCTCACGTTACAATAGCTTAAATTAAATTTTAAAAATAGCTTAAATTTGGTCAAAGTGGCCTTAAAAAAGGTCTTAAAAAGTCTTAAATTTGGCTCCCTTACCCTGAGTGTGGTTTTTGGTCAGCAGAAGACTGAAGAGTGGTGTCAAATATGAAACTGATAAAGTTTCCAACTCAACAATCACTGAGGTAAATGTTAAAGCTCTAGCTTAACGTTTAAAAAACTATTTAGTGTTACTTTAATACAGATCAAAATCAATTTCTGTAAAATAGCTGCGGGAATCATGATTTTCTCAGACCATATTGCTACCACCAAACGAATCGTTGCAACCCTAGCTAGAAGGTGCTGGAACTCCTTTCCCCCTTCTCCTTCTCTCACTTCCTCATTCACACACACTCTCACAGTTAGACAGAGCCGAAATCATACCTGCTGTTGCTGTAAAATGTGTATTCTCATTATAATGTCCTAAATACAATGTCTAATTTAATTCCCATGTCATGTTAGTACCGCCTCCTGGTGGAACTGAGTTTTGTGTCTCTTTGGGCTGATGATCAATTGGGGCACACAGGCTGTTGGAGACTGAAAACTCAAACTGGAAAACCAACTAATGTCAAAATAAATTATGGACTGCAGTTCCTCTTGAATGTTTGGTAGAAAGGCATGCGCTACAGGCTTGTGTGTTTATTTGAGAAATATTCTAATCTAATTTATTTGTTAATTTCACAGTTGGCTTTATTTGGGAGATAGCAGATTTAGAGAAGGGTAATAAAAGATTAGTGTGGAATTGAAGTCAATTTCCAGCCGTTAATTTTAATGGACCATGAAGGGAAATCTTTTAGCACCTTAACCTCACCAACCTGCTGTCACTGAGAGATGTCGACTAAAAAAAAGAGGGATGAAGATTAGTCACAGCAAGACGGAGTCCATGTGTGTAGATGAGGAACACCAGTGGAACGACGATGTTAGAAGAGGATTGGCTGTGGTGCCCCCCCCCCCCCCCCCCCCCCCCCGACAGGAAAAGCCCAAAGAAGACCCACCTCAGACCAGTTTGACCAGTGGGCTGAACCATCTGAATGTTTGTGGTGTTGTACGTTGGTCAGTTGGAGGTTTTTCAGTGTGAAAAGAAACAGAACAACAAATGAACACATTTCTGACTCAACTCGACAGCAAATGAAAAATCTGACAAAAAGAAACATTTCTTATTAAATCACGAACAAGGTAGCCTAGCTACATCCTGTCTGTGTTATTAGCCTGAGCTAAATGCTTCTTGTTTGGCCTTCCTTTCTCCAGGTTCATGGACAGACGAGAGAGAACCCCTTCAGACCAAGAAGTTCCTGTCGGCTGCTCGACCCGTTGGTCCTGGCTCTGGTCCAGCAGGTCCCTGGGGTCGGCCGGGTAAAAGCCGTAACTCTGCTACAGAACTTCTCCAGCATACAGCAGCTCTGCAGCGCTGCTCCAGCTGAGCTGGAGCTGATTGTGGGTCGGGCCAGCGCTCTGCAGATCCACAGCTTCTTCCACAAGTAAACCACTACTGGTTCAGCACCAGAACCCTGGACCCAGTCCGACTCACAGGGGCGCGCTTTACTCCCAGGACTGGATGTCATTTTTAAATGTTTTATGTTTTCAGACCGTTAGAACTCGGGTTCCTGATCATCTGAGTTTGGTTCCTGAACTCAGACTGAAAGTGTTCATGTAAAATAAAATGTTGACGTTAAATCTGTGTGATGATGTGGAATCAGAGCAGGACCAGACTGTGTTTACACCAGGTTCTTAAAATCCATGACTGAAGTGATGAAAGGTCAAAGGGCAAACAGACCATTAAATCAGTGGTTCCCAAATCGGGGATTGCGACTCCCCAAGGGGCTCCCCACAGTTTCATCTTTGCCGAGGTTGTGAGGTTAATTAGATTTTGTTTGTAAAAATGACATTTATAAAATCTGAACTACACATGCAGACCTGGAGGGCCGGTATCCAGCACGTTTTAGTTTTATCTGTTTCAACACACCTGATTTCAATCAGCAGCTGATTAACAGGCGTTGCCAGGAGGCACAGAGTGGCATGGCCAAGTGTGGGGAATTTTCATCTTGGGAGGGGGGGAGTGGGAGGAGACTACCAATGATGTGAAATTGTACCAGCTCCAGCCAGTCACACATTTATAATGCAGTAGCCACAGTTCAACCCACAGGGGGCAGCACTAAGACATTTTAGACCTAGATTCTAGATTGAATCAAGTTTACACAAACATGTCAAAAAATGCACAGAAACAGAAAGATTACATTTGTAAAGACCCAGTTATACAGTTAATTAGCAAAAAAAGTTATTTTGGGGTTTATTTACTCTTTAAATGATCATAATGGTTCATATACAGTTTGACTCAAGTCTTTAGGTTTGAGCCATGAGGATCTCTTCCCTCCCAGCAACCAGGTTTGTAAGTCCATTAAACTAGCCTAGGTCAGGAGTTCTGGACGGAATCAGAAGAATGAAACAGTCTGGATCAGCAGTTCTCCAGACTTTCTGAAGTTTGGACATTGGCTGTTTTTTCACCAGGTTTCTCTGGTTCATTCAAGAAGAACAAGGCTTCAAACTCAAGGAACAAAACCAGTAATGATGGACCTCTGGGCTGATTCCTACCACCAGCATGTCATTGAAACGTGGTCTGGTCCAGTTCGTCATTGAATCTAGAAGATGGACTACCCGAGAACAACGTCAGAACATTATATCAGACACCAACAAGTCCCAGTCCGTTCTAGTTCAGCTGCTTCCAGGTCATCTCCTGGACTCAGTCTCATCTTCCTGGGGGTTCTGCTGTGGTGGACTTCAGGCTCGGTCGGTGCACCCTGAACGCCTCACCATGGGTTCGGGTATTTAACATTCTGCCCCGGACCGCCGGCGCTTGTTGCGCATGCGCAGCCCATTCAGTCTGCATGAATACGGAGCGGAGAGGACAGCTCTGGGACTGGACGGACCGGACATGGATGGACAGAACGGCAGCGGGATCATGTGTTCAGGGACGCAGGACAGAAAGCAGAACGCACACTCGGACCGGGTGACCCTGAAGAAGGAGATCGGTCTGTTGAGCGCGTGCACCATCATCATAGGTGAGACCACTGCATGGGTTTCTGGTTCGGGTTTGTGGGCTGGTTCAGAACTGGGTGCCAAGTAAAATAAGACCAGGTTCAGTTTGTGTAGAAGGTCAGCTGACCCGTCAGATGAACCTAAAAGTAACAGGGAAATGGTGGGTAGGTGGGGTTATATGGGTTACAGGTAGGAATCAAACTACCAACCTCACTGACTCTTGAGCAGTGCAGTGCCTCTTCACCCTGTCAGGCTTAAACATTTTTTTTCACAACCATCCGGAACTGATAATCCCTGCAAGTTCTAACTAGCCTACATCAAACTATAGAGGGATTTGACCTCTGACCTTTAACCCAAATACACTTATAAGGTAAGTACCAAGGAGGACATGGTTTAACACCCCTCATCCCGCTCTGCAGCCACGTCATCATTTCATTGTGTTTATTTCCCAATTCTAATTTTTGCTTCTATTTTTTATTTTTTTTCTACACAAAGTACAAATGGCTTATTTATGTTTATTTTACATCGTTTTCCACAAACATCACTATCCCTGAGGTCCAAAACCTTTCTCTGGTTCTTGCACACCCTGATTCTGGCCACTTCTGATTTGTTTCTAAGAGCTACAATAAACAGATTAGATTAGAATTTTTCAGATGAATTTAAAAATCATAATTCTAGAAGCATGAACGTCCACGTGGAAAATCCACTTTTGCTAGAGTGAGTTAGAACTTTATAAACTAACAAAGTACCAAAGTAACAGTTTTGTTTACTCTCTATGTGCTCTCTGATTGGTGGCAGCCCATTTTGGTGTGACTTGTTGCAATTCTCTTCATATTTTGGTCCTCAGGGAACATCATTGGCTCTGGGATCTTCATTTCTCCTAAAGGGGTCCTGGAGCACTCGGGCTCTGTGGGCCTGGCCTTGGTGGTGTGGGTTCTGGGAGGCTGCGTTGCTGTACTGGGCTCACTGTGCTATGCTGAACTGGGTGTCACAATTCCTAAATCTGGAGGAGATTACTCATATGTGACAGAGATATTTGGTGGTCTGACTGGGTGAGTTATGCCTCTTCTCATCTTGATCCTTGAAAAAAATAAAAAAAACACAAAGTGGCAAATGTCAGATAAAAGCAAAACAAAAACAAGGAGCAATAAAAAAGAACTAAAGAAAAAGTATTTGGATTAAATAATCAAAGAAAATATGGTGTGTATACGTTTATGGACGTTAGTGGGAAAAAACATCTAAAATGAAAGCGACAAAAACTGGAAAAATGTGGATCTAATCTCTTTGTTTTAGTTAGAGAAATAATCAGTGGCATATTTAAAAGGTATGCTGTGGTTGTACTGGTATTACTAGCAATTTTTACTGATTATCATGAGTATTATTACTGATAATCTCTTTTAATGAATTTATGTGTCCACTGATCAGAGACAGTTTTGATTTATCTGACAGTCTCCCCTCCAGGTTTCTCCTTTTGTGGAGTGCTGTCCTCATCATGTATCCAACCACACTGGCTGTCATCGCCCTCACCTTCTCCAGCTACGTCCTGCAGCCTGTCTTTCCAAACTGTGCTCCCCCTTACATGGCTACTCGGCTTTTGTCTGCCACTTGCCTCTGTGAGTTTCTTCTTCAAACACAGCTGATTATGTCATTTAGATTTAAAATGTATTTATTTAAAGGATAACCCCTTGAGATTCAACATCTCGTTTTCAAGGGGGTCCTTAAAATCAACAGTACAGACAAACTTCAGGTTACAGTATACAACACAACACGTAAGGGTCATTCACTCAAACATTCATACTGCTCTCTTTACCTATATTCCAAGTACCATCCCTGGGGATGTATTGATGCAGAAAAAAAATGTAACAGTTATAAAGAGAAAAATCAAAAACAGAGACATGTGTTCTGTAAATAATCATATATTGAACCCTTAAAAGAATTAAAAGAGCTGATAGATCTGATTGCATTTGGTAAGATGGAGCTTTAATCAGTCAATCAATCAATCAAAGCTTTATTTATAAAGCGCCTTCCGCAACCCTGTCAGGAAGCCCAAAGCGCTGAACATGGTTCAGTTGAAGGTAAATATATTGAATAAATCAAAAATAAAAGCAATTTAAATTACAGATTACAAATTACAAAAAAGGTGAAACATTCTAGTAGAAGACAAATGTGTAAAACAAGGGAAAAAGTGAACCAATGAAAACTGTGAAATAAATTCAACATAAAAGAGGGCCAAAATCAAACATGTTCAGGAGACGCCAAGTGGAGGAGGTGGGTTTTTAGGCGACTCTTAAAGACTGGCAGAGATGGGGACCGCCTAACTGAGGGTGGCAACTGGTTCCAGAGTGACGGTGCTAGGACTGAGAAAGCCCGGTCCCCGCGAGTACGACACCTAGAACGAGGGACAGCGAGCAGGTCTTGGTCAGAGGAGCGCATGATGGGGAATGTCTGTTCAGGAGTGTGGCTAGATTTAAATTGAAATGCCCGGCAACTGACTTCTTTATTAATTTTGGGAACACAATAAACTAAATGTTCCGTATGCCTTAAGCTAATGGAAGAACTAAATGGGATTAAGTTGTGTTTCAAATAATAAGCATAAAAATAAACTGTAGCCAATGAAAATGCCTTCTTGAGTTTAACAATAGCCAGTTTAAAGATTCGTTTGACAATGATGGATTTTGTATGGACACCTCAAAATAAACCAAGTGGTGCTCGCTGCAGAACCACAAAGGCGGAGCTGCACCAGAGTCAGCCCCGCCCATTCTATCAGAGTCAGTCCAGTTCCTTCCAGTTGTCAGACTTGATAGCATTCTGGAACCAAAGAGGGTGTTGTAGCTAAAAAATGCAAGATTGAGGACGGAGTTGAGAAGTTAATTGAACAGTTTTTGTAAAGGTTCCATATAATTAAAAATCTAACTTTTGGAACTTTTTACCATGTTATATTGTCATTTCCTCATAAGAAATACGCCAAAGCCATTTTTGGCCTCATTCATGCATTTTCCTCCCATCTCAGCTTCGATTTGGTCTCCTCCCCCGAAGCAGGTCTGGTCTTGGTTCTCACATCTGGATATTCAGTGAATTTTCTGACAAATTGTTTCTGATATGACTTCTACTGAGACACCGCCAATAAACCATACATCCCATCTACAAAGACACACTGGATGGCGCAATTACATGTAACGCCACTTGCTTGTTATCAGATGTAGTGGTGAAGTGGTTATGGAGCCAGATTAACATGCAGTTTTGCGCAGGTTCGCCTCCCAGTAACGGCAGTATAAAGGTAGTTTATAACCCTTTTTTTTCTTTTCTAGCTACACTTGCCAGTACTATGTTTACAACAATTTATTGGTATACCGTTTACAATATAATGACTAATGTGTTTATTTTTTTTATTTATTCGTTTATTTAGCCATTGTGAGTCTATTTTTGAGCAGAGTTTCAACTAAAATGCTTAGGAACGACCAAATTCAAAGAACTTTTAGAGACATAAATATTTTGCAGAAAATAAACATTACAAGTAAAATATAAACAAATTAAATGTTTCAGCTGGCTAAATAGATTGCTGCCGACCCCACCGAGAGTAGAACCAGCATCAGCAGAGGGGAAAGCCACTGGACTACCAGAGCCCACACATCAATATGCCTTAAATGCATAGGACGCTTGTGTTGGAGCGGCTGTGGGCAGATATTTGCTAAAAGAAACCTTTTCATTTCGGGATATATTCAGGCTTTGTCATGTAGCAAGTTATATTTATCTTGTTTAATTGAAGCATAGAACATAGCATTAACAATTGTAAACTAGTAACAGCCGTAATTCATGTGGGTCAGGTTAGTTTGCGATAAAGCTGAAAAACAAAAACAGAAGAAGTCAGTGGGCTAGGCTGAGTTTGCGTGAATGGGCGGGGCTGACTCTGGTGCAGCTCCACCTTTGTAGTTCTGCAGCGAGCACCCTCTCAAATAAATCTGCAAAGACAGTTATAAACAACATTAAGGGTGAAGATTTGTGTTAGGAGTGTCCTGATAGAGAATACAAGCCTAGTCGAGAATTGCTAATACTAACTGAATAATAATTCTTTGTCTGAACTGAAAAGTAAAACAATTAATAGAGGAGTGTAGTGATTTAAGTCGATATGATATTTTCTTGACCACTAAGTCAATATGTGATCTAAATGACAATTGAGAATCTAAAAGAAGACCTAAATATTTAAACGCATTTACAGTTAACACTGGTGTGCCATCTGTAAATTTAAACACGTGGTCAGTTGTTATAGAAATTTGTTTAGTACTAAACAACATATAAGACTTTCTTTTGTTTAAAAGAAGTTTATTATATGTAAACCAATTTTGAACCTTATCAAAGTCGGACTGCAATGAGCGCTGAGTATGAGAAGTATCGGGACTAAATGGCGTATACAAGTGCTGGTGACGCTGGATTCTGCATCCTTGGATTCTGTTTTCAAGGTAGATGGTGTTTTACATCATTCCAGAAGGAAATCCTGAAGGAGTGAAGTTTGGCTAATCATTGCTCAGTTGCATACTTTGTGGACCCTGATTTTAAATTTGTTCGTTCGAATGTGAAGTGTTCATTATAAAATATATTATTTTAATAATAATTAATATGTGCATTTGTGAACATCTTTTCTGAATACAAAGCAAAACATAATAAATCTAAGTGTGTAATCCAGCTTGCAAAACTCTTACAGGTGTGTGATAATGAAATGATGTGGCAATTTTCACACTCAGTTTCTTTCTCTGGATGATGGTGCTCCTCGCCTAATCTGGCCAAGCTTATAACAGCTACTTGGATCCAGTCTGACTTTGTTGGTGTGTTGTGGAATAGAAGCATTGACACTTGCCTTGGTGAGAATGTTAAAATATATGTAATGGTCTTTGAGACACAGATCAGTCTGAGATGCGTCTGCTCCAACAGGAACATCTACCAGTGCTTTGGGATTCTTCTCTGTGGATGGGCTGACTAACATTTGTCATCTCATCCTGGAACTTTGAAACAGTGGCCCAGACAGGTTCCTGATGGTTCTGACACAGAATCTGACCCGACCTTCCTGATTATTCATTCAGATATAGACAGTACCTTTCCATTACAGGACATTATTCTAATTGTGTGACAATAGGGGAGAGCTTGAGTGTAGATGGATTTCTAAATCCAGAGCTTTGGCTTTCAACAGACCAGAACACTGCCCTCATTAGTGCAGATGACGCCCTGGTCCTTTGGTCCATTTCACTTCATGCTACCAGCTCGGTGGACCAGGGGCCACAAAGAAGGGCCCTGTGGGCCGGCCGCCTATTGGGTACCACTGCGGTATATGATGTAACTACATGAGTTGAAGATGAAGAGCTCCAGTAAATGCCAGCAATGGGGACACAGTTCTTGCTTTGGGTTTAAGGGGGCCTGACATTCCTATTCTCCTTTGTTCATCGACTTTATTTGAGAAATTATTGTTATGGAATTGTTGATATTTTCCAACTGTTCATCTGAATGCTGATGATGGGGAAAGAGAAAACTATCCAGTCCCACCATCCAACCATCCATCCATCCATCCATCCATCCATCCATCCATCCATCCATCCACTGAACCGTTTCATCGTCACCAGGGTTGCAAGGAGCTGGTGCCTCTAGGAGAATCCAGAGGAACTACTCTGTAATTATGGTGATATACGGTAACTAACATGAAACTAAAAAGCTGATGTCTTGTTTATACCACTCAACTCCACTGAAGGTGACCTTAGACAGAAAGTCTAAGGACATACAGAAGAAAGAGTTTCTCACTGGTTGCCCGACACATTGATCACCAGGATTCATTTTGTTCTGCTGTGTTTCCCTGTTTGTACTGTGATGACAGGTTTCTGTGTTTCAGTACTCCTGACATGGGTGAACTGCTCCAGTGTCCGAATGGCCACAAGGATCCAGGATGTGTTCACAGTGGGGAAGCTTTTGGCTTTGGGACTCATCATTGTAGTTGGTCTGGTCCAGATCTTCAACGGTAAAAATGATCATATATACCCTGTTACTGCTCCCATGTATTGTAAAAACATTAAATGAAGTCCCTCTTATCCCAATAGGGAACTTTGAGGCTTTGACTCCTCATGTGGCCTTTTCCCAGAACAGGACACCGTCAGTTGGACAGATTGCTTTGGCTTTCCTGCAGGCATCCTTTGCCTTCAGTGGCTGGAACTTCCTTAACTACGTCACAGAGGAGGTGGTTGAACCTAGACGGTGAATACTTTCTGCATCTTGCTTCAGCTTCAGCTTCTGTTTTGTCTGGCTGTAAGGGACTCTTTTAAAAACTATTTGAGGATGTTGACCCCAACTTTAAATTTAGCTTCACCGCTGGGACCAACTCTGACAGGCTGTGAAGATGTCCCCAGATAGTTACAAAGCACCTGATGGTTGAGTCATACCCAGGCTTTCCATTGGATGTGTATGCTGCATGCAATGTAGACATGTTTTCTTTGCAACCTCAGTGGCGCATCCCTTCCTACCAAGAGTGTTTGAGGCTCACAACAGCTGCCAATTCATATTGCAGTTAGCAGAGTTTATGCAATTCTTACACATATGGTGGAGAGCCATAGTTAGCTTCTGGAATTTGGTCTGGCTCAACCAAAAAGTCTAAATAAACTTACCTCTTTTCTGATGTCACTACCTGTGGATAGATAAGTCCCAATCAGGTGCAATGGCAGACATGGGTGGGGGTTGGGCCATGCCAGTCCACTGGTTTTAGGTTAGTAACGTGCTACCTTACTGTTAGGAAAGGAGCTGACGCTTGTGTCCAAGGCTAACCAATAATAACTCACATTAGAGTCGTTTCCACTATCGGAACTTCAGAGACATTTTTTGGAACTCCGTGGCATGCATGTGTCTCCACTCCAGGTTATTTTCCCCATCACCGTTCCACCTCCAAGAAATTTTCCAGAGCTCCTTTACTGGAAACACGACTCTTGATGTAAACCTTGAGCTATGGAACCCAAGGGCCTCGTTGACAAAGACTTGCATCAATTTCCTACTAAAAATGTTGTCCTGTAAAGTCACAAAAACGTTAGGTTATGCATGTAACCACTGTTCCCTGAAGGAGAGGAACGACGTACAACGAGGTACTATGGGATATCATGCCCTCGTGGGGCCTGGCTGAAGACACATTTAATCACGCCTGTAAGGCAAATGAAAGTGACGCTGCGTGGAGGCCCCACCCTCCACTTATGAGCGACCGCATCACTGTCATTCCTCAGTTCGATAGCCGCTCTTCACCGAGCTGGGCTGTGAATGGGGCAGCCCTGCATTGTACCTCGTTCCTCTCCTTCAGGGAACAGTGGTTATATGAATAACCTAACGTTCGCTTTCAGTCAATTCACTCAGTACAACGAAGGTAACGCCCCATGAGCAGCTATCAAACCTGGCCTGGGATCGCAACCTAAGACGGCAAGTCAGATCCAGCAGAGAGAACCGCATAGGCCACCGAAGGGGCCAAAACATCCAAGCGGTAAAACCTCACAAAGGTGTGGGGTGTAGCCCAGCTTGCAGCTGAGCAAATGTCATCAACTGAAACACGTTTAAACAGTGCCCAAGAAGCAACCACACCTCTAGTAGAGTGTGCCCTGACCCCTAGGGGCAGCTGGGAGCCAGTGTAACACAGGGAAATGGCCTCCACAATCCAATGAGAAAGTCTTTGCTTCGACAAAGCTTTACCCATGGAGGGTTTGGCAAAACACACATTCATTTTGGTCTGTTTTCTGATACTCCGAGTGCGACTTATATAAGCCTGCAGAGCACAAACCGGGCACAGACAATGCAGTCCCCTCTGCTACTCAGAGGCAAAAGGAAGACTACTGAAGCCCGAAAGCTCTATGGTCATGGAACCGTAGTTGAGCGGGATGACCTTAGGCAAATACGCAGCATTCGGATGCAGAGTGACCTTAGTTCCATCTGATGACATTTTCAGACAGGAAGGGTGAACTGAAAGAGCATGAAGGTCTCCCACCCTTTTAGCCGATACAAGGGCTAAGAGCAGAGCTGTCTTATGAGACAGAAGCTTCATACTGATCGATTTAATAGGCTCAAATGAGGGACCACACAGGGCCTCCAGCACCAAAGCGAGGTCCCAAGAAGGGAGAGACGATCTAATAATGGGTCTCAGTCTGCGAACCCCTTTCATGAACCCAACAGCTAAAGGGTGAGCGCCAGGAGAAACTCCATTCAAAGATTCATGGCAAGCCAAAATGGCTGCCAGGTAGACCTTTAAAGTGGAGAATGACAAGCCCTTGTCCAGCAGATCCTGTAGAAATGACAGAATGTCCACAATGGGGCTCTGTGAGGAAACTACTAACTTGCTTAGACACCACACTTCAAAAGCCTTCCACTTATAGGCATATAAACTCCTAGTGAAGCATGCTCTTGAGCTCTGAATAGTATTCACCACAGCCGGGGGAAGACCTTTAGCTAATGGGTTGGACCTTTCAGTAGGCAGGCCTGTGGCTTCCACAGATGTGGGCGAGGGTGCAGCACTTCCCCTTGTGCCTGTGACAGAAGGTCCTGTCTGATGGGGAGCTTCTATGGGGGGGCTATCATCAGACTGATGATCTCTGGGTACCAAGACTTTGTGGACCACTGAGGGGCCACCAAAATCAGAGATGTGCTCGACTTGCGCACTCTCTCCAGTAGTCAGTTCCACCGGCGGAAAAGCGTAGAGAACATTGGGCCAAGGGTGCGACAGAGCATCCGATCCCATTGGAGCAGTCTGATCCGCCAGGGAAAAGAACTGGGGACAGTGTGTGTTTGCGCTTGATGCAAACAGATCCACTACTGCCCTGTCGAACCCCAGCCAAATCTGGGACACCACCTCGGGGTGGAGCCTCCATTCCTTTGACAGAGGCCCGCCCCTGGAGTGCAAGTCGTGGTTGAGGTACTCGGGGACATAAGCTGCTCTAAGAGACAGGCAATTCAGATTGCACCAATGTGTGGGTCAGATTCAGTAGAGGAAGAGAGCGTGTTCCTCTCTGTCTGTTTACATATGACACTACAGTTGTGTTGTCTGTGCGTACCAGCACATGTTGTCCTCTCAGGTGATGACTGAAGTTTTTCAGGGCCAGGCTATTCGCTGGTCCAAGAGACGCGCTCTGCTTGACCGAGAGCAAATTTCCAGCCCGAGGAAGGAGAAACTCTTCCTGTAGTTCAGGGAAACACCCCAGGGCTTGAACTTGGGAAATTACCCATGCAGTGTGAGCTTCTGCCTGTGTTCGGGAACTTGCTACTAGAGTCCAGTCGTCTAGGTAAGCAAGGATCCAGATGCCCTCCTCCCTGAGGGGGCTAGTTCAATTCAATTCAATTCAAAAATACTTTATTAATCCCAGAGGGAAATTGATTTTGCGGCTTCCACACATTTCGAAAAGGTGCGGGGCGCTAGAGCTAACCATCGACATAAATATACTGGACATCTCCTTTCCATAGGCTCCATCACGTTTTTGAGGCCAAATGGGAGGTGGCCATCACCGCCATTTTGACCGTGTCAAAGGTTCCGTCAAGCCCAGACAATTCCACAAAAGGGAAGAGAGGAGGAGCTGAGGGTGGGGCTGTAAGGCTGGGATCAACTGACGACACCCAGTCGAACTAGCTACAAGCTAACCTGAAGCTAACCCTGGCTAACCCAAAGCTAACGCGGAGGTGGGAGCTAAGCTAACGGAGGTAGCAACCTAGCTACAACCGGAGTTAACTGTGCACAACACCAGAGCTTCTGAGTCAGAGATATGCCGGGCTGACCGCTGGGTAAAACCGGGTGGAACACAGAGGTCTCAGAGACCTCCACAAGCTGGCAGCCCCACAGCAGACAAGCACCGCTGCGATCTGAGATGCGCAGAGCTGCTGCTGGGGAGAACCGGGTGGAAAGGTTTCCATCCCAGAGCTCCACAAGCCGGCAGCCCGCGCATCAAACAGAAGCTGCGATCAGACAGAGATGCGCCGAGCTGCGCGGAGACCCAGCCGGCATTCCGCACAGCAAACAGAAGCCGCAAAGCCAGGGGAGAACGGGTGGAAAACTTCAGTCTCCCGAGAGCTCCACAAGCCGATAGTCGGAACCCAGCTCCACCAACATGTTATATTTCAACCCATTTTCTAAAGTGCAGCATTATGTTAAATGCACTGGGTTTTACCCTATTACATTTAAATTTCATGGTTAAACAGTACATGTTAAAATCTAAGCTCAGCTCGGCAGTGACCTAAAATACATAAATATAATTTTACTTACCGAAAAAAATGAAGTGGAGACTCCTTGGACGCTCTATTAGTGCAATTAATGCCACAGCAAGTCATTTTGTCCAACAATTGCACAAAAAATATCCAAAAAAGAATACACACACACAGAGACTCAAAATCCCGGAGCAGTTTCCAAGCCAGACCGAGGCTCTACTGAGGCCTTTCCACGGAGCTAGCTCTGTGGTCACGTGGGTCTGATGCTCATTAATTAGACAGAATTTTAGGCTTTTAATGCACTTAAACAGAAGAGTGAGAGAAAAAAATTCGCCCCCCTCAGAGTTGTCATGAGTGTAAACTAGATCATTTAAACCAAAAACATATTTTGGTACCAGGCTGTAAACATGTTTATTTCTGCTGTGAAATTGGTATTTTTAACATGGGAGTCAATGAGGATTTGCTCGCTTCTGACACCAGCCCCCAGCGGATGAGGGTGGAACTGCAATTTTTGGTACTTCCAGGATTGCTTCAATTTTTGAGCCGCATTGTGGGGGCTTGGAGCTAACCCAAAAGACAGAATCATGTACTCGTAGGCCTTCCCTTCGAAAGCAAAGCACAGGAACCGCCTGTAATCGGGGTGGATTCCCACATGGAAATAAGCATCTGTGAGATTGATCGTAGTAAACCAATCTCCGGGACTGACTGTATCAGTAGCTGTTTGAGTGTTAGCATTATGAACCTGTATGTGTGCAGATACTTGTTTAACACACGCAGATCCAAAATAGGGCGAAGCCCGCCCCCCTTTTTCGGGACAACAAAGTAGCGGCTGTACCACCCTTTGTTTGTGCCCTTGACAGGGACCGCTCGAATAGCTCCTTTCAACTGTAGAGTCTGAATTTCCTCCCGTAACACGACTGCAGCGTCGGTATTTACACATGTCTGCACAACAGAGGTAAATATGGGTGGTTTGACCAGGAACTGCAGTCGGTTACCCACGGCAACCGTGCGCTCGACCCAGGGGGACACTGCATGCTCGCCAGAGGTGAAGTTTTGCCGCGAGGCAACCGCTCAGCGCCCTGGTGGGGGAGCTGCAGCCCTCTAGCGGAACGGGAGGCTTTCCGAACATCTTGTCTGCCACCGGAGGAAAGCTGCTGTTCTCCAGCAGAGTGGGAGAACACAGCTTTTCCCGCTCCCACAGAGGTTGATTGCAGACAGGATTTGATGTGAAAATTGAGCTGTTGTTCACCAGTGGAGTGGGTTGATGCAGCTTCATGGGGCCAATTTGAGAAGCATTGCTGACACACTTTGTCAAGTGCAAACAGCAGTCTTTATTACATTTGTGTTTTTGTGAACAGTACAACTCTCGCCCCCTGGGGGCGGTAAACAAAGCCTCTTTGGACTGTGGGGTTGAACCGTAGCTGAACCGGTCCTTTTCAATCATGGAAAACTGGGTTTTTGTAGCCCAACATGGTCCAAAACCCGAACAAGGTGGGTCCCGGGATCAGGACGACTGAGGTTTCTTCTTGCGGCTCATAGAGTGTTTCTGTGAGTCCCCAGGAGGGCCTTTACTCCAAGCGGAGTGGCGAGGAGGGAAAGACGGGGTCCGAGCTGGGACCGAGCCCTTTGCTGCCGCTGGAGGGGCTGTCCTCTGAGGTGGAGGAGAGGTCAGGTTCTTCCTGTCAGACCCAGGTGCCGTGCGCCACCCTTCCCGCCCGGGGATGATGGAGCGTAGTGCCTCAGTCTGTTTCCGCTGGGCCTCGAACTTCGTCTGAATAGCGTTGAAGGACTGACCAAACAGACCACTGGGTGAAACAGGCTTGTCCAGGTAGTTAGCCCTGTCCCTGTCGGGGACATTAGAAAGGGTCAGCCACAAGTGCCTCTGAGCCACTACAGTTGAGGCCATTCCTCTTCCCAGCAGTAGGGCGACGCCTCGGGCCGCTCACAGGATGTAGTCCGACGTGACCCGTATCTTATTGATGGGGGGGGGGGTCAGTGGGCTGTCAGGTGGGACCCTTGCTTCAAGGTCCGCCAGGCAAAGTGCTTGGTAGGTCTGGAGCATGGTGGAAGAGCGAGTATGCAGGCAGTGGAGGCCTGTGCATGGTAAATCTTCTCCAGTTGTGCAGCTGAGAAGCGGCATGGCTTGGAAGGTAGATTAGTTTGTCCACTAACTCTGTAATTGCAAGTCGGAGCCAGGTAAGCCGCGAGAGAGGGCTCCATCGGAGGGAGGTTAACCAATCCCGCCATTTCTGCGCCGTCGAGGTCCGAGAACTGACCATAACCCGGGACCGTGGTGCGGGTGGATAGCGGCTTGGTCCAGGATGCATGGGGTCCTGCTGCAAAACTGCAGCATCTCCCAGGAGACGTTGTAGGAGCTTCACGCGCTGTTCGAGCGTGGGACGGCGGAGTCGCCGACAGAACTCGCACGTCTCCGGGTCCACAAGCCGAACAAGGTGGGTCCCTTGGTGGGTCTCCTGGCATGGAGAATTCCAAGACAAACCGGGCACGCTTCGTGCAAGTGCTTCTCGTGAAGAGAGAATCTACAGCCCTGAGGACAGGGGCGCAAAGCGGCTTTCCATGAGGCGACGTCCGACACGGTGCTCATTGCGAGACACACAGCAGAACGAAGTGGACAAACTGAAGAGCCATGAAAGATAGCGCTCGGTGGGCGGGAATGCTAGCCAGAAAGCAGTAGATTCCAGTCAGCGAGCGGTTAAGCTATCTTTCAATGGCGCAGCTGGTTGTCGGTGTGTTCTCAGTGAGGTGAAGAGCGTAACTGAGGAATGACCGTGACGCGGTCGCTTATAAGTGGAGGGCGGGGCCTCCATGCAGTATCACTTTCATTTGCCTTACAGGCGTGATTAAATGTGTCTTCAGCCAGGCCCCACGAGGGCGTGATGTCCCACAGTACCTTCGTTGTACTGAGTGAATTGACTGAAAGGAAACCTCATATGCACAAACTATCCAGGTGTATTAAACTGTGCATATCCATGAATCTATCCACATTTCCTTTGTTTCATTCAACAAGGAATTGAGCAGTCATGAGTGAATACCAGACAACTTGGCATGCCTTCAATGTGCAGATAGATGCAAATATGTTATGTACACGTGATATGACTCTGAGTATGATCAAAAATCACATTGAGAGGTGCTGGACTCCTACAATACAACACATAACAGGGGTGATGCCCAGGAAGGCATTGTATGGATGGATGGATGGATGGATGAATGTTTAGATGGATGCATGGATGGATGAATAGATGGATGAATGGATGGATGGATGGATGGATGGATGGACATTAGAGAAGGTTAGCTAGCCTTTATAATACCAACAAAATTTCTCATGTTATTTAACACAAAAAAATGTCATGTCAACATTTTCTTTTTCATGTTTGGAGCTTTTATTTGCACCCTCACTGACTTGTTTTCTTTCCAGGAGTACCGTGTTTAATGCATGTGGTGTGGTTATTTGCGGTACTGATTTTATCATCTGTTTACGTTGTGTGGACCTGATCAGGAACCTTCCTCGAGCCATCTACATCTCCATTCCACTGGTGACCTTTGTGTACACACTCACCAACATCGCTTACTTCTCCTCCATGTTGCCCGAGGAGCTGCTGTCGTCCAATGCTGTGGCTGTAGTGAGTAATGACATTATACTGAAGGTCTCTGGGAGGCCTAGATGGTCAAAGTATGGCTGAAATGGGAACAGCCAACAGAAACCCACATAACATGCTGGGAATAATCCTGTTTCTTGGAATTCCAACAGCTGAATTTCAGTCATTTTCAGTTTTTGATTCAGCTGGATGCAGTTTGTAGTTTATGGTTTGAGGGAAAACATCCAGTTATTTGAGTGTTTAATCCAGAATAATTAGTCAAACTGAGAGATTTCCAAACTCTTGTTGTGGGTAAATTGACTAAACTATTGACAACTAACTGGAGATTTTTGTGAATTTAGAGCACCTACCAAACAACATTTCATATAGCTGAACAGCATTCCGACAGGAGTCTCCTAAAATTTCCAAAATCATAAAACAGTTTTTTTATATTATCACTAACCTTAACTTCACACTGGAAGCATCAGCAGCGCGGAACATCACTGCTTCAAGTAGAATCAGTTGTAGTCTATGGGGGTGATTCACACCAGCTGCAATGCGGTAATTTTCAGGCGCGTCCCAGAAACGGTTCATTGATGAGATAAGATTGGGTTTCATTTTTGCCGCAAGACGCTTTTGGGACACGACAATTTCCTCAGTTAAACATAGGGCTAGACAGGAAGTCCCACACGGTTTCAGTGAAGCCTCCGGTAGTTTTCTAAATAAAGACTATTGCAGCAATGCGATTTCATGTCTATGTAGGTTACATAAATACAAGTGACCTAACTCCTTATTTACTCCCAGCATTGTTTGGTGTGTTTTTCATGGCTTTAATCCTGGCAGTGGAGAGGAACAACATCATGTTTGATATCAAACATGATTTCCTTCTTTTTGGTTTAATTGCGGGTGGCATAAACAAAGCGTGACATTTGAAGTTTCAAGGGACTTTGTGATCTCGCGAGTTTAACGAGGAGCATGGCAGAGAAGCCGCTCCGCAGCTGAGATTCCCCCGGTGTGTACTGGTACGCAGTGAAAATCATGAGTAAACTGTTCCGCGACACTGATGCTTCCAGTGTGAAGTAGAGGAGGGCCTCCGTGGCTGCATGTTTTCCATATGTTCCTGCTCAGCCACACCTGATTTTTACTGCTAAATTACCTCCTCAGCCTCTATCAAGTTTTGTAGGAGCTGCTAATTGCTTATTGTAATCAAATCTGCAGTGTTCAAGCAGGGAAACATCTAAAACCAGCAGGAAAATGGCACTTACGATGGCTGTCATCCCCTGCTAATGCCACAATGGGCTAAAACAGTATGTAGAGTAAGATTAAACCCTAATCATTTAGTTCCGTTACACAAAATATTAACACCTTCTCATTCCCCTTCTCTTCCATTGTTAGCTTGAAGTTTACAGATTGACATGAATTGAATCCAAGTGAAGTTAGCATTCAAGCTAGGCTGGCGTCTGTCACCTCGCAGTGTACTCTGGGGACTGGGGTGCATTCTCGTGACTGACAGCTCCCTCTTTTTACACACAGCTACACAGGTCAAGACTCGCTTAAATGTAGAGGCCAGGGGTCTCAATTATCAAACATTGCGTAGAATCCTTACTAAAACCGTACTTAAGCTCAGCAAAAAAAATGTACTTACGCCAAGCAGGTTTGTGATCTATCAAACATGGAGTACGCACAGCTGCACGCAATCTCAGCTTCATAAATCAGAAACTGTCTAGAAAGGTTCTCAGCTGCTTCTTAGTCACATCCTGCCCTCACCACGCCCACTTACTGCCATAAATAGTCAATGCAAAGTGCCTTGTGGATCTCATGCATATACATAAGCCAGCTGTTGCAGCTGTAATGGATGTTAAAGAGAATTTCATGTTAATTAATGACCAGAGATATTAATGATCCATATCTAGTATAGACCCCATCTCTGGACACTGGGCTTTTTAAATCAGAAGAGTGGTTATTTTTATTACAGGGAAATTTAATACACTTTGCATGAACTGAGAGACAAGAGAAGAGAGAGAGACCTCAGAACGTTTAAGCAAAATTTATTATCTAAATGATTTTAAACAGTTTAACAGGACTAACTCTCTAGTGATGGATGCTGATGGAATGAATGTGAGGTGGAGTGTGTGTTGGTGCGATGTCAGTTCAGAACCTCCATTCTGGAGAAGCGAGTCTGAGTGGGAGATGATGTTTTGCTCCTAACTGATCAACGTTTGAACCGTGGTCAGAAAACAACATGAGACTATCTGTGCTGTTCTACATTACCCGTCAGTGAGACCTCCGTCTTAGATCAGGCTGCCAGGTTCACGACCTTCCGCTGGTACTGGAGCCGATGAAACAGCGTCCTCAGCACGACAATCCAGTCTTTGGATAGTCTCCAGGTAAAAAGTGGCAGGTGTCTCACAGCGTCAAAGGGACCCCCCCTTTGGGTCAGCAAGTTCAGCTTTTATTCTGAAGGAACCATTGTTTTGTTGATTATGTAACCGGATTACAGGATACAATAAGATAATTAAAAGAAAAAATAAACAAATGGGCCAATAATTAGGTTCGGGGAGAATTGGAGGTTGTTTAAGAATGACTGGAGTCACGGGTATAGCATGAAACGGTTTATATACTAAATTTTAATAATAATGGGAAATATAACGCATAAAGATAACACACAAAAACAGATGAAAACAATCGACAATAGTAAAATGGTCGGTATGAGATTTGATCATATGAGTCACAAGTCAGCCGGCGTCAAGTCAAATCCCCACGCTTGGGGTGAAAGTCAGAGTCCGGTGGTGCGATTTTTTCCTACCACACCGTTGAGATTGTTCACAGAAGAGAGCAGTCTGCTCTTCAGTTACTTGAGATGTCCTGGTTCGTTCAGTGGTTAAGGCTCGCCATCTCCCTCGTCAGGAAGAAATCCAGTTCTCGTTCCAAGTGAGTGATCATAGGAGTCGGGATCAAACCCAAGGAAAAAAAAAACCCAGCCTGTAAACAACAGGACTGTTAGCGAGTTGGCATCGACCCTTCTCGTCACATCACAGCATAAAGTCTTACAGACTTAAACAAATGCTTCACTCTATTGGCATAGCCAATCATGTTTGGGTTCACAGTTCAACTAACATAACATCAATTTGATTGTCTATTAAAATAATTCTCAGTAGCTCTGGAAATATAATTACATATGACAACAATTGTTCAGCTCAATAGGCTCAGTTAGATTCTATTACTCTACACTATTCAACAAGAAATACATTCATGACAACAAGGATACATTTAGTTGTGTTTCTATACAGCATTGTGACACCTTGTATATCTGTAACACAATAAATAAATAAATAAATAAATAAATAAATAAATAAATAAATAAAATGTTCTATAACAAAATTCAACAAAATATAAATTCTGGTCCTTTGGTCCACCTTTGTAAAATAATTCCTCCCTAATCAGTTAGCTTTTATTTATTTTTATTTATCTATTTTTTTTATTATTAAATGTTTGGTTAAGGGACGCATTGCTAATTCTATGGCGTTAGCTATAACGCCCCTGAGGACCTTGTACATCTAGGCCGTACCACCATTAACTGGCGGTTTGAGCCGTTAACTCCTGGGAATCCCATATGCCCTACCGCCGTTAACTGGCGGTTTGAGCCGTTAACTCCTATATGCCCTACCACCGTTAACTGGTAGTTTGAGATGTTAACTCCTGGGATCTAACGTCTAGCAGCCCACTGCTGTCACCTCGGTTGCTGTAATTAGCTTTTTGAATTTAATAATTTACTGAATTTAATCTCATTCACTCACCAACGCGCTCCAACGGTTCCCTCCTACAGAGGATTGGTTCACTCTGTCGTCTCCACACAAATCTATAAGAATGGAATTAATTTGATAAGCTATTTAAGTTTCCTTTTTTTTTTTAAGTTGCATCGTTAGCTTTTTCTCTTCTTTTTTCTTTACTCACCGCGTTGGTTCCAAGTTCCTAGCTCTTATTAGAAGGAGTCAAGTCCGCCTCTCCCTCTATCTATGCGGCACCCAAATCAGGGTTCTTCACGGCCTCGACCGTTGTTTTTTTTTCTCTCTCTCTCTCTCTCTAACCGCTCAGTCTTTGCTTTCTGTATCTGCGTGCTGCACAGCCGTTTGTCTCTCCTCTCGCTCAGCTGCGTCGCACGGTTTTATTTCGCGGAGGCGGGACTTATTTCTCTCAGCCAATGAAATTTCAGATTCCCACCTGGACCAATAGTATACAGCTTTCCTCTTCTGTTTCTGTTAGTGATGTTCAAGATTCTTGTTTTAACCGATGTTTAATATTAAACTCGTTATTTTAGTTATTCACCCTTCCAATAATTCATTATGAAATTATCTATTAGTTAATTAGATATCTATTAATTAGTATTGTTAATTTCCTTAATTTATATTTTATATTTTATCTAAATTGAGGATGGATCATATTAGTAAGCCAATTAGTTAATACCTCATTAAGGTTCTAGCTTCTGGGTTACATCCTCCCCCATTAAATATCATGCACGTCCCTGTGCATTGTTTCTACGGGGTACACAACTTCTTGAGTAAGAGAGTCAATAAAAGCTTTATTAAGTCCTTGGAAAAGGGACCTAACTACGGTCACTAGTGGATTGCCCAATTGAGAGTAAGTTAGTCTTTGAGGAGGCTGACTACTTCGTTCAGATCTCCTGACATACATCTCTGGTTGCACAGTATCATGCTCATCCGTTTCGGTTTGATTCTCAACTGAGACAGGACGAAGTGAGCTCTCTGTTTCCGACAGAGCTGATGAGCTATTCTCTAAGACTTTGGTCTTTTCAGATGTATGTGTCTGATCGTGTATGATGGGTTCAAAACTTACATCACGTTGCTGCGACTTTAGGACACCATCCAATTGAGGTAGGTTTGTGTTAGTTTCATCCCCCGTTTCTACGTCAGGTAAGTATACTTCGTTTTTTTTCGTTTTTTCAGGTAAGTATGTTGCTGCTTCTTTCACTCTTTCAGGTAAGAATGTTTCGGTGTTGATGCCTTTGTCAAGTAAGGACAATTCAGCATTTTCATTACCAGCTAAGGTTGGTTCCTTGCGATCCCCTGTGTGTAAGGATAGTGTGTTTTGTTGTTGAATATTATTTACCGGTCCTGAATCTGCTATGAGTTCCCTATTTGGCAAGGTGACCGCTATTTGATAGGATGGTCGGTTTAGCACTTGTGGAAGATCAGAGTAATAAAACTCATCTACCTCTTCGTCAAGTGGCTCATCTGGGTCAGGTTCTAAGGCTGAACTCTGTCTTGTATGAGGTCTGCTAGGTTTCGTAACGCGTTCTGTTTCATTTTCTAATGAAGAGAGAAAACCACAAGGCAGTAAAAGATCTCTGTGGAGTGTTCTGTTGGGTCCTTCTCCGTTCTCTGGTTTTACAGTGTATACTGGCAAGTTTTCCATCTGTTTGAGAACTATATACACTGTTTGCTCCCATTTGTCTGCTAATTTATGCTTTTCTCTTAAGCGAAGATTTCGGACTAAAACACGATCTCCCACACCTAGTGTGGACTCACGAATGTTTCTGTCGAACCGTTCTTTGTTCTTCCTCGCTGTTTTTTGAGAGTTTTTTATGACAATGTCATAACTCTGTTCCAGATGACTCTTCAGTTCTTTAACATACTGAGAATGAGTTATAGAGGGCTTGTTCAAATGCGGTAACCCAAAGGCAATATCTATAGGCAACCGAGGCTGCCTACCGAACATTAGCTCGTAGGGAGAGTATCCCGTCACGTCATTTTTTGTACAATTGTACGAGTGAGTAAGTGGTTTTACAAAATCGCGCCAGTGATGTTTCTCAGTGGCTTGTAAAGTTCCCAACATGCTGAGTAATGTACGATTGTACCGTTCAACGGGGTTGCCACGAGGGTGATAAGGGCTCGTTCTGACTTTACGGATACCAAGTAAAGAACAAAGTTCCTTGATTGTACGTGATTCGAAATCCCGTCCCTGATCACTATGAAGACGCTCAGGAAACCCGTAGTGGACTAAAAAATGTTCCCACAGGTTCTTCGCGACGGTGGTGGCTTTCTGATCTTTGGTTGGGATGGACACTGCATACTTTGTAAAATGGTCTGTAATCACTAAGACATCTTTAGTGTTCTTACTGTCTGGTTCTATGGAGAGAAAATCCATGCAAACTAACTCCATAGGTCTGGTGGTGGTAATACTCACCATTGGAGCAGCTTTGTCAGGGAGGGCCTTCCGACGGATACATCTTTCGCAAGTTTTAACTTTGATTTCGATATCACTAGCCATTCTTGGCCAGTAAAAACGGGACCGAATGAGATCTGTCGTACGTTCAACCCCAAGATGCCCCATATCATCATGTAGGCTTTGCATGACTGTTGAACGTAATGAATCAGGCAAGACTAACTGCAATGATGTCTCTGGTCCTAATTGGCGTCTCCGGTACAGTAAATCATTTTGAAACTCAAACCGTTTCCACTCTCTCAAAAGGTTAAGAACCACCGGGGGTTCTGCAATAGTATCAGTTGGCGGTTTATTGTCAGTCATAAGCAGCTGAATGACTCGGCCAATGGTTGGATCTTTCCTCTGCAAGGAGACAAGGTCAGCATGGTTATACTTGGGCACAGCAAAGAAACTGTCACTATTGTCTTCCAACTGGAATAGGTCTGGAATGGCCGCTGCAGACATGGCAAGTGACTGAACTAAACCACAAGGAGAATCAGTCTCATCCAAGACCATGTGCTTTTGGCATGTTGCCTTCACTGCTTCGGCTTGAAGTTGAAGCTCGACTTCTTTGACAGAGGATGAAAGATGAGATCGGAACTCATCTAGTCGTTGGCATTCCTCAGTGAATTTTGAGTTGTCTTCAGGTTTATCATGCAGCCTCCTAGACAGGCCATCCGCGTCAACGTTCTGTGTACCTGCACGGTATCTGATGTCAAAATTATAGGTGGACAACGCAGCTAGCCAACGATAGCTCGTTGCATCGAGTTTTGCCGTTGTTAAGAGGTAAGTTAACGGATTATTATCAGTAATGACAGTGAATGTGTTCCCATACAAATAGTCATGAAACTTATCTGTTATGGCCCACTTTAAGGCTAGAAACTCCAACTTGTGCGCAGGGTACCTAGTTTCACTAGAGCTTAAACCGCGACTTGCATAAGCGATTACCTGTGTGACACCGTTTTGCACTTGGTATAGCGCTGCACCGAGTCCGGTCGTACTAGCATCTGTGTGTACTAGATATGGGAGTTTTGCGTCAGCGTAGCCAAGAACTGGCGAAGTGGTAAGTTTTTCAATAATAGTTTGAAAGGACTTCTCACAGTCTTGGCTCCAACGATTCCCAAAGGGTTCTTTGGGGTTCAAGTACTTTGATCTACATGGTGGTGTTTTAAAGTTTTTCCGTTTGGGTGGATAACCAGCCGTGAGAGATGTTAGTGGCTTGACAATATTTGAGTAATCTTTAACGAAGCGTCGGTAATAACCGGTAAATCCTAAGAAAGATTGGAGTTCCTTCAAAGTCTGAGGCTTCGGCCATGTTTTGAGTGCTTCCACCTTATCTGGATCGGTTTTTATGCCATCTCGAGATACTATATGTCCAAGATAACGCACAGATGTCTGGAAAAAACGACACTTATCTGGTGATAGCTTGAGTCCGTATTCTCTAAGCCGTTCAAGAACGTGAGAAAGTCTGGTTTCGTGTTCTTCCAAGGAGTTGGAAAAGACGATCAAGTCGTCTAGGAAAACTAACACTTCCTTCAGATTTATGTCCTTCATACACTTTTCCATAACCCGTTGGAAAGTGCTTGGAGCATTTGTTATTCCTTGTGGCATACGGTTAAATTCATAAAACCCAAACGGGCAAACAAAAGCAGTTTTAGGTTTATCCTTTTCACACATCTCTATTTGATAGTAACCTGACTTGAGGTCCATCACAGAAAACCACTGTGATCCAGCGAGAGCAGAAAAGGACTCCTCCAAGTTAGGCAGGGCATATGCGTCGCGAATGGTTTGCAGATTAAGCTTTCTATAGTCTATACATAGACGTACCTCACCATTCTTTTTCCGAACTACCACTATTGGTGAGGCAAATGGAGACTCCGACTCTCTTATTATACCAGTTTCCAAGAGGGCTTCCAAATGTTTTCTCACGGCTTCATAATCATGTGGATGGATCGGCCGAGATTTCTGTTTGAATGGGGTCTCGTCTTTTAAGTTGATGTGATGTCTTATCTGTTGTGTATGACCAAAATCAAGATCGTGGTGCGAAAACACATCGGAGTAAGTGTTAAGTTTGTTGGTGATCCTCCCTTTCCATTCTTCGGACAAGGGCGAAGTACCGAAGTCAAAACTGAGAGGAGGGTTTGAAGGTGAAGTCTGTTGCTGCGAACTACACGCCGCAAGTACTTTCTGATCACTTTTGTCAGGTTCTGGATATGGCATAACACGATCGGCTTTAACTAACTCAGCGATCACACAGTTAGTGGGTAATGTGATGTCATGGTTAGTTTCGTTTCTTAGTACAACAGGTACTTTGTATGGACCATGTGAAGGTAAGGAAATGAGGCAACAGTCTACAATTATACCCCCTGGTAGAGAACCATTGGTGGGTTGTTCAATGAGTGCATAAGGCTCATGCTTGTTTTGGCTGGGTTGCATAAACCCTTCTAGTAACAGTTTTTTATTTGCAGGGAGAACTTCTTGGGTTCTCCCTCGAAGCTTCACCACACCAACTCGTCCATCTTTGCTTTGTTTTTTTCTGACTGCTAAGGCTTTTAGCACGTGTTGGTACCCATAAGAGAGTGCCTTGGAATCAGGTAAGTTATTGGCAGACAATTGCTCATACAAAGGATCGAGTGTGTTTGTGCCAATGAGTAGTGGTGTATCAGAGTTTGAGCTTATATCCGGAACCACTAACGCAAGGGTAGGTAACTCAAGTCCAGACTGATCGAGCTCTTTTGGAAATGTGACACTTATCTCTATGTATCCTAAATAAGGAACTGCTTGACCGTTTGCGCCCTCGACTTCTAACAGATTACTGATGGGTTTAATTGAGAGGTCAGGTAAGTGTTCTTGGTAAAAAGAATTGGCAATGGTGGTTACCTGGGACCCTGAATCCAGTAAACAATTACATTCAACACTGTTAACTGAGACTGTAGCTGTGCATCGCCCACCCACTAATCTTTTGGGAAGTTTTGGCACTGAATGAGCATGAACTGGCTTGCAAAAAAGTCTCTCTGTCCTTTCCTTAGAGGGACTTGGTTCTACTTTAGCACCTATCTGTCCCACGATAGGAGCTTCTACCGGTTTAAAGGAGGAGACTGAGCAATTGGCTTTGACATCTCCCACTCGCGCTGCTTCTGTCTAAGAGCAAGTCTTTTAGTTGCAACTAGTGCTGGATTTGGCTCGTTGCTACAGCTAGAAGCTATGTGCCCATCTTCTCCGCACTTAAAACAGTATCCAGGCTTTGGTCTGGGCACCACTGCTGTTATCTGCTGAATCTGTTTGGGCTCATCTGGAATTTTAGTCCCCACACGGGGTTTTGACTCTTTTTGAGTTTTCTTTGCCTTTTTATCTGTGTTGTTAACCTTAAGCTGTGCAATTTGGCTCCTGAGCTCAGCGATTTGTTTGCGTAAGTCATCACAGTTATCATCTATTTCCAGTTCACAAGTGTTTTTACTCTGAGAGCATGTTGTTTGCACATTTGAATACACTCTAGTTCGTTGTGCCCCTAAGTGTTGTTTCATGCGTGCTGCTTTAGTAGCCTGTTTGTCTTCTTCAGTGCGCAGTTTGAGGAGAAGTGCTGTAAAATGAGGCGGGTTGTCTTTCTTTTGTTCGAGTTGCAGGTTTGAAATCAGCGAGCTGTCCCAACAGCCTCTGCAAAACTGCTTGAGCAGCTGCTGGTCGGCGTCACTGGAGGAAATTCCATTCCTCTGAATAACTAGGTTTAACAAGGTGTATAACCTCTGAAAGTAATCGGAAGGTTTTTCACCACTGTCCTGGTTTGTGTTTAAGAAGCGAGCAAAGAGCTCGTCGCCGTCTTCGACAGCTGCGTAAGCTGAATCGAGATGTTCAAGGTACGTTTCCGGGTCGGATTTTGGACTAAGAGCTTTAACGATGCTCGCTGCTGGGGCTGACAGACTCTCCACGATTCTTCGTACAATTTGGGACTTGGTGAGTGAAGGATCATTTATGCATAACACTACACTACTACGCCAAGTATCATAGTCAGTTTCAAAAGAAGGGTGTGGAACTCGCCCTGAGAACGGTTTTAGTCTGTATTGTGAAGTAGGCGGAGGGATAACCTCACTGCTTTTAACAATGTGTTCCACAATAACTCGCTGAACCTCAGGTGTGTTTAAAAGATTTGGTGGAATGCAAGGGTTTTGTTTTCCAGTCTCTGTAGGTGGACAATTGTCCTTTGAGTTGTTCATATAGTTAACTTCTGGTGTTAAAGGCAGGGAATATGTAACTTGGTCACTATGGAGCATTGGCTCTGGTTCAGTGACTGGTTCAGATGCATGGGTATCCCTTCCTAAAGATTCCCCAATTTTTGCCAGTTCCTCCATTAGAAGGTCTTTAAATGATTGATTGCTACGCGCAGCTATGTCCCTGAGCTCTGACAGATAGGCATCAGTGGCAGATGTGCTAGTTTCTAGACTGTACGCGCTGGCTAGGTCTTGAATATGAAAGAAAACATCTGGGTTCCTAGTACAAGTTTTGTCATAGGGTAAACATTGTTTCTTTAATTCCTTAACAGTGGCTTCATGTTGAAACTCCACAATAATCTGATCACAGTTTGGTAACTTAATGCGCCTGTTAACTGGTCCGAATCCTTCCATAAACCCAAAGACTTCGTTATCAAGGTCTGTATCAGTTAACCCACTGATTAAAACAGCATTTGAAACTTTGACCTTTTCTGTTTTCACAACTTCCATTTTAAAACACTCAAAAGTACCAATAATGCCAAAATGGCAACCCACTGTGACCTCCAGGCACTCTTATGATGTCAGTCAATGGTTAGCTAAGGTAACAACTCTACAATTCTCCTGGCTGGCTCGCCAAGTTTTATGTAACCGGATTACAGGATACAATAAGATAATTAAAAGAAAAAATAAACAAATGGGCCAATAATTAGGTTCGGGGAGAATTGGAGGTTGTTTAAGAATGACTGGAGTCACGGGTATAGCATGAAACGGTTTATATACTAAATTTTAATAATAATGGGAAATATAACGCATAAAGATAACACACAAAAACAGATGAAAACAATCGACAATAGTAAAATGGTCGGTATGAGATTTGATCATATGAGTCACAAGTCAGCCGGCGTCAAGTCAAATCCCCACGCTTGGGGTGAAAGTCAGAGTCCGGTGGTGCGATTTTTTCCTACCACACCGTTGAGATTGTTCACAGAAGAGAGCAGTCTGCTCTTCAGTTACTTGAGATGTCCTGGTTCGTTCAGTGGTTAAGGCTCGCCATCTCCCTCGTCAGGAAGAAATCCAGTTCTCGTTCCAAGTGAGTGATCATAGGAGTCGGGATCAAACCCAAGGAAAAAAAAACCCAGCCTGTAAACAACAGGACTGTTAGCGAGTTGGCATCGACCCTTCTCGTCACATCACAGCATAAAGTCTTACAGACTTAAACAAATGCTTCACTCTATTGGCATAGCCAATCATGTTTGGGTTCACAGTTCAACTAACATAACATCAATTTGATTGTCTATTAAAATAATTCTCAGTAGCTCTGGAAATATAATTACATATGACAACAATTGTTCAGCTCAATAGGCTCAGTTAGATTCTATTACTCTACACTATTCAACAAGAAATACATTCATGACAACAAGGATACATTTAGTTGTGTTTCTATACAGCATTGTGACACCTTGTATATCTGTAACACAATAAATAAATAAATAAATAAATAAATAAATAAAATGTTCTATAACAAAATTCAACAAAATATAAATTCTGGTCCTTTGGTCCACCTTTGTAAAATAATTCCTCCCTAATCAGTTAGCTTTTATTTATTTTTATTTATCTATTTTTTTTATTATTAAATGTTTGGTTAAGGGACGCATTGCTAATTCTATGGCGTTAGCTATAACGCCCCTGAGGACCTTGTACATCTAGGCCGTACCACCATTAACTGGCGGTTTGAGCCGTTAACTCCTGGGAATCCCATATGCCCTACCGCCGTTAACTGGCGGTTTGAGCCGTTAACTCCTATATGCCCTACCACCGTTAACTGGTAGTTTGAGATGTTAACTCCTGGGATCTAACGTCTAGCAGCCCACTGCTGTCACCTCGGTTGCTGTAATTAGCTTTTTGAATTTAATAATTTACTGAATTTAATCTCATTCACTCACCAACGCGCTCCAACGGTTCCCTCCTACAGAGGATTGGTTCACTCTGTCGTCTCCACACAAATCTATAAGAATGGAATTAATTTGATAAGCTATTTAAGTTTCCTTTTTTTTTTAAGTTGCATCGTTAGCTTTTTCTCTTCTTTTTTCTTTACTCACCGCGTTGGTTCCAAGTTCCTAGCTCTTATTAGAAGGAGTCAAGTCCGCCTCTCCCTCTATCTATGCGGCACCCAAATCAGGGTTCTTCACGGCCTCGACCGTTGTTTTTTTTTCTCTCTCTCTCTCTCTCTCTAACCGCTCAGTCTTTGCTTTCTGTATCTGCGTGCTGCACAGCCGTTTGTCTCTCCTCTCGCTCAGCTGCGTCGCACGGTTTTATTTCGCGGAGGCGGGACTTATTTCTCTCAGCCAATGAAATTTCAGATTCCCACCTGGACCAATAGTATACAGCTTTCCTCTTCTGTTTCTGTTAGTGATGTTCAAGATTCTTGTTTTAACCGATGTTTAATATTAAACTCGTTATTTTAGTTATTCACCCTTCCAATAATTCATTATGAAATTATCTATTAGTTAATTAGATATCTATTAATTAGTATTGTTAATTTCCTTAATTTATATTTTATATTTTATCTAAATTGAGGATGGATCATATTAGTAAGCCAATTAGTTAATACCTCATTAAGGTTCTAGCTTCTGGGTTACATCAACAACGACAGCATTTCCCAGCTTGGCAGTTCTCAGCTTAAAAGTAAAAAGTGCAGGTGGCCGGTCCGTACTTCACTTAGCGATGAACGTCAGAGGATCTTGAGAGCTGGCTGAATACTGAACTCAAAATGGCGTTGTTCTGACTTATTAATCTTGATGTTTACGATTCTGGACGAATCACAGCTGACAGATTAAATAAACACCACAGAGACTCTGCTACGCTTCAGAGTGAAGGTTCTGATTGGATTTGCGACCGGAATGTGTCATGATTATTTATATTGTGTATCAGCTGACTAGTGGCTAGAATACGTCATTTCCTTATTAAACATAACATTGTGATTTCACAGATCGGTCACATGGTTATTATTGACTAAAAGTTGTTTTGATTAGCTTTATTAAAGTAGAGTTCTTTGATTAATTAAAAGAAAAGAGTTCATTCTTCGTTCTTCTGTCTTCACTGCTGGAATGTAAACATTAGAAGTGAATGCATGACCTTGAGGCTGTTTCATGCACACTGACACTGTGTCAAACAGAACAGCTGTTTGAGGGGAGAAATGGTTCCTTCATCACGTTACACAGCATTTCGATCACGACCGCAGATCAAGGAAGCGCTATTTCACAAGCAGAAGTTCAGGTACCTGTGGGTGAGGTGGAGAAATGAAAGGAAGTGCTTTTGCAAAAACAAATAAGAGAAAATCCACGGAGTGGCACAGCGCTGCTGAAGCCGTCAGTGTTGTAAATTCTTCAGAGAGATCTGTGGTGGATATAAAAACAATAGTCCAATTGGGATTCAATCCCCAGACTCCCGGGTAAAAGTCACGCGTGCTAACCAGTCACCCAAACAGAGATCTCCCTTGTCCAAGTAGCCAGGGCGCATGACCAATCAAGTCACAGTGACAGGACACACACTGTCACAGACGCATGACATTCTGTCTCAATCTGTCACCCTGCTGATATTCTGCATTCCGTATTCTGCGTTTCAGGCTGTGTGTGTGTGTGTGTGTGTGTGTGTGTGTGTGTGTGTGTGTGTGTGTGTGTGTGTGTGTGCATGTGTGTGCATGTGGGGCGTCTTGTTCTGTGTGACAACGAAGCAGTACAAGTGATAATGCTGCTGGAATTCATAATTTTATCCTTCTCAGCAGCAGCACTGCAGGTGCTCTCCATGTCCATCATGTGCGTAAGCCCGGTCCTTAGTCAACTTAAAGTTGTGCACATTTTTCCGCTAAGTCTTCTTTCATAAATCCCAAAGTTTGCGTGGAAAGTTGCTTACGCAGTTTTCCGACCCCGTTTTGTGCATAAGCAAGCTTGATAAACAACACATTCTCACTCCCACCGCGTCAAAAACAAACGCTTGGTCAGCCACCCACCGCGTCAGAACCCTGACGCCAAAAGTGCCCTTTTTCCCTCACTTATGTGCGAAAAGAGGTTTTTCCTTTTTCTGACTGCAGATCCTAATGCAGCGTAAAACTGACGCGATGGGATGTCCGCAGCCAGGGCACCAAACAAGCTCATTGTTCCTCACCTTAACCTTATCCTCTTGTTATTTAACCTTCCCCTCACCCCTATCCTAACCTTAACCATCTTGCTAGCGAACACATTATTGATGTGTCGGCCGCTCTAAAAGCCGGCTCTATGAAGTGAACGGCGGGAGCCGCCTCGTCAATGGTCGGGTTTGGACCGAGGCAACACGAGGGGGAGGTTTCAACTACCAAGGTGGAGGTTAAAAGCAGAGGGTATTTGTAACCTCCCCCTCGCCAGATGGTATGTTCTAGCGTTCCCCTTGGGCGGCAAATACGAACATTCACAGTCAGACTCTGTCTGTCAGAGTCAGAATGCATGGGAAACAAACGCTTGATCACAGTGAGAGTAACGTTTTAGGTAGCAAGAGGGTTAAGGTTAGGATGAGGGTGAGGGGAAGGTTATAAATAGTGAAACGTTAAGGTTTAGGTGCTGTTAAATGAGCTGGTTTGGTGCCGCATCAGCGGACATCCCATCGCGTCAGTTTTATGCTGCATTGGGATCTGCAGGCAGAAAAGGGGAAAAAAACCTTTTCGCACATAAGTGATGAAAAAGGGCACTTTTGGCGTCAGGGGTCTGACGCGGAGGGTGGCTGACCAAGCGTTTGATTTTGATGCGCTGGGAGTGAGGCCCCAGGGGAGGGACTAGAGGACATAAGTTATAAAATGTTTAAATTATATCATAAAACAGGGTCAGATAGTCCAAGTTAATTATTTTTAAAATTAAAGTTATCCAGCTATGAGTACATTTAAGTTCTCTGCTTTAGATGTCTCCACTCTTAGTAAAACTCTTAGAGGGGACATCACTGGTCCTGATTCAGCTATCTCTAGGTCTCTGATTCTTCTCGTCATTTTGTTTCTCAGACGTTTGGTGAGAAGCTGCTGGGAGCTTTTTCAATCATTATGCCGATCTCGGTGGCCCTTTCCACCTTTGGAGGAATAAACGGTTACCTGTTCACCTCATCCAGGTGAAACAGACACTTGGTGTGTATGACATGACTTCTGATGATGGCTTAGCTCAGCTTCTGATGCTCTGTGTGCTGTTTCTGCAGGTTGTGTTTCTCTGGAGCCAGAGAGGGCCACCTGCCCAGCCTGCTGGCCATGATTCACTTTAAAAACTGCACTCCCATCCCAGCCCTGCTGGTCTGTGTATGTATGGTACCACTTTGGTGTCAGTCTCTGTGCATTTGTCTGTTCGTGTTTCTATATAGTCTTCTTATTTCCTAAGATACTTAAGGATTTTTCTTTGTGAAGCAGTCAGATGACTGGACATGCCACCACCTACACCTCTTTAAAACCCAATTCAGCTTAGAGGTGTCCCCTTAATTATCAAGTAAAAATAGCATGTTGGGTTACAGATTTCCCCCCTTATCCCGTCTATTTTCTATACCAGCAGAGCAGATCTATCTGTCATCTTTAAAGTGGCTTGGCCAAACAGTTCTCTTGATTTTCTGAGGAAAGTTTTCTTTAGACTTTGGTTGAATTTACTGTTACAGTTCTGGGGCCCATGTAGGGGGTAACATTTGGAAAAAGGTGGCTCATGTAAATAGCCCATAATCCCTAAAAATAACTAGAGCTTTTACAAAGTTCTGAAGTGTAATCATAATTTAAGTGGCTAAACTGAAATAAAATCTAAATCTGTCAAAGCATAAAGTCAGTGGTACACTTTTAGCAATTGCTAGCTGTAAATAATAAAAAGGATTGAGTGTTCAAATGAATGCACTTTAGCCCTTTTTACATTTAGGTGTGAACCAATACAGTGAGTATTGGAGAATGAGAGAATCCAGAACGGCCGGTGTACTCTCGGGCCGGTGGGTGTTCTCTGAGCCATAAGGTCCAGGATGAAGTTCAGCTTTGCAAAAATCCTCTCTTCACCCATATCCTCAGCAGAGTCCAGGGAACCCAAGACCAAGCTAGATTTTTCTGCTTATTCAGTCTCTTCTTGTCTCAGTCAGAGCTGTTTGCATCCCAGCAGACCACAGCAAAAGCAACAGTGGTAAAAATTCCAGATGGGCATTACCTCCAAAGGACCTCAGCCTCCTCAGGAAGAGGAGGCTGCTTTGGCCCTTCGTATGCCAAGCAACTGTTCGGTGGGACCAGTTCAGTTTATTGTTGGAAGTGAACACCCAGGTTCTTAAATGTACCCATAACCTTTATTTCTGAGTCCTGGATGTTCACTAGTGTGTGAACAGGTGTGTTCCCTGGACGTCAGTCACCATTTCTCTTACTCTTGTGTTTAAGTGCAGGTGAGGATGGATGAGTGAATGGAGATGCAACACTGCTGCTTAATGTTAAATGTTTATTTACAAAAAGTCTTTTAGTGCGAACCACTTCAAGGCAGACTGCTTTTGCCTTGTTTGGTCGGTGCAGCTCGGTTTAGTGGTCGGGATGCATGAGAACCTTGAGACAGCAGGATAAGCCAGCAAACTTCTTCAGACTGAGGGGGCTTTACCTACACTCCATGTCAACTCAGCTGATGAGGGAGATGTAAGTGCTTTAAAACCAGTGTTTTAAGTGGGCCAGTATGCACCAGTACATAGTACTTGCACTTGTAAATTTTACCCCTCAGAGTAATTAGACTATTTCTAGCATGCGGTGCATACCGGTACTTTGTCTGGACATTTATCAGTCGATCGTGCAAACAGCTCCTGCAACTCATGCTGACAGAAGGGAACACTCAGTATGTTTTTTCATGTTCAGTCATCTGCGAACATTGTAACCCCTTTAGATATGGAAGAAATACAGTCTTGTGAGAACATGACTTTTTTGGACATTGAATTTATGATGCTGAATATTTATTCGGTGAAATTATGTATTTTAAAAAAAAAATTTATTTAAAGTGACGGTGTGTAGTTTCTCTGATGCTAGGGGGCAGCAAATACCTAAATCATTGCAAGCAACCATTCATTTTGTGTTCAAATAGACCTTACCAACAGACGGCCATTAGGGTCAAAATCCCTGTGAGTGCAACCTCCATCAAAATAACAAGAACATCAGACTCCCTTTCATCACTGGCAATGAGTGAAGAGGTAAATGTGTAAAGCAACAATGCTTATTAATGGTGAAAGATTTGTAACCATTTGTTACAAATCAGCTATTGCATTTTGTCCTCACAGACTTCCATAGAGCTCCGGATGTCACGTGACTCTCAGAGAGTAGACGCCATGTTGGCAGGCAACAAAGGTAAACAAAAAGAACGGGATCGGCTTGGATTTTACTCCGTTGAAGTTTACTTCACACTTTAAAACCAAAGAAATTGTTTTATATAGTCAGAAATTAAATAGACTAAACATCTCCGACCCTTACCGTGCCCCTGGGATACTTTTTAAAAACGCCAGAAGCTGTCGGAGCGGACCTGGCCAGGGAACGCCTTGGGATTCCCCCGGAGGAGCTGGCCCAAGTGGCTGGAGAGAGGGAAGTCTGGGCCTCTCGGCTTAGGCTGCTGCCCCCGCGACCTGACTCCGGATAAGCGAATGAAGATGGATGGATGGATGGATGGATGGATGGACAAATACATGTAAGAAGTTAAAATAGAGTGCTGTGCTGTTTGAATGTATAAACTGAACGTCAAGAGAAATCACTAGTCTGATTTTTTTCCGTGAATAAAATAAAAATGTCGGGCAGGAGCGTCTCAGGATCTGTCTGAGATCTGTCTCGGTGAGACAGATAATAGCAATCCAAAGTGCTTGTTATGTGTGATCTGACAATTGATCAACCATTGCTTAAAAATTAAATACAGCTTAGCCGGTTAATTGCTGTGATCATAAAACACGTAAACGGCAGCACGCAGAAATCACGAGGCAACGTTTTACGTGACGTTTACTTGTTGCTATGAGTAATAAGACAGAAAAAGCCACATCAAAATAAGTTTAGGAAGCCCACTAAGAATCGTAATAAAAGCATTTACAATAAACACCATACACAGTTGAGGAAACGTTGGTTTAAGTACCTGATATGAAGTGGTCGCTGCATAAGCGAAAACCTTTACTCTCGGTATCCCACTGTTTCATTTTAGCCTGGAGGCTAGCGCGTTTCATTGCAATGATCCAACGTTGGCGGTGTTCCGGATCTTGGGGAATCCTGTAGACCAGGGGTGGGCAATTATTTTTTCCATGGGGCCACATGAGAAATAGAAAATATTGTGGAGGGCCAGGCCAAAAGGCTGAAGTCAATTATGCATAATATTAATGGTATTTTTTTATAAAAAGCAGTAAATACCATCGTTTTTTCAAGCTGGTAAGAGTAGACTATATGTTATAAATGAGCAACAAGGAAAAAGTGAGGTTGGCTTACAAAAATGTGATTTATTCAAATTTCCCAAGGCAATGGTAAACAAAGTGCGCATTTGGTTTTTGTTAAACATTTGTGACTTATATTAGTTAACAGTTTCAGTCACATTCACTCCAAAACACATTCTGAGTTTCAAATATTGTTGGAAAGAGGTTCTTAGCATTCTACAGACACACAGTATTGTCTGTAAAATAAAATCACTGAACTGTGATCTTGAGAAAGCGGTTTAAAAAAAAGTGTCCCAGTTCACTGCTAGTTGCCCACATTTGTGGTCCAAACACCTTATTTTGTGTTTTTAAGCAATTTTTTTCTTATTCAGTGAGAGAAATCTAGTCTCTGCTGGGCTTTAACGAGTGCATCAAAGTCAGGTTGAATGTCTGAGGTGGAGATGCGAAGCACAGCTGACAAATGATCATCAGTGAGAGGATCTTTACCTGGATTTTGTAAACTTCATCATTGAAAATGTTTGTTCACAAATGTAGGTAGAGCCGAAGAGAACCAACATCTTCTGAGTATGTCTCCTCAGGTTTGGAAAGTCCTCCTTAAGAGAAGAGTAGAAATCCAGCAGAGATCCTGAATCTCTGCTTTCAAGTCCCAAACCCTCTTCAGCACTTTCCCCAGGCTGAGCCATCTGACAGCTGTGTGGAGTCCTCCAGAAGAGCCACAAACTGTCTGTGATTCATTGCCCGTGCCCTGATGAAGTTTATTATTTTAGTAACAACATCAGTAACATGGTTGATTTTTAGCACTGACTTGCACAACACATGTTGGTGTATAATTCAATGCAAAAACACCAATTTTTGATCTGCATCGATTTCTGTCACTTTATCTTGCATTCGTTTCAAAAGTCCGACATTTTTCCCTGTAAGATTTGGACAACCGTCTGTTGTGACACCTGACAGTCTCTCCCATTTCAATCCCAGAGTGTCCATGCACGCATTTACCTCTGTAAAAAGATCACTCCCTGTCGTTGTCCCTTTCATCGACCGCATTGCTGCCCGCTCCTCTGTGAGCTCCGTTATCCCCCGGACAAATACGAGCAGCTGGGCTGTGTCCCGGACATCACAGCTCTCGTCTAATGAGAAAAAGTCAAAACTTGCCACTTCACGTTGCAGCTGAAGCTCCAGGTTCCCCACAATGTCCTCGATCCTCCTGGTCACGTTCGCCTGGACAGCGGGATTTGCTCAAATGCACCTTTTTTTCAGGGAATATTAGTGCGGCAGAGTCCACCATGCACTCTTTGACAAACTCTCCCTCCGAAAACGGCTTGCTGTTTTTAGCTGTTTTGTGGGATATCACAAAGCTGGTCCTGGTTGCTGCATCCCTGGATGTGTGAAGCTTAGTAAAACAGCCTTGCTGCTTTTGCAACTTTGCTAGCAAAGCTTCGGATGTCCGTGCCCTCTCAGCATCAGACAAGTTCTTGTATTTTTCCGAGTGTTTCTTGTCGTAATGCCGACTCAAATTGTAGTCCTTAAACACGGCAATCTCCTCCCCGCAAACCAAACACACTGCTTTACCTCCGACTTCAGTAAAAAAAACACTTAGCAGTCCAATTTTTGTTGAAAATCCTGCATTCGGCATCTTTCTTTTTTTTTTTTTTTTTGCATGAGCGGACATTTCTCGGGCTACAATCACCATGTCAACCGCGGGCACTTGTTGCTATACGTATTGCGTCATTGTGCACGTAAAAAACAACTTCAAAATAAAAGCAATGCAGCCTTAGCCCATGCATGAGGTAAAATGAGAAAATACATTTATTTTGTAATTTCCAATTAACCTTACGCGGGCCGGTCAAAGTCAACCAAAGGGCCGTATGTGGCCCGCGGGCCGTAAAATGCCCAGGTCTGCTGTAGACGGCTCATTCCTTATGTCGTCCGCATCTGTTCTGCATCCTGGGGCACAACAGGAATCTACCATATTTCCCGTTTGATTGAGTTTTCTGACAGTAACAAACAGCCCAGCTGCAGGCTTCTGCCTGCCAAGATGGCGCCGTTTCGATTTGCATGCCGGGAGAAGTGGCGTCAACTCCCGGAGCTCTATAGAAAAACATGGCATCCAATATGGCGTTGCCCAGAGACTAAAGCTTAATTTATACTTCTCCATCAGCTCCAGGAGAGGGAGACACGCACGGATGGAAACAATTTTTCCTCATACTTCTCCGTCTCCTGGGGAGTGTTGCAAAGCAATTCCCCACCAGGACAACAGAGGGCGTAACGCTGTATTCTGTCATGTATCCGGTCCAAGATAGTGGGTTTATATTGTGTGTTCTTTTTGTATTTAAGTGACTTTTTAGCGTGGACAAATTTGTCCCGAATAAAACAAACGGGTAAAACGCTTGCTGCGTATCTTTTCACTCCCCCAGTCATTGGGAATAAAACGTTCATATATTTAGAGTTTTTCCACGAGGTATCCTTCAAGCTTCTCCGTGTCTGCCACTAGATATCCTCGGCTCTCTTTATGTTTTTGAAGGTGCAATGGCAGCGCTGTATACGACAGTGGCGTCCTGACCAAAGGACGGATGTTTAGAAAAGAGAGCTCGACTCCTCAGTCACCCGATGGCGCCACTGCTCGGCAGCCTCGCCTCTGTCAGTGCACCCCAGGGCAGCTGTGGCCACATTGTAGCTCATCACCACCAGTGTGTGAATGTGGGTGTGAAAGGGTGAATGACTGATTGTGTTGGAAAGCGCCTTGGGGGGTTCCAGGACTCTAGAAGGCACTATGTCAAACACAGGCCATTTACCATTTACCATCCTCTGTCCTGGCGAGGGCTCTCCAGCAGGCTCACAAGGACGGATAATGGTGCTGCGTGCGTCCGTCCCGACACAGATGGAGAAGTATAGATTGGGCTTTAGACCCACTCCATGTATTTTAGAACAGATTTCTATGGTTATGTGACGAAACTTTTGATGGATATTTTGTCACTTTAAAATATACCTGCAACAGTTTCATCAATAAAATTTCAGCTGCAGAATTTCTACGTAAAAATTTCGGCAACAAAACTTCAAAGACAGAAAATCAACAGCAAAAATTCAACAACAAATGAGGTCATGTTGATGCTCACTGGTGTCATGTGATCAGAGAAGTGTAATTTGATTGGCTAAAAGCCACTCAGCTTGATTGAGTGACGATTACTTTGGCTTGAGTCATCAGGATGCCACCTCATTTGTTGCTACATTTTTGCAGCTTTGGAGTTTTTTGTTGATGACATTTTTACGTTTATATTCTTTTGTTGAATATTTGAATGTATTTGGTTGTCTCTGTGTTTTACAGTGTACTGCCACCCTTTTTATATTGTGCATTGGAGAAACACACAACCTGATCAACTATGTCTCCTTCATCAACTATCTGTCTTATGGTGTCACCATTACTGGACTGCTCTACTATCGCAGGAGAAAACCCAACATTTACCGGCCAATCAAGGTCAAACAACAGATGGAAAATATCTATGTCCAAAAAGATCTTTCAGGTTATCTGTGATTTATTGCTTTTGTCTTCCTCTATCTCAGGTGAACCTCCTGGTTCCTGTCTCTTACCTGCTGTTCTGGGCCTTGCTCTTGGGATTCAGTCTTTACTCGGAGCCGGTAGTTTGTGGTGTTGGTCTAGTGATCATGCTCACTGGTGTACCCGTCTACTTTCTAGGTGTTTATTGGAAAGAAAAACCAAAGTGTATTTATGATTTCATAGGTGAGCTTCAAGAAACGATGAACTATTTTGGATATTACTCTGATGTGACTAATGTGAGACCTCTGCCTTTTATTTCCAGCATGTGCTACATCTGTGGGCCAGAAGCTGTGTTATGTTGTCTTCCCCCAGATTGACCCAACTGAGATTGATCATCCTTCAGAATGGACTGACCAGTCATCAGGCAGGAGCAGTTTCTTTGCCAACTTGTAAAACTCTTTTCTGTATGTGTGAAAATATGTGTTCTGATCTTTTGTTCCATTGTTACTTTGTCATTATGCAAGTTCAGGCTTTCTGTCCTGCCAGAGAAGCCTCCTGTGTGATGTTTAAACCATGGAAAGAGTCATTTTGCCTTACAGTCAAGTAGAAGTACCTAATAGAAGTACACTCTATGAAAAGGATTTTTATTCCCCTTTGGGGCGTGTCTGTTCCTCCTTTGTAAAATTACTGAACTGTGACTGACAGTAATTACTCCTTTTACCGCAGCATTTTTGTGTCCTTAATAACAAATAGTTTACATATGGAGCTAATGTGTTTTGGAAAATTAACAAATGTTTGAGGCAGCCTTTCTACTGGGTTTTTCATCATCTGCCCCACTGTTGGATCTTTTTAGCAACTCTTTATGTCGACCTGGTAAATGTCAAATGGGGTTCCTCATGTAGAGAATAATCTTGGATCAAACCACCAACCATCCAGTCAGCAGACAATATACCTACCCACTGATCCACAGTCACCTCTTTAGTCTGTTTCTATGTTATTGATAGCTTGACAGCGGGTCTAGCCCTGCAGCATATATAACTGTACTGATCCTGGTTTAACCGACTTTAGTACGCAACGTGACTTTAACTGCCCAGAGATAGTGTAGAAGCCTTTTCCTACAAAGTGCTTGTTTAAAAACTTTCTTTCCCATCTCCTGAGACATCCCACTTGTGTTTGTGACCAAGTCCTCGCATAAACAGCTCTGCTTCTTGCCTTTCCCATAAAGTAGTAGAGCTCCCGTGAAAGCTCACACACATAAACTCATTATGAAAAGCACAAAAATCCAGAAAGAAACACAAAAAAAGTCAAATTAAATGAGTTTCATTTTTTTCCAGAAATACCAACAGTCTCAGGGAGAGTTTCAACTGAGTTGAAGAGGCTATGAAACAGATGTTTTTGTATCAGATGTTCTACATGTTGTCATATTTTGATTTTGGCTTTTTCAGGACTGACAATATGTGTTGAGTAAATTTAAGTGCTAGCCTATTTCCTTACTGGAGCAGACTTCTGCATGTCTTTTCCACAAGTTTTAGTAAAAATGCCAGCTGTTGGGTCACTGCACAATTTTCAGCTACATGCAGCAGAAATAGCTGCAGTGTTATTGTCATTAATGAATATATAAATGAGTCATTCACCAGTGCATCACATCTGGCATACATGTCATTAAAACAGAGACGTGTTTTTTACTGACAGTTTATAAATGTGTCATCCAGAACTAGTAAATAATCCTGTAGTTAAAGATAGATTAGGTGTCAGTCAAAACATGATGATGATAACCGGTACAGTATGTTAAGGTAGTCATGATTGCTCATGTAAAAAAGATGAGAAATAACTAACTTATTAAAGAAAGAATACTTTATACTGTTTGGAAGGCATGACAGAAATTATACAAAAGGATGAATATAAAAGTTGCTATTAAAAATGTTAAAAATATGTGTCTTATTAACAAATTTGCAAGATCTCCATTTAGTTTGCATTCATTTGAAAAGCACCTTAGCTGTCCTTTCCTTGCTGCCTTCATTCATTGCTGTAAATAAAACAAATAGTATAAAAATGCTGTACTGACATGATTGATGTAAAATATTTATACCTACCTGCTCAGATGGGTTTGATAGTTGCATCCTAGATATAGTTATTATTATTGTTATTAAGGGACCTGCTGCTGCAGCAAGCAGGGCCCTTGTTGTTATGCACCTGGAGGGGGTTTGACATTAATCGCCTTTATTCTTCTTCATCAATGCAGCTCGAACGGCTTCGTGCACCCCCACAAATTATATATCAAATCAAGTAGCTCAACCGTGGGAGGTGTGCTATTACTTTTCTAAGCGATCTGATTTACCACGACAAAATAATTAGCAAAAAACTTCTAAACTGTAATCCTTTTAGGGCAGATTGAACTATCCTTTCAAATTTTGAGTGTGTGGCATTTTTTACATTTGCATAAAAACTGTCTTGTGCCAGGTGACAGGTCCCTTTTTTAAATTAATTCAGGTATTTTCTAGTTATTATTAGTTCTAGTAGTATTGTTGTAGTAATAATAGTAGTAGTTGTAGTTGTTGTAGTTGTTCAATCAATCAATCTTTCCATCAGTCAACTTTATTTGTAAAGTGCCTTTGCATTGCTCAAGGACCAAACCAACAACAAAAAGTGACACAACATGACATAAAAAAGTAAAAGCATTTAAAAGATCAGACAAAAACTTGTAGTTGAAATCTGGGTGGGAACACACAAGAATTCAACAACCCCCCATTAGTGAGACTCCTCGTCAGTAAAATCCATTGAATAGAAGTGTGTTTTCAGACAGCTCTTAAAGTTGGGGGCCTGCTTGATGACTACAGGCAGCTCATTCCAGAGTTCGGTCAGTATTGAGAGGGCATGACCCCCTCGTGGGTCTGTACTTGGGTATGGCACAGTCCCTGCTCCTCCGACCAAAAGGGCCTTGATGGAATGTAAAGATGAATCAGATCTGATATATAACGTAGAGCCGACTCATTTAAACATTTAAAAACAAACACCAGAACTTTAAATGAAATTCTAAAAGAGACCGGAAGCCAGTGTAGGGATGCTAAGATAGATGTGATGTGCTCAGACCTCCTGGTACCGGTCAATAACCTGGCCGCCTCATTCTGCAACATCTGAAGTTTCGCTATGGAGGCTTGCTTGATGCCCGAGTAAAGAGAGTTGCAGTAGTCCAGCCTGGTGGTAATGAAGGCGTGGATGACAGTTTTTAAACGTTTGTATGAAAGAAATGGCTTAATTCTAGCTATTCCCCTGAGATGGAAGCAAGTAGCAGGATGTGATTGTTCTGGCTTTCCAGTCTGATCTCCACATCCAACTTCACCTCAAGATTGGTAAACACCACATTCTCAAAAGGTTACTAAAAATATAATGTCAATAATAACATTAAGAGAGCAATGGGCGAGCTATGTCGTAATGACACAAATATGACATGGCCGGAATTGACGTAGCAGGGGTCCACCATTTTGGATGGGTCTCCACTCGCCCTCAGTGCATTTATTTCTATTGAGGAAGGTATTTACCCAACTTGAAAAAAACATTTTACTATGCTTGTTCACAAAATCAGACATATGATATGGCTTGATAATTAAAATATAAATTTAATAAAAGAAATAAATAAAATTAATTTTAAAATTCCAACAGGTAGGCTAGAAAAGCCTCAGAAAATGTCCTACATGATCTGTTTTCAACAGTGCACCAGTTGTTGCGTAGCCTGCACAAAAAAACGGTCATAATTGCCCACCCTGCGTGGACTCCATTTGCTACAGGCATCTACCCAATATGGTGGCGAAGCTTTTACATCTCCAGTGCACTGCTCACTGACGTCTGCGGGTTTGCACGTGCACCAACATCCCCGGTGTGCCAAATCACAGAAGCAGAGAGACAATGTATATAGAGCTAGGATTGGGACATTATTCAGCGTAACTTGTACCAAGTTTTGTAACTTCGAACGTTTCATCACATGTAACTTTGGATTCGTAACTTGTAACTTTAGTTTTCTAACTTGTAATTCCAGTGTTAGGAATCTTTTTTTCTCAATTCTAGCGTCAGTGGGAGGAACTTGGGTGGAACCAATGAGAGCATGAGTCTTAGCTACCAATCACGTTTCTCGAATTCCTGTCCAATCATTGGGAGAGGAGGGCAGGGTTCTGTCAGAGCTGTAAAGAGTTACGACCATCGACATATATACGACACTCCAATAGACTCCTATGGAAAGAATGGAATGTGGGAGTCACGTGGTTCATGTAGCTTCGAATAGTTCCAAACAGCCCCGCTGCTGCATTGACCGTAGTTCATTTTCGGTGTTTCTGAAGAATTTCTACAGTAAGTTGATGAAATGTCATCATTTTGTTGCATTGTGAAGCGTTAGCTAACCGCTTCGTACCAAAATAAGCCGATGATGATATTTTATGTTGCCAGTTTTAGCTAGATAACCTTTAATGAGCTAACTGTGTGCAGTTTGTTGGTTGTGAGCAGGAGGACGAGCTGTAGACGGGTTCATTTCAGTTTGTTTGATTCTACGTTTTAAAAACATTCCCCACAGTTTGAAATAGGTTATAAACTTTTTACATTATTAGTTTAATTTGGGATTTTTTGTACAATACGTTGCTGGTTGCTGTATCAACACGAACATGCATCAGAAATGGAAGCACAAATGGAGAGACCAATAATAAAGAAAATGTGATTGTGAAGACAAGTAATTATTTAATATTTTTCAGTTAATAACACCGACTGCAACAAACTGCTGAAGCATGAGACAAACAGGATTACGAACGTAAGAAGATATGTTGTTCTGTTTTGTGGACTCAAGTAATAAGAATAAAATTACGATATTTCAAGAATAGTAGTCGAACAATAACTTTAAAAAATGAGACATTTTCCATAAAACTGCTCATTTCCACTTGCTTTATAATATTAGCATTTGCAATTTTGTTATTAAGGAATGACAAGAAATAAGAATTAACAATAACATAATCATCAATAAAAAGAGTAACCATTAAAGGTTAAACTGTGTTGTGTGTCCATCTTCATGTTTTCATAGTGGCTGAGCGGAGAGCTGACCAGGAACAACGGTGGTGGCAAAACCCAGTTGGGTCTGTGATGGAGTGATGCACGCCTGGAGTGATTGCCATCTCATCCACAGTAAGCACACACTCTCTTTCCATCTCTGCCAGATTTTTAACCTTCAAACTGAGCATGTCACACACCTCTCCTAACACACCTGGTTCCAGTTATTGGGCTGGATTTGTCTTTGCAGGGTTCTAACATCAGGCAGAGGGATACTCATGTCCTGAAGAAACCTGTAGCCTGTTGAACCCACTGAAAAACAGAGCTGTACGGCCTTTTTGATCTATTTACTCCATTTAATGCCTCTTGTGCTTGTCATGTCTTTTTCACTTTCTGTTTCCTCCCTTAGGTTTTCCAGCTGGGTTCCCTGGTTGCATAGCCTGTTCCTTTCTCCTCCTGGCCCTGACGCCGCCTCCTCATGGCTTCCTGGGATGCCCCCCTCACTTTCCCTCATCTCATTTGCCTCACTACTGCTGCTGCTTTCCTCATTCTCTGAAATTATAATGGCACTGTTAGAATAAAGAATCAGTTAAAAATAAAATAATTTCAAATGTCTAATATTTCAAAAGATTTGTACCACAGTTTACTTGAGTACAATATGTGTGGTCACTGGTCAGTGGACCAACATGCAGTGGTTCTGCTGTACTTCTCACTACGGGGTCCTTCCTCCTCCTTGGTTCAGGGCAATGAACAAACACAGCATCAGCCCTGAGTCTCACCTTGCCTAGTCTTAGTAAACTGTCCCTCCTCAAAATGTGCCTGTAGAGTGGTGTATTACTGTAGTTTATTTCCTGCCACATTTAACAGTTTAATTGCAGCCTTGTGTAGTTGAGAGCAGAACATGTAGAGCCTTGATAGGAAACGTTTGAGAGTGCACATTAAACTCACTGCACACAGCTTTTTGTTATTGTGATCGCTGGTCATGGTGAGGTTGCTCCTGCTGACTTGAGCCAACCATTTTCTTCTTCTCTCTGCATCTTTGGGGAAGCCGTAGTTCTGATTCCTCCCTCAGACTGATTGCAATATGCAGCGCAGCCAACCATGTAAGATATTCAACCTATAAAGGGATTATTAAAATACTATTTTTGTACATATAGAAACATTGAACTAAACCAAAAATAAAGTTATTCAAAAGGGTTTCATTAGGTCTTGAGTACATTGCTCAAATTTATTGATACAGCTTATTTGTGCATATGTAATGACTAAACAATGTTGGTAAAATGCTTTATTAAAAATGCTATTATACATGTTGTACAAGTTTGGTGTTCATTTTTTCACAAATAACACACTTTATTGTGATGAACCATACAGCTGAAAATTTCTTTTAAATTAGTTGCTGTAGAAGCCAGATAAACTGGGTTATAGATGCATGTACTGTCTTCACATAAAAATATAAAGTAATGATTGTAAAATGTATTCTACTGAACATAATAGATCATCATTCAAAGTATAAACAGATACATATTTTCTTCAAGGTAAGCTGGAGCAGAGTTCTAGCTTTCAATAAACACTTTAAAATGGATATTACAACTCGAGTTTATGGTTCTTGTAGAACTTAAAGTTATTAAATATGCTTATAGGGCAGTGTGTTGCATTACTACATCAAATTTATTGCTATAATATAGTAATGTATGTGGTCTAAATGTGTTCTACAGTGTATTAGGACTGTTGTGTTCAAGAACAGTCACGGGTGTTTGTCTTCCTACAAGTGCTCGTAAAAATATAAATAGGCTACTTTGTGAAGGAGTTAGGACATAATATAATATAATATATAATATTATTCAATAATTACCACAAATTGCCAGGGGAAATGTGATTATATTAAATTTTTGTGATTTGTCCCACCATACGCCGTTCAAACTGACTTACGGCACTGTGGGATGTTTGGAACTGAGAGCTCCATGAACCACGTGACCGCGAGTCGGCGAGTTCAAAGACTGTTGTAACTCTCTCTTTCTACAGCTCTGACAGTATGGAACTAGGATTGGGACAATATTCATCGTAACTTGTACCAAGTTTTGTAACTTCGAACATGTTTCATCACATGTAACTTTGGATTCGTAACTTGTAACTTTAGTTTTCTAACTTGTAATTCTCAATTCGTACTTGTATTTCTTGTTTTGTAACAGGAACGTTGTATTTTGTACATGTATTTTTTATTTTGTAAAATCAAACTTTTATTTTGTACATTACTACTCATTTTGTAACATCAAGCATTCATTCAGAAACATGAAACTTTCGTTTTGTAACTAGCAGACTTCCAAATTTAAAAAATCAAGGTACAAATTTGAAATCAAAACTCTCAAAACACACATTTCATTCTACAGGTACAAACCTCAAATCTACAGTGTTACGAATCTTTTTGTCTCGATTCTAGCGTCAGTGGGAGGAACTTGGGTGGAACCAATGGGAGCACGAGTCTTAGCTACCAATCACGTTTCTCGAATTCCTGTCCAATCATTGGGAGAGGAGGGCAGGGTTCTGTCAGAGCTGTAGAGAGTTACGACACTCCAATAGACTCCTATGGAATGGGGAAGTCACATGGTTCACGTAGTTTCGAATAGTTTCAAACAGGCCCCGCTGCTGCATTGGCTGCAGTTCATTTTCGGTGTTTTGGAAGGATTTTCTCTGGTAAGTTGATGAAATATCATCATTTTGTTGCATTGTGAAGCGTTAGCTAACCGCTTCGTACCAAAATAAGCCAACTACAATATTTTATGTACCCAGTTTTAGCTAGATAACCTTTAATGAGCTAACTGTGTGCAGCTGTGTTTATGTAATGGATGCTGAGTCGCGTCCTTCAGTCTTTGAAACGAGGACAAAAACAAACCCGCAAAATAGCTAAAATTTGCTTATCGATACAGTATCAGCTACGCAGTAAATGAACACGATGGAAGCCCATTAGCTGCGGGTTATAGCTCAGTAAGAACAGGTATTTTGTTACAGTTGTCTGAAAGTTTATTTGCTTCAGGCGTGTCGGGGGTTGTGAGCAGGAGGGTTTAGACAAGCTTGACGAGCTGCAGACGGGTTTATTTCAGTTTGTTTGATTCTACGTTTTAAAAATATTCCCCACAGTTTGAAATAGGTTATAAACTTTTTACATTATTAGTTTTATTTGGGAATATTTGTACAATACGTTGCTGGTTGCTGTATCAACACGAACATGCACCAGAAATGGAAGCACAAATGGAGATACCAATAATAAAGAAAATGTGATTGTGAAGACAAGTAATTATTTAATATTTTTCAGTTAATAACACCGACTGCAACAAACTGCTGAAGCATGAGACAAACAGGATTACGAACGTAAGAAGATATGTTGTTCTGTTTTGTGGACTCAAGTAATAAGAATAGAATTAAGATAATTCAAGAACAGTAGTCGAACAATAACTTTAAAAAATGAGACATTTTCCATAAAACTGCTCATTTCCACTTGCTTTATAATATTAGCATTTGCAATTTTGTTATTAAGGAATGACAAGAAATAAGAATTTATAACACAACTATCAATAAATAAATGTCAAAGAGTTACTAAAACAAAAATCTTATGTAACCATTAAAGGTTAAACTGTGTTGTGTGTCCATGTTCATGTTTTCATAGTGGCTGAGCGGAGAGCTGACCAGGAACAACGGTGGTGGCAAAACCCAGTTGGGTCTGTGATGGAGTGATGCACGCCTGGAGTGATTGCCATCTCATCCACAGTAAGCACACACTCTCTTTCCATCTCTGTCAGATTTTTAACCTTCGAGCATGTCAGAAACCTCTCCTAACACACCTGGTTCCAGTTTAACGGGCTGCATTTGTCTTTGCAGGGTTCTAACATCAGGCAGAGGGATACTCGTGTCCTGAAGAAACCTGTAGCCTGTTGAACCCACTGAAAAACAGAGCTGTACGGCCTTTTTGATTGTCTGTTTACTCCATTTAATGCCTCTTGTGTTTTTCATGCCTTTTTGACTTTCTGTTTCCTCCCTTAGGTTTTCCAGCTGGGTTCCCTGGTTGCATAGCCTGTTCCTTTCTCCTCCTGGCCCTGACGCCGGCTCCTCATGGCTTCCTGGGATGCCCCCCTCACTTTCCCTCATCTCATTTGCCTCACTACTGCTGCTGCTTTCCTCATTCTCTGAAATTATAATGGCACTGTTAGAATAAAGAATCAGTTAAAAATAAAATAATTTCAAATGTCTAATATTTCAAAAGATTTGTACCACAGTTTACTTGAGTACAATATGTGTGGTCACTGGTCAGTGGACCAACATGCAGTGGTTCTGCTGTACTTCTCACTACGGGGTCCTTCCTCCTCCTTGGTTCAGGGCAATGAACAAACACAGCATCAGCCCTGAGTCTCACCTTGCCTAGTCTTAGTAAACTGTCCCTCCTCAAAATGTGCCTGTAGAGTGGTGTATTACTGTAGTTTATTTCCTGCCACATTAACAGTTTAATTGCAGCCTTGTGCAGTTGAGAGCAGAACATGTAGAGCCTTGATAGGAAACGTTTGAGAGTGCACATTAAACTCACTGCACACAGCTTTTTGTTATTGTGATCTCTGGTCATGGTGAGGTTGCTCCTGCTGACTTGAGCCAACCATTTTCTTCCTCTCTCTGCATCTTTGGGTAAGCCATAATTCTGATTCCTCCCTCAGACCATTTGCTATATGCAGCGCAGCCAACCATGTAAGATAATCAACCTATAAAGGGATTATTAAAATACTATTTTTGTACATATAGAAATATTGAACTAAACCAAATTATAGAGATGTAAAATTACATTTCAAAATTTTATCCAACCCTAAAATTAGTAATTTCAAATTTTAACCCACGGACACATTTTGTTTGAATAATAATCAAAATAAAGTTATTCAAAAGGGTTTCATTAGGTCTTGAGTACATTGCTCAAATTTATTGATTCAGCTTATTTGTGCATATGTAATGACTAAACAATGTTGGTAAAATGCTTTATTAAAAATGCTATTATACATGTTGTACAAGTTTGGTGTTCATTTTTTCACAAATAACACACTTTATTGTGATGAACCATACAGCTGAAAATTTATTTTAAATTAGTTGCTATAGAAGCCCGATAAACTGGGTTATAGATGCATGTACTGTCTTCACATAAAAGTATAAAGTAGTGATTGTAAAATGTATTCTACTGAACATAATAGATCATCATTCAAAGCATAAACAGCTACATATTTTCTTCAAGGTAAGCTGGAGCAGAATTCTAGCTTTCAATAAACACTTTAAAATGGATATTACAACTCAAGTTTAGGGCTTCTTGTAGGACTTAAAGTTATTAAATATGCTTATATTAGAGCAGTGTGTTGCATTACTACATCAAATTCATTGCTATAATATATTATAGTAATGTATGTGGTCTAAATGTGTTCTACAGTGTGTTAGGACTGTCGTGGTCCTGTAATGTAGAACAGTCACGGGTGTTTGTCCTCCTACAATTGCTCGGAAAAAAATAAATAGGCTACTTTGTGGAGGAATTAGGACATAATATATAATATAATATATAATATTATTCAATAATTACCACAAATCGCCAAGGGAAATGTGATTATATTAATTTTTTGTGATTAGTCCCACCATACGCCGTTCAAACTGACTTACGGCGCTGTGGAATGTTTGGGATTTCCGTGAACCACGTGAACGCGAGTCGGCGAGTTCAAGGAGTGTCGTAACTCTCTTTCTACAGCTCTGACAGAACCCTGCCCTCCTCTCCCAATGATTGGACAGGAATTCGAGAAATGTGATTGGTAGCTAAGACTCGTGATCTCATTGGTTCCACCCAAGTTCCTCCCACTGACGCTAGAATCGAGACAAAAAGATCTGCTGTAGATTAGAGGTTTGTACCTGTAGAATGAAATGTGTGTTTTGAGAGTTTTGATTTCAAACTTGTACCTTGATTTTTTAAATTTGGAAGTCTGCCAGTTACAAAACGAAAGTTTCATGTTTCTGAATGAATGTTTGATGTTACAAAATGAGTAGTAAATGTACAAAATAAAAGTTTGATTTTACAAAATAAAAAATACATGTACAAAATACAACGTTCCTGTTACAAAACAAGAAATACAAGTACGAATTGAGAATTACAAGTTAGAAAACTAAAGTTACAAGTTACGAATCCAAAGTTACAAGTTACGAATCCAAAGTTACATGTGATGAAACTTGTTCGAAGTTACAAAACTTGGTACAAGTTACGCTGAATATTGTCCCAATCCTAGTTCCATAAGCCTGTACATTTCTGTTGGAGTTCTGGATGTGTTGTGACGGCTGTTGTTCCACGGTCAGGTTTAGGTTGCGTTTCTGCTGTGACGATACATTCCTGTACAGTTGTGATCAGAATAAATGTATAAATTAAACCTCGTTTTGCCTTTTTAATGCTTCATGTACGTCAATGTGCATTTTGTCTTGGGGCTGACTGGAGAACTGTAAAGGACTTCCTGCTACAAAAGCACATGTTAAAGGGGACGTGTTACGACTATATTTTTAAAGTTAGAACAATTTTGTGGTCTATACAAAACTGGGAAATGAAGATTTTTGCACAAAACCCCTTTGAGCAATCTCACCAGCTCTCTGACATTTTCAGTACCTTTCAGAATGAGTCGTTTCATTGGGGCTCGTTAAAGTTGCTCCTGGACACACCCACCCATCCCCTGATTGGCTCAGCTTTTATCACAGTAAAAACTGAGAATTACTGATCACATTTCTGCTTTGTCTGCCAACAGCGTTATAGTTAAATCACTGTGTCACATCCGAATGATTCAAATCCAGAAAAGACTTTGGGTGTGTCCTATATGCACCCATATATTTATTCACTTACAGAATAAAGCTTCTTGAGATAAAACATCCTCCTACTAAAGCTAGTAGTTGAGATAATTGAGAACAAAATGAAAACAATGTATAAATATAAACAAAAACTTGTCAAACCAAGTGTCATGTTAAGGGGAAAGTGTCTGACCCACCACATGTAGAATCATTGAGTCTGGGTATGGTAAAAAAAAAAAAGGTTTATTTATAAAACGTGAACTAAAAGCGCAGCAGGAAAATCCAGCTGGGGCTCCGGGGGGTATCTAGAGACGGGGGAAGAGTTAGCGGATGTTGACGATCCGGACTAATGAGGTACAGGTCGAGAATTACAGTTTGTGATCCAGGGGAAGGGAGGGAGGCTTGGTCTGGGGGGTAGTCCGTGAGGAGTGGGAGACAGAGACACACTTGCTGGTTCACAGGAGACTGGGTTTCCAGGTACCTGGAGGACTGGAGGAGCTGAGCACAGAATAGGGAGCAGGATCCGGTAAGGTGAGGTCAGTATGGAGTGGACAGCCAGGGAGCGGCTGGTAGAGAGCGGGACTGGTCCGGTAGGTTGCAGCCAGAGGTGGAAAGAGTACTAAAATTTCCTACTTAAGTACGAGTACCAATACTTTGATAATTTTTTACTCAATTACAAGTAAAAGTACTTGCCTAAATTTTTACTCAAGTAAAAGTAAAAAGTATCGTAAACAAAATGTACTCAAAGTAAAAGTTACTTAGTTACATTTTTGTCAGCGTAAGGATGGCTACATCTAAGTAGTGCTAAATCACAACGCCAGTTCACAATTCACTCGTGTGTGCGCGCACACACACACACACACACTCAAACACGCACAGCTTGAAGGAGGGATTTCTATCCAATCAGTGAGAACAGGACGTGCACATTGATTGGACGAGGATTTTCTAGGATGGTAAGTTTCAATTGTGATTAAAATTATTCTTTATTTTGAGAAAAAATATTTTTTAGACACCATCAGTTTGTGAGGTATCTCAACGTCCTCATGACAAAACTCTAACATGAGACTGTGCTCTAACCTGTCACATGACAAGCTAAATGAAAGTCAAACATTTCAAATGGACTGTATGACAGCTGCTAACGTTGGCCTGCCCTACTTTACCTCTACATTACAGTTCCTTTATCCATGTCCATCCTAGAGCTCCTCTCTGACCTTCATGCTTATTTAGAGTAGCTGATTTTTAAAGTTAGCAGAGTTCATCCTTGGTAGTGGGTTCACTCACTCATTTAACCCTTCACCACTGAAATCAGTTTGTTCATTCCCATCCTCCTAAATAATCCTCCAATCATCCAACTGGAATCCTTAAGGGTCCCGTAACGTCCATCCTGTCAGAATAGGCCTTGGGAGCCCAGGTGTTACTAGAACTAATGGTGTCTCCTCACCAGCGTGAGCCTCCAAACTGTGAAGGTTGGTCTCCAAACATGAACTTTAAATTTATGCATTTATCTCCTCTTGTAGCACTTTAACATGTTTTAAAAGGCTTGTATCATGATAAGTTACACCTCCCAGACCAAAGATAAGATAAAACATTATCGTAGACACTATTAAGACGTCATTATGTATGAAATATAAGTTATTTTCCTGAGTCGTTGCTGCAGCCAAGAAATAAGATGCATGGATTTGATGAAACCACGCTGTATCATACAGTCCTATATGTGTAACACACACACACACGCACGCATGCACATGCACACGCAAGCGCGCGCACACACACATACACACTGCAGCATGCTAGAATCATGTGAATGACTAATTAAACTACACTGAACTGCTTTTGTAATAATTTAATCTCTTATTCTGGAGTAAAATAAAGAAACAAGCTAAATCATCACATATCTGTGGCATCAAGGAGCATCTTCTGAGTTCAAACACAGGGATGGAGCACAATGTTTACACCTGAACAGTATCAGGATGTTTTAACTCACAGAGGCCTGCAGGTCTTCTGTTTTATGAGCAGAGCGCTGATAATCCGCTTGTTAGGAGCGCTAAACGTTATTTTGCCGCTGCCGTGCTGAGCGGTAGGGAAACACATTTCAAACACGGAACCGAGTCCGGCTACCGAACCGAGCAGAACTCTGAGGACGTCACACCGGTGCGCGAAGTTGCGGGATCCAACCCACAGGAGAGGGAGGAGAGAGAAGGTAAACAGCGAGTTGAGGAACTGAACTGATGTCTTTGAGCAAAGGTGTACACCCCCACGGTTTAGACGCGGCGCTCATGCAGGTGTCTCTTCCTGTTCCGACGCTGCTACACGTAATATTTTTAATTTATCAAGCCTATAATTTATTTTTACTCAGTAACGGATCTCATTTAAAATGTAGCGAATTACAATTCTTTTTTAAAAACTTACTCAAGTAAAAGTAAAAGTACAGGTTTTAAAAACGACTTAAAAAGTATAAATATACAAAAAAGCTACTCAATTACAGTAACGTGAGTAAATGTAATTCGTTACTTTCCACCTCTGGTTGCAGCACGGTGTGAAAGGTGTTGGTGGAAATCTGGAGAAGAGGCAGCTTACAAAAATCAGGCAGGCTTGGAAAAACACACAGGAACTAGCAATCTGGCTAGAAGTACGACTTGGACGATATCTATTCGGATTACTCAGTAATCAGGCTCGGGAGCGGTAGATACCAAAGTTGAGTTAATCATTCAGCGAATAAAGACGTCTCCCAGCAGCTTATATGTCCCCGACCAACTGATGAGCAGATGGGCTGCAGCTGGTCCACTACTTGACACGCCCACCTGCAGGAGAAGCTCAGAGAAGGTTTAGCAGAGAGAGGAGGACTCACCCCAAGAAATACATCAGCTATAAACATGAAACATAAATAATAAACAATCACATAAATTAAAAATGGAAACTTTTTCAGTAAAAGCAGAACTCGGTTTTAACCTGTTAAACCCCCAAAACAACCAGATTAGTAAAGTGTGTCTTGTGCACACATGCAGATGCAGACACACATCTCTTGTATTGTAAACAAGTCATTGTAGCTTTTTCATAACTGTTTTATGACACAAGTGGATTTAATGTGTCTTGTTTTGTCCTCACAGGCATCTTCATCGTGGAGCGTCCCGTGACTGCAGGGGTCCCTGAGGTCATCCGGATTCTCGATGAAGATGAAGGTGGGTACCCAGCCCTTCACATTCCTGATGATGATGTGGTGTTTGTGCGTCATGGTCAGGCTCCTCCAGTAGAGGCAGAGTTTGCTTTTGAGGGTCTGAGTAGTGATGAGGAGTCGGAGAAGACTGACATTAGCTCAGATTGGTCAGATTTAGATGGTTTTCTGGCTTCTCGTGTGGACTCTGGTTATGGTAGCTCAGTTCTGGATAGCGATGAAGACCAGCAGCTTCCACCACCAGAAGACTTCTGGCTGGCGGTAGCTCCTCCGGCCCCGCCGGAAGAGCTTCCAGAAGATCCCAGGCCTGCCCACGGGAGCGCTGAAGAGGACCAGGAGGTAGAAGAACCCACTCCTACCTCGGTCCTTGGATCCAGCCAGAAGAGGACTGGAGAGCGCTTCCCGTACATCCCACCGAAGAGACCAAGATGGGACGACTCGGACTAGAGATATCTTTTTCCTCCAGTGAAGCGCCACTGAAGATCATTTCTTTCTTTCTTGAACTGGTCGACTGGAAACGTTTGTCTCAGGTAGCTTGTTGCACCAGGACTGTTTTTTACCAGGTCACCAGATGTTTGTTTTAGTCACCAAGTGTTTTATCAAGTCAGCTGAACTGGTGTTAATTATTTAAGAAGTGTGTTTTTAGAGCAGGTACTGGAGATGCTGATGTGGACGGTTTCACCTGGGCTTCTGTGTCTGGTTGCTAAATCTTCTATTTTATTTTGGTCCTGAGAGGATTTCCTTTTCATCTGATGGAACAGGCAGTCTGGTTTAGCGTCATACACACACACACACACACACACACACACACACACACACATGCACATATATTAGTATATGCTATTCTAACGTTCACTAAAAGATGTAAGCCTGGAACACAAGAGGCCATCGGAGCAAACAAGATCCCACCTGAGATGGATGGTGAGAGGTAGTAGAAGATAAACAAGAGACCAAGGAGGGCAGGAAGATGGAGGCAAAACTACAACTACAGTGATGCTCCTGATAATCTGGTAGAGCAGATAGAGCAGGTCTTAGTGAGAAATGGGACGTTTACTTAGTGACATGAGCATAAGCTGGGGTGATCTTTGATCCGTATGAAAGACAAGGACGATAACATCATCTTCATCATGTCCTTTCTGTTTCACTAACTGTTCTGTCACAAGAAACTGTTCTAAATTATCTGTAGAAGTGTTTGATTCCAGGTTTAGGAGGAGCTCTCCGTGTCTGTTTGTGTCCTCACGTCCTGCTGGACTGAGCTTCTCTGGGCTTTGTGGTCCTGCAGGAACCAGGAAGGAGCTGAACAGCAGAGCTCTGACACAGACGGAGCAAACAAAGGTTTTAGTGTTTAAATGTGCACGCGTTTAAAAATAGGTCTTTACAAAAGTTAAACAATAAATACTAAAATATTAAAGGCTAATAAAATATAGTCTAATTAAACATGTAAATTATTAAAATTTACTTGAATATTTTAACAAGTTACTGTGCTGTTAAATTAAAGCAATAAAGACTCAGATTATTTACATTCAACATAACTTTAAGATTCACCGCAGAACAAAATTACGATGCGTTTGACCGCGACTAAAGAACGGATAAACATCGTAAAAGAACGAGAAGTTAACGAAAAGCATAAAAGTCAAAGGAGGCTCTAAATCTGTAAAACGTTTATAAAATACTAAAATCAATTTAATTAGAAATAATTATTTATTCTGACGGTTTCTTTTTCCTGCATCAAGACAGAATTTATGTTCCAACATTAAATGCTTTGTTGATGCAGGTTTTGCTTTACCGTCTCCGGTCGCCCAAAGCAAAAGGCTCTGGTAACGGAACTCTCAGTAATGAGACGGGGTTCGATTCCCTGCAGGGCCCTGCTGCTTATGCCGACTGAGACTAACGCTGTTTCACTACACTTTACCATCTACATAAAGATAAACTAGGTTCAGTTATTCAGTTTAAGGAATTTTGTCATAAATCATCATAAAAATCTAAATTCCTCTAAACAGTGAAGAGCGGTTTGTCATACGTCACTAAAAAGATGTCTTACAGGGCTGCTCATGCCGCTAGTACGTCGTGATTAGCTGTATTTTAATCAACTTTGTATTCAATAATTACAGAAAATTGTGTTTACAGTTGCAGCAAAAAGTCTGAAGCCTATGTCGGAGTCCTACACACATTGTAACTAACGGTTTGACCTAAAATAAAAACCTAAATCTATCTGGAACCGCTACCGGTCCTTCTGCACTCCAGACGAGTCCCGTTAGCATGACTGCAGCAACACAGCTAACTGTGTTAGCAAAGGGAAAAGTACTTTGGAAAGACACACTCACACAGATAAGATCTAAAAGATGATCCACATATTTCAACAATGGATCCTCCAGAGACCGGTAGAACCTCAGAACCATCCTGGATTACTACAAACACAAGCTAGCGAGCTACTGCAGCATCCCAGTCAGGAGGAATTATTCTGCTGATCTATCATATTAAATTTGTTCTGGAGTTATTTCAATATAAACACGTAGCGGTTCAACTGGCAGCACGTTGTTTTATCTATAGATTAGTGAATTATATTGGGACGGTATGATGGGGCTAATGGTCAGCTAACAACTCGTCAGCTGAAGGCTACAAGCTTAGAAATGAAATATTCATCTAAAGTAAGCAAACTGAACTGATTTTGGTTCTGAAGATGTTCAGCATCCTCCCTGGAGTCCAGATCAGGCTCACGGGTCTTCTCGCTGTATCCCAGATCTGACCGATCTTGTCATGTTCAAGAAGCCAATGTGAAATGATTTGAGCTTTATGACATGGTGCATTATCCTGCTGGAAGTAGCCATCAGAGGATGGGTACATGGTGGTCATGAAGGGATGGACATGGTATGAAACAATACCCAGGTAGCCCGTGGCATTTAAACCATGCCCAGTTGGCACTAAGGGGCCTAAAGTGTGCCAAGAAAACATCCCCCACACCATTACACCACCACCACCAGCCTGCACAGTGGTAACAAGGCTTGATGTATCCATGTTCTCATTCTGTTTACACCAAATTATGACTCTACCATTTGAATGTCTCAACAGAAATCGAGACTCGTCAGACCAGGCAACATTTTTCCAGTCTTCAACTGTCCAATTTTGGTGAGCTGGTGCAAATTGTAGCCTCATTTTCCTATTTGTACTGGAGATGAGTGGTACCCAGTGGGGTCTTCTGCTGTTGTAGCCCATCTGCCTCAAGGTTGTGCGTGTTGGCTTCACAAATGCTTTGCTGCATTCCTCGGATGTAACGAGTTGTTATTTCAGTCAAAGTTGCTCTTCTATCAGCTTGAATCAGTCGGCCCCTTCTCCTCTGACCTCTAGCATCAACAAGGCATTTTCGCCCACAGGACTGCCGCATACTGGGTGTTTTTCCCTTTTCACACCGTTCTTTGTAAACCCTAGAAATGGTTGTGGGTGAAAATCCCAGTAACTGAGCAGATTGTGAAATACTCAGACCGACCCGTCTGGCACCAACAACCACGCCACGCTGAAAATAGCTTAAATCACCTTTCTTTCTCATTCTGACCTTCAGTTTGGAGTTCAGGAGATTGTCTTGACCAGGATCACACCCCTAAATGCACTGAAGCAACTGTCATGTGATTGGTTGATTAGATAATTGCATTAAGGAGAAGTTGAACAGGTGTTCCTAATAATCCTTTAGGTGAGTGTATAAAAATCTCATTTACTGATCTGTAGATCCTCCACTAGGGTGCGGTATGCATGTGCAGCACAGGTTGGTGTTGAGTTACAGTGGCATAATTTGATAAGTACAACTCCACAGCAATGACACACACACACACACACACACACACACACACACACACACACACACACACACACACACACAGTCATTTACATTTTTATCAACATGTGTGTTTTAAACAGGAAAAACATTACTGTGTTTTGATGTAACAATAAATTTATTAATTATTTTAATAAAAAATAAACGCACCAGGACTTTATTTCCTGACATTTTTGTTACATTGTGATGTCAGTGGCTTAAGAGTGGTGCTGTATCCGTCCATCTCAAACCACCTACAGGTGCTGTAAGCTCCACCTTTCTCCTACAGGGGGCGCTGTAACACCGACACAACAGCTGTAAGAAGCAAGGGTGCCTCATTTTAGTCACAGATTTGTAGGAATAAAATCTGAATTTTCTGCCATTTTACTCTTTATCATCAGTTCTGTGTAACCTTGCATAATAATCACTGGATTTTCTAGTTTTATACATGTCTCACCACATAAAAAAGTAAATGTTGGTTGTCCTGAGTAACTGGATCAATCACCATGTGCCTTTATTTTTCTTAGAATTAAACTAAAATCAGGGCATCAGACGTTTGTTCTTTAACAGCAAGATATCAATGACGGGCCTCCGAACACACTTTGTTTTGTAGAGATGCAGGATTGTTTATGGTTGTGTAATTACGCTCCTTGCCTTGTCTCTGTGCTACGTTTGCCTTTCTGACTGAATGAACGACTTCCTTTCCTCTGAAACTTAAAGTAATGGTCAAGCATTGACGTATATGTGGCAAGGTGGGGCAGCAAGGGCCCGGGCGGGATTCGATCCCTAGACTCCTGGGTGAGGGTCACACGCTCTAACCAGTCAGCCAAAGGGACATTTCCTTGGCCAAGACGCCAGAACGCATGATCAATCGGGACACTGTGACAGGATGCTCACACTGTCACATATAGTATATGGGTGGAGACATATTTCATTGTGTATACATACATATCCATTAACCCTGATGAACCTAATCGGTTGGGTAGATTACAGGCTTGTCTTGAGGACATAAAAAATTGGATGACTCTAAACTTTTTGCTTTTAAATCAAGACAAGACGGAAGTTCTCATCTTTGGACCAGAAATCCAGAAAAGGAAATTGCTTAGCCAATCGCTTGACCTGACTGGCATTACATTAATCTCCGAGAACAAAGTAAGGAACCTTGGTGTTATCTTTGACCAGGACGTGTCATTCAAATCCCAGGTTTAACAGGTTTGCAGGATTTCCTTTTTCCACCTTCGGAATATTGCTACGATTAGAAGCATCCTTTCCAGGAGTGATGCTGAAAAACTAGTTCATGCATTTATTACATCAAGACTGGATTAGTGCAATTCACTCTCAGGAAGTCCACAGAATGTAGTTAAAAGTCTTCAGCTTGTCCAAAATGCTGCAGCTAGAGTTCTGATGAGAATTAAAAAGAAAGATCATATCTCTACTGTCTTAGCTTCCCTACACTGGCTACCTGTTAAATTCAGAATAGATTTTAAGATCCTCCTTCTCACATATAAAGCTCTTAATAATCAAGCTCCATCATACATCAGTAATCTGATTGTTCCATACGTTCCTAACCGAGCACTTCGCTCTCAGACTGCAGGTCTACTGGTGGTTCCCAGAATATCTAAAATTAGGATGGGAGGCAGATCTTTTAGTTATCAGGCTCCTCTCCTGTGGCAGCTCCCAGCTTTAGTCCTTGAGGCAGACACTTTGTCTACTTTTAAGAATAGGCTTAAAACATTTTTATTTGATAGGGCCTATGGTTAAAATCTGATGTTAGCCTAAATCTGGACAAGTGGGGGAGTAGAGGGAGGTGGAGTGTACAGTCGGTAAAGACGGCTCTCCCTTGCCCTGACTCCAACATGCCTCCATCTAAATAGGATAGATTATCCAGAGTTATCTCTGTAGTTATGCTGCTATAGGCTTAGACTGCTGGAGGATACACTGACCACTTTTCACACTCTACTACTTTCTTCTACAGTCTGCAACTGTATTATTTTCTGCAATTTCAGCTGTTAACTTTATTTTCTCTGTAAGTGTTTTTCTCCCCAGAAGAAGCTACAACGACGTTCTGCTGAGCTGTGGTGGCCTCATGGAGGGGGCCATCGACTAGCACACTGCTGCTAACCACTAATACATTATCCCTCTCCTGATAATAACTTTTTGCTTTCCTTGACGTTGGATGTGCTACTACTAGTTTATCCGTTTAATTATCGATTCACTAGGATAAATACAATAAAGTTTATCTTTCACCAAATAGAATATTTACTAAGACATCACAATAAAACTATAGACACATTACTTGTCTTTGTGTGTGTGTGTGTGTGTGTGTGTGTGTGTGTGTGTGTGTGTGTGTGTGTGTGTGTGTGTGTGTGTGTGTGCCTGCTCTGTCTTCTCGATCCCCAGTGAGTCGTGGAGGATGGCTGCTTATACTGAGCCAGGATTCTCTGGAGGTTTATTCCTGTTAAAAGGGAGTTTTCCTCTCCACTGTCGCTTTATGCTTGCTTAGTATGAGGATTGCATCAGGTCACTGACTAGTGTCAGTGACTTGATGCAAGTTGCTGGGTTCCTTATATAGGAAACATTATTTCTGATTGGCTTAATGAACTGACCTGAATTGGAATGTTTATTATGTGAAGTGCCTTGAGACGACTCTTGTCGTGATTTGGCGCTATATAAATAAAACTGAATTGAATTGATGATAGTTCGTCGCTGACTGCGCGGCCTGGTTTGTCAGCAGGGATGGCTGTGCAGGACAGTGTCCCGTCAGCAGAGGGAGCCACATCTGAGCCTGTATCCTGTGGGCTCAGGAGGACAACTCGCATCATTAAGCCTCCAGAGAGATCGAATCTTTAACAGTGCGTGAAAGAAGAGGAAAAAAATAATAATAATGTTTTTTTATGGTACCAAGGGGGACGTAGTGATAACTGTTATGGCTCTGCCCACAAGGGGCGGTATTAGATTATCTATTTAAGGGTAGAGGAGAGCGTTGATGAGGTGAATGACAGCTGGTGAAGAAGAGAAATAAACATCTTTGCAAAGAACATGAAACGTCGTGCTTAATTCAAGAAACATTACAATGATGTCTATAGGGAGCCCATGATATGTATTCATTTTATTTTCCTTTCTTTTATATGCCCCCTGGCTAACCCTAACCATATATCTTGCATTACTTCCTCTATGAGAGTGTGTTTTATTGCCCCATCGTACTGTTCTGTTTTGGTCTGAAGTTAATCAAATAAATGGTGCGCATTCTATATATTGAAGGTCTATGTGGATCGTGCGCCGACGTAATGACGCAACGTCTAAACAGGAAGTTTGGCTGCATGCTTCAATTTTCTCCGGGTTATCTCCACACGTTGAGGAAAACTGTGAGTTTTGTTTTGCAGACTGCGTGAATGCACGAGCCACTTCTTTTGTGGTTAGTTACCAATCCCCGATGTTAACTTCGCCTAGCATTCATCAGCTAAACCAGAGGAGTCCATCAGGGATCCGAGTCTGGGTTCGGTTCTGGTTACACTTTGACCTGAATCGCTTTCTGTGGCTCTTTTCACCAGTTGTGGCTCTTTTGTCGCTTTGACCAAAAGTGACATGAAGCCAATACATGCACGTTCGTCCGTTATGTTTGAGTAGTTTAGTCCCACTTTTATTAGGGAATGGAAATTAAATATGAGAATGACACCAAAACGCACAGGGGTTCAAGCATCGTTTTAGTACCAGAGTGACTCGAGAGGTCTGTTGATTTTCTGGTCCGGATTATGGGGAGCACTTTCTCCACCCTCACCGTTGGGGGAGCTGCACGGACCATCCGGGTTCTGTCTGATGGTGGGAGAGGGGCTCTGTTCTGTGGCGAGGGTAAACTGATAGAGCACATAGAAGTGTGTATATATACATATCATACATAATATATACGTGTCTGCGAGTACAGCTGCTCTTTGAGCATGGGAGCTCTGTTGTTTGCATGTGTCATTCTCATTACTGTAACAACCTGTTTAAAATAAACAGATGTTAATGTCATTTACAGTAAGTGGTGTGATTCCCTGTGCTTGTGCTAGTGGATGGACTGAGTGGGTGCAATGGCAGCAGGCAGACTGAGTTTCAGGAACATCACAGCCCTGGCCCCCATGGTCCGGGTGGGGACTCTTCCTATGAGGCTGCTGGCTCTAGACTATGGAGCAGACTTGGTTTACTGTGAGGTGAGGATGGAACAGACCATTCTACTGAGCTTGTACTGCTCACATTAATAAAGTGTTGATGTCTGTCTAGGAGCTAATCGACCTCAAAATGGTCCAGTGTCAGCGGGTGGTGAACGGTAGGATTCAGAACTTTACCTTCAACAAAGAAAAACTCCAGTTTTGTTCAATCAGATTTTATTTTCAGTCAAGAAAAAATAATCCAGTAAGGGCTTAACAGGTTTAGCCTGGTACTTTGCTCCACATAGAGGCATTCTGTTGGACATACTGTGGTCTTCATTGTGTGTGTGTGTCTCAGAGGTGCTGGAAACTGTGGACTTCATAGCTCCAGATGATCGTGTTATGTTCAGGACCTGCATGAGGGAAAAGGACCGAGTCGTCTTCCAGATGGTGAGACAGGAGTTCTTTTCTCCACTTGCTGTCCGTTTTGCACACTGCTCTGAAGACATCCTTCTGTTTCATCTCATTTTTTAGGGAACTGCTGACCCAGACAGAGCTTTGGCAGTGGCTCGTCTTGTGTGAGTTTACCAAAAACAGCTGGAGCTGACACGAAAACCTTTTCAGCAGGAATCTGTGACGTTCTGTTGTAATCACCTTCATCAGCTGTAATGATTAAGTAACTCTGGATGATCTCGCATTGAAGTCACAGTACCACTGATGTATGTGGTTAGAGACGATGGCATCTGATCCGTTTATTATGCAGCTGATTTAATGCTACATGTATAAAAAAAATGAAGCCAGCTTCTAGAAGGGTCCGAGTTGTTAAGTGTCTCTTGATGCATTACTGAACCCAGTCAGATGATTGGCCATCTGAATATGTGCGTGTGTGTGTCTCAGGGAGAAAGATGTGGCGGCTATTGATGTGAACATGGGCTGTCCAAAGGAATACTCCACTAAGGTGAGTTCATGCGGGTTCTGCTGTTTAAGCTCTGAACCTCAGGCTGACCCCTGACCTCTGTGCTGTCCTGCAGGGTGGGATGGGAGTTGCTCTTCTCTCCGATCCAGACAAGATTGAAGCTGTGAGGACTCCAATGTGAAAAACTCGGTGTTTTTATCGGACAGAAAGAGTGTTGGCCTTTTAATCTTGTTCTGCTTTGTCTTCCTGTAGATCCTGAAGAAGCTGGTGACAGGAGTTTCTATACCAGTCACATGTAAAATTCGAATCCTGCCTTCAGTAAGATGCCCTTCCGTTTTTCCTACTATTATTAGTTTTCATGTTCTAGTCTTCAAATCTATATTTCTGCTGTTGATCATGTTTGGGAGGCCACGTCTCATTGTTTTCTTTAAAGAGGGACTGCACACCATCAGAAAATGTAACTCCACCCCTAGTCAAGGTTTGAAAAATGCCATGAAGGTGGGCGTTGCCAGGAGGCACGGAGTGGCATGGCCAAGTGTGGGGAATTTCCACCCTGGGAGGGTGGGCGAGTGGGAGGAGACTGTACCGATAATCCAGCTCCAGTTCCAATCACAAGTTTAAAATGCAGTAGCTGCAGTTCTGCCACAGGGGGGCAGCACTAAGATGTTTTTAGACCTAGATTCTAGATTTAATCAAGTTTACACAAACATGTAAACAATGCACAGAAACAGAAAGATTACATTTGTAAAGACCCAATTATACAGTTTATAAGCAAAAAACGTTATTATAGGGTTTAATTACTCGTCAATTATAAAAAAATTCCAAAGGGGTTTGAATGAAGGCAACTGGACTTCTTTTGTTTCTTTGAGGTGTTTTGCTTCCCATCCAAGGAGTTTAGTAAATTCTGCCTCAGTCTGCCACTGAAGGAGCTCTCAGGCTCCACAGCAGCTTCATTAGTAATGGGACGTACGACTCTTTGAGGGGAGGTGGTCATTAGTCGGTTGTTTACCTCAAAGAGCCGTTCAAAAGACTGGCCCAGGGGTTTAAAAAGACTGGCAACTTGTCCCTCTGATGTCTGTGAGAGTGCACAGCGGGTGTTGGCGCATTCTGCTGATGTCCGTGAGCGAGCAGGGTGGGGGCGGGGCGTTACAGGAAGACAAGATGAACGGTTTTCTGCAAGGACTCGGCTCTCATCATTCACTTCGAAAACCGGTTCAAAAGATTTGATTAGTTTCTTGGACGTCACATCACTAAGCTTCATGTAGGAGGCTGGAGACATTGTCGAACGGTGGTGTTGTGTTTGCTAGAGTCCTTCTGTCTCCCACCTCCTGCACTGGCTTGAGGGGGCATTCTAGAACAGAGATGCCTTTTACTGAGCTCACTCATTCATTCATCATCACAAAAGTTGGCTGATGGCTCAACTGAGTCAAAGGAGGTACTTAGGAGCATTATGTAAGACCATGGAGAGAGTAGTTGGAAACCATTCTGGACTAGAGCTCCCACTACTTATGGTTAGGGAACAGCAGAAGACCACTCTGCTGTTTCCCGGTTTACTGTAGGAGTCTCTTCATATCTGTGACACCAGCTCACCTCTCCTGATGACTCCCAAAGATTTCATTCAGTTTCAATCCCATCTCAGAGGTAGAAGAAGACTATTTTTATATAGCGTCGCTCAAGATAAAAATTGTGTATAAAACCTTCAAAGTTCCAGATCCCTGAATGTCAGCTGGATTTCTCCGTGGCTGCACCGGCCTCACTAGCAGATAAAAAGAAAGGAAGCCATTTTTACAACCCACTTAGTAATCATCCAACCTTTGATCAGCTGTTCGGTCCTCAGACGCCATCTCTATTTCTCCAAATTAAGATTTTTCAAAGCGGTGAGATTCATTCCCTTTCTACAGAAACCCACAACAGGAAGTCCCTTTACCAAACTAATCGTTAGAGGTAACGTAACGGCTGTTAGAAAGCAAATAAAACAAGCTGAATAGATGAGGTTGGAGGCCCAACTTTGATCCAGAGTCGGACGCTGAGTTCTGTGTTTGGCTGCTTTCAGGTGGAGGAGACGGTCAGTCTGGTCCAGAGAATCGAGAAGACCGGCATCGCTGCCATCGCTGTTCACGGGAGGTATGACCCGTCTCTTAACTTCTCTGACTTTATAAAGAACACAAACATCTGAGTCTAAATAAAACACGGTTTTAATGGTCATGGAAGCTACTACCCTTTTATCTTAGTCTAAATTAAATATTACTAAACAGACTTATATTAAACATGCCTTTTCCCATTAAAGTAAGTGGGGTTTGTTTATGTGTGTATGTATGTCGTAATGATTTTCTGATGAAGAGTGTAATCAGTTTCCTCTGATGTGTTCAGGTTTAAAGAGGAGCGTCCCCGACACCCAGTCCACTGTGACTACATCCAGGCTGTGGCTGGAGCGGTGTCAATCCCTGTTATTGCAAAGTGTGTGAAATTAACAGCTCCATTCATTTGAGGAGAAATTAAATCTTGTGTTTTGTGTCTCTCTGTAATCGTCTGAGCCCTGTTTCATTAGCTTTGCGCTGAGCTGTTCTTCTGCGTTTCAGAGTCTCACGCAGCAGATTGTCAAATGATGACTAACTGGAACGTAATGCACCTCCTCAGGAGGCAAAGAACCCAATTCAGGTGTTTTAGCTGATCCTTAAATGTGTCTTCTTCAGCGGCGGCTCATTGGATCTAGTCAGGACCCACGCTGACGTAGAAGAATTCAGAAAGGCAACAAGTGCCTCGTCTGTCATGTTGGCCCGCGCCGCCATGTGGAACGCATCAGTGTTTAGGAGCCAGGGACTGCTACCTGTGGAGACTGTCATGGAGGAATATCTCAGATATGTAAGTTTATTCAGATTAAGTGGTGTCTCTAGAGCTGCTTTCCTCTGACTAGCAGCCACAGGAAACTTTCAGGAGAGAGAAGAGAATGCCTAGGGATCTCAGAGAGATGTATAAAATGAAATCCCACTTTCTGCAGTGAACCTGTGTCCGACTCCGAGATGAAACTGGATGGCAGAGTGTGTCATCGGCTCATCCTGGCTAGATTTGGCCTCCATGCTGACTGTTTACTGAAGCATCATTGCTGCTCAGCTAAAGCGGAGTTTTCTGTTGTTGTGTCACACAGGCGGTCCAGTACGATAACCATGCCTTTAACACAAAGTACTGCCTGTGCCAGATGCTGAGGGACAAGGTGGAGTCTCCTCTGGGCAAGCAGGTTCAGGCAGCTCAGACCAACGCGGAGATCAGGTGCAGCAACCACACCAGATCTTCAGGAGTTGTCGTGAAAAGTGTTTTGTAATGTGATACGTGAACATGTTGCTGTGCTGCAGTGAAGCGTATGGCCTGCAGGAGTTTTACCAGCAGACCCAGGATCGTCTGCAGACCAAGAGGGACACCCTGCAGAGGAGCAGCCAACCAAGCTGTCCCGTTATGGATGGAGACATCATCACTATGGCTATCAAGTTTGAACGGTCAGTTTGTGCTGGTCTGCATGAACTAAATGCTTATTTTCTTAAAGGTGCAACAAGTGAGAATTCTACAGTGAAATAATTACAAAACAGTTTAATTTCTTAAAGGGGCATTATGGAAGTTTGACAGCCAAAACATGTATAGAAATAATAAATTTCTTCTTCATACATTTTCTTGCAATGCCCTGGTCCTGTAGAATGAGCCCTGGCATTTTTCTGTGATTGCCTGTTTTTCTGTAAAATCACAGAAAAAAAGAGAGCTGCTCGGGTCGAGCAAGCTGCTTCATGCGCGTTCACGCTCAGGCATAGCCCGTAGCATTTGCTATCCGTAGCTTAGCAGCAGAGAGAGAGGCAGTGCCAACTCAGCGACTTTGTCGCAAAGTCGCTGTTCCTAACGCCTAGTGATGAACCTAGCTACATTTCTGTGGACCCTTAGCTACTTTCTTCTAGATATTTCCTGCAAATTAGCAACAAAATAGCCATTTTCGCTCCGAACCGCTCTGTGGATTGACGTTGTTTCAGCTGTCATCAAGGATATAAATGTTACAGATACATTTAATGTTACTGGTGCTTTAGCTCACCTAGTAAGATGGCTGCCTCTCATGCAGAAGACCCAGGTTCGATTCTGGGTGTGAACATAGTTTGTTATTTGTAGTTTCTTTTTTACATTAATGGTATATTTTTTTACAGTAATAAGAAGCCCAAATTTTTATTTGAGACTCACCGAAAGGCATTGAATTCACAGATAAAAAAGATGGGTTCAGCTTTCATTTTGGAACAATTTTTCAAGCAAGGGAAGGGAATGATCTGAGCATGCAGGAGGACTGACCCATCTTAAACCTTTGTCGGCTGTGCTGAAGAGAAAGGTACAGAACCACATTATTTAATTAAGTAGCTGCGTGTTCTCCTGTCCTCTGTCCTCCGGGCCACACACACACACACACAGCACGTTCGGCCGGCCGGCCGACGAGAAAGTGCAGCTGCAGAGACAGAGGCACATTATTTTTATTAATTTGCTGTGTTCTTCTGTCCTCCGGGCCCCACACCCACACACACACACACACACACACACACACACACACACACACACACACACACACACACACACACACACACACACACACACACGACTGTCTCCGCTGTTATTTTCGTTAAGGAGTGTGCACGTACAGCATGCGCGCCTCGTGCACGAGCCTTCTATTGAAGCTGCCGTTACACTTTTGGCCTGAGGGGGCAATCGCGAGCATAAAATTCTAAAGTCCGAAAAGTCCCTTTAATCATGTTGGAAGGAAGGTTGTATTGAAAAAGGCTAACTTTGAGCTAACAATGCTAACGATAAATTAGGAGCAAATAGAGCTGTGAAAAACCAACTTTATCACAGTGAAATTAATTTATCTACTGATCAACCTACTGTGTATGACTCATTATCTAGAATCTTCTGGTGCTGATCCGTAGCTAGCAACAGTTGCTCAGAGCAGACTCGTTTGTTTTGATACATGGTCTGCAGTACCCACATTTGATTACAGGATGTCATTACGTCATGCACCTTTAAATTAAGTTATAGCTCTGAATCTCAGTTGGGTGCAGTTAAATGGGGGTGGGGCTGTATATGTTTACAGATGCATATTCATTTGTGGAATAAACTGAAATGTGTTTGTGGTTCAGCACTGTAGCAGAAAGCTCCCCTATATCAAGTCACCATTGGTCATCCAGTCTGAAGATGGGGTTTGGTTTTTGGTTGCAGGAGGGAGTATCCACCTCAGATCACACCAAAAATGTTCCTGCTGGAGTGGAGCCGCAGAGAGAAACTGGAGCAGCCTCGATACAAAACAGTATGCAAAATTCTCCTCTGTTTTTATCTGAGAATCAGCTTCCTGTTTAGTCTTTATCTCCTTCCTGTGGACACGTGGTCCAACCATGAAACTTGTACTGTCTTTTGGTTTTTACTGATAAACTTGTTCTTCTTGACTTTTAATAATTAACACATTGTTTGCTCATGGAACAACCTAAGAAGAAACTTAACACATGATTCATTAAATAACCCTTGTTTATAACACATATAAGAACGTCTGACTGCAAAGATCCTTCACCTGATCCTAATAAGTTCAACAAATGTAGAAGAATCCTATCAACATCTTAACCTGCACCTGATTTAGCACACTTTTACATCTTTAATTTCCTTTTTAATTAAAAACAAAAGATATATTTGTCCCAAGATGTCCTTCCAGCACATGAAACTAGCTAAACCTTTATTAACCCTCGGGCGTCATTAGGGACGTTTTGGTCCATTTGGGCAGTTTTTCCGTTTTTGTGTGGATGCCATTTTAGCAGTTTTTGTTCATATGGTGCAAAATGTTGTCATAAAACCTCTTTCTTGACAAATTTTGAAATTCAAAAAGGAATTTTGAAAAAGAACACTCTGGGGAAAAAACCGTCTTGTGACCTTAGAGGACAAAACATCCATTGACTTCCATTCAAACCACAGTTTTTGATCCTGTAACATCTGCAAAAATAATCATGTGTTCTGTGATATTAGGGCTTCATTTCAGTGAAAAGTAGTCAAATTTGTGATTTTTACTGTTCACCACCAAAATCAGTCATTTCTCCATTAGTGGCCCAGGCGAGAAAGTTTCAACCTTTTTTTTTTTAGATCTGCCTTTTGTATTGAAATCAAAAGGTCAACTTGACCTTAGACAAGTGAATAAAACAGTTTCACTCTCTTACTGAACTTCAAAGTGTAGAAAACAAAAACAGTTAGTTAGTTTATGCACCTGGCTGGAGCCAGGCACCATCTGATGTCTGCTTGATTCATGCCAGTGATCTCTAACAGACTAACATCTTTTCCACGACCACCAGATGTGTCTTTCCACATGGTTGCTTAAGAAATGTGGAGCAACTGATCGCACCAGTTGAGGCTAAATAACTTTTTACCGGCTGAAAGATCATCGCCCATGCAGTAATTATCCAATAGGAGCTAAATCCAGGTGGAGACTTGTTTTTGGGCTGAGCAGTGTGTTGTAATGGAATGAAATGACAGTTTTCCACCACAAGTCATTTCTGCCTCTCCTCTGACACAGAACTAGTCTGCATGAGACTGCCTCAAGGTCTCATGCATTTGTTATAAACTGCTTCTTTCCAGCTCAAGACAAGAATGAAGAATGGACTCTCTCCTTTTAATAAATCAAAGAACTCTATTTTTAATAAGGCTAATCAAACAAAGTGTTAGTCAATAATAAGATGTGACCAATCTGTGAAATCAAAGTACTAATTACTTTATTATAATCCTATAGAATATAATAAGTAATATGACTTTAAATGTTTCCACTAGGACTGATCTCACGTAGCGTTAAGAGACGACACATTGCTTTTACTGATCCAATCAGAATCTGCCAGATCTGACGGAGGCGTGGTTTTGGTGGTGCTTGGTAAATCTGTCACCTTTTCATTCGACCATAAACCAAAACATCTAAAGTATAAACCTATGCCCACGTCATCGTTAACGCAGTTCAAAGCGTTCTAGAGAAAGTGTCGGAGTGGCCAATCCGTGACTCTCCTCTTCAGCCAAAAGAACCAACAACAAGCTGGATAAAATCTGATGCTGTTCCAACCAAGCAACAGTTCCTTTCAGAATAAAAGCTGAACCATCATGACCCAGTTTTGGGTCTCGCAAGATGCCAACAAACTGTCGTGACCCGGAAGTATCTCAAAGACTGGTCTGGTCGGCAACCGCTGCTTTTCCCACTGGCTTCGGTTCCAGAGAAGGTCAAGCTGGACCTCTACATTCCTGATCTAACGGGGACTTCCACAAGGGTAAGTAGGCCGACAGAATGGCGTCGAATGTGTTTATGAATCTCCTAACCAAAGCTTAACGCGAAGACATCACCTTCATTTCCCATCAGAACTAATCGTTTCTTCGGATTTGCTGGTTCTGAGCAACATTCCACACTACACCATTCTCCGTCTCATTCACCTTAGTTACACCATACATTTAGTGTTAAAGTCAGTCTAGTTTAATTTGTTTAGTAATAAACCTTTAAACTTTTAAAACTTGACTCTCTCTTCTGTTGTCTCTGAATTAATACGAAGTTGTTACATAATCCCTGCAATAAAAAGTTCCAATCTTCTGGTTAAACAGTACCCACAGATCAATAAGACTGATTTCATATTTACTATGGAATCTTATGTCTTATGGCTAATTAAATAACATGTAAATTACACCATCAATCAAATCAAATCAAAGATACTTTATTAATCCCAGAGGGAAATTAAAGAGTTCATATATACGCATTACAGTGTATGTGTGTATATATATATATATATATATACACACCGTAAATCCTCTAATACAGGCCCGGGCCTGTATTTGCCCGAAGCTCATCAAGCTCCAGGTCTTTATTGGAAGGAGGGCCAGTATTAGAGGCAGGCCTCTATTTCTATTTGAGCAAAATGAACTAATGGTTCGCTGGAGTTTTTGACAATTAAAATTGCGCCCACATTTTCTAAGTTAAACACATTTCTTTTAACAACGGTAGTTTCTGCTTCAGCCCTCTCCCCCCTCCCCCTGCGCAGCGGCCGCAAACTCACTGATGCGCCTGCAGCCTCTCAGAGTTCCTGCTGCTCTAAACATTAAAATAATTATTTCATTTTCTGTTCCTCACTTCTGATTACCTTCAATGGTGTCTGTTTGTTGCAACCACCAGGTACAAAAACTAACTTGTTTTTATTTGACTATTTTTCTGTCCTGCCTGTTTATTATCTTCCTGCATCTCCTCTCAATCCTAAAGAAAAACTGCTACCTGGGTTCATATATATTCACCTCATGAGTTACCTTTGAACTGCAGTTCTAAAAGATCTACTGACCGCAAAAACAGCGGAGTGCTCGCTGCTTGGTGGCCGCGTGATCGTTGCGTCACCGGGTGACAAGGTGATGCGCCCCGCTCCACAGCCAAACGCATCAGGCGCAAATAAAAGACCGAAAACATCAAAGGAAATGAACCGACATGAACGATCGCGTGTTAAATGTGGCGACACCTGATTGTTACTGTGGCCGTGCTCAGGAGGCAGATTACCGACCGCAAAAACTGCGGAGTGCTCCGAGCTTGGCGGGCGCATCAGTGATCGGTGCGTCACTGGAGGACAAGCTGATGTGCCCCGCTCCACAGCATGCAGTGAAACACATCAGACGCAAATAAAAGACAGAAATCTTTAAAGGAAATGAACCGACATGAACGATCGCGTGTTAAATGTGGCGACACCTGATTGTTACTGTGGCCGTGCTCAGGAGGCAGATCTACCGCAAAAACAGCGGAGTGCTCCGTGCTTGGCGGGCGCATCAGTGATCGGTGCGTCACCGGAGGACAAGCTGATGTGCCCCGCTCCACAGCATGCAGCGAAACACATCAGGCGCAAATAAAAGACAGAAATCTTTAAAGGAAATGAACCGACATGAACGATCGCGTGTCAGTACCGACGCTCTGGCACAGCCTCCGCATGGTTAAAGTTACCCTCGCGGTCTATCACTGGCAAATCAAAAGTGAGACGATGACACAACCGCCCACCGTACTTGCTTGTTACCACATTCCACCCGGCCACAATAAAAGACCGGCCTTTATTCACCTCCGCCGACTCCGACACCGGCCTAAATTGGAGACCCGGCCTTTAATTGAATACCGGCCTGTATTAGAGGATTTACGGCATATATATATATAATCTATATATATATATATATATATAATCTATAGATGATCATCCCCTTGAATCGGATTTAAATAAAAACTTTCCTCATTGAGTTCTGCTGAAGATGTAATTCAGTCATTTCATCAGGTGTGTTGTTGAAGCAGGTCTGTCACATTGATTTTAAAACTTGATGACTGTTTTGTGTTTTTCTACTCTCCTGCACCTGATCTTGAATTGCTGTGTATGAAATGTGCTATATGACTGTAGTTGTTTGCTTATCAAACCAAAGCTGTTTGGAATCCCAGGTGTTTCTTGCTTCAGAACAAATGTTGTGTTCTCTTGGAAGTGGCCTGTTGCACATCCACTTGTTTCTGTTCATCCCACAATAAGTAGCAGTTATTATATCTGATTGCTGCCACAGCATTCCCTTGAATAGGTAAAGGGTAGCGGCGGTAGAGGAAACCACGTGAGCAGGGCATTATAAAGTCTCACACATGGTTGGTGTGTTACAGTTCAGTTCTCTAGCTCAGTGCTAGCTGTAGGAAATGCTGCAGCGTGGGTTGTGGCTGCCATTGCTCAGTGAAAATGTTTGTGGCTTTTGTTTTTTTCAGGTGCAGCGTTCTCAAGATCGAGCCTTTCAGTCCACAGTGACTGTAGCAAAGAAGAAATACCGATCATCACTTTGGTTAGTGAGCGTTTAGGTTCTGTGTTCTGTTTGAGATCACTTTCAGTCTCACCATTGTTCATTAGTATTAGTAAACAGGCCAGTTACCTTCCATCTGTTTATCCATCTATCTGAATTCCGTCTCCTGAGTCCTTTTGAAGAGGAGCAGCAACGGTTTTCCAAACTCCCTCAGGATGAAGGAGCTCCTCCCTTTTATCTGCGACTGAGTCCAGCCACCCATCTGCTCACATCCAGAATATTGTTCTTTCAGTCATGATCCAAATCTCACAGCTGTGGCAGGGTATCCGCAGGTCCTTAAAAAGTCTTAAATTAGCTTTTCCAAATTTAAGGCCTTAAAAATCCTTAAAAATGACAAATAATACTTGAATACAGTTTCCAAAGGGCTTAAATTTTCAAAGACCCAATAAACAAGATTATTTTACTTTTATCAAATTTTCGTGAATTTCTAGTTAGTCTTCAGCATTTTGTGTGTATGATGTTGGTGTAAGCAGAACCGTACACATTCAGTTGGTTGTGAAAGGGGGCTATTTTTAGATGAACACATTAGCTGGTTAAACTAGTGGGAGCTTGCGCCATGGGGAAGTGCAAGTTTAATGGTAACTGGATGGTTAATCCCATGTTCGCAACGTGGTTAGCACCGGTTCCAGGCAATAGCTGTAAATTAAAGCTTAAATTTAATTTTAAAAATAGCTTAAATTTGGTCTAAGTGGCCTTAAAAAAGGTCTTTAAAAGTCTTACATTTGGCTCCCTTAAACCTGCAGGTACCCTGTGTGGGTGAAGGTGTGAACATAAACGGACCAGTAAATGTAGAGCTCGGCCTGAAGATTGTACTTGTGAGTTAGTCTGGGTTGGATTGGTCTGGGTTAGATTAGTTAGGTTTGTTAGCTCACACGACAGATGCTGTTAAACATGAAACGTATCTTACCTGTTAGACCTGTAGATGGCATCCTTCTGCCATAACACACATCACTGTACCGTAACCATTTAACTATTTACCATGCTAGCTAATATGGTGTGGTGTTTTATGGTAAAAATGAGTCAGTTTTTAGATCTTTTGGTCTATTCTTCAGAGTTACAGCACCTCCAGCATTTTGGGGAAACCCCGTGAACAACAGGTCCAAACTTCCAGAACTCAGCCTGAATCTCCTCAACCTCATGTTGCGTTTTCCTCTCTGCTAACTCCATCAGGGAGAAGTCAAAGAAGTTTGCAGAACAAGCTTCTGCTATTGTTTGCCTGCGAGTTTTGGGAATTCCAGAGGGTCGGCTTGGCGAGGATGACTCTGGCCTGGTCTGCAAGAGGAAGAGGGAGGGAAGGTCCAACGGTAACAGCGAAGAAGAGAGGGGCAAGAAGCTACACGTAGAAGCAGAGGCCTCAGAGCCTGCAGCACCGGCCGAGGGAGAAGGTCCAAACCATCCTACACAGTTAGCGGGGACTTTATAAGGACCCGGTCAGACCCCAGCTGGGACAGAAGCAACAAACATCTTTAAGAGACGGATACAAAGACTTTTTATTTAATGCTGAAGGGAGACGTCATCAGAACTGTTCATGAATTCTGTTGAGGATCAGCTCAGCCTGCAGTTCTGCTTCATCTGACATAAAACCACATTTTAGTTTTGAGCTTCAGGTGTGGAAGAAAAACCAACAGAATGACGATGCAGATGTGCTTCTTCAGTTATTCCACAGAACACATCATCTTTGATTCTGATGCTTCTCATAGGAACATTTGCATCTGACTTTCATTCTTCTATTGTTCATTCTTTTTTGACAAAGAACAAAATGTCATTTACTTTACACACACAATACTGGGAAAACGTTTGAATCCACTCCTCACTTCTTATTTATCCATCAGACAGATTTCCTGGAATAACAGTTCTCCAAAGGTTCTGAAGGTCTAAAATGTCTTTCTATGGAACTGAGCTCAGTTTGTGTGTGTGTGTGTGTGTGCGTGTGTGTGTGTGCGTGCAAGCACGTATAAGGCAAGACACAAGTCTTGACAACTCTCCCCTATAAGTAAAGCACATAAAGCTGCAATCATTTCTGCAGTCTTCAGCAATTTTTTTATTTTGTCTTTCTTCACACCTGTTCTCGTGTTTCCTCAGACCTGTGTGAAATCTTACTTCTGTAAAGAACTTCTTTTCTGTTGCTTCATCCTACATTTTCTCTCTACAGCTGTATTTTGGTTTGTATCCAACTGTTACCAGTTACCAGAACCAGCCTGTTTCAGACCCATTTTGACCTGAAAGAAGAAAGCAGCACCAGCGAGGGTTACATTCCATTTAGAGCAGGAGTGTCCAGCCCAGAGGGCCACAGTCCAGCATGTTGTAGTTTCCCTGGTCCAGCACACTTATTGCAATGGCTGAATTACCTGTTTCGCAGGTCATCAAGCCCTACCGAAGCTTGTTAACCCTCTGGAGGCAGGCATTGCAGATGTGCAACGTTAAAACCTACCTACCTGGTTACTCTACATATGTATTTCATGAGAAACTTTTAATTCGGAAGTACCCCTGAAGGACTTAGTTATTCGTCCTTTTATCAAAACTTACTTTGAGCCTGAGAGGGTTAATTACGTACATAATGGAACAGCAGTGGCTCAGGATGTAGAGTGGGTCGGTCTAGTAATCGTGGTTGCTGGTTAGATCCCGGCTCATCCTCTCATTGTGTCCTTGGGTAAGACACTTCACCTGCCTTGATCCACCTGCTCAGTGTAAGTTTGTCTGGTGCTTTAGAAACTGGGAAACCTCTAAAATATGCTGGATAGGGGTCCTCAAGGGCTGGGCTGGGCACCACTCATTTTGAAGAAACTTAAATGGAATGCAGCTGAACATTTTTATCAGAACAGCTGCAGGAATAGATTCCAGCTGTAAACAATTAAACTGAACACATATCCAGATGTGTGTCTGAAAACCTGATGTAAGCATGTCGCATCAGGACAATTACAAAAAATCTGATGATTTTAAATAGAACAGGTGTTTGTGCACGTGCGTGCGCAGGACAGGTGAAGTCATTCCTGGACCGTGTGACCCTGAACTGCATATAATGGTGGGTATGGATGATATGTTTCAGGGCTACTAGACTCCCAATTAATTATGTCGATCCTAGAGTTTCCGAGGGAGCATGAACGCAGCAGCAGGCTCAAGCTAAAACTTCACGGTGGAGAAGTTGGTTCTGAAGCAGGATGTTACAGGTTCGGTTCCGCTAAACGGACAGCTTTTATTTAGTGCAGATGTGTTTGTAAAAGCTCCAAGCGGAGGGATTGTTGTCGGCGCTTCGGTTAGACGGAGTTCTGCTTTCTCTCGGATGGACCCGAGAGGCGGCGGTTAAACGGATCCCGGTGTTTCCATCAAGCTTCTCTAAGTCCAATGTCTACTGAAAACGGTGCAGACGAACTGGACTTCACCCTCTTGTTTGGGGAGGACGGAACAAAGACAACAGGTAAGACGAGTCGGGCTGAGCCAAATCAAGCTAAAGCAGTTAGCAAAAGTTACGGAGGAAGTCGGACATGTTCTTCAAAACATAAACAGGAAAACCAAGTTTCTGCCAAACGCCTGGTACTGTTAAGACCAGAGCTAATATACGGTTAGCAGCTTCTGTCGGGACAGCTCAGATACGGCCACGTTATCGTGACGTCACATTAAACAGACTGGTGACAGCTGTGGAGGATGTTTTTATCTTGTTCGGCTGACTTGAGACACTCCTGAGTTTATCAGTAGTACCTTTATGTACAGTGGCGGTTCTACATCGAATTACTCCCCGGGCGAGGCCCCCTTTGAGCGCCCCCAACCGCCCCACCACCACCACCACACCACCCCACCTGCACGAACACACGCATGTTTTCTACAAACAGGCATGTTTTATTAGAACGACTATTGAACATTCATTTTTCTAAGTTGCACTTATTTACATTAATTACTATGAAGTTGTCAGAATGTAAAGCAATATACATTATATACTGTATCAAAATATATAGAATCAAATATACAAAAACAAACAATAACTAAATATTAAGAATATATGAACATAATAGATAATAAATATTCTAAATAGCAAAAATATTTCACACATAACAAACTAAAGATAATCACTACAGCATTGCACTTAGAACAGAAAACAAACTAAAATTAAAACCTAACCTTGATGCAATGTCATCAATAATGTCATCATATGAAATCTGCTCCCCTACTGAGTGATTGATACTAATCAGAGCCAGGTTAGTGAGCCGCCCCTGAAACATAGGTGACCTCAGGTATGACTTGATCAAGTTTTGAAAAGCTCCTCTCAGCTTGAGCCACAGTGACTGGCAGAGCAGTCCAAAAGTTGGGGTAGATCTCCAATAGATCTTTATCATGATCCATAATATTTTAGAATTGCCTCTGAAATTGTAATTTAAACTGACATAAAAAAAACTGTAGACTACCAAAAATGCCAACATTTACAGAACAAATCATGTAAAAATAATCAGTGCAGCCATCTGCAATAAATAAACAGGAGAGTTAGTGGTGACTGGGGAGTTTTCTTCTGCTTGTAGAGTTCTTTTATTTATTATTATGTGAACATGATCAACATGTGTTAGTTGTTGTTCAGGCAGGCCACAGGCTGCAGTGAGCATTTAACAAATCCTAGTTTGAATCAGTAAAAAACGATTCAAGGACTTTTTTCGAACCATTTGAATATTCGTTTCAATATTTCAGCCCTATTAGCTCTGTTAGCAACTAGTTGACCGCATTTAACCGTTAAACATGCATCATGCAACATGCATCATGAGAGCTACATACCTTTATCTTTCTCCTCTTTTTTTCTTTTTTTTCCCCCTGAATGGGGGCACCTGGTGGTTTTAGCCTTTTTATGTTCATCTCTTCTGTTTGGCTCCTGACTCAGAAAGTTTCCTTTAGTCAGGACTAAACTATTTGACCTTGATGGGGGTGTGACCACAAAATCGTTTTGTTTTTCCTTTTTTTATTCGGCCATTTCACACAATTCAGAGAAACCTGAAAGAATGATAGGCCTGTGTTTATGATATTATGAATGAAATATGGAAGAACGTTAAGATGTGATTGACTTTAGCCATGTTAATACAGTTGATTCAGCCCCTGCACGCTCATTTCATTTGGGAAAGACGCAGAGGTGAATTCCCCCGCCGCACCCCTCCCCTTCCTGTTCTTCATACACACACGGTGCACGTGAACGTTCTCAGTCAGCAGGAGTATCGCGCACCTGCAGCTGCAGGGGGCGCCAACTTGCTGTTTCCAATCCAGACACTGTCATATGACAGATAATAGAAAACCTCGGTGCGGCGCAGATTTCCTTTTTTTTTTTTTTTTTACTCAGCGCTTGTGCGCCCCTTTTGTGTCATGAAAAAATGCCGCCCCGGGCAATTGCCCTGTCTGCCCGTGCCTAAAACCGCTACTGTTTATGTACCCAAGTGTCACGGCCGTGGTAATGTGTACTTATACACGTATGTACTAGTGTAAGTATGGGGTATGTGTGTACAAACATCTATAGATGTTTTTACACAGTGAAATATCTATCCATTCATTTTCGTCTGCTCATCCGGGTCAGGGTCAGCCCATCAGAGAGGCCCAGACTTCCCTTTCCCAAACCAGCGGAGAGACATAGGCCCTCCAGCATGTCCTGGGTCTTCCTTTAGGTCTCCTCCCGGTGGGACATGCCCAGAAAACCTCACCAGGGAGGCATCCTGACCCAGACCCCCGAGCCACCTCAACTGGCTTCTCTCGATGTGGAGGAGCAGCGGATCTACACTGAGCCCCTCCTGGATGACTGAGCTTCTCATCTTTAAAAGAGAGCAGACACCCTGCAGAGAAAACTTCATACTTCCCTCATTCAAGAACAAGAGATACTTAAACTCCTCCATTTGGGGCAGGACTGTTTCTGACTTGGAGAGGTCATTCAGCCCTTTTCTAGCACAACAACATGGTCTTGGATTTGCAGGAGTCACTACAGCCAAAGTTGGTCTGATGAAGTCAGCAGACCACACCCTCTGCAAAATGCAGGGACTTGATCCTAAAGCCTGGGACACACAGAAGACGGATGTGCTGCGCCACGTCACACCCGGGCAGGTATTTAAAAAAGAAGTTACTGAGATTGGCTACACGGGGAGCGCAACGCCACGTCCCACTGAGGTGCTGAAGATAGCGACAGTTCTACTTCAAGCAGCGCGGCTGTTTACAACAGACATTACGACACGGAACGACACACACACCCAACCAAAGCCACCAAAACATGGATGAGGAGCTTATAAGTGTTACTTGATGACAGTATTGATAACTTTAAAGTACTATTAATCTTACTTAATTAATAGCTTACTTACCCATTTTTTATGACCTTGTTGTCAAAACACAACAAGTCTGATCACTTTCCGCCTCCTGTTCTCAAGTCCCGCGTGATGTGACTATTGCACTATTTTCCAAGAAGCGCTCAGCGGCGTAGCGATTCCTGTGTGACCATTTGACTTCCCAAAACCGCGGCGCAGTGCATCTGTCTTCTGTGTGCCCCAGGCTTTAGACCATCAAACTTGATCTCCTCAGCACCTTGGCTGTGCCTATAAATCCTGTCCATAAACATTAAGAACAGAATCATGACAAAGAGTCCAACTCTCACCAGGTACAAGCCCAACTTGCTGCCAATAAGTCAGAGTGCAGACCTAGCTCTGGCACCGATCATACCGGGACCTAATGGCAGTTTCACATCTGGACCAGCATGGACCGGGCTGGGTGGCGTCTGTCTGAGAACCACACACACCTCTCAGAAATGGGGAAATCTCCGAGCACGTGGGAAGGGGAAAAGATGCGCGGAAAAGTCTGTGGTGTCTCCCTTAAACAAAGTCTGCAGTGAAGCTCAAGGCGTGTGTGTGTGTGTGTGTGTGTGTGTGTGTGTGTGTGTGTGTGTGTGTGTGTGTGTGTGTGTGTGTGTGTGTGTGTGTGTGTGTGTGTGTGTGTGTGTGTGTGTGTGTGTGTGTGTGTGTGTGTGTGTGTGTGTGTGTGTGTGTGTGTGTGTGTGTGTGTGTGTGTGTTCCTCACAGCAGTGAGTGAGAGAGGCAGTTGCTCCAGCTTCAGTCTGAGGCAAAGGTCAAGGTAACTTTATTAATACCCGCATGTAAATTTGATTTGCCATGTGACACGAGAATTAGCGCCCAGTTACACACACAGTCACAAAAAATACACACATCAATAAAAATATAAAATCAATACATGAATAAATAAAAATAAAATCACGTAAAATGGCCACGCCAGACTCATTTCTTATTGAGAATCGTTACTGCCTCAGGAATAAAGCTCCTTTTATACCTCTTGGTCCTGCACTTAGGCACAATAAATCTCCGTCCTGATGGCAGGAGAGCAAGCTGGGCATGCAGTGGGTGGCCCGTGTCCCTAACAATAGCTTTGGCAATTCTGTCTACCTGCCCACTGTACAGTTGTGCTACACTTTTCACTTGTTTTCCAAGCAGACGACCCGACCACTTTACTATCCTTTTGTTTAAGATTTGCCTGGCCAAACCATGAGGCTAAGGAAAAGGATAAAACACTTTCAATAAAAGAACAATAAAACATGGACATTATAGTCCTGCCCACATGGAATGAGGACAGTTTTCTAAGGCAGTACAAACGCTGCTGGCCTTTCTTACCCACAGCATCACAGTTTTCCTCAAAATTCAGCTCCCTATCTATAATTGTCCCCAGATATTTATATGATTTCACCTGCTCAATAGTTTGACCTTTGATTATGGAAAGATCATGCTGTTGTTGAGGCTTCCTTCTAAAATCAATGATCATATCTTTAGTTTTAATTACATTAAGTTGTAGATATGATTCATCACACCAAGAGATAAAATCGTCAAGAACAGGTCCATGGCTGTATTCCCCTTCTCCTAGGAGACTTACAACTACAGAATCATCAGCATATTTAATAATTGTCCTTCTCTCATGTTTGCTTTGGCACATGTTGGTGTATAAAATATACAACAAGGGGGACAAAACACAGCCCTGAGGAGATCTGGTAGACACAGTTTTCTTATCCGACAGGGTACTATTCACTCTGACCTTTTGTGTTCTGTTGATCATAAAATCTAGTATCCACCCAAGCATGCTTTTACTCAGGTGAAACTGTTCCTCTAGCCTATTAACCAAAACATGAGGCTGGATTGTATTGAAAGCGGACGAAAAGTCCACAAAGAGGAGTCGAGCATGAGTTCCTACTAGGTCCAGATGATGAAAAAGCATATCCAACAGAGTGACCGTTGCATCCTCCACACCCCTCCCAGCCTGATATGCAAACTGTAGAGGATCCAGCAGTCGCTGTGTCTGCTTTAAAAGCTCGCATCTAACCAGCTTTTCAAAGATTTTCATTAAAATTGAAGTTAGAGCAACAGGGCAGAAATCGTTTAAAATACCTGGATGTCTCACCTTAGGAATCGGTACAGTTTCTGCATCCTTCCATAGTTTAGGGACCTTTTGTAACCGTAAAGATTCATTGAAAATATGGCGAAGAATAGGTGTCAGCTGGTATGCACAGAATTTAAGTAAGCGGCCACAAATGTCATCTGGTCCTCGGCTCTTGTTTATTCTAACTGTCCTGATAGCCCTACCTATGTCCTCCATGTCAACTTTAAAATGCTCTCTATCCTTACATTTCTCCCTCAGGATTTCTCGTTCCCCGCTAAAATCCAGAACGTCAAACCGACATTATAAACTGTTCAGGGCATTAGCTAGTTCCCTGTCAGTGTTAAAAGGGTCTAGACAGATGGTTGTGTACTATGCCTCAGAGCCATGTCCTGCAATAATTTTCATGCTAGTCCATGCCGAACCAAGTTTATTTGCTGCCATTTTGTCCTCCAACTGTCTCCTATATTCATGTTTAGCCTTTGTATTTTCTCTTTTTTTAACAGTATGTTAGCCCTCTGTAATTCAGCCACTGACCCCTGTTTAAAAGCCTCATTTTTCTCCTTTATACACAATCTTACTGCTTTTGTGACCCATGGTTTGTTGTTTGGATATATCCTGACACATCTATGGGGTATTATCATATCACGACAAAAAGCCATATATGAGCAGGTTACATCAACCAACATGTCAAAATCATTTCCACATGACTGAACAAAGACGTCCCACTCTGTACAGTCAAAACATTCCTGTAGGTTAAACACCGCCTCCTCAGACCAGGTGCTCACGTCCCTGGTCCTTACTTTCTCTCTTTTAAACATAGTCTTGTAGTTTGGCAAGAGATGCACACAGTTATGATCTGAAGATCCCAGAGGTGGAAGAGAGAAGGATTTATAAGCATTCTCTATAGACCCGTAGCACATGTCCAGAGTTCTGTCCTTCCTAGTAGAACAGGTCACGTACTGGTACAAGTTTTTAAGCGTCTTACCTAAATTCACATGATTAAAACCCCCCAGAATGAAATTGGGCGCATCTGGGGATATTGACTGCAGTCTCTGCACAGTGTCAAAGATAGTGCTGGAGGCTAACTGAGCATTTGCTTTCGGGTGAATATACACCATAGTAAAAAAGAGTTGCGGGAACTCCCGCGGCAGGTAGAAGGGGCGCATTGAGACTGAAAGCAATTCTACATCCGGGTTGCAGATTCTTTCATGTATCTTGATTGATTTGCAGTATTGTTGGTTTACGTATAAACATACCCCTCCGCCTTGCTGTTTCCCCGTCAACTCAGCCTGTCGATCCAAACGAAGCAGAGCTCCGAAGCCATCAATCGCCAGGTCCGAATCCTGTTCTTGATGTGTAAGCCATGTTTCCGAGAAAGCCAGAATGCCGCACTGTCCAAAGTCCTTCTGATATCGGACGCATGCATGTAATTTGTCCGTTTTTTTCCTCAAGGATTGAACATTTCCCATAATGATTGAGGGTAAAGGAATGCAATTTAGTCGGCACTTCCTCATGCGGACTCGCACTCCACCGCATTTTCCACGTTTCCTTCTCATCCCAGAAACATCATGGCTTGATCTTCCGTTATCCCCGGACTTCAACCGATGCAGCACCAGATCCGATTCAACTGTCTTGCCTGTCGATCTCAGCTGTAGCAGCATCTCCCTGGAGTAGAGTTGCCTCCCCGCCATAACAGCTCCATTCCCTCCGGCAGCAAACAGCCACGCAATCAAAATTCCCAGCGCAATCAACCTGCATAAATCCATCTTATCACCGTGAGAAGGATTTAAGGTTAGCTGGGGCACAAAGATTGTATTAAAACGCTCCAAAAAACCCACAAAAACCCACTCAACCAGGACGCCAATCTCTCACACAGCTGGTCGCAGCGTGCGCATGCGCCCGAACTCATCAAAGTTAACTTCTCGGTATCCAGAACGGTAATAAATCGCACATGTGAGGCACCCCTTAACTGTAGGCATGAATTTCAGCCGGTCAATCAGTTGACAGTGGGTGTGTTGGACCAGTTCAGCTGGAAGCAGACCGCCTTGGTATGATGGCTGGAAAAACAACCAGTTGAGCATGGTACATTTTTTAACTCAGAAGTACCCCTGAAGGACTTAGTTGTTCATCCTGTGAACACTTTAAAAGCTACCTCGTCCGGTCCGTGCTGGCCCAGATGTGAAACTGCCATAAGTCTGTATCAAGGGGCCTACTTCCGGAGTACATACCCACCCACCCCCCCTCCCCACTCCCCCCCAACAGGACTTTTCTTCTTCCAGCTCTTGGAGGGTGCAGATGCTTTTCTTCTCCTCTCCTCCATATCTTATCCTTAAGGCCTTTGTCTGTCTGTGTGTGCTGGGTGCACGGCTGCTTCTGCATTTTTTCTGGAAACTGAAATTCACTAAAATGGATCTCGTCAGTTGGTCACTCAACGCAGTTGATCAAATTTTTTCAATGATGAGAACGGGAGAAGGGGCTCCCGGATGCCTCTCCAGGACAGACCAGCTCTCTGTGGAGGACTCTGAAGATGTGTGGATATTCGTGGTGTTGGTGTCGGGTTTCCTGCTGATCGGCATTGGAGGCTACCTGGCTTACCGGGAAATTAACGAGCTGTCGAGGAATATTGGCCGGATCCCGGAGCTCAGAGATGGATTGCACCGCGCTGTGAATTCACAGACTCTCATAAATTGTCGAGATTAATCGTGAGCTTGGGACTTTGGCTGAGATTCATTCATTGGCACAAAGATGGATGCCATCAAGGAGAGAATGGACGAATCAGCACGGATTAGGATAGTTTAATGTCCATTACTGGGATTTTGAGAGGTTGAGGACCAACAAACTGTAAGACAGAGAGGAAATTATCTCTGTCTGGCCCCAAAACAATTTCTAATAGGAATCTGGCGTCCTTGAGCCTTCAAGGCTACAACGAACCCCCCCCCCCCCCCCCTCAGAAGATATATGGAATGTGCCGTCGCTATGGCAACTCAACTCTATCTCCTATCCCAGCCTGGGCAGGACTGCGGGAATGCCGCTGAAACGTTCCAGGATCACTGCAACCCTCCAACCCTCAATGCTCCTCCCCCTATCCACACTGAGGTGACATGCGCTGCTTCTGTCGTGGCTGCAGGAACTGAAGTGGGGATAGTCCCAACCCACCACCCCACCTAGTGGACACTTATGTTGTGCAATGTCTGAAGTCTGTTGCATATCTGTTTGAGGTGGGGTTTTTTGCAGAGCAAAGCTGCCCTCCCTATGGAGGGTAACTCTGAAGTGCCTTTTTTTCCTCTCCACCTGAACCAGCCCTCATGTAAACCCCTCTTATCTCTATTGGGGTGGCGCGACTCAGGGTTGCGAATGACCGCTGTCACCAATTCTTGTCATGTGTCTTGCCCATGTATGTCTGATTTCTGAATTGTGTGTACTGAAACTCTTACTTTATTAATCCCAGAGGGAAATTATCTTTGATTTGATTTGATTGAGGGATACGATTTAACGTTTCCTTTAAATCTGCACAACACATGAAGACTGGTTGGGCTTAGTCCAATAGAACAGGGGTATTTAATTCCAGGCCCGGAGGGCCAGTGTCCAGGGATCTCATTTATCAAACATTGGTAGAATCCTTACTAAAACTGTACTAAAGCTCAGCAAAAAAAAAAAAAAAAAGTACTTACACCAAATAGGTTTGTGATCTATCAAAAATGGAGTACGCACAGCTGCATGCTATCTCCGCTTCATAAATCAGAAACCATCTAGAAAGGCTCTCAGGTGCATTTTAGTTACATCCCGCCCTCACCACGCCCACTAACCCCCAAATTCCACTACCTCCGCTCCGCTGCGCTGCGCTCCGCTCCGCTCCGACACGAACGCCGGAGCTAAATCGGTCCCGTTGTAGTCAATCAGAGCAATTCCACTACTGCGGCCGTGCTCCGGCAGTGCGGCGCCGTGCGCCACCCTCTGTTCCGGAGTCCGGCAAAAATAGAATCGATCCTATTTTCGCCGGACGCTGGCGCACCTCCGCAGTAAATGGACAGAAATCACAACGGCCCAACAGGAAAAGGAGCAAGCACAATTTCCGTTTTTCACAATAAATCGATAAACAAAAGGCATTTTTTGTTTCATATGCACAGATTTAACAACTTTTAACCACTATCAATGGCGGCTGAAGTTTAAATGCACAAAATTAAGCCATAAATACAGTAGGGATGCACCGATGGATTGGCATTTGATCGTAATCGGCCGATAGCGCCCCTATCGGTTTTGATCGGAATTTTCAAAATAGATCAAAGCAAACCGATCAGGTAGGGTTGTCACGGTAACCAGTGTAGCGGTAAACCCCGGTAAAAAAAAAAAAAAGAAAAAGTTGACAATAATAATAACCGTCTTGTTTTTAAAAAAAACTATATTATCTTGGTGGGTTTACCGTGGCTGCGGTGTAGGCGCGGTGACCCTTACCAGCCACCGTATCATCGGCTGAAGTTGCCGGCGGCACGTGCACGCTTTGTTTACAACAAAACTTTCTTGAAGCTAAAGCTGAAATAATGGTGAAAGGAGGAGACGGCAGCACTCAGGAGGACATTTATTATCCCTCAAAGAAGACAAAGTCGGAAGTACGGGCATATTTTAGATATTTGAAGAATGCCGAGGGAGTTTATAGAAGACGGACGGACGGCTATCCTGTTTGCAGCGCGAGCAGAAAAAGTGTCTGTGAAAGGCAGCAACGCTTCAAATCTCATGACACATCTGCGTGACCATCACCCACAACTCTACAGTCAACGCAAGGCAAGTTAACGTTAGCGTTTTAGCTAAAATGCGTGATCCGAGGATTTGGGTTGAGGGAGAATGCAACGAGTCGCTATATAAAGCAGCCGCAGCGCCGCTACCTGCATATAAACCGTGTCGCGGACACCCCCATGTTGAAATGACGCTATGCATTACGGGGCTCCCAGGGGCAGATAAGAGTTGGTCTCTCTCCGAGAATAATTATGAATTTAACAACGATTACTGCCTGATGACATTTTCCCACATCTGCAAAGCTCACTGGAAGGACACAAACCGAGGACAATATTCTCCTGATATAGGGTTTATTACTCAAGTAAGGGTAAAAAAGTATCTGATTAGAAGGCTACTTGAGTACTGAGTATCATCTGATCTAATATTTTTAAAATGATGACATCAAACAGACATAAAATAAGAAGTTATGGACAAATATTGGTATTTTAAAGGCTAAAGGGGAAACATGTAAACAAATGAACAACATAATTACAAAATAACACATTTTAGGCAAAATTTAGACACAAACTGAGGACAATATTTCCTGACATACAGGGTTTATTTAATTGTGTGAAAATGTAGCACGTTTAAAAAAATACCGCGATAATACCGAAAACCGTGGTAATTTTGGTCACAATAACGGTGAGGTTAAATTTTCACACCGTGACAACCCTAATACAGACCATTTTAGATTAGGTTACATTTCCTTTATTCCCAGATTATGTAGTTTGTAGCACTCATTATAATGTTGTAGAAAATTCCTGGCCAATCCACGGTATCGGTATCGGTGATCAGCATTCTTTGATATCGGTATCGGTGATCGGCAGCAAAAAACCTGATCGGTGCATCCCTAAAATACAGTTTCCACTATCAAAGTAGACACACTTTGTTGATCCAAACATTGCTGATCTCTCAACACAAATGATAGGCAGATTAAACAGCTCATGCCGATGCTTCTCCCACACAACGGGTGTTTGGATCTAACTTCCGCGTTTATTGCTCGGACTGTATCGCAAGATCTCGAAAATCCCGCGCATGCTTGTTTGCTCTCCTCAGGTCTCCGCACCGGAGCGGAGCCGTTGTAGAGCGGGTACCAGTAAAAATTGAGTTCGGAAGCGAGCTGCTGCGGAAGGCGGGGGCGGACCGGAGCGGAGCTGAGGTAGTGGAATTTGGGGGTTACTGCCATAAATAGTCAGTGCAAAGTGCCTTGTGGATCTCATGCATATAGGGCTTTGGAGTTGACGTCACGCCGCAGTGCATTGTGGGATCGCGGCGCCATGACAGTTGGCCAGAGAGCTAAACAAGCACACAGTGTTGGAGTGTTGGAATCGGGAGTGATAGAATCATGCTCAAAATCAGCGCAAAAAAAAAGGGCTGTATCGCGACCGATTGTGCCCAGATGCCAAGAGAAGGTACTTTGAAAAAACTGCTTGCTTCGGTAGTGTGGACCCATATGAAATAACGAGGTGGAGTGGTAACCCAGACGATCTTCCGTCTTTGTCCTATCCCGATATCTTCGCATAGCTTGTCTGTGGAGTAAGCGCATACACAGCGAAGCAGTTTAAGAATTATAAATCCCTGGAGGCCCACATCCAATTCACGAATGGCTGGGTGCAAGATTTGTCCGTCTTTAAGCCTCCACGCTGCGAGTGTGTTGTCATTAAGACAAAGGTAAGTCGCTTTGAACATGATAACTTTCTAAACAACTTCCTTGTTACAGTTTTTGATTTGCATGTACAGCCAACCCATCTATATTGGCCTTGGTTAATTACAGACTTAATATTATAAGTGATTTTTGTGTGTTTAAGGTCCTGCACTCACGACTGAATGAAACTGCATTACAGCCATGGGTCATTGTGAGCTCCAATGGGAGGGTTGAGGCTGCTCACTGCACATGCATGGCCGGAGTGGCAGAGACCTGCACCCATGTCGCTGCTCTGTTGTTTAAAGTCGAGGCTACAGTGTGTATCAGAGGAACCAAAACTGTAAGAGACGAGCCTGCATATTGGGTATTGCCTGGAAAAATGACCAAGATACAGCCTGACATTGTACATAACATTGACTTCTCCTCAGCAGCAGCCCAAAAACTTGTTCTTGATGAAAACATAAACACACCATCTGCATCGAGAGGCAAAAGGAGGCGATCGCAAAAAAGGCACATTCCTATTGCAAGGCTGGAGGATTTGTCACCATTACTCGATACGCTGCAGAAGCACAGCAAAGCAGTGACTTTGTGTGGAGTCAAACTATTACACCAACTACACTACAAATTCACCTACATTACCCCAATCCCTAGTGTGTTTACACAACAGAGAAGCTGAGTCCCTTGGCCTTCTGGATCTTCAGGTGCACTGTCTAAAGTTTCTTACGGCAGCAAGTGTTACAGAGGCGCAGGCAGCAGAGATTGAAGCACAGACTAGATCATAGCACATGATACCTGCATGGTTTCTCTTGCATGCAGGGAGAATCACAGCTTCGGCTATGCATGCTGTTTTGGCTACAAGTTTGGACACTTCAGCCCATAGTGTTGTGAATCGTGTGTGTTACCCAGAAAAGACCTTTTCTACTGTGCAAACAAGTTGGGGTGTCGAGCATGAAGAGGATGCAAGAAAGGCCTACACCGAGATAATAGCATCAAATCACCGCAAGCTGCAGGTGCGTTTATGTGGTTTCTGTGTGAACACCAATTTTCCAGAAGTAGGAGCATCTCCAGACGGACTGGCAAAATGTGACTGTTGTGGAAAGGGGTGCTTGGAGATAAAGTGTCCTTTTAAACAACGAATGGCCAGCATTAAGGAGGCTTTGGCTGCACAGGACAAAGACTTTTGCTTGGAGGTAGCTGCTAATGGTCTTCAGTTGAAGCAGGCGCACCCATACTACTGTCAGGTACAAACACAAATCTTTGTTACGGGCGCCAACCACTGTGACCTCGTTGTGTGGACACAGAGAGACCTTGCTGTGATCCGCATCTTTCCTGCTGTGGATTTCTGGAAACCGCGCTTAAAGCAAGCACAAGAGCGTGTCTTCCTGAACTTGTTGGGAAATACTTCTCGAAACAACGTGCTGCTCTAAATAGTCTGTAATGTTTCATGTTGTGTTACAAGATTGATCACAGCTGTGTGTGGGATGTAAATTGTTTGCATGTTCTTTTTAAAGCACTTGCTAAATACATGTGAAAAGATCAATAATAAAAAAACAAATATACTATTCTTTCTTGTTTTATTAAAACAACTTTACACGAAGTACAACTATTTACAATGTACTGTACATTCAAAAAACAGCTGTAACAATACTCAACAGGAGCAAGTGTCATTTGGCCCTGGTTTGACAACCACACTGGGGCACATATTAACAAAAACACAGCAAACCTTAACGATTTTATCAAGAAGTGTTGTGTCTTCACCCTCACATGATAAGAGTAATCTGATTGGCATTGTAGTGTGTAACATTTTGTACTTGTTGCGCAAAGTACCTATTACTCGCTCAACGTGAATTCTCAGGTGGGCAATTGCTCTTGTTTGTTCAACGTCCCTGGCCTCAAGTTGAGAGTAGCCTTTTGTGAAAGCTGGAATCTTGACCTCCGCACACATCATTCCTACAGCATCTCAGATGTCAAAGCCTCTGTCTGCCAATACTATGTCCCCTGGTAACAGCTTTTGAAGAATGCCACATCTCTCTGTGATGTGTTTATCTGATGCACGACCCCCCCCCCCCCCCATCCCCTGGAAATGAAAGAAATAGCTCCACGGGGTGTAATCCCGATGAGGTATTTTATAGTGTGTGTACACTTGTAATGGGAGTGTGTTTGTGCACGTGCCTTTAAATTTGATGGTCGTTCTGTTCGAATCTCAAAACAGTCAACTATGATGGCCACTCGTTTTCCAAAGGTTACAGTTAACTGTGGAGGCATTGTGGCCTGCAGACAATGCCTCTCGGGCCAGTGCACCAGTGCTCCTAAGCAGGCATACATCAATGGTATCGGTGAAGACAGAAGACAGTGTTTTGTGGAACACAACGAATAGATGGCAAAGATGCTGGACTTGAAGATCAAGTCTCAGACGCATTAGTGTGAGTAAGAGCATTTGGAAACCTGTCAGTTTCTTTGATATTGGCAGGAAGTCTTTGACAGTGCTGAAGAGGGACATGAAGACAGCATAACAATGTAGACCAGTGTAATATCTTACTTTTTCGGTATTGTCCTTTAAGAAAGTTTCATTCAGCTCTGTCTTTTGCAACTGTGCTCGAAGCAGTCTGTTCTCCTCCAACAGCTGGTTTATTTCAGCTCTGCCCTGTTCCGTGCACACACAATCCTTCGTCTGCCCTTCAGTTTCTGTGACGCTGTCACTCCCATCACCACTGTCCACATTTGGAGCTGGTACGTCAACCTCCACTTGTCCAACACAACTGCTGTCAACTGCCTCCACGACATGGTTATCTTCTTCTGTCTGACCTTCATTGATCATCAAGCCTGTAAGATAAAATAAGGTGCATAGACATAAGGTTAATGTACACCAATATTCCAATGACAGTTGTGTGATTCATCTTTGAGTTATTTGCGGGTAACTGTACAATAAGTGCAATTTAGTATGTTTGGGGGGGGATCTGCAATGTGTGCTCTTTTTCACTTCCGTTGCATATGCCTTGCGTGCCAATCGGAGTCCGATACAGTTATGTCGTCATGGCCCATATGCAGTGTTGGTGCCCAGTCTGGATTTGTTACATCCATTTCATATGCTGGGTTGGGGGGGGGAGTCTTGTTCTGTGTAAAAATGAAGCAGTACAAGTGATAATGCTGCAGGATTTCATAATTTTAGCCTTCTCAGCAGCAGCACTGCAGGTGCTCTCCATGTCCAAAACGTGCGTAAGCCAGGTCCTTAGTCAACTTAAAGTTGTGCACATTTTTCCACTAAGTTTTCTTTCATAAATCCCAAAGTTTGCATGGAAAGTTGCTTACGCAGTTTTCCGACCCCGTTTTGTGTGTAAGCAAGCTTGATAAATGAGGCCCCAGCACATTTGAGTTGTTACTCTGCTCCATCACACTTGATTCAGTGGTTAAATCACCTGTGCAGCAGCTCATCATGCTCTGCAGAAGCCTGCTGATTGAAATCAGGTGTGTTGAAACCTAAAATGTTCTAGATAGGCAAGGCAGCTTTATTTATAGAGCACATTTCAAACACTGGGCAATTCAGTGTGCTTTACACTTGGCATGAAATGGCACAACAACAACAACAACAAACACGAGAACACAAATTAAAATATACACAGATAAAATTATAATTTAGAGCTAAAAGGAAGACAGAATTAAGGTTGAACAATTACATCACAGTACAGTGGAGACGATGCAGCATAAGAAACAATTCATTCAAAGGCTGATGAGTACATTAGGGTTTTAAGTTTTGATTTAAACAACACTAGATTTGGGGCACATCTGAGGTCCAGGGGAAGCTGATTCCATATGTGAGCAGCATAGTAACTAAAAACATCTTCACCCTGTTAGGTTCTGACTCGAGGTTCTACCAGCTGATTGTTAGCTAAATATCTCAGGGCCCTATTGGGTGTATATACAGGAATGAGATCTGACATGTATTTTGGTCCTATGCTATTGAGTGATTTATAAACTAGTAGGAGCACTTTGAAATCTATTCTGTAGTTTACTGGTAACCAGTGTGGGGATCCGAGAACAGGAGTGATGTGCTCTGTTCTCTTCGTTCTTGTTAAGACTCTAGCAGCAGCATTCTGAACAAGCTGCAGTTGCTTCACAGCTTTATTGGGAAGACCAGTTAGGATACCATTGCAGTAGTTCAGCCGGAAGAAATAGGTTTTAGGGTGTGTGTGTGTGTGCCTGGCAAATGGGTTGTGGGATGGGGGTGTAACTGTCACAATTGTTTTTATATTCATGGGGAAGGGATGGGAATATTCATCCAGCTCTGACCTTCAGCTCTTGCTGGGTAGGTTTGCGGCCGAGTGTGAAGTGGCTGGGATGAGGATCAGTACCTCCAAATCTGAGACCATGGTTCTCGACCAGAAAAGGGTGGCTTGCCAACTCCGGGTCGGGAAAGAGGTCCTACCTCAAGTGGAGGAGTTTTAAGTATCTCGGTGTCTTGTTCACGAGTGAGGGTAAGAGGGGTCGGGAGATTGACAGGCGGATTGGTTCAGCGTCTGCAGTGATGCAGACGCTGAGCTGATCTGTCGTGGTGAAGAGGGAGCTGAGCCAGAAAGCCAGGCTCTCGATTTACCGGTCGATCTACATCCCAATCCTCACCTATGGTCATGAGCTTTGGGTAGTGACCGAAAGAACGAGATCACGGATACAAGCGGCCGAAATGAGTTTCCTCCGTAGGTTGCTGGGCTCAGCCTTAGAGATAGGGTGAGAAGCTTGGACAATCGGGAGGGACTCGGAGTAGAACCGCTGCTCCTCCGGATCGAAAGTAGTCAGTTGAGGTGGTTTGGGCATCTGGTCAGGATGCCTCCTGGACGCCTCCCTGGGGAGGTGTTTCGGGCATGTCCTGCCGGCAGGAGGCCCCCGGGTCGACCCAGGGCACGTTGGAGAGGTTACATCTCCAATCTGGTCCGGGAACGTCTTGGGGTCCTGCCGGAGGAGCTGGTGGAGGTGGCCGGGAAGAGGACGGTCTGGAGCTCCCTAGTTGGGATGTTGCCCCCACGACCCGGACCCGGATAAGCAGAGGAAGACGATGACGACTGGATGGGAATATGGGTTAAATTGGGTAATTTTAATCTGTTAAGCACTTTGAGCAGCATTTTCTTTTGAATAAAGTTTGTGTAGAAGTCAAGTCCATTACTCGAACTTCTGAGGCTGTTAGACCAGGACCTGGTTGATGCTCTGTGTTGATCCGATGTTGACTAATTAAATTACTATTTGCTTAAAAAACAGTCTTAAGCGTGGAATTGTTATGATAATGCTTCTTGTTTAATGTTGATTGCATTCCAGGTGAAACAATGATAGGAGTAATTCGCTTACCTTCCCATTCAAACGTCTTCACGCCACAGCGGTCAATAACCTGTTTGCCCTTCCGGAATAGTGCCTGACGCCAACAATACCATACCATACCAATTTTATTTATATAGCACATTTAAACACGGCATGAGAGCCGACCAAAGTGCTGAACAAAAACACACAATAAAAACAATCAAAAATAGAAACTAAATCCATTAAAATCAAGTAATCCAACTCGAAAAGAAAAGGAGAAAGGGAATAAGTTAGACAGAATAAAAAGCCAGAGAATAAAGGTGAGTTTTTACACGAGACTTAAAAAGTGAAAGAGAGGAAGAGAGTCTGATCGGGAGGGGCAAGTGTTTCCAGAGCTTTGGTGCACAAACTGAAAAGGCGCGCTCCCCGCGGGACTTACAGCGAGAGCTAGGGACATGTAGAAGGTGTTGGTCAGCTGATCGGAGGGATCTTGTAGGGACATATGGGTGAATGAGCTCAGACAAGTAGCCAGGTGCTAAGTTATTGAGGGATTTAAAAACAAAAACCAGGATCTTAAACTCTATCCGGAGATGGATGGGGAGCCAATGGAGATTTGCTAAAACCGGTGTGATGTGTTCCCGCTGCCTGGTGCCAGTCAAGAAACGAGCTGCTGCGTTCTGCACAAGCTGAAGTCGAGCGAGAGTGGAGGAGGAGATACCGTACAGTTTTGAGTTAGAGTAGTCGAGACGGGAAGTAATAAATGCATGGACAACTGAATGGAGATGACGCCTTTTTAACATGGGCTTAACTTTAGAGAGACGCCTCAGGTGGTAATAACAGGTCTTAACTACCTGGTTGACATGAATGTCCATTTTTAGTTTAGCATCCATCACAACCCCTAAGTTTGTGACACGGGTTTTCAACCCACTTGTGATAAATGGAAGGGTCAGTTGGGGACTTTGAGAAGTACCAGGGCTGAAAATGATGGCCTCTGTCTTAGCGTCGTTCAGCAAAAGAAAGTTTTCTGACAGCCAGCTCTTCACATCATTGCAGCATTCAACAAGGGGCAGTAAGGAGTCATTAGGCTTCACAGAGGCATATAATTGGCAATCGTCTGCATAAAAATGGTAATCAATGTGGTGTTTTTTAAAATGTCACCCAGGGGCAAAATATATAAATTAAATAAAAGGGGTCCAAGAATAGAGCCCTGAGGAACACCACAAGTCAAAGCTGCAGAGGGGGAGGCAGCACTACCCATCATAACATTAAAGGTGCGGTCACAGAAGTAGGACCTAAACCAGTCTAAGGCAGTCCCCTGGATGCCGACCAGCTGGTTCAGCCGAGTCAGCAGAATAGCATGATCAACCGTATCGAAAGCAGCCGACAGATCCAACAAAACCAGCAATACATTAGAACCAGAGTCAAGGGTTAATAAAATGTCATTAAAAACACGAAGATATCATTTCACTTTCACACACGAATGACGGTGATTTATAGCTCGGTCACGTCCTTGTTACCTACAAGGAAAACCAGCATGTTAACCATATACAGTTTGAGAGAGGATCTGAGAGGGGTGGCAACATTTCCAGCAACACTGAAAACCCTCTCAGACGGTGCGCTCGTTGCACTAACGCACACGTACTTGCGTGCGAGTAAAGGGAATCTCTCCCGGTTGTTGCTCCACCATGTCAGGGGGGTTTCTTTAGGGTGGATGCATTCCTCCTGCAGGTAGCGAGTGAGCTCCAGCTCGGCTCAAACTCTCTTCAGGACGGTTGCAGAAGCAGTGCTTGTCCGGGACTTCAGCAGGTCTCCGAGCCTTTATTATTATTTTTTGCCGCTGGTGGCAGCTCTGTCTCGGCCAAGGACTCTGGCTGCGCAGCAGCTGACGTACTGAAAACCAAAGTGCTCCCAAAGGAGCGAAGTAACGTTTCGTTTTGATACCAGTGCAGCCATCCTTCTCAACATGCATCATTGAGTTGAACCAAGTTCAGTAATCGCTGTGGCCCATGATGCAGCGCTGTGGGCTTCTTCATATTGCGATATTTCATTTTTGCGGTTACCGCGACAGCCCTACCGGATACTAGCAATTTTTCCAAGAAAAAATTTCAAAATTTGAGTGCATTGAGCATCCGAGGTAGTAAGAGAGTGGTGGTCACTGGCTGAAAGAACAGCATTGAGGGTCTGATACAGGACACGCTGGTTGCCAAAGGATGCAGTAATAATATTTGAAAAGAATTTATTACGGGCATCTTTAACTACTTTCTGGTAACGAGCCCAGGTATCTATCATTATTTGGTATGAAATCTGAAGCTTATCCTTTTTCCATCTACGCTCGGCTCTTCTGCACTCACGCCTGACAGATCTGGTAGTTGCACTGATCCAGGGATCCGACCGAACTTTAGAGCGTCTAGGTCTCATAGGGGCTATCTGATCTAGCACAGTAAGGCAGGAAGATTGAAAAAAGTGCAACAAATCATCAGTGCTAGAAGACACCGGCAAAGTGGAAACAAGATCAGTGAAACAATGACATCACTACCTTTATTCCGCCCAGTAATAATGACACGCCCACATATCAATTAAAGCATCAAGACCAAAGAAAACCAAACAACATATTTGGCTCCTATAGTTTGATTGATAGAGAAAGTCGTTCATGCTTTTATCAAAGTCTAGTCTAGTCTGGATAGGACTTTGACTCTTGCTATTTGATGAAAGTGATAAAATGGTGATTTAGTTATAGTCTTTGAAGAAATAGACTCCTCGATGTCTTATGGCTTTATTGACAAGGATGAAGGAGCCCCGTGGTGACATACAAAGCTGAGTGAGCAGAAGCTAACGGCAGCGTGAAGCAGCAGTATGGGCTGATGGCCAAAGCTAAGCAATGCGATAAAATAGGTAAATAAATGCAGCGCGGCTTAGCATGCATACTGACAATGTGACCATTACATTAGCTTAACAAGCAGGTGAAGACTTGTAGATACAAGTCGAACAGTAGCATAGATAGACAGCAGTGTGATAGTTGAGCAGCAGTATATACAGTCAGGGATAGTCACATGTACTTGACTTCAGGCACATCCCTGAATACACCTTTTTCCCTCGAGGTTTGATTACAGCACACCCTAGTGGCCAGTGGTGACCTCTGCAGTCTTAATATGTCTAGTGGTCCACTGTATCAAAAGCGTCACTGAGGTCGAGCATCATCAGGACATATGCTTTATGATGAGGGATACCGGCCCTCCAGGCCAGGAATTGCAAAGCCCTGCTGTAGACCCTCTAGGATCCTCCTAACCCTGGTTTCACACTGCAAGCATCAGCAGAACAGAATAGCAGTGCAGTGGCTAACTCGCGAACTTCAAAGCAGTCCTTTTCACACCGGGAGTGTCTTGGCCACTGCACGGCTTCCTCATTGCGCCTCGCTGTACCCGCGAGATTCTAAAATCCCTCGAGACTTCCAAACACCTTCCTCATCGAGAGATCACAACCCCCGCGAGGAATCACACCGTTGCACTTCTCGAAAGAAACTGGTGGTAAACAAAGCTGTTTGGTCACACGTACTGACGTAAGTTATATATAACATTGTAACGTTGCATTTTATTTTGAAAAAAACAGGGGATTTTACACTGAAACCGTGTGGTTTCCTGTCTCGCACTATGTAAACTGCGGAAATTGACGTGTCCCAGAAGCGGCTCGCGGAATAAGTAGAACTCGATCCTATCTTTAGCAGTGCGGCATGCCGCTTCTGGGACACGCCTGGAAATTGCCGCGTCGCGGCTGGTTTGAAACACTCCATAGACTATAATTGGATGATATTTGAAGCGGTGCCGCTTCGCTGCCGTTCCGTTCCACTGATGCTTGCAGTGTGAAACCGGGGTAAGGCCATAGATCTGGTCCAGTGTTCTATGCCGACGAAATCCCCTGTTATTTTCAAAATAAAACGCAACGTTGCGATGTTATGTATAACTTACGTCAGTACGTGTGACCGAACGGCTTTGTTTACCACCAGTCTCTTTTGAGAAGTGCAAGGGTGTGATTCTTTGCAGAGGTTGTCTTTACAGTATGTTCTAATGGGAAACAGGCTTCAACACAAACGGTTGTTTTCTGCTTGGTCCTAGAGCTCAACCAGTGTCAATTTAATATAGCGTAAAATTGTTTTTGGATGGTAAAAAGTGCAGGGGTCAAAACTTGACTTTGGAAAAAGTGGGGGGGACATGTCCCCCCCCAAAATTACGTCCATGATCCGGCTCATCCCTAGCTGTAACCACCCTGCCCTGCCTCCTCCTCCTTGCTGCCTGCCGGCTGAGATCACAAGCAACAACACAGTAGTTCCCGCTGCTTCCTCAGGAAACGGCGCAAAAATAAGTAAATAAGTCAATTAAACTTGGGATCTTGTAGGCAAGACGCTGGGATTTCAGCCGCAGCGGGCCGCCATGGCTAAGCCTATGTAAGGGAAACACTGGGTTAAGTTGAACATTTGTCGGGCCGCAAAATCCGACACAGCCGACTCGAGGTCACCTTTAACCAAGGGAGAGCAGCAAAATCAGAACCCAGGGACCAGAATATAAACCAGAGGATTCTCACTTTTATTCCCTTTAGGTGAGAACAATATAAGGGCACAGACAAAATTCTCTTTTCTATAAAAGATTAAAAAGTCCCATTAAAAAAAAACCTCTGTACAAGCACTAGAAGTCCCCTAAAGGAAGAAAAATAATGTTCCACAGCGCCAGCAGTAGGTCCAGTCCCATCAGCACCGCTCCCCTGCTGCATTCCAACCACCTCCTGGCATCAGGTACAAGGCCTAGCTGACGTCACTGCGATCCTCGTCACCGCCGCTGTCACGCTACCCTTCCACAATCCTCCAGCTCTGCCCGGCGTGACTGCAAATATAACACACTGGCCAGACGCACTGCCTGCAGGCCTACCCGCAATCCTCCTTCAATCTCCGGCACAATGTGTAAGGAGAAAACAACGGTACTCACAGGTGAGGGCAGAGTTCCACCCCTGCCCAGTTTCCGTCCGCACACACGCTGTTGTCCCTCTCACGGCTCTCTTGCCGTCCTGGACTCACGATCCGCCACTCCTCGATCTGCGCTGCCGGACCGTTCCTCAGTGCGGTAGGGGTACTCCTTTTTGCGCACTCCTTGGGTTATCAAATCTGCTGCCTGGTTGTTCACCTCCAGCTCTGCAGTCTGCCTTTTTATGCCACCTGCTCCTGCCACAGCTCTCTCCTCAATCATGAGTTTTTGTTTTCAGCCACACCCACAGTCCACAGTCAACTCCAAGCAAAAACACTTATTAAAAAGACAATATTAAAAACAGGCAATACGAAAGATATAACATCAAACCCATATAAATAAAAATCACAGCATGCCAATATAAACCCTAAAACAAACACACAAATTCCCACTGTGTGACACATTCTGCTCAGTTTTGTGGCGTTTTATCAGACTCTGAAACAGGAAATGACTGCAGGCAGCAGGCAGAAAGCTCTGAACAATTAGTGACTCCAACCCTTAGCCAATCAGCGACCGCCAGTCACGATGCTGGCCCTGCTCAGTCCCTGGAGCCACAACGGAGCAGGGACTGAAAAGTAGCGGGAGAATACCGAACTGAATAAATATAAATCCTATAAATGGTGAACGGTTTGTTTTTGTATAGCGCCTTCTTAGGGTTCTATAACCCCCCCAAGGCGCTTCACAACACAATCAGTCACAATCCATTCACACGCTGGTGGGGAAGAACGAAGAATAAAGCTTCCCATCCCAGACTTTTCATCTATGTTTGTCCGCTTATCCAGAGTCGGGTCGTGGGGGCAGCAGCCTAAGCGGTGAGGACTAGACTTCCCTCTCCCCAGCTTCTTGGGCCAGCTCCTCCGGGGGAATCCTAAGTCATTCCCTGGTCAGCCGAGAAACATAGTCCGTCCAGCGTGTCCTGGGTCTCCCTTAGGTCTCCTCTAGGTTGGACGTGCCCAGAAAACCTCACCAGGGAGGCGTCCTGGTCAAATACAACGGGCCACCTCAACTGGCTCCTCTCAATGTGGAGGAGCAGCGGATCTACTCTGAGCCCCTCCCGGATGACTGAGCTTCTCACCCTATCTCTAAGGGAGAGCCCAGACACCCAGCAGAGAAAACTCATTTTGGCCGCTTCATCAAAGTATCAAATGCCACAAAGAGTCTCAAATAACAGTTTCCATAAAAAGTGTTCTACTGACCGTTTTGAAGGAAAGAGATTACGTCATATTTATTATGACAGTTTGTATTGTATCCCTAGTGAGCAGAATAATTCACTAGAGTGTTATTCAGAAGTTTGTAGCAATAGATGTACAACAAGTGATAGAAACCCTGTGATGCAACCGTTTCTTAATGGTGAAACTGCTCAAGTAAATGAAAGTGTCCAGTCTTGATGTTTGTAATTAGATGCACTTACACTTACAGATTAAAAACACTCACTAACACAGGCTGCCAGTGATTACAGCTGTTGTTCTCTAATGTTTTAGTCAGCAATACTCCATCCATTAATTGTGTAACCAGATATAAGTGTTCTGTCTTTTTTTTATGTACATGCTCCTACTTGTACACTGAAGAGAAGCTTGGCCTTCCCCTTTCTATCATTTCATGTGTACTCTTCTACATTTTAGCTAATTTAAAAAAAGAAAAACTTTTTTTTTCTCATGCGTCTTCAGCGTTAGCTTCCACCTGCTGTGTTATGTACACACTTGAAATCAGCCTGGTCAAAATGTACCTATTAGGGATACAAAGTGAATCTCCAGGTTTCTGGTTTTGTCCTCAGAAAGCTAAAGAAATGGGGCCCTTCCAAACTACAATTTTAATCATGGTTTCTTTCACTGCTCAACAGAGTTTAGGTCCTTACTGTATCATAGCGCATCATCTGACCCAGCCTCCTCTCAGGAACGTTTAAGGTGAAGCCATGTTTTTTCTGCTGGACTCACATGTCTGATTATCAGAGTATAAAAGTTGGAAATGCTTCATTAGAGTCCTCTCATGTGTAAGCATCATCTTCCTAAAGGTCCTTCTGTCCACAGCAGTCAAAGATAAAGTTTATTGTCATCAGTTCTAACTTGGTGCCAGGTCATCCAGTAAAAACCATTCATGCACACCACTGTCTGGTTGCTGGGTTAGGGATCCTAGTGTGCAGTGCTGAGCAGGGGTGGACTGGGGCACAAAAGTGGCCCGGGAACTCCTGTACCTGACCCCCTACTTGGGGGGCCGGGGTGGCAGATGATGGCTTATATTGTGTGATCAGGATGAACATTTTTTGCTAAATCTGTGTGCAAATAGGATTTAAAACGTCTGGATGGGTTTGTGTGTAGGTAGTTTCCCCCAATTGTAGTGCAATCCCTCTAATAGTAGCAAACACTCGTCATTAAACGTGAGACTATGATCTTCATGTCCTGTGTTAAACCTGAGAAAACCACACTGACCAGCAGCATAGCCTCACAAAACCATCTCTTTTCTTAGGCTGTAGATTTGATTTTGATCCATTGATTATAGGAAAAATAAGGAAACACTGATTTCAAGTCCAGTCTGAAAACCATAAAGATTCTGCTTGAATTTTAAGATTAGTGTGATTATTTTTCGACATTTTCACAAAGTGTTATTTGAAAAGGGGATTCTTTTTTCTATCCACCTTGAAGCTCCAAGGTGTCTACATGAACAAGGGGGTGTCAGACAGATCGGTGCTGCTGGATTTTCAGGCTCTGTGCAGACAGACACGATGTCTGGAGGCTGCTTTTATTTCCTGGTTGTCTATGCGCAGCAGAGTTTTTAAGCAGACGGTCGTGTGCTTCGACACATTTGCATACTTGGTGTGTGAAGAGGTGGAGAGGGGGAGGGTTATTAATAATAGTGTTGCACAAAACTGCCCGCAGCTTTGTGAAGGAGATACGGAACTGTTGAAGCTGGTTTCCATAATAGTGTTTCTGTCTGTCGATGCTAAACTTTAACTATCAGACCATGTGGAGTGAATAACACTCAGAGGTTTCATGCTGTCAGCTGAAATTGTGTTAATTGTTGCTTCGTGTCACGATTTTTAAGCTAAAAGTCGGACCTTGGTCTGATCTGGGGGTCATAACTAGGGATGCACCGATCAGGTTTTTTGCTGCTGATCACCGATACCAATATCAAAGAATGCTGATCACCGATACCGATCACGTGGATTGGCCAGAAATTTTCTACAACATTATAATGAGTGGTACAAACTACATAATCTGGGAATAAAGGAAATGTAACCTAATCTAAAATGGTCTGTATTAAGGTTGACACGGTGTGAAAATGTAACCTCACGGTTATTGTGACCAAAATTACCACGGTTTTCAGTATTATCACGGTATTTTTTTTAAACGTGCTACATTTTCACACAATTAAATAAACCCTGTATGTCAGGAAATATTGTCCTCAGTTTGTGTCTAAATTTTGCCTAAAATGTGTTATTTTGTAATTATATTGTTTATTTGTTTACATTTTTCCCTTTAGTCTTTAAAATACCAATATTTGCCCATAACTTCTTATTTTATGTCTGTTTGATGTCATCATTTAAAAATATTAGATCAGATGATACTCAGTACTCAAGTAGCCTTCTAATCAGATACTTTTTTACCCTTACTTGAGTAATAAACCCTATATCAGGAAAATATTGTCCTCGGTTTGTGTCCTTCCAGTGAGCTTTGCAGATGTGGGAAAATGTCATCAGGCAGTAATCGTTGTTGAATTCATAATTATTCTCGGAGAGAGACCAACTCTTATCTGCCCCTGGGAGCCCCGTAATGCATAGCGTCATTTCAACATGGGGGTGTCCGCGACACGGTTTATATGCAGGTAGCGGCGCTGCGGCTGCTTTATATAGCGACTCGTTGCATTCTCCCTCAACCCAAATCCTCGGATCACACATTTTAGCTAAAACGCTAACGTTAGCTTGCCTTGCGTTGACTGTAGAGTTGTGGGTGATGGTCACGCAGATGTGTCTTGAGATTTGAAGCGTTGCTGCCTTTCACAGACACTTTTTCTGCTCGTGCTGCAAACAGGATAGCCGTCTTCGATAAACTCCCTCGGCATTCTTCAAATATCTAAAATATGCCCGTACTTCCGACTTTGTCTTCTTTGAGGGATAATAAATGTCCTCCTGAGCGCTGCCGTCTCCTCCTTTGACCATTATTTCAGCTTTAGCTTCAAGAAAGTTTTGGTCGTAAACAACAAAGTGCGCATGTGCCGCCGGCAACTTCAGCAGATGATACGGTGGCTGGTAAGGGTCACCGTGCCTACACCGCAGCCACGGTAAACCCACCAAGATAATATAGTTTTTTTAAAAACAAGACGGTTATTATTGTCAACTTTTTTTTTACCGGGGTTTACCGCTACACTGGTTACCATGACAACCCTACGGCTGATCGGTCTGCTTTGATCTATTTTGAAAATTCCGATCAAAACTGATAGGGGTGCTATCGGCCGATTACGATCAAATGCCGATCCATCTGTGCATCCCTAGTCATAACACTATAGAATCAGCCAGAAAGCTAGATCTATCAGAACATAATTGAACAAAAACTAGCTGGTAGTTGACTCCTTCAGGACCAGCGGTATGTTTACAATCCTTCTGGTCCGCTGTAGTCTTTGGTAACATGGTGATAAACTATGCTGGTGTATCTAAAAAAAGCAACAGAGCTGCTTTGAATACTTTTCTTAAGCCAGCTGCTACAGGCCATGCCCAAATCAGATTCCAGTTACAGTTACTTGTTTAGCAGTTCATTCTGAAAACAGAAACTAGACCAACCATAGCAAAAAGGTTTTGTTCTGCAGGTCGGTCTAGCTACGCTCCATCGTAGCCTCCGCAGGTCCACCATTAGGAAAAACAGCTTTAGGTCTCTGGCCAATCACGGAGATCTATGTTTGCAGAGAGATGTTTGGCTTAGCACCAGAGCTCTGACTGTGGAAAAACTACAAACATGGTGTAGTTTCAGGAACATTTGAAACTTCTTTGGCATCAACTTTGGACTATTTAGACTTGGGCTCTTCTTTCAGACATGAGCTGATGTGTGTTTTAAGGCCTTTATTTGAACAAGGATTTATTTTCTGCTTCTTCTTTGTAAGATGGACTGCGCCGCTGAATAATTTCTGTAGCAACGAGTACATTACGTTGTTTTATGCTCTGATTGGTCCAGTTGCATGAGACAGTTTGAAAGACCGCCGAGCTCTGTCTACGGGTTGTGGCCAGACTATATAGTTACATACGTAGGATGGCTTGGCTAATATAAACACTTTTAACATGACTGTTATAAAACCATGTAAACACTGCTGAAAACAAACCAAGATGCATAACTAATCAAACAATAGAATAAAAGACCCACCAGATTACTCTGGTTATAAAGGAAAAGAGAAAAATGTTGCGCTTCTGCTCAAGGTTCTGATCCAGTTGAATGTGATTTTAAAGGTCAAAAGTCATCAGTTGCATGTTGATGGAGCGGAGCAGGTGAGCTTCAGAGTAAACGCAGCAGCAGAAGAGGAATCTAACTGTGCCTCATACCTGCTCAGCAATAAAATCAGTTTAAAGACGGTGTTTAAAGCAACAACGTAGTTATTTTGGGAAATGTTGGTTAACTGTGCTTTGATTTACACCTCGGGTCTTTTGTTACAGATCTGGATGTGAAGACGGCTACTTACACTACACAGTCTCATGTTGGGCAACTTCTGCACCAGGAGCTGAATCGTCACACTCCATTTTGTCTCTCGACAAACGAAGACCAGCCTGCTGGCTTCCAGTCTCAGGGCCCTTACCATGACACCCAGCTAACCCCCAGGGCCTTTGACTGCCCCAGCATCCAGATCACCACCATCACTCACAACAATCATGTGGAGGCTGACAGTACCTTGGAGGTTTTGGCAGCTGGTGGTGCAGAGGGGGGCTACTGTGAGCCATCTTGGCCCAGAGATCAGCTCTACCTGCCTCTGGACTCCTGTTACCGGGAGACGGCACTCAGCCTGAGTCCCTGCAGCAGCCTGTCCTCTCGGAGCTGGATTTCTGACCTCACTTCCTGTGAGTCATTCTCCCATGTTTATGAAGAAGAGGAGGGGGAACCACAGGATGCTGCCCTCCTGGCTCTGGGTTCACCAGGATGTGGAGGTGGAGCATTTGGGGTGGAACTGTGGCAGCAGAAGTACCAGCATCCTTCACCTTTCAGCCCTGTGTTGTCGCCACATCAGTCACCTTCCCAGTCCCCTCAGCCCAGTGTCACCGAGGAGACCTGGCTGAACCGCCGGCCCACCTCCAGGTGAGTCTAATGTTCACACCAGGAAAAAATATATGGAAAGCTTTTCCCTGTGTGTTAGGAGGAAGACCCACAGAGGCTGGTTGTTTAACAGGAAGGAAGAATTTTGTATCAAAACGGTGAACCTAAGCTTTTAATTTTTCCAAACCGATATGATGCAGATACTTGGATCTGAGTACTCGCCGATATCGATTACCGAAACTTCTACCACACAAAAAAAAATGCAATGATTTGGAATTCAGATTTTATTTTCTTCTCTGCTTTCAACAGGAAAAGACTGTGAGGTAGATAAAAAGTAAAATATATGAATAGAAATCATCACAAAACTAAGATATTAGGTGAACAGAAATGACAAGTTACAGTGAAGCCATTTTCAAGCGACTGCATTGGTATCGGTTAACTTTTACCGATACCGATACTGGAATCAGTATCAGTACTTTTAATGTGTTTGCATCACTTCAAAGTTAAATGTTTACTTTTTCAAACATGAATAATCAAAAACTGAAATATGAGCTGAATGAAAATAAAATCTTTTGTTGCACTAATGTGTGGACTTTTAGTGTTTTCTGGGCTCTGTTGGTTTTCCCATAACAGGTTTGTGTCTCCGGTGTAAACCTGAAACGACTCACGCTGTTGTTGTTGTTGTTGATGATGATGATGAATACAGTTCCAGGGCCATCTGATACATGACGGTTTTATTCTGAAGCCTAACCTGGCTAATCTCTTCTGTTAAGGGTTAAACACTATTTTACATACTGGTGAACTTTGTCTCCAAGGATTCATTTAGTAAAGAACCTGAACAAAGTACAGAAATGCAAAAAAATGAATGAACCGGCCACAACGTTCACATGGGCTAGTACACTTGGCCCTGCAGGTCAGTGACCTACCACCCCTACAACACTGAAGCTAACATGGGCGCATAACCATTTCAAAACATAAAATAAAAATGTATTTAAAAAACTAAATATTTGTCCCTAAATGAGCTTCTTGAAACCTAATTAAAGCTATTATGACGTGTTTGAATTACAACAATTTTTATTCTTAATTTAAAAGACATTTTTTTGCCTATTAGGCGTGAGACCTTGTGAGAAACAGGTTTATATAACAAAGGATGTCAGGATTTCTAAAATACAGTTGTAGATGTTGTTAGTGGTAGCTGTTTGGTGCACCATTACGTAGTTCGTTAATGATGACGGTGTCCTCCTTTAGGCCATCGTCCAGACCAACATCTCCTTGTGGGAAGAGACCTCACTCCAGTGCTGACCCTCTTGCCTGCTCACCCTCAGCGAGTCCCACACCAGGAACATCTCCAAGGGGCAGTGTGACAGAAGATACCTGGTTGGGAAGCCCCGCCACTGCCCTCGGAACCATCCTTATTTCTGGTTGTCAGGAGCTTGATGTTCCTTCCAAAACCAGAAGAACATCAGGAAGTAATCTGTGCCTCTTGGCTGGTCAAGGAGGCCCTGGTCTTCAGTCATACCAGAATAGAGGCGAGGAACAAGAGCAAGGTGTACTAGCGGAGCTCTTCCTTCCAGTGCCTTCCCACTTCAGCTGGAGCAAACCCAAACCTGGGAATCTTCCGCTTTTCAGGTTGGTGTTTATCTAAAAGGAACTGATTGCCTAAAGGTTCTAAAAGTTTTTTTAAGCAGGAAAACAGACAAATATGCTGTTTTGTGAGAACGTTTAGTCATTTTCTAACCAAAGGTAGCAAATTCTATCTGTAAATGTCACTAATGGCATATTCTACAGTTGATGTCACCACGAAGTGCTGCTGGGTGCTGATGCTAGACGGATAAAGCACATTTACCAACTGAAAAAACACGGACAGAGCGCTTGGACGTCGATTAAAAACAACCCGGCAGACACAAAATGTAAACTTTTATACTCTGTTACTTGTTACTCACAGTGCTCAAGGAACATTTTCTCTAAGTTCTTTTTTTTTTTTTTTTACTCTTAGGTTATTATTTATGTCACTATTTTTACATACCACCCACCTCCGGTCCAAAGCCTTTTTTGTCCATGTTTGGATGCTGCTTGGCCGAGCTGTTCACCTGAACTTCTTCGTTAGCACGCCTGCATCCTGGACAACTCCACATCTGAGAGTGTTGCTAGTATCAGCTCATTATTCTTGGAAATATAACCTTTCCCACCTGCAAAATATCTGGAACAAATACACATGCACCCCTTGATCTGCCCCCCACAATGATAATCCACTCATCCACATAAACACTGCCACCGCTCTGCCTTTTCTGTCTTTGGCTCGGCCCGTTTCCCTTTCCAGCTGTTTGATGTGGTCATGTGTCATATCCGGCTTGGGAAAAAGGATAAAACATGTCTGAACATCTTTAGGAGACAAAAATACAACTTTGAGATGTGTGGGCTGACTCAGACACATAAGCACCCATGCAAAATACACGCTTGCTTGTCTAGGACTACATCCCACAATGCATTGCCATGTTACATCATCTATTTTTAGCTACTGTAGAAAACGCTATTGCATCATTTTATTTATATAGGAAACTCATTTATGTTGATAAAATTAAATGCAAACAATATCTCTGCAGTTTTATGAGGTTTTATACTGAGAGGTGTGTGAACAAGTCATTTAGTCAAGTCAGTTTTATTTCTAAAGCACCTCATCACTCAGCATGGCTGTACAAAACGATTAAAGCAGAGGAGTAAAGGTTCATAAAGGAGTACAAAGAGCAGGAAAAAAGACAGTGGCAGTACAATAACACACATCAAACAAATCACAGCCAAGAGCACACAACATTAAACATGAAATGTCAAAAGCCAAACTAAAAAGTGAGCCTTTAATCTTGATTCAATACGAGCAATAGAGCAGGGCTCCCACCACAAGAGGAAGCTCATTCCAAAGTTAAGGAGCAGAAAACACAAAAGCATGACTCCCAATAGATGCTGTCATCATTAGCATTAGCCAGGATGCAGAGTGTGGACTTGAGTCACATGACTTGGACTCGAATCAGATTCGAGTCATTGTTTTAATGGCTTCTGACTTGACTTGATAAAATCTATAAAGACATACAACTTGACTTGGACTTGAATGCCAATGACTTGCGACTTGAATCAACTTGCATCTGTTGACTTGATGATGACTTGAGCATATTTGATATTTTAGCACAAAAGTGGCCCGACATGGACAAAAATCATAAATCATTCTTTGTTCTGGGTTTGATCTTGTTCTGCTAACTGCAGCAGCACTTTGTTTATAACCAGTTTCAGGTGCACTTCCTGCTTGTTTGAGCAAATAAATGAAGCTTTAAGATGTTTTATTTCTGGAATGTATTTATTATTATCGTAATTAAATTGAAGTTGGACAGATGACTTGATTATGCCTAGAAAATTCAAAGTTAAGAACTTTGATTTGTCTTGGACTTCCAGATCATTGACCTTGGATTTAACTTGGACTTGGATGTCTTTGACTTGGACTTGACTCATGACTTGACTGGAAAGACTTGTGACTTGCCAAGCAGTGACTTGGTCACACCTCTGCCAGGATGTATCTTTGTGTAGCAGCTACCTCAGTAATGAAAGGGTATATTCAACAGCAGGGGCATTGTGACTGCTCAGAGATCTGCCCTCCTCCCAACATGACATGTTAAACTTTCATTACAAGAAACTGGAAAGGCTTACTGTAGCTCACCTTCCAAACCTTTTCCTGTTTGGTGATGTCTGGGTGTTCTTCATTGAATGGGCTGTTTTATAAGGCCTATATTTTTGGCTGTTTATTCAGTATCTGGGTGCCTTTGCTTTTATAAATGTATATTAAGTTTAGCAATGGCTTTTCTGGCTGATCAAAATGTCATAATTGTAATAAAGTTAATGACAAACTTACCAATGAGCAGTAAAAGCATTTTACTGCTCATTGGTAAATTGGTAAGTTAAATGGCAGGTTACAGATATTTCCATTTGACTGTTTATTTTGACGGATAAACTCAAGGATGTTTGAAAGAATTACCCCGACGCACACTGATGGGCTGACATTTAAATCGTTACGCAGAGCCGTGTCCAGGACTTTTAAAATGGGGTGGCCCATGTGGGGCACTTGTTTATTCATGGATGGCACCAATGGTTATGCTTATTTATTTATTTACACAAATCATTTATTTATTTATTTACTTTCTAGTGAATTTTTGAGTTTCACATTGCACAATCACCATTTTTCCCCTCTTCATCTTCTACTTTTGTGGTGGCTAGCAATTCACTTCTTGTTCATTACTGCCACCAGCTGGAGTTGAGTGGGACTCTAAATACTATGTATGTGAATATGAAAAAATATTAAATAATATTAATATTACATGCCTGGGCTAGAAAACAAGGTGAAAGGTGCATGCAACCACGCACTATTTTGGAGTTTACAGCCCGAGCCTTTTGTCGACAATGTAAAGTCAATTTAAACTGGAACTTAGTGGGGTCGCACCTGGGGTGGCCAATCAGATTCTAAGAGATTAACACTTTGTTGTACCCTGGGCAACAATATTAAAGGGCCCCATCATCACGATCCATGGATCACCATAATATGCTCACATATAGAATATTTTACTGTAATATGCAGTAAATATACTCAATACTTGAATGCCTGACATCACGTAACCCCCTCAGGGTAACCTTTGACACACCTCGTGTGGACTGACCAATGAGGAAAGGGTCTTAACTTGAGGCCCTCTCTTCATTGGTCAGTCTGCATGAGACTGACTCTCAACTGACGTTCAAAGTCATTGGCAGCGAAGCGTCTCTGTGCAGCGCAAAAGCCCGGGTGGACAGTTTGTTTAATATAGGGTGACCATATTTCCATTTCCAAAAAAGAGGACAGGGGATCTGTGCCTATGACGTCACACTACGGCAACGCCACACAAACCACGCTGGGACCCATTTTTTGTAAGAACTAAAATTAATATCAGATTCTGCCAATTAAAGGGCTCCAAAACAATTCATATGTAAATACTTAGCATATTTATTGCAAAATCTCATTTTTCTGCTTTAGTGCTGCAACAAGGTTTTATTAATAATAAATTATTATACATTTTGTTTTACTACAGCATCGGTAAGCTTCCTGTGCACGGATTATTAAGGATGCTTGTTTCAGCTGTGAGATTAGACGATAGGATCAATGAAAAATTAAGTTGTCACACACTCCATGGAAACTTTCAGAGAATCCACAAATAGTGGTTTTCAAATATTTTGTTACTTTTAGCAAGTTTAGAAAAGCAGCAGATGAGACAGCATGTCTGATCATTTAGTTTTTCATCTGATAATATTAGAACATGTCAGCGATGTCTGAGTGGCTTTTACAAACACTGTATAACTCATACACCTGGACAGGGTATGAATTGCACAGAGGCTTCTGGGGAGCCCAGTTATGGGGGGTGGGGGTGGTCATTTTGCCTTGGCCCCCAAAATGTCTTGAAACGGCCCTGGGTGTGTGACTGAGTTTTGAAGGTGATCTGAATTGTATCAGATGTACAAATATTACATGTGTATAACTTATTGTTTTATACAGGTAAAAACATGTAGTGGAGATAAATCTACCTACATTTTACTTTGTTTTGTTGATTTTATATAACTATTTCCTGTCCTGTCTGTCTCTCATCTTCCTGCATCTCCTCTAAACTCTCCAGAAAAACTGCTGCCTGGATTCTTACTTTTTCACCTCATCAGTTATTTCTGAGCAGATCAAAGGGATCTCCTGACCACAAAGTGGAGAGCGCGTTTCGATGCTGCGTCAGTGAGGTGAAATCACCGCAGCACAGGTGATGAGCTCCGCAGTAGCAGAGCGCTTCAGGCACAAATAAGACAGAAAGTAGAGAACGTGTGCGGACATGAACGACCGTGTGTTAATTATAGTTTTTTGGTTGCGCCACTTTGAGAATGGACCGTGCGCTGGACGCAGCAGCCTGGAGTGCTGCGCACCAACGATCATCACTAGATGTGCTCTCTCTGCTCAAAAGAGTCCATGAATGATGTAATATAGGTATAAAACGTTTATTCCGGCTCCCCTGGATGTGTAGGATATCCAACTCCCCCATAATTCGGTCCCTGCTCCTGGATGAAACACCGGACATTTTCATCAATACAAGAAACCCGCCCGGACAGAGAGTGAAAAGTGGACATGTCCGGGGAAAAGAGGGACGTATGGTCACCCTAGTTTAATATGAAGCGGGAGATTACAGATACAGTATTTTGCTCGTGCCCTTGCTGCCCTGGCCCCTTTAGGGTTGTGGGCCCTGGGCAATTGCCCAGTTGCCCGTATGGTTAATCCAGCCTGGGCCAGGCTACTCCCTGGACACTCCCCATATGCACATCGCGGAGGTAACTAAATCAATCAAGAAATGATTCCCATCAGAACATCAGAGCTTTATACTGGACACTGTGATCAGCGCGGATCGGAGCGCACACGGTGGACAGTGAGCTGAAGATCTGTAGAGGGGTTCGCAGCGCAGTGCAGAACCACGGCGCATGCGATAAGATTTCCTCCCACTGAAACGGTCTGGAAAGCCGGTCTCTCTGAGGGATGTGTCACTTGGAAAAATGTTCTCTGATTATGAAACTTTGGCTGAACAGCGCTTGTTCCCGTCTCTAATATGGAGACGCATGACGCATCCAGTCTGAGGCAGAATAGCCTCTTCAGCTCCAGAGCCGTGTCCAGGACTTTTAAAATGGGGTGGCCCATGTGGGGCACTTGTTTATGCATGGGTGGCACCAATGGTTATGCTTATTTATTTATTTACACAAATTGTTTATTTATTTACTTTCTAGTGAATTTTGGAGTTTCACATTGCACAATCGCCATTTTTTTCTATTCATCTTCTAGTTTTGTGGTGGTTAGCAAGTCACTTCTTGTTGCATTATTGCCACCAACTGGAGTTGAGTGTGACTCTAAATACTATTTATGTGAATATGAAAAAATAATAAATAATATTAATACTACAGAAATGTTCTGTAGGCCTGGGCTAGAAGACAACGTTAAAGGTGCATGCTACCACACACTATTTTTGGAGTTTACAACTCACGCCTTTTGTTGACAATGTAAAGTCAATTTAAACTGGAACTTAGTAGGGTGGCACCTGGGTGGCCAATCAGATTCTAAGGGTGGCATGTGCTACCCCAGGCCACTCCCTGGACACGCCCCTGTTCAGCTCAGAAAGCATCTGTAGAGACGTTTGATCACGCACAAAGTTTTTGTGGAGCAGAAGCGGTCGGGCCACGGCAGGTGAAATGTTCCTAGCCTACATGGAGTGAAACTGTTTAATTGTAACGTTAATATGTTACTGGACACGCTGGTCTGGTTGGTTAGACCAGTGTTTGAAGTGGAAAACACACACACACACACACACACACACACACACCAATTAAAATAATGCTGATAGCGTGGACTAGAAGACAGGTGGTGGTTTACGTATTTAAATGATGATCAGGCTGCTGTAAAATGTAATCTCCATCCACATCCAGACAGAATTGTCTATTCTCTCTGCTCTTGTCTGGGCTGCCGGTGCGCGCGGCGCGCCTAGCAGCTGTGATGCACATTTTCCGCATCTGGAGAGGTGGGCTGGATGCTCTGCTTTTACTGGAAGATCGTTGGATTTTTTTTTTTTCTAAAATGTCGGAGATTTTGCCGCATGAATAACCGTAAAAACTACCGGTGTGCATGTACCCAAAGAGTCCTACGTTGAGAGGTAAATTAGAAGTGCAGGTAATGCATGGTGCCGGTCCACTCAACGCGCTGGTGTAGACTAAATATTAATGAAAATTAAATTGGGAGTTTTTACTTCATATTTTAGAAATAAAAATGACGGGGGAAAAAGTTTATGACGTCTTTTTAAACAAAATTTTCTAGCGCGACCTGCCTGCTTCACTTGTCACTGCTTATTAAGGTCCGTCCAAAATGACCGTGGCCCACCCAAAAATGAAAACCTGGCACCGCGCCTGTTATAAACCTCTGCAAATTGTTGCTCTTCACTTTATCAAACTCAGAGTTTGTACAGCTAAAGTCAAGATGTAAAATTATGAATTCAGTCGAGCTCTTCCCTCCCTCCCTCTCCTGTTTCTCCTTGAAACCCGACGGGAAGAAGAAGATGAGGCAAACAGAGTGAGTGCGAGAAACCAGACTGGTGTGGAGGTGAGCAAAACGGCTGGAAAAGTGTGGGTGTTGAAACCCCCACGGGTGCAACGCTCATTACCTCTCCAGGTCAGGCAGGCCGCAAGCACCCCCTGAAAACACACTCCTTCTCCCTGGCTTTCAAATGCTAAATCATCTTTCTTTCCACCATGGTTGTTTAATTCTACATCTGTGGATGTTGGTTTGTTTTATTGGTTGTTTTTTTTAAATGCCGCTTGACTACTGCTACCTGTGTTGTTTAATCAAGTGCAGCGCTTTAGTCTGTTGTAACGCCATGGTGAAAGCACTATAAAGTGGTATGGTGTGGTATAGGCGAAATAGAGCAGGAAACATGCAGGAGGCTAGCCCTTAAAGACTGGAGTTTGTGAAGCTTGTATGAGTGTCTATTAACTGGCATTAGGGGTCCCTTTGACTTGACTCATTACTTTATTTCCACCTTCATGAATGGGCAGTGAGGTTGGAGTCATAAGGCATCATGAGACATTGTTTGTGTGTTTCCTCCACAGCCCTTCATCACCTCCTCCTCTGGACTGGCCTCTGCCTAGCCAGTATGGCCAGACTGAGCTAAAACTGGAGGTCCAGCCAAAGTCCTACCACAGGGCACATTATGAAACCGAGGGCAGCAGAGGATCCATCAAAGGAGCGACTGGAGGACATCCGGTCATCAGAGTAGGTCATATATATGAATATGAAGCAGAAGGGCTGGGGTGCTCAGGTGAGTACAACTGTTTTTATTGGATGTAAAAAAAAAAAAAAAAAAGTAACTCACATTTTGACACTATATGTGTCTTTAGAGTTTTTTTATTTTGTTTTTGCATCCGATATAAATCTTGGTACTCACCTGAGTGCTCCAGCTCTTCTGCTTCGTATTGTGGCTGTAGAGCACCTGTTCATGAGAGGATGACACGCAGAGGGCTGTATTCTACTTTCACTTGATGTTTATCTTATTCGGCTGGTCTCATTCTCCCTGACCTGTTGCCTTTTCCAGCGAGCTAAATTGTGTCACTTCTTGTTTTCCTTATTATTTGTGGTTAAATTATTGGCCCCTCTACTTTTAATATTCTAATATATGGTATACTAGAAACGTTACACTCTGGTAGACTCTGTTGGTCTGCCGCTGTTGCACATGCTGATGATGTCATCAAGTTGCACCCACTTTGGTTGCAAGCGTGGAGTCCAGAGGCAGATTGTAGAGAAGACGGGGCAGCGTCGGTCATGTGGACCTGGTTTGGATTTAAGGAGTCAGATGTTGAGCAGAAAAAATATGCCGGCTGACAGTAATCGAACATAGATAATACTAGAACTTTCTTTTGTCACCTCAAGATGAATCACATTAAGGAATTTGATGAAAGCCAAAAGGTGGTTTTAATCATCAACCAAGCATGTCTGCCGTTGTAGTGTTGTGTTTTTGTGTGCATACAAATTACCTGGCACTGCTTTTGCGTTGGGTGCAGGCCACCTCGTGCTTTGTGGTGGTACCACCCTAGGGCTGTTTCTCACTTGTAATGGAAAACCATCAAAATAGTGGAGTCAGGCTGAGCTGTGAGGAGTAGTGCAAACCCTCATCAGTCTCTTTCTTGGCCTCTCAGAGCCCAGTCAGTGCAGGAAGGAGGCCACCCATTATGGTTCTGGTTCTGCTGGAGGTTTGCCCTGTGCTGTGCAGTAGTGTGTTGAAGTGAAGGTTAACTAGCTGGTGTTTTAGAATCTTCTAATTTGACTGAATACTTGGCAAACAAGCGACTTGATTCTGGACCCTTCTGGTACAATTTCAACCTGTTTAGTAACAGATCTGACCTAGTGTGCCACGCCGCCTCTGTTGCCATGACTCCTTTGGCATTATGCTCTTCTGATATTCCTTTTTTCTGGCATCAAAACCTTCAGATTTTTGTGTAAAAGTAGTTCAAAATGCTATCTGGTGATTCTTTTTTCATGAGATGCATTTACATCACCGTTAACTCTCTAGTGCCAGTCCACGGTTTCTACATTCTACAGCCGACCTGTTTTCCATGTTGAGGTCTTTTCCGTCTCTTGGTTTTGCAGCTGAATGGATACAACAAGCATCATGTCAACCTCCTGTTGTTCATCGGTGCAGCAGATGACCGATGCCTTCGTCCACATTCATTCTACCAAGTCCACAGAGTCACAGGAAAGACGGTGACCACCATGTGCCTGGAGAAAATGGTGGGTTGCTCCAAAGTCCTGGAGATCCCTCTGCTTCCAGAAAACAACATGTCTGCAAGGTATCAGTGGCTGAGCTAACGTAGCTGTGATGATTTTAGTCTGTCATGTGTAACGAAATAGAGTGATGTAACTATCTAGAGTTGTATTTTAATACACTGTAAGTAGATCACTTTTTATAATCAGAAGAATAGGCTGTTTTTATCATCAGGGAGTTTAATTAAACACTCTGTATTGACTTTGAGACAAGAAAAGAGAGAGTTGGGATCGTTTGAGAATCTTTAATTTCTTAATTATAAATTCTTAACAATCTACCAGGACTAACTCTGTGATGGATGAAAATGGATTTGGATGTTGTGTTGGTGCGTGTGTGTGTGTGTGGTTGGTTCAGACTCCTTAGGCTGACGTCATTGAATCTGGTAGTCTTTGTTATGACTAGATATCACGAGGCTTATAAAGTGATGACATGAGCTGCTATTTTGCCGTGTACGTACCCAGTGGGGAGCCTCCCAGGTAGATCAGGAAATGCCAGGTCGAAGAACCTCGGATGTGTACTGGAGCTGTCGAAGCAGCGGTTGCAGCACGTCAAAGCCCGTCTGAAGGGTCGACCCAGGTAACCATCGGCAGCGTCAGCAGGTGCTCTTATTTTGAAAGGATGTCGTCTGGTTGTTAAACGACGAAAATCTCCAACTTCACAGTTCTTAGTTTAAAGAAGAAAACACATCTGGCCAGGCTGTGCTTTTCTTTGGGATGACGGTGAATAGAACTGAAGTCAAAATGGAACTGAGCTTAAAATGGCGTTGCCTTGTTTTATATCTCTGAATTGTTGATAAGTTTTAGTAAAGCGGATTGGACACTTTAAGTCAACAAGCCAGATTCTCCTGCGGCAGCCGAAAGCTCTGATTGGTTGGAACAATGTGTCATGCGTTTCTATGGAGATGAAGGTCAGTCTGTCTGTGCAGTAGTCCTGTTTTCATTAAACACATAAATCATGACATCTTTATTCCACAGATCATTCACTTGATTATTATTGATCAACATATGTTTCGACTAGCTTTAATCACAAATTAAGTACTTTGATTATTGAAAAGTTTCTTCTTCTCCTTCTGGCTCTTCTCCTGGAATGTAAACAGTCTGAGGAACACCCGACCTTGGCGTTTTCTACACGGGTGTTTCTGTGTACAGGGGCAGCTGTGTGGAGCTGAAAATAATGAACTTCATAACCTTACACATGTGACATCTTGTTGTACCTGTTAAGCCTGATTCATGCTTCTCCTTCTGCGTCAGTGCGGAGACATGCAACGCCATTATTTGTCCCTGCGGGCCTACTGGAGAGCTCCGCAAGGACGTACGGAGTCGAGCTCTCTTTTCTAAACATCTGTCCGTCGAGACGGACAACACAAGCTTGTGATTGGTCAGGATACCGCTGTCGTCTACACTGCCGCCATTGCACCCTCAAAAACTTAAAGAGTGCTGAGGATAACTAGCGGCAGACACAGAGAAGCTTGAAGAATACCTCGCGAAAAAACTAAAAGCATGAACGTTTAATTCCCCCGTGACTGGAGGAGTGAAAAGATGCGCAGCAAGCGTTTTATTTGTGGACGGAAATGACAGGAAACATGGGTTTAGAGGTGGTGAGCGCATGAAGAGGTGGAGGAGGAGGAGGAGAGACAAATTTGTCTGTTAAAAAGTCTCTATCTTGGACCGGATACATGACAGGATACCACAGAACAGTGCTAAGCCCTCTGTTGGCCTGGTGGGGAGCTATGCAACACTCTCCAGGAGACGGAGAAGTATGAGGGCAAAACACCTCCGTCCGTGCGTGCGTGTCTCTCCCTGTTGGAGCTGACGGAGAAGCATGAATCAGTCTGGCTTTGTGTGGTGACTCTGTAGCCATCAGGAATGTGGACTGGCCCCTCTAAAGCTGTTTAGATGCTATGCTAGCCAAAGCTTATGTCTACTTCCTTTCTTTGTTGCTAAAAAGTCATCAGAACAATTAACGACATAAAACCAATTTCTCTTTGCATTTTTGTTTTATTTTATTAACCACTCCCTAGTCCTGTTTGCTACTGTCGAGAGGCTAACTAATCTCCCAGCACAGTTGGCCCCTGATTTCAGATCTCAGACTAAGTGTGATGAGTTTGCATCTTTCTTCACTGACAAAAGCACAAACATTAGATTAGCCATTCATTCATCTATGTCAACTAACACAACCTGACCATATACCACACAGCAACAACCTGGCTTTAATGCCAGCTTTCATACTGATTACTATATCCTCAAGTGTTTTATTACTAAAGACCTTGAATTCTTGTACCTGCTGTCTGGACAGCCTGCCAACAAACTTCTTAACAAATGTTTTTAGCTGTCTGAAAGCTGATGTACTGGAAATTGTGAACTGCTCTTTAATGTCAGGAATTTTTCCTAAACCACTGAAAACTGCCGCTGTGGAACACCTTCTAAAGAGGAGGAAGCTAGATCGCTCAGTGTTGAGCAACTACCGACCGATCTCTAATCTCCCCGTGATCTGGAAAATTAACGAAAAAGAAGTAATGATCCCAATAAACAACTTTCTGGAGTCAAATAACATGGACTGTCCAGTCAGGCTTTAGACAGCACCACAGTACTAAGGCCTAGTCCACACGTAGCTGGGTTCTTTTAAAAACGAATATCCGCCCCTCCAAAAACTTGCATCCACACCACCTCGTTTTAAAAAACAAACTCTGTCCACACGTACCCGGATAAATACGTTGTTAAGGACATGCCAGACCTGTAGGCGGCAGTACTTCCCCCGTTCTTAACCTCGTCCTTCGTCTGTGGTCTTCCGCAAGGAGCAGTAATTCCGCTTGCAAAAACAAACAAGCAAAAAGCGCTTGGACAATTGATAAAGCGAGCGCAGCTCTGAGGGCATCCATGCTGTCGGCTAGTGTAAACACAGGTCGCACACGTGATGTCAGCATTTTTCTGTCGCGGAAAGTGACGTTGCGGACCTTAAAACTCCGGTTTTGTCTGTCCACACGCAGACACCCAACACGGAGAAAACGCAGATCTTCACTTTGGCCGGAGTTTTTAAAAAGATCCGTTTTCGTGTGAAAAAACTCCGTTTTCGTGTGGATGACAGGCCAAAACGTAGAAAAATATCTACGTTTTGGCAGATCCCCGGCTACGTGTGGACAGGGCCTGAGACTGCACTGATCAAGGTATTAAATGACATTCATCTCAACACTGACATGGGTAAAGCATCTGTCCTGATGATGCTTGACCTCAGTGCAGCTTTTGATACTGTGGACCATAACATCCTTCAGGACAGACTCTGGAACTGGATGGGACTATCAGGCACAGTGCTTGGCTGGTTCCAATCCTATCTTAAAGACAGGGGCTATGTTGTCTCTATTAGGGATCACCATGACATGTGGGGTCCCCCTAGGCTCAATTCTAGGACCGCTACTCTTTAATCTCTGTATGCCCCCCCTGGGTCAGGTCATATTTAATAACATCGCCTATCACAGCTATGCTGATGACACCCAGATCTACCTAGCCCTATCACCTAGTGACTATCGTCTGCTGGACTCACTCCGTCAGTGTCTAGAACAAGTAAACGACTGGATGCAGTCAAACTTCCTTCCACCAAACAAAGACAAGACTGAAGTTTTTGTCTTTGCAACAAGAGGGATTTAATGGTTGTTATTGCTCAGCTGGACTCCAGGGGAATAAATACAAAGACTCAGGTTAGAAATCTTTGTGTTGACTCCGACCTGAGCTTCTCTGGACATATTAAGGCTATAACTAAATCAGCGTTTTAACACCTTCATCAGAGTCAGAGGTCTCATGTCCAGGCCAGACTTGGAGAAACTCATTCATGCTTTTATTTCTAGTCGGTTGGACTACAGCAATGGTCTCCCAACTGGTATTCCCAAAAAAGCTGTGAAGCAACTGCAGCTTGTTCAGAATGCTGCTGCTAGAGTCTTAACAAGAACTAAGGGAATGGAGCACACCACTCCTGTTCTCAGATCCCTACACTGGTTACCAGTAAACCACAGAATAGATGTCAAAAGTGCTCCTACTAGTTTATAAATCACTCAGTGGCATGGGACCAAAATACATGTCAGATCTCATTCCTGTATTTACACCCAATAGGGCTCTGAGATCTTTAGGTAACAAACCTCAGGTCAGAACCAAACAGGGTGAGGATGTTTTTAGTTACTATGCTGCTCACATATTGAATCAGCTTCCCCTGGAACTCAGATGTGCCCCAACTCTAGTGTTGTTTAAATCAACACTTAAAACCCTAATGTACTCATCAGCCTCTGAATGAATTGTTTCTTATGGTGCATCGTCTCCACTGTAATCTGTGATGTAATTGCTCAACCTAAACTCTGTCTTTTCCTTTTAGCTCTGAATTATAATTGTATCTGTGTATATTTTAATTTGTGTTCTTGTGTTTGTTGTTGTTGTTGTTGTTGTTGTGCCATTTCTGCTAATTGTAAAGCACATTGAACTGCCCTGTGTTTGAAATGTGCTCTATAAATAAAACTGCCTTGCCTTATTCTAGTATTGACTGTGCTGGCATCTTGAAGCTGCGTAATGCTGACATTGAGTTGAAGAAAGGAGAAGTTGATATTGGGCGAAAGAACACAAGGATACGAGTTGTGTTCCGAGTGGCTGTGCCTCAGCAGGATGGCCGGATGCTGTGGCTGCAGACGGCATCTGTTCCTGTAGAGTGCTGTGAGTGCGTTTACTCAGACCATTCCTAATATCATAAATATTTTTATAATCTGGCTGCTCAGGTCAGGCCCGAAGAGACCAAAGCTGAAAAACAAACTACTGTTTTTTTCCAGCCCAGCGATCAGGCCAGGAGCTTCCACATGTGGAGAACTTCTGTCCAGTCAGCTGCTGTGAAGATGGAAGAGAGGAGCTACGCATCACTGGATCCAACATGTCCACACAGTCCAGAGTTGTCTTCTTAGAGAAGGGGCCTGGTAGGACCTGTTTATCTTCATATTTATATTCAGTTCAGTTTAATTAACTTTATTTATATGTCATCATTTCACAACAAAAGTCATGTCAAAGCACTGCATAAATGGCAGCTTATCTACTTCATACCGTAGATGAACAGTAAGGGTCCAAGCACCAAACCCTGAGGAATGGTAAATGACCCATGTTTATTAATGGCCTTCTAAAGTGTTAGAGCCCCCCCCGAGACACTTTACCACACAACAGCTACAACACAACCACAACTAACCCTAAACATTGACTAAAGACTTTGATCAGATCCATAATAATGGTGTTAAAGATGAAAACATCCCTGGACTGAGGTGGACTCTAGCAGACATGTTGATGGTTTAAATGAGGAAATCATTACTGATAACTTGGGTCAGCAGGACACAAACTGTCTGGACAGTTTAGTTACAGCTGGACCCTTGGTTATATCTGAAATTTGGTGATGTTTTTGTTTTGTCTCTTCAGATGGAAGACCACTGTGGGAGGTGGATGCCAGAGTCCTACCAGAAAAAAGTAACGAAGTAAGAAAAGATGTGGAAGCACGGCTACTAAATAAGACTTCTGTAGAGAATGTAAATGGGGTGATCAGCCAGTCATCACCATGGGCCAGCACATCCATTCTGAAGCAATGTGCACGAGTGTTACTGTGACAGTCATGTGTCTACTCAATAATCACACTTATTAATACGCACCTTCTCAGAATTAATGCACCAATAACTGCAACTGCTATATACGTGCGTTTGAACGTACTGCGATATTATTATTATTGTGGTTGTCAGTTTTACCCTCGCTGGGGGTTTTGGTTTTGTGTGTTTGTGAGGGTCTACAAGTCTGGAAACCTGGCTCTAGTTCCCCATTTTGTCATCTCGCTGCCAGTTTCTCCAACAACAAAGTGTGCCTACGTTCGGGTCCAGGTTTGTTTAATGTTGTGCGTATCATCCCGTCATGTTTTTCTACACATCAAAGTCTGCGTAGAAAGTTACTTTAGACCTTGTCTAAAGTATTATGCGTTAGATTTTAGACCCCGTTTTGTGCGAGTGTATAGTTGTCCTGTTCACTTGACTGTGTGGCTTTATCCATCGGAGATATTTGTCCATGTTTTGTTTCAGTCGCAGTCACAAGTTGGGTAGCTCCTCTACTTCACTGCTAAAACAATAGATGCAATTCTGATGTGGGGTCAGTTTTAGATCAAGGTCACCATCATGGGACAAATGCCTATACAGAGATGTTCTCCTGATCGTAGACGTTCCGAGTCGCTGAGCTGTGTTTATGTTCTGTATGTTTTCAGTCCAGGATCACGGTTGAGGTGCCTCCTTACCACAAGAAGACTACTTCTGCTGTCCAAGTCCAGTTCTATGTCTCAAATGGAAAGAGAAGAAGAAGCTTAATGCAAAGCTTTACTTACTCACCTGGAGTTAGACATCCTCATCCTGCCCAGTCAGGAATCAAGCAGGAGCCCTGGGGGCTGGACCACATCTTCTGTCAGCCACCATCTGAGGTGAAGGTGCTCAGACCAGATGTGGCTTATGTTTCCTCCCCAGTTCCCCCACTTCTGCGCCATCCTGCTTCATCCTCCTTCCCCCTTCAGGCATCTTTAATCTTTCCTCAGAACTCTGCAGTTCCACATAAAGCTCTGAAGCAAATTCAGTTTCAAAGTCGGATCCCACCTCCTGGACAGGCCTCTTCTGTCCCCCTTCAAACCATTAGCGTCCCTTGTCAAATGCCCCCTGGTGGACTGCTCTTGAAACAGTGTCCCTCTTTAAGTTCTGGTGGTATCTCGACAATCCCAGCTGAAAGCCAGAAGGAATCCCTGCCTGCTGGTCCAGGAGGAGTGCTGAGCATTAAGCAGGAGCCGGGGAACCAGCCTAACTTGCGATCTCTGGGTCTTCAAGAGATCACACTGGATGATGGTAGGAAGCTAGATTTCAACATAAACCTTTTAATTTACTTAAAGAGGTCCTTCACTGAGAAAACATTTTTAAATGATTATTTCTGATTATAACTGGTCACTCTGGGTTTTTCATGCAGGCTGAACATGAAAATAGTCTCCTACACCGATCTCCTGCATTAGCTTCTGATGGACGGTGAAACTCTAGGATTAGAAAAGCCCGACAACCCAGTCTGATCTGACTGGGTCAAATATTCTTGATTTTCAAATAAGATGTGATCAAGATTGATGGCTGCAGTAAAACCTGTTCCTCCACCTGTTTGGGCTGTAGATGTTCCTCCATGTGCTTCAGGTCCATCTACTACAGCTGATCTCATAACTTTTTTTCTGAATCAGACCAGACTGATTTTACATTACCACAGACCAGTCGGTTTGTTTTTGTTATGTCTCATGAAAGAGCTTCAAGCAGCTGGCTCATTGCATCCTCGTGTGGTTGACCTCAGAACTACAGCTCTCCTCTGGTAGTTCAAGATCCTGGTTCTGGTTTTTAGGGCCTTACATGGACAAGCACCAGTTTACATTAGTGATCTTCTCAGCCCCTACCGGCTGTGCAGCACCAGGCTAAAGACCAAAGGTGACAGATTGTCTGCTGCTGTGGCCCCCAGACTCTGGACCCCTCTCCCTCTGAGCCTGTTTAGTGATTAAACCCAGAAGCAACTGGTACAGTCTGTTGACAAATGTCTAAACCTGTTTTCTGTTTGTTTCAGTCAATGAGATCATCGACAGAGACATTGGCTCTCTGAGCAGCTGCTCACAGCCCCACCAGTACAACCAGCATGACTGGGAGCACCAGTCCAGCACCCGACCCCTGCACTTCTGCAGAGACCCGCAGTAGTTCTACAGCTGCTTCATCAACCTTCTCACAGCTGATCTGTAAAGTGCTTTAAAACAACCCAGCAGCATTTGACCGTGCCCGTGGTGCCAGATGCAGGAGTTCCCTGGTTTTTCTCAGGGACAGAAACTCAAACCTTACTCTGGAAGAGCTTTAATACAGGTCATCAGGTCAGGTGACAAATACAAATGTAAATTAGAATAGCTGGTCCGAAATCCTGGTTCTGTCTTGTGTTCTGGTTTTTGTAATGCTGAAGTAAAGTTTCACAACTTTATTTTTTGTGTCTTGGGAGTCATTTGACCAGATCTGTTCTTCTGAAAACACCAAACTCTTTGTATTAACTGGACTTCCAGGAAGGACCACGCGTCCTCTGATACATGTCCACCTGCTGTTTCATTTAAAGAGCTGTTGGTCTGGGTCTGTTTGAACAAAGCAGAACTCCTCTACAGCAGATTCTGACCCTGAAGTCCAACAGCTGGTGCTGCAGGTATACACCAACACAGTTCCAAACTCCAGCTCTGCTTCTGAGCTCCTGTCCTTCCTCTGCAGGTAATGGACAAGAGCTGGCATCAGCTGCAGCTCAAAGGTTCTGGATCCTCCACAGGAGCTGCATGCAGACAGCAGCTGAGCCATGCTGGATGGTGGCTTGGAGATAAATACGGGTTTTCCACCTCGACAGTATCGCAGGATCTGCTGTGGGCAAAGAGAGATGGTCTTCATAAACCTGGAGAACGCTGCGTCTCCATGTTTGGCGTCGGTCTTCTCGTACTTCTCAATGCTGCAGCTGCTCTCCTCCAGCATCCCCACCTCCATCTTCTCCCTCCTCTCATAGTCTCTGAGCAGCTCCTGAGCATGCTCCAGCTCCTCATCTTCTCCATACAGGTCGGACTCCTCCACCACATTAATGAAGAACGGACAGAAGACAGGTGGGTCTCCTGATTCTGACAAGCAGAGGTGCTGAAGTTGCTGGCTGACGTCAGCATCACAGACTGGAGGCACCTCTGGAGGTAGAAGAACCAAGAACATTAGGCATACCCAGACCTTTCAGATGGACATGGTTCTGACCACTTCTATGGCTGCATGGTGACACAGTGGTTAGCACTGTTGCCTCGCAGGTTCGATACTGGGCTCGGCTGCGGCCTTTCTGCCTGGAGTTGCGTGTTCTCCCCATGCATGTGTGGGTTTCCTCCGGGTACTCCGGTTTCCCCCACAGATCACAACATGCCCTATAGGTTATAAATTGTAAGTCGCTTTGGATAAAAGCGTCTGCCAAATAAATAAACAAACACTTCTACATGTTGTCAGAGGTGCTGGCTCGAGCCAACCCAACCCTAAAGGGTCGTTATCGGTTCTAACATTACCGTTTTCAACTAAAAAAAACTACCTCCTCAACACACACACACACACCAACAAACAAACACTACCTCCTCCCAGCTCTTGCGGATCTTGAATCCGGTCCGGTCCTCCTCCCCACCCATCAAAACCATCCTCCATTCCCCAGTCATCAGCGGACTCGCACCAGTCTGACACCAGCGGAGCGGGCGCTGGAAGTGGCCCCGGCCGGCCGGGAGCCTCCAGACTCTGAGACCGGAGCGCCGTCCAGGACTCAGACCGCCCGCTGCAGTCCGGGCGGGGACAGGCGAACAGGTGCAGGGTTCTATGGTACGGAGAGGCCTGCAGGGGGCAGTATACTTGCACCACGTGGACAGAAAGGCCACCGCAGAGACCACAGCGGGGGGACAACCGGGAGAAGACCGGAGGCCAGTCCGGTTCTCCGCCAACTTTGTTCGTCAGAAATGAGGACCGGTGTCTCTTCGGGTCCAACTGTCCATCACACAGACCGATTAGAGTGGAGTCCTGGGCGCTGCAGGCCATCTCTGTTACCGAACTATCCGGGTTCAGTGATTCCGTCAGCACCGGAGGTTTACGGTTCACGTTTAGGTCCCGGGATTACCACAGACTGTAAAAGCATCGTGGCCTCTCTACCCAGCGTGCGCTATACGTCCGTGTGGGTCGCATTGCACATGCGCAAACGGTGACCATCCTCTTCCTGGTTTGTATAGAAATAAATAACCTAGATATGCCGAAGTGAAGTCCGGATAAACCAACTGAAAACTGGAAAAGATCACGAGGGTATTGTGGATATGAGCTCATATGACCTGGGGCGGGGAGCTTTTATTTTACTGGGTAATGTTTGAGATCACGTTCTCATTTACAAGCAGGACCTGACCCAGATGCAAGGGCGCTGCTAGGGAGTTTGGGCCCCATGGAAAATAATTGATCCGTATATTTATTTATTTATTTATTAAAATTTGCAATATTTCTGGGCTCCTGTCATTTGAGCATGTGTTATTATTGACAACCAACAAATACTACACAGTGTGATATTAAATAAGTTATAAAAATACACGTCATCTAGTTAAGATGCCAGTTTGGCAAACTCAAAATGCCACCTATGTTAGGGGAGAAGTCTGTGGATGATGTATATTATAAAATAGGGACGCACCGATAAGGAATGTTTGGGCCGATAACAATATCGCTGTTATGGTCCATAACCACTAGTTGCTGATACCGATATGTATATACATACACACACTGACATTTATGCTTGTGAAATCAGCAGATTTTGTTGACTGAAAATTATGCAAACTGAATTTTTTAATGTCTTGCTTTATTTCTATAAAGTGCAAACTAGATTGTGTGTGTGTTTGTCATATGTTTCTGAGATGATTACCATCTCTGTCACATGAATAAACAATAACACATCAGCACCCCCCTCATCCTCTGAAACAGATACACAAACTGAAACTAGATGGAAAAAATATTAGTTGTTAATATCGGCCCAGTTTTACTTATCAGACTGATACCAATAAGTTAAAAAATGACTTAACATCCGCCAATACCGATATTGATGCAGATATATTGTGCATCCCTATTCTGAACATAATCAAATATGCACTTTGAACAACCGGTGTGAGATTCATACCTGCAAAATCACTTTAGGGGCAAAAAGAGGGGGACACCAATATTGGCAAACTCAAAATCCAGCCCTGCTATTTTAAAAGATGGTATGACATTTTGTGCATAATCACACATGTACTCTGAGCCGCTGGAGTCAGTCTCATACCACCTTCTTTTATTTGGGGTCTGTATGAGATGGGACACACATCTCATCTGCCCATTATTTTATCCATCAACACACTGCATCCCATAAATGTAGAGATCAAGTGATGCTACAGTGACACATGCAGCCAATCCAAATCAGCTTTTTGAAGAGTGGTACACAAACTAAAACCTGGCTGGTATCATTTTGTACTTGATAGTTAAAAGCTCATTACAGCTCGTGTGACCTGTATGAAATATTACTGTGGAGGTATAATCAGTGTTTGTGTGTGCACTCAGAGAAAATATATGTTGACATTAATGTTATATTGTTTTATATGGTTAAGAGTGATGTTAATGGGTGTGTGTGAGATAGTTATTTCTAAGATCATTGTATCAGTTTTATTGTTCTTGTCTGAGAAGCACTTAAAAGTGCTTAATAAATAAACCTAAGATGTGTGCAAAATAACGTTTTATCTGTAGGAAGCACTGCTGAAACACTTACTCTGATTCAAATACACAGGAGACAGGATTATATTCAAACCTGATTATTTTATTCTGAGTTTATTTGCATTTCATTTCTGTTTATAAAACCCCATCCTAAACATCCAGACTCTGAAATCAAATTAGAGGTAATCACCTGAGGAATTACAAAAGATCTAATAGGAGTCAATGCAATGAAAAACAGCCATTTTTATTCTGTTCTGATTAAACATGAATGGTGAACAGCAGGAATGATGGAGAGAAAGTTGAGAGATAAAAGTAGAGCAGGAGGTGTGTTCTCTTCTTCCTTTATTCACCTTCTTCTGGAACACCAGGCTGTTCACCAGCAACAACTGGTGCTGCTGTCTTTAAAGGCTGGACTTGATTCCAGCATCCAACCTCCTCCATGTGTTCACTCATGCACACGCACTTAAAAAAGTTATTGATGTAGCATTGGGCCCTTCAGTCATCAGGTTCAGTGACACACTGCTCCACAATCTCTCTCAGGTTGGGGTTTTCCATGGCGGCTGCCACCCGCTCCTTATCGTTGATCTGTTTATTAACTGGAGAAATTAATCATTTTCACCACTCAGAACATGAGACTAGTGAAAAAGCACCAAAAAATCAGTAACACAAACAAACTGCTGAATCAGCTGGGCTAGCAGAGTTAAAAAACAAAGTTGTTTTCAAGGAGCCAGCAAGGCGGGAGGGGGCGTGGCTGTGGGGCAGCCTGAGAGGGGAAGTGGTGGTAGCAGCAAAACTCTAATACATGTGTTTGAAACCAATGCGGAGTCATGAATTTATTGTTTTGTTTTATATATAACATATAATATATATATATATATACATATCTACATATATATGTACATTTATATGTACATTTATATATATATGTGTGTATATGTATATACATTTATATATATGTATATATATATATACATATCTACATATATAAATATGTATGTATATGTATATACATATATATATACACATATACATACAGTTGTGGTCAGAAGTTTACATACACTTGTAAAAAATATAATATAATGGCTCTACTGAGTGTCCCGTTATTTCTAAAACTCTGATTTTTCTCTGATAGAGTGATTGGAACAGATACTTCTTTGTCACAAAAAACATTCATGAAGTTTGGTTCTTTAATGTCTTTATTATGGGTTAACAGAGAAAAGTGATCACATTTGCTGGGTCACAAATATACATACAGCAGTGCTAATATTTGGTTACATGTCTCTTAGCCATTTTCACTTCAATTAGGCGCTTTTGGTAGCCATCCACAAGCTTCTGGCAAGCTTCTGGTTGAATCTTTGACCACTCCTCTTGACAGAATTGGTGAAGTTCAGTTAAATTTGATGGCTTTCTGACATGGACTTGTTTCTTCAGCACTGTCCACATGTTTTCAATGGGGTTTAAGTCAGGACTTTGGGAAGGCCATTCTAAAACCCTTATTCTAGCCTGATTTAGCCATTCCTTTACCACTTTTGATGTGTGTTTGGGGTCATTGTCCTGTTGGAACACCCAACTGCGCCCAAGACCCAACCTTCGTGCTGATGATTTTAGGTTATGTTGAAGAATGTGATGGTAATCCTCCTTCTTCATTATCCCATTTACTCTCTGTAAAGCACCAGTTCCATTGGCAGCAAAACAGCCCCACAGCATAATATTCCCACCACCATGCTTGACTGTAGGCATTGTGTTCTTGGGGTTAAAGGCCTCACCTTTTCTCCTCCAAACATATTGCTGGGCATTGTGGCCAAAAAGCTCGATTTTTGTTTCGTCTGACCACAGAACTTTCCTCCAGAAGGTCTTACCTTTGTCCATGTGATCAGCAGCAAACTTCAGTCGAGCCTTAAGGTGCCGCTTTTGGAGCAAGGGCTTCCTTCTTGCACGGCAGCCTCTCAGTCCATGGAGATGCAAAACACGTTTGACTGTGGACAATGACACCTGTGTTCCAGCAGCTTCTAATTCTTGGCAGATCTGCTTTTTGGTGATTCTTGGTTCACTCTTTACCCTCCTGACCAATTTTCTCTCAGCAGCAGGTGATAGCTTGCGTTTTCTTCCTGATCTTGGCAGTGATGAAACAGTGCCATGCACCTTATACTTACAAACAATTGTTTGCACTGTTGCTCTTGGGACCTGCAGCTGCTTTGAAATGGCCCCAAGTGACTTTCCTGACTTGTTCAAGTCAATAATTCGCTTTTTCAGATCCATGCTGAGCTCCTTTGAATTTCCCATTGTAGCGTTTGTGGGCGTTTGTATCCAATGAGCCCTATTTACCTGGCCTAAGAGAAGTCACCAGCTGTAGTCACTCATAATCACTCACAAGAAGTTAAGAGGCCATGCTATGAAGCTCAGTTCACTGACACGTTTCTGTCACCAAAATTGCTAGTTCATGTTGCTGTATGTATATTTGTGACCCAGCAAATGTGATCACTTTTCTCTGTTAACCCATAATAAAGACATTAAAGAACCAAACATCATGAATGTTTTTTGTGACAAAGAAGTATCTGTTCCAATCACTCCATCAGAGAAAAATCAGTTTTAGAAATAACGGGACACTCAGTAGAGCCATTATATTATATTTTTTACAAGTGTATGTAAACTTCTGACCACAACTGTATATATATATATATATATATATATATATATATATATATATATATATATATATATATATATATATATATATATATATATACATGTATATATATAGTTTTCCTCTCCACTGTCGCTTTATGTTTGCTTAGTATGAGGATTGCTGTATAGTCACTGACACTAGTCAGTGACTTGATGCAATTTGCTGGGTTCCTTATATACGAAACATTATTTCTCATAGGCTTAAAGAACTGACCTGAATTGGAATGCTTATTATGTGAAGTGCCTTGAGACGACTCTTATCGTGATATATATATATATGTATATATATATATATATATATATATATATATATATATATGTATATATATATATATATATATATATATATATGAATATGTGTATATATATGTATATACATATATACATATATACATACATATACATATATATATACACATATTCACCGTATATGTATATACATATACCGTAAATCCTCTAATACAGGCCCGGGCCTGTATTTGACTCAAGCATACCGTATATGTATATACATATACCGTAAATCCTCTAATACAGGCCCGGGCCTGTATTTGACTCAAGCTCATCAAGCTCCAGGCCTTTATTGGAAGGAGGGCCAGTATTAGAGGCAGGCCTCTATTTCTATTTGAGCAAAGTGAACTAATGGTTCACTGGAGTTTTAGACAATTAAAATTGCGCCCACATTTTCAAAGTTAAACACATTTCTTTTAACAACGGTAGTTCCTGCTTCAGCCCCCTCCCCCCTCCCCCTGCGCAGCGGCTGCAAACTCACTGATGCGCCTGCAGCCTCTCAGAGTTCCTGCTGCTCTAAACATTAAAATAATTATTTCGTTTTCTGTTCCTCACTTCTGATTACCTTCAATGGTGTCTGTTTGTTGCAACCACCAGGTACAAAAACTAACTTGTTTTTATTTGACTATTTTTCTGTCCTGCCTGTTTATTATCTTCCTGCATCTCCTCTCAATCCTAAAGAGAAACTGCTACCTGGGTTCATATATATTCACCTCATGAGTTACCTTTGAACTGCAGTTCTAAAAGAGCTACCGACCGCAAAAACAGTGGAGCGCTCCCTGTTTGGCGGCCGTATCATACAGTCCGAGCAATAAACGCGGAAGTTAGATCCAAACACCCGTTGTGTGGGAGAAGCATATAATGAACTGTTTAATCTGCCCATCATTTGTGTTGAGAGATCAGCAGAGTTTGGATCAACAAAGGGCAACTACTTTGACAGTAGAAACTGTATTTATGGCTTATTTTTGTGCATTTAAAGTTCAGCCGCCATTGATAGTTGTTAAAAGTTGTTAAACCTGTGCATATGAAACAAAAAACGCCTTTTGTTTATCGATTTATTGTGAAAAAAGGAAGTTGTGCTTGCTCCTTTTCCTGTTGGGCAGTTGTGATTTCTGTCCATTGACTGCGGAGGTGCTCCGGCGAAAATAGGATCGATTCTATTTTTGCCGGACGCCGGAACAGAGGGCGGCGCACGGCGCCGCACTGCCGGAGCACGGCCGCAGTAGTGGAATTGCTCTGATTGACTACAACGGGACCGATTTTGCTCCGGCGTTTGTGTCGGAGCGGAGCGGAGGTAGTGGAATTTGCGTCGGAGGACAAGGTGATGCGCGCAGCGCCCCGCTCCACAGCATGCAGCAAAACTCATCAGGCGCAAATAAAAGACAGAAAACATTAAAGGAAATGAACTGACATGAACGATCGCGTGTTAAATTAGTTTTTGAGGTGGCGACACCTGATTGTGGCCGTGCTCAGGAGGCAGATCTACCGACCGCGAAAACAGCGGAGCTCTCCCTGCTTGGCGGCCGCATCAGTGATCTGTGAGTCGGAGGACAAGGTGATGTGCCCCGCTCCACAGCAGCGAAACACATCAGGCGCAAATAAAAGACAGAAAACATTAAAGGAAATGAACCGACATGAACGATCGCGTGTCAGTACCTATGCTCTGACACAGTGCGTTGCCCCCCTGAGCGCAGGAGCTGGTCACCTGCTGATAGCAGGCTGCTGTCTTTTCCGAGGGCTGCATCTTGCCGGTCATTATCACGTGACAGCGACTAGTCGACGACAGGCATAAAAAGTCACTATAGTGAAGTCGACTAGTTCATACAACCCCTGCTACTGCTCCCCAGAGTGTTCTGCAGCATAATCAGCATGTTCTCTTTGAACTTGATAGTGTAATGACCTGGCTGGGGTTGTAAGCCAGGTGCATTCTGGGTATTGTGTTATATGTGTTTCCTATCATTCTGCTAGTTCCTATGTGCTGATTTGCGTGTTGTGTGAGTGTTATGTAAGCCACAGGGAAGGTGATGTGTGTTCTGTGGAGTGGGTTGAATTAGCATGGTTAACTGACACCGTGACTCTGTGTGGTAGGAGCGTGATAGAGGATCGTGTCTGTAGCATTAAAAAGCGTTGAAGAAAAAGCCTAATAAAGGTCTGTGTGAACCTCTACTGCCTCCTACTGGTTGATTTGGGGACTATAACCCTGCCGCTGAGACACTCATATTTGCTTGTTACCACATTCCACCCGGCCACAATAAGAGACCGGCCATTAATCACCTCCGCTGACTCCGGCACCAGCCAAAATTGGAGACCCGGCCTTTAATTGAATACCGGCCTGTATTAGAGGATTTACGGTATACATACATACATACATACATACATATATATATATATATATATATATATATATATATATGCATATACATTATATATATATATACATTATATATATATATATACATTATATACATTATATATATATATATATATATATATATATATATATATATATATATATATATATATATATATATATATATATATACACATATCCATGTATACATATCTACATATATAAATACGTATGTATATGTACATACATATATATATATATATATATATATATATATATATATATATATATATATATATATACACACACACACACACATATATATAAAGGCTGGGCGATATGGCCTAAAATCAATATCACCATATATTAAGGATTTCACCTAAATAACGATAAACGGAAGATAACTACAGGTTTGCGCAGAAACAAAAGTTGTCCGCTAGATGGGGCTGTCACATGTTTACGATGATTACGATGAGTCACATTTTTACGTGACTCAATGTGGTACAGCTTCTTAAAGGGACATAAATGTTGCCAACCTACACACAGCTTTTCATTTACTATTATCAAATTTATTGACATGGAAAAAATTATCTCAATAAGAGTCAGAAATTTTGATAACGATACATTTTCGATTTATTGCCCAGCCCTCATCAACAACAATGAAACAATAGGTTTTGTTATTATGCAGTACAGAACAAACCCCCACTACTGTAATAAAAGACAAAAACTTACTATCTTCCTCTGTAGAATGGGTTCCTTCTGAAATGTAAATTTCCAACTAAAAAGAGAAAGAATACCAACTCATAAGTGAATACAAGATCATTATTACAGTCGTTTTTGAAAAGTCAAATTACAACCAAAAATGACTGGAAATACACCCAATCGTTTACTTTTGTTCCTGTGCATGGGTCAAGGGGCACACGCCGCCTGCCAAAAGTAACGCCAACACGGAAATGAAAGAAATTGCAGTTCCCCCTTCATCCACTGGGGCTGGCTCCAGAAAGGAGCAAGTTCATGTTTCAAAACAAACGAGTCCACTCTTAGCAACCACAGCCAGTTACTGATCAGAAATAGAAGATTATAGATGACGAATCACAGTAAGAAATATTTAGTTGTTGGTAACTGAAAAATTAGCTCGCGTTGTTGTTTAGAGCCGACCACTTTTTTCCTAATTCACTGTTGGCTCAATGTTAGCCTACAGCCTTCTTTCCTCGATATTAGAGTAAAACAAAAGGATGCCGTGGCTTCTTAGGGGTACAAGCAACGACTTCTGGGTCACTCCTTTTATTGGTTAAAAAACTTTCCACGATGCTGCTGCTGCTTTTTGCTGGCTGGTTTCAAATTACATATGTCGACACAGAACTGGAGAACCCACAGACTCGCATATGATTGGCTCAAGAACCAGGATGTATGGAGGCAGTACAGATTGTAAACAAAGACTACGTCCCTCTTCTGCCTTTTTAAAAGGAGACGACCCTCCATAATCAAAGTGTAAAATAACACGGCTGGCCGACCAGGGGGCTGTTGGTACTTGGCTGCTTTGACTCAGTCCTAGTCACGCTGATGCTTACCTTGTGTTTAAATGGCAAGCATCGCTGGAGCTTCACTTGTAAGCACAAACCTGCAAAACCATGAAAAAAGAGCATCAGTCCCGGACAGAATCAGCCTGCTGTAGCTCTACATGGGAGACAGAGGTGAAGAGTTCAACAAAAAACAGAGTGAATAATTCACATTTACCAGTTAGAACTGACTGATGGACCACAAACAGGTCTCATTTAAAACTCAACAACCAGGGTCTGAAATTAAAGTCAACCTAGGTCCTGTCACAGAAGCAATAGCTTCAAACTCAGTCCTGAAGTCCTGCATCAGGGTAGGAAAGGCAGCAGCTGATCCCCCACACCCCTGACGTTTTGGATTCTGCCTCTTGAAAGAATCTGAATTAGGAATTGAATGGAACCGGAACTGGAACAAGGAATTGGAATCGAAACCGGAATCGTTCAAATTGAAATGATGCCCAACCCTACTCATGACTAGGAAGGTTGTTGTTGGTTTACCATCCAGGAGAGAGCAGAGCATGTCTTGGCTAGTGGAAGTTAACTGTTAGCCTTAGCAACATCACAACATGGCAGAACTTCTTCAGGCTTGTGTTATTTGTGGAGATAAACCATCAATGCAGAACAGAGTCAGTGGTAGAGTTGTGTTGCTGCTAGCCAATCAGAAGCAAGATGTCTGAATATCAGGGAAAAGCCTCCAGATCCTGTCATCTGAATGTTAACTCTGCTGTGGCTAAATTCTAGCTCCTGAAACAGGAACGCCAGAGCATTTTACCCACAGAGGTCAACTCACGACAGAGATCAATTAATCTACAATAGAGACCAATGCATGTGTTAAAAAATGAGTGACCTTGGTCTTTAAATGATCAGTTATACGGTTGATCTTATAGCTTGTTAACCAACTCCCTACTTGTTTATGTATGCGATGAATCCCTGAAAGAAATGATGGGACTGTGGACTTTTAGCTATTTTCTGTACTTGTTATTTATTTATCCCATCTCATCCAAAAAGTTTAAAATAAAAAAAAAACTTCAGAGTTTATTTTAACCCAACTCCAACTTTGCTCCAACTCACAGCAGCTGCTTTAATTCTGCCTGAAACATGACAGGATGTCATGAACTGGAATTTTCAAGTTAAGCCCTGCCGATCCCCAGGAGCCATGGATCAACCGCCAGGTCTTTATCAACAAGTCAGGAAACTTGAACTCAACAATTCTACTTTTTCTTTTCTCTAACTGTTTAGACTTTAGAGAATTATATTTTTAGTGTTTGACTGGGATGTCTGCGACAGGTTGACAGCAGAGGGACTCACCAATGAGTGTAGCCAAAGAGCAGTGAGGGACGGTTGGAGAGAACCGGATTATAATGAGGAACTCATCGTCTCCAAGTTCCTGGACCTCCACACATTGTTCCGTCACAACCTCCAACTCCTCCAGGGTGTTGGGCTTCTCTGGGTCTCTGATTGTTCGAATGACATCTAACAGAGTTCAACATGATAAAATCTGTTCATCAATATGTACTATAAGAATTCCTAGATGCTGGATGAGTATGAGGGTTGCACTGATGGTGGTTGTTTATTTCCACAGCTAAATACCAAATTAATCAAGATCTTAATGCTCCAAAACACACAGACTGGAAAGGACAGACACGAGGGGAGAATAATAAGGGCTCTACCCAAACATGGGGTGTTTCTCAATGTCAAGGAACCACCCCTTGATGCCCTGGTCCCATCCCAGTTGCCAAGGAGATACATCATCAGGAACGGCTAAGGCTTGCTCCATGTTCATGTGCTACATAGGTGTCTGTCCTCCATTTGTTAGCCGTCTAGCTAACTGGCCAAGGATACACGGGGGGCGTCTTGTTGCCTTCTCTCATTCAAAAATTTCCCAGTACCCAGTGCAGTATTTTCAGAAGGAGGGTGGACGAGAAGCCAGCAGCTACCTCGGGTGCAAATGTCCTGTTTAAATGTAAGTCAACTAATTGTAGCTATCCGCCTGATATCTAAAATGTTTTTAGATCCAAAGCCGTTATCGACGGTGGGTTAGTTGCAACTTCGTTGGCTAGCAGGTACTAACTTGCTTACATATTTAACCAATCTATTCACAATTAAAAAACTAAAAGGCTCGCTATACATCTATAATAAAACTCATACAAACAAAACATAACCTTACCTCGCGTGTCACGTGACGTTCCATTAAACCGTTTTCTTTGACCTAAGCAAGGCGCCTGACCTACCAAGGCAATGCCTTGACATTGAGAAACACCTATGGGCTCTGCCTCCGGCCCCAAAATAACTCAACCCGCCACTACAATTAGTCGCCTTTACAAGTTGAATATACACACAAAACGACCCCAAAAATCTGAAATAAATGTTGAGCTATTTATGATGTACATGTTTCTAAATATACATTTATTGTATGTTTTGGCTCTACTACACCAAGAGTATGTGGTGACAGAAAATTGAATTAAAAAAGATAACATTTATTAATAAAAATGCCCTTGACGCGGACAAAACAACAGCCCGAAACTAGTCGCTGCTTAACTTCACAACGCGAGGTCAGAAACTTACCGTACACTTCCAACGCTTTCTCTTCCATCTTTCTTGTCCTCAGGACATCCCTGCTGTCAGTGAACCCTGACAATTGTAAAACCTTAGTAACAGTTAATGAGATGAGGCTGAACACGGACTCCATTCTTTAGAAAACGCCATTGTAAACGAAACCGACTAAAAAGATGAGCGACTGACAGGACCGGACGGGACGTAGCCGCTGTAGATCTCAACACAATCCGTCAACATGTTCATAACAAACACTGGCAGTAAAAGTGTGTAGAGATCTGCTGTTTACACACGCTCCACTGAGCGTGAACTACGTCACGGACGAATTTCAGACAAAACACATCGATCAACGATTTGAAATAGCGCCAATTACAAGAACACATAAAAGTAGTTCACAGTTTTCTATGAATTCATTTTAAGTCACGTTCAGGGTTATCATTTAACGACCGCATCAAACTATTGCGAGACATCGTGAACTAAGAATACAGTTCAATACTGAAACCATCGACAGAAACGTAAACGGGAAACGTGCCATTTTTGGAGGTTTAAGCAAGTCTATGCTCTAAAATAATTTCAAGAACATGGAGCTAGAACCTTTTGTAAATACATTAAAAGATAATCTGATTTTTTAAAACATAAACAAGAGCTCATTTATTTATTTATTTTTACTTGTTTTATCAGTTATTGATTCGTTTAGTTTTATTTCCTTTCATTGGTCAGTTTCGATCACCTGATTCAAGCAAACCGTCACGTGACTTCTGTGTTGGCAGTTTGTGACACAAGAAAATGTCCGAATTTTAATGCGTCTGTTTTACAGTGTGTGTTTTTCAATAGTATAGCTAAAAAAATGTAACAGCCCAAATTAATAACACTTCCTTTAACTGTTTACAACATGCTAGATGCGGCCGAATGCTGTAGCTCCATGGAGGTGGCTGTTATCCCGGAAAACCAGCACTTCGGACATGTTCGGGACATCCAGAAGGCTGAACTGTGTTATGGGGGCTCGCTGCTCTGCTGCCTGGATGTTAGGGGACAGCTGGAGCTGTGGGATCCGTCTGACAGAGAGGCCCTTCCGGTTGCAGTGGAAGGGTGCTTTCGAGAGTGAGTTCAAAAGTGATCCGTGTGTGTGTGTTTATGTTTATGTATTTAGCAGACGCTTTTGTCCAAAGCGACAATTGATAATCGGCATATTGCCCTTGAGGCTAACAACACCAATAACAACAACAACATTGACATCAGTCATGGAGAGTAGGGAACAAGGAGTGGACAGTAGAGAGGGGGGACGGGTGCAGGCAAGGTGTGTGTGTGTGTGTGTGTGTGTGTGTGTGTGTGTGTGTGTGTGTGTGTGTGTGTGTGTGTGTGTGTGTGTGTGTGTGTTTAGACCAGCATTGGTTATGGTCAGGGTTAGGGGATGGATCAGGCATTACAGGGGCGCTGATAGGATTTCAAAACCGGGGGGGGGGGGGAGTTCCAATATACCCTCCCCCCAAATGCACACACACGTACACATATACACACTATTGCAAGAGCCTTAACTAGAGCTCAGTCAGTTTGTGTAATTTCATCCAATGGTTTACGGATCGAAAGGAGTCAGTTGAGGTGGTTTGGGCATCTGGTCAGGATGCCTCCTGGACGCCTCCCTGGGGAGGTGTTTCGGGCATGTCCTGCCGACAGGAGGCCCCTGGGTCGACCCAGGACACGTTGGAGAGGTTACATCTCCAATCTGGTCCGGGAAAGCCTTGGGGTCCTGCAGGAGGAGCTGGTGGAGGTGGCCGGGGAGAGGACGGTCTGGAGCTCCCTAGTTGGGATGCTGCCCCCGCGACTCGGACCCGAATAAGCGGAGGAAGACGACGGGCGGCGACAGTTTAGGAAAAAACTAACACTATTATATATGTGTTTGATGCCATAGTGCAATGGAACACTGGCTACAAAGCTCTGCCTGATCAACACTATCCAAATCAGTCATTTGTTATTCTCCCAATCAATTACTAACCAAAACCTCATGCTTTATGCAAAACATTAAATGATTTTCAGCATACCAATCTTTACAGAAAACATAAAAGCCCTAAAAAAATTGCTCATAAAATATATTTAAAAAACGAAATTCACTTATCACTTAGAGCAGTCGTTCCCAAACTTTTATGTTTATGTTTATGTATTTAGCAGACGCTTTTGTCCAAAGCGACTTACAAGTGATAATCGGCATGTTGCCCTTGAGGCTAACAACAACAATAACAACAACTTGACATCAATCATGGAGAGGAGGGAACAAGTAGTGGACGGTAGAGGGGGGGACGGGTGCAGGGAGGGTGCTAGTTTAGAAGATGCTCTCTGAAGAGCAGGGTCTTCAGGAGTTTCTTGAAAATTGAAAAGGAAGCTCCTGTTCTGGTAGTGCTTGGAAGGTCATTCCACATTTGTGGAACGATGCATGAGAAGAGTCTGGATTGTCCTGAGAGTGGTGTAGGCACTGCTAGCCGACGATCCTGTGATGACCGGAGCGGCCGGGCCGAGACGTAAGCCTTTGCAAGAGGATTCAGGTAGATGGGAGCCGTACCATCTCGGACTTTGTATGCTAGTGTTAGCAATTTGAATTTGATGCGTGCTGCTAGCGGTAGCCAGTGGAGCTCAATAAACAGAGGGGTGACGTGTGCTCTTTTTGGCTGGTTGAAGACCAGACGCGCCGCTGCGTTCTGGACCATTTGAAGAGGCCTCACAGTACAGCCTGGAAGACCAGTTAGAAGGGCATTGCAGTAATCGAGGCGGGAGATGACAGTCGATTGCACCAGGAGCTGGGTGGCTTGTTGTGTTAGGTATGGTCTGATCTTTTGTATGTTATACAGCGCAAAGCGGCATGAACGAGCAACAGAGGCAACATGATCTTTAAAGGTCAGGTGTTCATCAATCACAACACCCAGATTTTGAACTGCCTTTGAAGGAGTCAGAGATAGGAAGTCATTTTGGATTGAGATATTGTGCTGTATGGATGGTTTTGCTGGGATGACAAGTAGTTCAGTTTTAGAGAGATTGACTTGGAGATGGTGGGATTTCATCCATTTTGATATGTCAGAGAGACAGTTTGATATTCGTGCACAGACAGTGTGGTCGTCCGGTGGAAATGACAGAGAGAGCTGGGTGTCGTCTGCGTAGCAGTGGTAGGAGAAGCCATGTGATTGAATGATCTCACCCAGTGAGGTGGTGTATATGGCAAAGAGAAGATGTCCTAGTACAGAGCCCTGGGGGACTCCTGTGGCAAGATGGTGCACTGTAGAGGATTGTCCAAGCCAAGATACACTGAATGATCGTCCTGTGAGGTACGATTCAAACCAGGCATGTGCTTTCTCTGTGATGCCCATGCTAGAGAGTGTGGACAAATGGAAGCCATGGTTGACAGTGTCAAATGCAGCCGATAAGTCCAGCAGGATAAGCACTGAGGATTTGGCAGTCGCTCTAGCTTCTTTTAAGATTCCGTCACTGCTAACAGAGCAGTTTCAGTGGAGTGGCCCTTTTTGAACCCAGACTGGTAAGGGTCAAGCAGACAGTTTTGAGAGAGGTATTCTGTGATCTGCTTGAAAGCCTGACCAACAGATGTTCCTTCATATTTTTACATTATTTAGAAATGTTCATTATATTTGGAAAGTTTTAATTTATATATAACTATATAAAGCTCTTTTGAATTTTTATATTTTAGTTTTTTTATGATTATGAGGCACACTTTGTTTATTTGTTTATTTAAGGATCCCCATTAGTCTTCACAATAGTGAAAACTATTCTTCCTGGGGTCCACTTGATAAAAGAAACAAAAACAAAAAGAAAACACATACAATATCACATAGACAGTGTAGGATTAAAAGTACAATATTTCATATACAATGTAAGTAAAACACAAGAAAACTCCTATAATCAACCTCATAAAACAAAATAATAAAAAAGCACTAAAAAGACAATTTAAAAATGGATCAATGAATCAATAAAACAATAACAATAACAAAGTGTTAATGTCAGGGTGTTAATTCTATAAATCTAATTGAAGTCTATAAATCTAAAATCTGTTAATCTAATTGAAATAGCTGTAACTGTTGTGTGATACAAACTTATGTTTTACAAATTTCTTGAGATTCACTTTAAACGCATCATGAACATTTATTGTTATTAGTTCAGGATGCAGGATATTCCAGCTCTGTAAATGACTGTTCTTTTAAGTGCATTGGTTCTTGGCAATGGAAGAGTAACGATAACTCCATATAGAACGCATCGGCATCTGCTCCTTTTTATGGCCTTTTTTTTTACATTGTCACGTTTGCGGTGTTTTACCATCATTTCTACATCCATCACGTCCCAGAGAAGGTCAAACCAACATCAAACCCACTGTTTGGAGCTTGTAAACTCCACACACCTCTCGTGCAGCACCAGCTGTCTGATGCTGCAGCAGCGTCGATCTTCCCGGCTGGATGAGTGAATTTCTTCATCAGAGTCAATATTCTGCTTCATAATCAGATTCAGTCATTACCAGACAAAGTGTTCAGTCAACAAAGACCAGACCTGCTGGCAATTATACGTTTTATCTAATAGTTGCGCTCTTCATGCTGCACACATCTCCTCCTCTCCCCAACTGGGAGCCTCTCGGCGGGAGGCGATTTTCAAACTCTAAAAACTCCCAAACTTTGCTCAGCCTGAAGGTTCCACATCTCCACTATCTTCTGGTGTAAAGTAGTAACTTCATGAGGGATCATATTTGTAGATGAGACTTGTTAAAGTCAGCAATGAGGCTTTGGCGCTTATAACGAGTAAGTCCCAACACTGACAACAAAGTACTGAAACTAGAACCAACATGCATAAACAGACAGATCGGTCCCGCCTACTTACACTTTTTTAAATACGCAGTAATCGTTGCTTGTCTTTTTCGCTTCATCCTGCATCCTAGCAGCAACCACTTTGGCGCCTCTGGAGTTGGTGTTTGTTTACATCGTGCTGCATTCAATGTAACTGGAAAAAGGAGCTTCAAGCACTTAACCTCCAATTTTGTTTTCTTTCTGGCCTCAGTGCGGGGGACGGATCGGGGTCGATCTGAATCTGGAGGGTCAGATCCCCCCCGTCCCCCACCCTATCTGCGCACCTGAGGCATTATACAGTCTTCTTGTAGAAGGCCATCCATGTCATAAGCTAATTGAACACTAGAGGGCTCTCTAACACCCAAAGTCAAGTCTCTTGGGAAGGTCTGAAGTCATTAAACACAATTTTTGTTTAGAAAGTTTATTTCTTGTTTGTAGTTTAACATTTGTACCAATGTTTCCTGTATCATCGTTACGTCTCCAATAGTCTAGCCTGGTTACCTTTGTGTCTTGCACCGTGTGTGTGTGTGTGTGTGTGTGTGTGTGTGTGTGTGTGTGTGTGTGTGTGTGTGTGTGTGTGTGTGTGTGTGTGTGTGTGTGTGTGTGTGTGTGTGTGTGTGTGTGTGTGTGAGAGAGAGAGAGAGAGAGAGAGAGAGCCTCCGTGAAGAAGATCCTTCTCTGTGTTCCTAGCTTCTCCTGGGAGGAGGTGGCAGCTCACAGCTCGGAGGTCAGCGCCTTCAGTTTGTTAGCTGTTGAGTCTCAGAATCACCTGAAGCTCCTGGAGGTTGAAGCAGAACAGTCCTCCATTTCTCTGATTTTTGTCTGCAAATGTCCAGCAGACCTTCTGCTGGACGTTGTCACCAAGCAGGACCAAAGTAAGACTGCTTCTCTAATGTGTAAAGAAAACTGGTGGCAGATTTACTGATGAACTCTTTGTTGTCAGGTGTGTGTGAGCTGCAGTCTGTGCAGGTGTTGTCCTTTGCTGCTGGCCGAAGCTGTGTGATGGTGAACTGGGACTGGCTTCTGCAGCTGCAGTGGCAGCAAGACGAGGAGGAACCGAAGGTGCTGTCCTGTTGTGGTGTGCAGCTGAGCAGCATGGACAGACAGACCGCTGTTCATCACTGTGTTTGTGCAGAAACTCTTTTCATCCTCAGCGCCATCGGATTCATCTGTATCCTGTTTCCAGCTGAAAACAGACCGATTGAATGTTCTACCTGCAGCTGAAAAAGTGTTTCCTACCCATGTTGAGAAATCTGGCTTCCACTTCTCTATCTGCTCTCTTTGAGTTCCTCTGAAGTTGACGTTAGGAACTGTTTTTGTTCTGGTCTGGATCAGTCTGAACCAAATGTTGGTTCTTTCTATGCCAGGACCTTTTATGACATGTCACAGAAATGTGAAATCTGAAGAATGTTAACTGTTTCCTTTCTGTGTGTTATGGTCACACAGTAGTGCTACTTCTGTATTAGTATTTTCTTTAACCCTGCCCCCGCAGCTATACACAGCATCACAGATGGCCTTCTACTGGCCACCATCGACTTGCCTGCCTACCTGACTCCTGGGCTGGCTGAAGGTCGTGCAACATCCTTCTGCCTGGTCCAGGTGTCAGCTGATCTCAGTACAGCTGTAGCTGTGACTCAGTCTCACACAGCTGTCGCCATAGACCTGAACCACTACTTCAGGTACAGTATTCTGTAATGCTGTCTCATTGTTTGGTCCTGAATCCGTTTGGTCTCAATGTATCAGACCCAGACTGGACTTGACTGGTTTTGTTGATTGGTTTCTGTCATCTCCCTTCCAGGACATACCCGGATCACCTTCTCTGTCCCGTTCCACAGTCCAGTCTGCCTCTGCAGCCCAAGATTTCCAGGGACCAGGATAGCTTGTCCAGCTCCAGCTGCAGTCTTGCTGCTCTTGGATCCCCCTTCAGTGATGACCGGTAAGTAGCTCAGCTTATAGAATGATAGGAGTGTGTTTGGCTTTCTAAGCTTTCGTCTTCACTAGAGTCCTGTGCTGGGCTATTTTTAAAACCCGTTTCCACCTCTCCACACATTGGGACCACAAAATTATTTTCATTTCTTTGGTTTTTATTTTTTCTCCAGCTCCTGGGAAGCTCGTCTGTCATCCATGTATAACCAAGCTCAAAAGTCAGCTGCTCCCTCCTCCTCTCCCCTGCCTGCTGGGACATTTTGGACCTCCTCGCTCCTCCACCTTCATTCCCACCTGGCTCCAGCCTCAGGCCACAGCAAAGCTCCACCTGGTGGAACGATGGCTGTTTTCTCTGTTCCTGAGTTCTCCACTCCCTCGCTGCTCGCTGTTTCAGAGTTCTCAGCCCTTCTGACCTTTGTGACCCCTGGAAACAACCAGACCACAGTGGCCTTATGGGATGTGGAGTCTGGGCACGTGAGCCACCACCACACAGAGGGTGAAGCGGCTCCAGTTCAGCAGTGTGGGGACAGACCGCGCAGGCTGCTGATGAAGAGTAAGACGAACTCAGAAACAGCATCTTCGTCAGCCGGTAAAGCTGTTTTAATACATTATGTATATTTATATTTTAATGATGTGTGTGTGTGTGTGTTTTCCTTCAGGGTCCGGCGTGTTTCAGATCCTGTTCTCTGTGACACAGCAGGACCTGCTGAGCAGGCTGATGTTATTTGGCAGTGCAGCAACAGTGGATGCAGTTTGTCACCTGAACAGCTGGGGGCACTGCTCCATTCCTTTTCACACATTACAGGTATGGTTACAGAAGGCACCGCCAACAGGAACTCCATCAGCCCAGCAGAGCACCATCTGGATGTTTTATTTCTGTTTCTCTTTATGTGTGTGTGTGTGTGTGTGTGTGTGTGTGTGTGTGTGTGTGTGTGTGTGTGTGTGTGTGTGTGTGTTTGTCTTCAGGCTGGACTGAAGAACCGTCAGCTTGATACAGTGGACTTTTACCTGAAGAGTAAAGGAAACCTCTTGAACCTGTCAGGAGTGCTTGGTTCTGCTGATCTGCCTGCAGACTCCAGGCTGGGTCTAACAGACAGTACGTGGTCACATCATAGACTACAGTAGACAGTGGTCTAGTGCTGCTGTTACAGGGACCTGGCAGGTCTGATTACAGAAGGAAACTCTTTTAAAAGATGATACTGCCTCTAAATCTAAGGGTTAGAAAGTAGCAGACATGCTGTCCGTGTGTGTTGTAATGACACACTTATCATTTAAAGGGATGTAAGAAACTATTGAATCATGTTATGATGCTGAATTGATATTTAGAAACAGTGTGTTGATTTTTTCTATTGAGAATTTAGAGGGAAACGTTTTTGTGTGGTGCAATTCAAACTCTGACTGCTAGGGGGCAGCAGTTTATACCTCCTCATGCTGATGGAACACGATCTGCTGATAACACTTTGTGTTTGGAAACGTCTGGCCTGAGTTTAACAGTTGAATTCAATCCTTAACTATGCAAATATTTTCTATTAATATATATATATATAAATCCCAAACACACAACAGTGTAGATTGTCTCAGTGCTCTGCTGTTCTTAGATATTGCCCTTAAAATTCTCACTTTTCTAAGTCTTAGTTTAGCCTGACTTCCTCCTGCTTTTATCCATACTCGTGTGTGTGTGTGTGCGCGTGTGTGTGTGTGCGTGTGTGCGTGCGTGTGTGTAGGTTTGGAGGAGCTATTCCCTGCATTGGACTTGTTGTGTTCCGCTGTCAGAGACTCCAACAGCGAGGCAGAGAGTCGTCAGTTCTCTGAGCAGCTCCTGACCATCACCATGAGCTTCATCAACACTCAGATCCGCTTGCTGCTCTGCAGCTCTCACTGTGAGGCCTCACACTGCTCCACTTACTCTCCTTTTTGTTTTATTTTTCCTTGTTTGAAGAGCTGAAGCTGTCCTGTCTGCAGATGAGTACCCCGATGTGCAGAAATGTGTAGAAGTTTTGGACCGGTACATTACAGAGCTGAGGAGCTACATGAAGAAGTTTCCCTGGACCGGTCCTGTCGGTTCTACTCAACGTCGGGAGGAAGAGGAGAGGGATCCATGGGAAGAACTTCCTACAGAGGTCAAATTTAGATCCACAATGTTTAGGTTTTGGATTCTGGAACATTGGGAGGTTGGTTGTAAATGTTTATGTGCTGGTTTGCATAACAGGAAGTGGTCCAGCGATCTATCCTGACCAATCAGATCCCCAGAGCTCAGGCTGTGCTGCGGAAGCAGAACCGGCCTGAGCAGCGTCTATCAGCTCTGAGAATGGAGGGTTTGCATCAGACGTTCTCATGCCTGCAGCGCAGGGACCTGCAGACCGCCACGGTGCTCCTCACCAACATGGTAAGATCTTCCATCATCATGCTAACCCTTTAGCTGTAGCATTTACCCATCCATACCAGTGCAGGGGGCTTTAAACTGTTGTCAGTAGACAGAACTGAGTCTTAAATATCAGATGAAATGTGGGAGATCATTCTTAGACATATTACTGGTTCCTCAATCTGTATTTCAGCATAGTCTGATACAAAAAAGAGCTCATCTCACCAACGCAAGACAATCAGATATCTACCCTAACACAGACTCCTTTTGTCCTTACTGTAAGGGGCACCCAGCAGACCATATACATATTTTCTGCTCATGTCCTACACTCTCCACTGTTTGCATAGACATTTTTGATTGGGCCAGCATCTGCAGTGATGCGAACGCTGAACCGGTCTGCTGTGGTGAAGAAGGAGCTGAGCCAGAAAGCAAGGCTTTTGAGTCCTCGCCTATGGTCATGAGCTTTGGGTAACAACCGAAAGAACAAGATCACAGAAACAAGCGGCCAAAATGAGTTTTCTCCATGGGGTGGCTGGGCTCAGCCTTGGGGCTAGGGTGAGGAGCTCGGACATTCGGGACAGACTCGGAGTAGAGCCACTGCTCCTCCATATCGAGAGGAGTCAGTTGAGGTGGTTTGGGCATCTTGTTAGGATGCCTCTTGGACGCCTCCCCGGGGAGGTGTTTTGGGCATGTCCTGCCGGCAGGAGGCCCCCAGGACGACCCAGGACACGTTGGAGAAAGTACATCTCCGAACTGGCCCAGGGCCGCCTTGGGATCCTGCCGGAGGAGCTGGTGGAGGTGGCCGGGAAGAGGACGGTCTGGAGCGCCCTAGTTGGGATGCTGCCCTCGCGACCTGGACCCGGATAGGCGAAAGAGGACAAGACAGGATTTTTGACATACACACAAAACTCTATGGCCAAAACATTTGTTCTAATTCCCTTGAGCTCTATATTTGGTATTACTTCATCCACTTGCCCTTTGCCCAGTAAGGCACATAATGCCATTGCTTTTACCACCCAGAAGGAGAATTTTTCTCACTTGGAAGCAGCACTCACCACTGCAGCGGTGCGGATTGACTACATATTTGTTAAGTGATCAATAAGATGTGATAATATATATAAATATAAATTATCAATCTTATTGGTCTTTGTATTTTTGATCAGAAGACTCTAGATTCTTTGAGTATTCAGGGAACACACTCTTCATATTAATTCAGACCGAGTCAAGTATATAGTTTTATAAAAATGAATTTAATTCTATTTTTCTAACTGACGATTATACAGGACAACATATGAATTAAATAATGGAGTGTGAGCTAGATGTTTTAGCAAAGCCTCGTAAGTATCTCAGAGATCTTGTGATGTCTGGGTTATAACATCAGTTTGGCTGTATGGTTTAATAAGCTATAGATTATTCATAAAGTCATCCGACACAATCGTGCAAAGTCTACGATACCCTTGTGTAGGGCTGGGCGATATGCCCTAAAATCAATATCACGATATATTGAGGATTTCACCCCGATAACGATAAATGGACGATAACTACAGGTATGTGCAGAAACAAAAGTTGTCCACTAGATGGGGCTGTCACGTGGATTGTGTTGAGTCACATTTTTATGTGCCTCAAGGTGGTACAGCTTCTTAAAGGGACATGAACGTTGCCAACCTACACACATATTTTCTTTTTATTATTATCAAAATTATTGACATGGGGAAAATTATCTCGATAAGAGTCAGAGTTTTTGATAACGATAAATTTTCTATTCATTCCCCAGCCCTACCCTTGTGTGACAGTTGCTCTCAGTGGTCCAGATGAAAGGCAGCCAGAGTGGTGATTTACCGGATGTCGTGGCCACAGGAATCCCAAAGTGTCGTAGTTCCCTTTCAATTCAGATTTCTAGTCCGGCCATGAGATTCAACCAGGGTCTGCAGGTTAGATGATCCACGTCTGAGGTGTTGTAGTGTCTGAAATCCCTCGCAAGCATTGCAGAGGCTTTGATCTTGGGGTCAAAAGAGAGGATGGTTCCTAATGCTTACTCACCGGTCGGCTGAACCAGGATGCAGCTGAAGAACTGACTAGATCAGGAAGTGATCCATGTATTTATTAAATGTTGTTTACAAATTTAGACAAATCAGAATTTGACAAGTTTAACGACGTTACCAAAATACCTCAGAAGATCCCGACTTCACTCAGGTACTTAGAGGTTTTCTCTGAGTGTGAAGTGAAAATGTTATAACAGTTATGTGGATCAAAAATGTTAAACATTAATAATAATATTATGATATTAATGTGTTCTCACTGCTAGATTAAATTACTATAACCAACAATTACTGATCTGGTGTAGCTGTGATCTGAAATGAATCATTACAGGAAAAATGTTCAGTTTAACCCATCATTCAATATTGTACACATTATTTATACACTTAGGATTTAAACATCTTGTTCATTCAACAGAAGATGATTATATGACACTTATGAAATTATAAAGTTTTAAAGCCATTAGAAAGATGAGCTTTAATCAGAGAGTTAAAGTCTCGTCTTCTGCATGAGACCTTGGGTTCCAGCAAAGATAAGGGAGCTAGGGGAAGGACTTATTATGGCTCCCTTATTCAGTAATAAGATCGTTGAGCAGTGCTTTTCTGGTCTGATGTGGCCCAGGATGTGTGACGCAGTTTGTGCCTGCAAGTTAAAAGTTAACTTCTGGTCATTTTGATGAAATACTTGGCCTTTTGGTACGCTACATATCCCCCCTTCCAAGGGCACGGAGTCACAGACAGAAGACCACGTGGCGTTGAACAACCTTAGAGGCCCCGAGGACTCAGCAGAGGAAGACAGAGTTAGTTCTTAGGCAACAAAAGCAGCAGGAGTGAGGAAAACCAAATCCTCACACAGTGGAGCTGTCAATATATATCCCAATCAGTAAATTGTAATCCCACTTAGAGAAATCCGCAGTCAGGGACCACGATAAAAAAGAAACCAGAGCCAGGAGGAGAATGAGCCAGACCATAGCGACCCACAGCGAAGCCAGAAGACCGGAATCCCCATAGAACCGTCCAGAACTCAAGAAGAACCAGAACCTAGACCGGGAGGGAAGCAGAAGTCAGGAGATTGTCGGAGAGGGAAACGTTGTAATTCCCAGGCAACATGGACATCTGATGGAACTCAGCAAAACATTCAAAACACACACACACAGGGCATTTAACCATAGACCCTCCACCAAGTGTCGCCAGATGGAGTAGAGACGATTAATTTCTTCAAACATGAAAACATTTGATTCACTCTGAAAAGAACCACCCTACGAGACACGGACCCCTTTCTTTAACTTTTTAGGGAACTACAAATTTCCCTTGATGAGAAGGCCGATGGTTGTGATTAAATTAGTTATCGTTACATTATAAAGATGCAACTGTAAGTGTTAGAAATCATTAATATTTTTTTGTGTATCTTTGAAAGGGATGCGTGGGTGGAAGGTTTGGGGGTTGTATGAATTCTTGTATAAGTTGTAATGTTTAATTTGTATGTTTAATTTGTTATCTAGAAAACATTATCAATTGTAAGAAAAACCATGAAGATGCTGTTCAGGAAAGTTTCATCATCCTGAAACTCCAGCCTGGTTGTCTCCTCTGAGCTGGCTGTTAGCTCTGCAGGAGGAGGTTAAATAACCACTGTGTCTGCCGTTTGAGTCGTCCTGTAGCAGACCCTCCGGGCATGGGGACACATCAGCTCAGCACAGTGACTGTAGCATCTAGAGGACTGAAGCTGTGTTATTTGTTTATTAACAGGGCTTCAATGTGAAGGAGCAGCTTCACAGCATCTGCATGTACACCAGCCATCACAAGCTCAGAGAGTTCATGGTGAGTTGGACCGCCTCCTGTCCGAAACGCTGGTTGTAGTAGCTCTGATGTGTGTTTTATGATAACCCTTAGCTATTTGTGCAGCTGTGACATCATAAACTGTAGTTTGGCTTTTCTGTAACCTTTTCAAACTCTCTGCTCTGGAGTAAAAGAGAGATGTTTGGTTTGATCCATCAGGTGGAGGAGTTCTCAAAAACAACTTTTCTGTCTGAGACAGAGATGAAGAGTGTTATGTTCATCAGGAAGATGGAGAAGCTTGGCTTACAGCCAGCTGTCACCCACTCAGCTCAGACTTCATCACACAGGTGAGACTCTGGACCTAAGCAGGCTCTGGTCTGTTCTTCTGTCCTCCAAGATCTCATGTGAGCCGCTGAACTAAACCATTATTAAAATGTTCCAGATTCGTTCAGATGGGCTATAGGGAGTCGAACAACGAGGAGGTCCTGAAGGAGATTGTGGAGCAGAGGCAGCTTGAGAAGGTGGAAGAACTCTGGAGGAACCTTCGACTGGATTGGGTGAAGAACTGGGATGAAAGCTGCCAGGCTGCCATACTCTTATCCAGACTCAAGCCCACAGGTAAAAAACCGAATCAGAACTAAAGACCACTGAGCTGTTACGAACACATGGGTCAGAACAGATTTCTTCTGCTCATCAGAGCTGGGTGGCTGTGACTCTTCGGTGCTGTGGCGCCACCTGACTGGCCTCCATGACCAGCAGCAGGTCTGTGAGTGGATCCAAACCCAGAGGCCTACCAGCTCCCCCTGCTGGCCAGACATTAGTCCAGAACTGGTTAACAACAACACCATGTGCAGCATCTACATGAAGGAGAGCATCCTAGACCTGCTGGCCAGGTATAGAAGCTAACTCATACTCTGTGATGTGTTCTCTGGGTTCTGGTCCGGTTCTCCTTTCTCTGAAAACAAGAAATCACAAAAATACCATTAAAGGTACTGGCCAGAAGTTCAGAGTTACTATACCATCTACAGGTACTGGTCATAAAATTAGAATATCATGACAAAGTTGGTTTATTTCCATAATTCCATTAAAAATGTGAAACTTGTATATTAGATTCATTCATCACACACAGGCTGATATATTTCAAATGTGTATTTCTTTTAATTTTAATAATTATAACTGACAATTAATGAAAATCCCAAATTCTGTATCTCAGAATAAAAGAATACAAATTAAGACCAGAGATGTTGGCCAACTGAAAAGTATGAACATCAAGTATGAGCATGTACAGCACTCAGTATTTAGTTTGCTTTCCTTTGGCCTGGATTATTGCAGCGTGGCATGAAATCAGTCAATCTGTGGCACAGCTCAGGTGTTTTTTGGCACTTACACATTAGTGTCAGCACGGTTGGGGTTTGGTAGGTCTGGATGGCTTGAGTTCGGTCTCAAACGGACGTTGTAGTGGAGTGTGCGGAAATCCCCGAGCCTGTGGGCGGCATTTAATGTACACGAGAAAGTCCTCCATAATAAACAAAGGTGGGCATGAGCTGTGTTGCTTTTGGAGGCTCTGAACCACATTATTTTATTAATTTTTTGTGCGTGTCCTTATAATCCTGTGCCACATACACACACACACACACACACACACACACTGCTTTCTCCCCTGAGCACCTGCCTGCACGCCGGGGCAAGAGCTCCGATGCAGAGGAATATGGAGCTAGGATTGGGACAATATTCAGCGTAACTTGTACCAAGTTTTGTAACTTCAAACATGTTTCATCACATGTAACTTTGGATTCGTAACTTGTAACTTTAGTTCTGTTTCGTTCCCTCCTGACTGCCAGTGGCAGTAAACAGAGTGGATGTATCTCCTCGCGCTCTGCGCAGGTCGAGTACTAATGTAAACAAAGTCACGCACGTGACACGTAGCGCACCTGGTCGCAAGTCTATAAATTACGCGCCGATAGCTACGTTCGGGTCTCTTTGATCTTCTCGCTGTTGGCCTGGCGTGCTTCGCTGGTCAATCGCTCCGTAAGTCCGTGATTCGGATCTTATCGGTCTTGAGAGGTGAGTACTGTTTTTACTTGGCGTCTTCCTGCCCGGGACTGTGTGGTCGGAGCGCTCGAAGGAGCCCTCTGGGGCGGTGGATTGACGCTGTTATTTCTCTTTATTTGTTACCGAGTGCGGGTGGTGCGGCCGGCCGGCGCCGTTCGGACCGCCGCTGCCGGCTCGGATAGGGCTCGCTGGCGGTCGCAGGTTTTCCCCTGTGGAAAGGGGAGGTGGGTGCGGCCGGCGAGCGCTACAGGTAAGTAGGGCTGGACGTTCTGACCGTGGTGGTGGCACGCTCAGATTACCTAGCCGACACACACGCACGTGTGTTGTTTTACAACGCTACAGGTGAGTGGGGCTGGACGTTCTGACCGTGGTGGTGGTGGCACGCTCAGATTACCCAGCCGACACACGCACGTGTGTTGTTTTACAACGCTACCGGTGAGTGGGGCTGGACGTTCTGACCATGGTGGTGGCACGCTCAGATTACCCAGCCGACACACACACACGTGCGTTGTTTTACAACTCCAGGACTGAATCGCGTTCTTCAGTTTTCCTCGAAGTCCTCGCTCAGTTCCTGTGGAGTCGCTGGCGTCTCCCACACCGGTAAGGATGTTGGAGTGTACGTCATGCGGGGCTCCCCTCCAGGTGGAGGACGGCCACGACTTGTGTCCTAAGTGCCTGGGCGTCGGTCACCTCAGAGAGGCGCTGACTGACCCATGCATGAACTGCAGCATTTTGCCGCTGGCGGTGCGGGAGGACAGGCTACGGCAAGTAGAGTGCCTCCTGTTTGAGTCAGACCTGCCGCCCTCTAGTGTCCCTCGCCCGTGTTCCGGGAGACGGAGGGATAGACCGGCTGAGGAACGCGGCAGCACGAGGCGCAAGAAGCGGCGTGTGGGGCAACCCTCTCGCCAGGAAGTGGACTCTTTGCGGGCGGAGGTGGAACAGCTCAAAGCGCTGCTGACCAGAGCCCCGGACGAGGGGGGCCCGGATGACCTGATCTCTGTGAGGGCCTCAAATTCTGAGTTTCAGTCCCTCGAGGAGGAGGGCCCCTCTCCGGGCCGTAGTCAGGGGCTGGTAGTGGAGCCCCCGGGCCTGGGAGGTCACGGAGACTCGGGGATGTCCCTCCATAGCTCAGCAAGCTCGGAGCTGGCGGAGGACCCCTGTCAGTTGCGGGCGATTCTGCGAGCGGCACTGGCCAGGATTGGACTGGACGACGTGCCGGTGCCCCGTCCGGCGGGGAATCCCTTCTTCCGCCGGGCTCCGGCGGCGCCCCCGTTTCAGGTCCCACCATCGCCGGCCTTTGTGGAGGAGCTGCAGCGGTGCTGGGGGGACCCGAGACAGCTCTCCCACCATGGTAGGGATGCCAGGACCCTGGCATCGATGCGGGAGGCAGGAACCTACGGGTTGGACCGCATGCCCCCGGTGGACCACTGCATTGCCTCTTTGGTGCTCTCCCCAGATGAGGCATTGAGGGACAGGGTCCGCTGTCCGAGCACCCAGTGTCGGGTGACCGACAGCTTACTGTGCCGGGCTTACGACATCGGGGCACGGATGGCACGCACCAGCAATTCGCTGTCGGTGCTGTTGCTAGCCCAGTCCCAGATGCTGCAGTCGGGCGCAGCGGGGATGGCACTGGGCGATACGAACGACGCAGCCCTGCAAGCATTTGGGCTGATGTCCAGGGAGCTTGGTCGGTTGTTGGGCACGCTGGTAGTGGCTCGCCGTCAGGTCTGGTTGGCGCAGGCCCCGGTGTCGGATGGCTGCCGACAGAGCCTGCGCTGTCAGCCCGTGGTGCCGGGCCAGTTGTTCGGGCCCGAGGCTGAGCGGGCGTTGGAACGTCGGCGGCAGTCCAGACAAGCCGCAGAGGTCTGGAGTGGGCGTAGCGGGGCAGGGGTCTTCCCCATGCCACAGTCCAGGCCGCGAGGGGCACGGGACCCTCGGCGCCGGTTTCGTCCGGCCGCCCCCTTGCAGGTCGCCCAGCAGACCGCGGCTGCGGCAGGGACTTGGAGACGCTCGGGGGCAGGTCAGGCACCGCCCCGGGGATCCTCGGGGCAGGACAGGGGCCGCCGCCCCCCCAGGGCCCCAAACAGGCGTCGGGACACGGCCTGAGGGCTGTGGGCCGGCGGCGGGTAGATTTACACCACAGCACCTGGCCCTCTGGGAGGCCCAATGCGGAGACGCTTGGGTGGTTCGAACTATGTCCCAGGGCTACAGGTTGCAGTTCCGCCGTCGGCCCCCACCCCCTTCGGGGGTCAGGGTGACTTCGGTCACAGATCCTGCACGGGTCAGCATCCTGATGCAGGAAATAGATGTGCTCCTGGACAAACGGGCCATAGAGGTTGTTCCGCCGCATTTGCAGGCAGACGGCTTTTATTCGACATATTTCTTGGTGCCGAAGAAGGACGGGCCCCTGCGGCCGGTACTGGACCTCAGGGGTCTCAATCGGTTCCTGAAGGTGCTGCCCTTCCGCATGCTTCGGACTCGCGATGTCCTTCAGGTGGTTTGTCCGGGAGAGTGGTTTACGACCATAGACCTCAAGGACGCATACTTCCATGTCCCGATCCATCCGGGGCACAGGAACTACCTGCGGTTTTCTTTCCTCTGGAGGGTGTACCAGTTTCTGGTTCTGCCATTCAGCCTGTCTCTCGCCCCCCGAGTTTTCACGCGGTGCGTGAAGGCAGCCCTGAGCCCCCTGTGTCGGGCGGGGTTGAAGGTCCTGCCATATCTCGACGACTGGCTCGTCTGCGCGCCGTCGTGTCGCGAAGTGGGTCTGGCCACGGCCAGGGTCCTTGCCCACGTCGAGGCGCTGGGGATGACGGTGAACCTGCAGAAGAGTTCTCTGGTTCCGACTCAGCGGGTGGATTTGATCTGCATTGCCATAGATTCTGTGGCCATGCGGGCGAGGCTGACCGAGCAGAGGAGGGTCCGGATTCGGTCCTTGCTCCGGGCCTTTCGCCTTGGGGCGGCACCCCCAGTCCAGGTGTGGCTACGACTGTTGGGGATGCTGGTTTCGGCTTCTGCACTGGTGCCTCTCGGGCTACTCCACCTTCGGCCCTTGCAGAGGTGGTTCAACGGCTTCCGCCTGGATCCCCGGCGACACCGACAGGTCGAGCTGGAGGTCACGAGCAGCTGTGTGGCTCTTCTGCGTCATTGGGACGATGTCCCCTACCTGAGTCTCGGCGCCCCGCTTGGCGCGGTTCCCGCCAGACGGGAGGTGGTCACGACGGATGCGTCACCCAGGGGGTGGGGGGCGCATTGGCAGTGCAGGTCGGTCCAGGGGTTGTGGAGCCCCCGTCAGGCACGGCTTCACATCAATGTCCTGGAGTTGAAGACCGTCTACTTGGCGCTGAGGCGCTTCTTGCCCTTTCTGCGGGGCAAGCACGTGCTCATCCGAATGGACAGCACCTTGGCGGTGTTCCACACAAACCATCAGGGGGGCACCAGGTCATTGCGATCGTTGAGGGAGGCTCAGACGCTGCTGACCTGGGCTTACCCTCACTTGGCCTCCATCAGGGCGCTGCACCTTCCGGGGTGGAGGAACTCGGTGGCGGATTGCCTGTCCCGGCGGGGTCTTCCCCCGGGGGAATGGAGGTTGCAACCTCAGGTGGTGCAGAGGGTGTGGCATCAGTTCGGAGAGGCCCAGGTGGATCTGTTCGCCTCGAGGAGCAGCACACATTGCCCTCTGTGGTTCTCCCTGGCAGAGGCCGACGCCCCTCTGGGGATGGACGCCCTCGCCAATGCCTGGCCGTTGGTTCGGCTGTACGCTTTCCCGCCGTCTCCGTTGATCTTACCAACCCTCCATCGGGTGAGGGACTCATCACACGAGGTCCTTCTGGTGGCTCCAGACTGGCCCATGCGGATCTGGTTTCCACTGCTTCTCAGTCTGCTGAACGGGGAGCCGTGGCGGTTGCCGGCGAGACGGAACCTCCTGTCTCAGATGGAGGGGAGGATTTGGCATCCGTCCCCAGATCATCTTTGGCTCACAGTGTGGCCATTGAAGGGGGCAGGCAGCCCCCAGTCGGCTTAGAGCCCTCCATCCAGCAGGTGCTGGATAGTGCCAGGGCTCCGTCTACAAGGGCAATGTACGCTCGCTGTTGGCAGCGGTTCTCTACCTGGTGTTCCGGCAGGGACGTGGACCCTGGTTCTTGTTCCCTGCATGAGGTTCTGTGGTACCTCCGGCACCTGTTTGACAAGGGCCGGGCCACCTCGACCCTTAAGGTTCACCTGGCGGCTATTTCGGCCAACCACCTCTTGGTGGATGGCAGGAGCATTGGGGCTCACAGTTTGGTGACCCAGTTTCTGCGGGGCGTGAGAAGGTTGCGTCCTGCCTTGTGCAGGCTGGCACCTGCTTGGGACCTTCCCCTGGTCCTGCAGGCCCTGTGTGGGCCACCCTTTGAGCCAATGACTACCGCCCCGTTGGCAGTGGTGTCTGTGAAAACCGCCTTTCTCTTGGCAGTGACGTCAGCTAAACGGGTTAGTGAGCTGTACGCACTGGACATCAGCCCCGCCTGCCTGCGGTGGAAGGCAGATGGGTCGGGGATGACGCTGTGGCCCAACGTCGCCTTTCTTCCCAAGGTTCCGCCCGCTGGCTATGTGAATGACTCAATCGAGCTGGGGGCGTATTTCTCTCCCCCATTTCACTCGGAGGAACAACGGCGGGCGAATTTGCTGTGCCCGGTCCGGGCACTGCAGCTCTATATTGTGGCCACAAACACTGTCCGGCAGTCGAACCAGCTGTTTGTCTGTCACGGAGGAGTGAACAGGGGTCGGGACCTCTCGAAGCAGAGGCAGTCGCATTGGGTCGTGGACGCCATTGCGATGGCTTATGCGGCAGTGGGTGCAGTGGCTCCCCCTGGGATCGTGTGCCATTCCACCAGGAGTGTTGCTACATCCTGGGCGGCGATGAGAGGTGTGCCACTGGCGGACGTCTGTGCTGCGGCGTCCTGGGCAACTCCGTGCACGTTTGCACGCTTCTACCGCCTCAACGTTGGCCACGGGTCCACGCTCGCTTCGGCGGTGCTGCCTCTGGCGGCTACCTCCTGAGTGACAGTGAGTTTTATGTTCCTCGTGACACTTCTGGCATAAGTCATCCACTCTGTTTACTGCCACTGGCAGTCAGGAGGGAACGAAACAGAACGGAGGTTACGGTGTAACTATGGTTCTGTGAGTTCCTGGATGACTGCCAGTCACAGGGGTCACTCGGAACTTCTCGGGCGAGAAGATCCCGGGAGACCCGAACGTAGCTATTGGCGCGTAATTTATAGACTCGCGACCAGGTGCGCTACATGTCACGTGCGTGACTTTGTTTACATTAGTACTCGACCTGCGCAGAGCGCGAGGAGATACATCCACTCTGTTTACTGCCACTGGCAGTCATCCAGGAACTCACAGAACCATAGTTACACCGTAACCTCCGTTTTCTAACTTGTAATTCTCAATTCGTACTTGTATTTCTTGTTTTGTAACAGGAACGTTGTATTTTGTACATGTATTTTTTTATTTTGTAAAATCAAACTTTTATTTTGTACATTTACTACTCATTTTGTAACATCAAACATTCATTCAGAAACATGAAACTTTCGTTTTGTAACTGGCAGACTTCCACATTGAAAAAATCAAGGTACAAGTTTGAAATCAAAACTCTCAAAACACACATTTCATTCTACAGGTACAAAACTCAAATCTACAGTGTTACGAATCTTTTTGTCTCGATTCTAGCGTCAGTGGGAGGAACTTGGGTGGAACCAATGAGAGCACGAGTCTTAGCTACCAATCACGTTTCTTGAATTCCTGTCCAATCATTGGGAGAGGAGGGCAGAGTTCTGTCAGAGCTGTAGAAAGAGAGTTAAAACACTCTTTGAACTCGCCAACTCGCGGTCACGTGGTTCACGGAGCTCTCAGTTCCAAACATCCCAGCGCTGTAAGTCAGTTTGAACGGCGTGTGGTGGGACAAATCACAAAAACTTTAATATAATCACATTTCCCCTGGTGATTTGTGGTAATTATTGAATAATATTATATATTATATTATATATTATGTCCTAACTCCTTCACAAAGTAGCCTATTTATATTTTTCCGAGCATTTGTAGGAAGACAAACACCCGTGACTGTTCTACATTACAGGAACACGACAGTCCTAACACACTGTAGAACACATTTAGACCACATGCATTACTACAATATACTATAGCAATAAATTTAATGTAGTAATGCAACACACTGCTCTAATATAAGCATATTTAATAACTTTAAGTCCTACAAGAAGCCCTAAACTCGAGTTGTAATATCCATTTTAAAGTGTTTATTGAAAGCTAGAATTCTGCTCCAGCTTGCCGTGAAGAAAATATTCAATTCAATTCAATTCAAGTTTATTTATATAGCGCCAAATCACGACAAGAGTCGTCTCAAGGCACTTCACATAATAAACATTCCAATTCAGGTCAGTTCATTAAGCCAATCAGAAATAATGTTTCCTATATAAGGAACCCAGCAAATTGCATCAAGTCACTGACTAGTGTCAGTGACTATACAGCAATCCTCAAACTAAGCAAACATAAAGCGACAGTGGAGAGGAAAACTCCCTTTTAACAGGAAGAAACCTCCAGAGGATCCTGGCACAGTATAAGCAGCCATCCTCCACGACTCACTGGGGATCGAGAAGACAGAGCAGACACACACACACACACACACGCACGCACGCATGCACGCACGCACGCACGCACGCACACACACACACACACACACACACACACACACACACAGACACAGACACACAGAGACAAAGACAAAGTAATGTGTCCATAGCCATATTGTGATCTCCCAGCAAACACTCTATTTGGTGAGAGACAAACCCTATTGTATTTATCCTAGTGGATCTATAATTAAACGGGTAAACTAGTAGTAGCACATCCAACGTCAAGGAAAGCAAAAAGTGATTATCAGGAGAGGGAGAATGTTTTAGTGGTTAGCAGCAATGTGCTAGACGATAGCCCCCTCCATGAGGCCACCACAACTCAGTAGAACATCACCGTAGCTTCTTCTGGGGAGAAAAACACTTGGAGAGAAAATAAACAGCTGAAATTGCAGAAAATAGTACAGTTAAAGAGCAGACTGTAGAAGAAAGCAGTAGAGTGTGAAAAGTGGTCAGTGTATCCTCCAGCAGTCTAAGCCTATAGCAGCATAAGTACAGAGATAACTCTGGATAATCTATCCTATTTAGATGGCGGCATTTTGGAGGCAGGGCAAGGGAGAGCCGTCTTTACCGACTGTACACTCCACCTCCCTCTACTCCCCCACTTGTCCAGATTTAGGCTAACATCAGATTTTAACCATAGGCCCTATCAAATAAAAATGTTTTAAGCCTAGTCTTAAAAGTACACAAGGTGTCTGCCTCACGGACTAAAGCTGGGAGCTGGTTCCACAGGATGGGAGCCTGAAAACTAAACGATCTGCTTCCCATCCTAATTTTAGATATTCTGGGAACCACCAGTAAACCTGCAGTCTGAGAGCAAAGTGCTCGGTTAGGAACGTATGGAACAATCAGATCACTGATGTATGATGGAGCTCGATTATTAAGAGCTTTATATGTGAGAAGGAGGATCTTAAAATCTATTCTGAATTTAACAGGTAGCCAATGTAGGGAAGCTAAGACAGGAGAGATATGGTCTCTCTTTTTAATTCTCATCAGAACTCTAGCTGCAGCATTTTGGACAAGCTGAAGACTTTTAACTACATTCTGTGGACTTCCTGAGAGTAATGAATTACAGTAATCCAGTCTTGATGTGATAAATGCATGAACTAGTTTTTCAGCATCACTCCTGGAAAGGATGCTTCTAATCTTAGCAATATTCCGAAGGTGGAAAAAGGAAATCCCACAAACCTGTTTAACCTGGGATTTGAATGACATGTCCTGGTCAAAGATAACACCAAGGTTCCTTACTTTGTTCTCGGAGATTAATGTAATGCCAGTCAGGTCAGGTGATTGACTAAGCAATTTCTTTTTCTGGATTTCTGGTCCAAAGATGAGAACTTCCGTCTTGTCTTGATTTAAAAGCAAAATGTTTAGAGTCATCCAACTTTTTATGTCCTCAAGACAAGCCTGTAATCTACCCAACCGATTAGGTTCATCAGGGTTAATGGATAAATATAACTGAGTATCGTCAGCATAACAGTGGAAGTTTATCCCATGCTGTCTAATGATTTTACCAATTAAGAGCATATACATAGTAAAAAGAATTGGTCCAAGCACTGAACCCTGTGGTACTCCACAAGTAACCCTGGAGTATGAAGAAGATTTGTCATGTACATTTACAAAATGAAATCTGTCAGACAGGTAGGATTTAAACCAGCCTAGCGCTGTTCCTTTGATCCCTACAACATGTTCAAGTCTTTCTAAAAGAACATTGTGATTAACTGTGTCAAAGGCAGCACTGAGATCTAACAAGACTAGAACAGACACAAGATTCTTATCTGAGGCCATGAGAATATCATTTGTAACTCTCACTAATGCAGTTTCAGTGCTGTGATACTCTCTAAAACCAGACTGAAATTCCTCAAACAGATCTGCATTTAAACATGTTTAAATGCTCACATACTTGGATGGCCACTATTTTCTCCAGGACTTTGGATAAAAATAATGTGCTTGGACACCGAGCTCAGTACAAAGACAGCCTCTTTAGCAATGACCTTTTATGTCTTGCCCTCCTTTTGCAAGGTGTCAACGGTCGTCTTTTTGGACAACTGTAAACTGTGATTTAGACTTCTCCGTCTGCGTCGGGACAGACACACGCAACGCCATTATGCATCGACGCAAGAGCCCTCTGATGGGGTTGCGTTGGAAGACGAAGACATGCCTCAAATTTTAGCTATCCGTCGAAAGAGACTATGATCGCAAGCTTGTGATTGGTCAGGGCGCAGCTTCCTGTTTTCATTGGTCAACGTCTTTGCTGCTTAAAAAATAAAGAGATATTTAGTGTCAGACATGGAACAGATTGAACAACGCATCCTGGAAAAATTCTGAAAATATGAACATTTATTCACCTGTGACTGAAGGAGTACAAAGATATGCAGCTAGCGTTTTATTCGTGGACGAAAAAGACGAGAAACGTGGGTTTAGATGTGCCGATCGCATCAAAAGGTAGAGAGGAATGAGGGTCAAATTTGTTCAAAAGTCTCTGACATTTATTAAAACTATGTAAACACAAAAGTAAATACACTATCGTGGACCGGATATGTGACTGTATGGTGGCAGGATACCTCAGAATAGTGCTACTACTTCTGTTGTCGGGAATTGTTTTGTATCAGTTTCCAGCAGACGGAGAAGTCTGATAGTGGTGGAAAATTTTGGACATTTTATATTTAAAAGCATCAGTTTGGTGCATTTTGAGCAAAATAATAGTTACAGGCTTTTAAATATGATGATAAATTATCTATACATGTTCACGGCATTATAATATTATATTTGATTGATTATATATCCTGTCCTGTCTTTAATCCATTTTGAAGACTGACTACAGCGAAATCCTCTGATGCATCCATGCTGCTCAGGACTAGAACTGTACTGATGTCACTAGTTACTAAAGAACCAATCAGCTGGCAGAGCTTGCTGTTGAACATGTGAGCGTACAGAACTTGCAAAACTACGTGACTCAATTTAAGGAACGAAGTGGAATCCAGCTGCTGTTATTTATTTATTTGTTGTTGTTTATAGAAACTAAATATATCTGCAAGGCTTTTAGCCCTAGAATTTAGGAGTGACACTGCTTTTGATCCTCTCTGAATATTCAAATTGGTGCAAGTTTAAGAAATAAAAATACAGAATTTTTGGTTAACAGTCTTATTTTATATGCAAAATATTATATACGTAAATGTCAAAACGCCAAATCTCCCCCCTCAGCGAAGGAGTACAAAATACAAAGCAAACGTGGACGTAAACAACAGGAAACGTGGGTTTAGAGTTGGCGACCGCATGAAGAGGTGGAGGAGAATGAAGCACAAATCTTTCAACGCAATAGAACGTAGAAAAGAGCGTGAGAACGAAACAAGTCGAAGACACCCAAGAGCAGGGAAACAAGAAGCAGAAAGTTCAATAAAGAAATCAGCCGTAACAGATCACTGCACAAGAGAAAACCATATCGTGAACTGGGACAGAACAAGGAACACAAACACCGAACAACTAAAATACAAAAGATTGATTTAGGAACCTAAGAAATAAGGAGACTTGGACACACAACCATGAATAGAGATGATGAGGTCTACACATTGATCACACGTGGGACTGTCATCGGCAAGGGGAGCGCGGGCTCTGCTGCCCGCGGATAAACGGAGAAGGAAGTGAGTGACGCCGTCAACAGCAACGAAGCTCTAAGGAAGCCTACAGTGTTAGTCGAAATGTCACCTTATAAAAGAGCCAAGTAATGCAGTGCTCAGAATGAACGTACAAAAGATGTTTAAAGGACCGGAGCAGAACAGTCCCCTGCATCACGGTGAGTCAGAAGGTTTTTAGAGACCCTAAGAGGAGCTGTTCCTGTGGAGTGAGCTCTGCGAAAACCTGACTGGAAACTATCAGAATTATCGTGATGGAGCCAGAAGCACAGGAGAACTTCAGAGATCCTAAGATGTGCATCTCAGTTCAGCACAGACCTAAACGGTTGTTCAGTCCAACAACCTGAACACCACAGCCTGCCTGGCCTCAGAATGCACAACTGGTAAAAAGTTAAACTGGTGTGTTTTAACTCTACTGGAAGCGCTGGCTGAAATAATCTTTAAACCCAAACATCTAACCCGATGTCAGATTATAAATAATGAACAGAGCCAAAACACAGCTGTGTGACATGTTCAGAGAAGTAAGCACTGCAATGATGCCCCATCACATGCCCATAGCTACTGTTGCCCTCTTTATTCTTGAACAGTTCTGCTTGTGTTTGAATCAGATCTTTATTTTTTAAGTGTTCAGCATATTTATTAACTTTATTCATTATCACAACCCCCCCCCCCCCCCCCCCCCAGTTGGCTGACAATGATGAACACAGTATGCATTCGATACATTAAAGCCGGGCATACACTGTGCGACTTTTTCCCTTTTTTGAGCCGATTTTCCAGTCGTGCGAGAATCCACGAGATCGGGGCGAGTTTTGAGCCGAGCGGTCGTGTAGTGTACAGGTGGTTACGAGAGGCGATTAACACCACGTGACCAGCCACCGATCAGCAGTCGTGAGGTCGCACGGACTTCTGGTGTGTTTAATATTTCGCTCGTCCCTCGTGAGGGTGTCGCACTGTTGAAGCAGCTACGATCCAAAAATGTATCAGAACCGCTCACGGCGCATGCGTGCGCAATCCTGCATCAACGCCGGTCGCTCGCTATTTCCCTAATAACACACGCTGTTCGTTTTTGTTTCTACACGTTTTTTTTACTCACAAAGATTGTCAAGAAAGCGTGTTTGTCGTGTTCATGTCAAATTAAACTGATCACAAAACACAGATTCACTTTCTTTATTTCGTTTTCCTCATCCAACCCCCATAAATCCCTGTGTGTCCTCCTGCAGCACTCCCGAAGGACAACAGGCAAAACAAGACAAAAAAGTCTGACGTGTTGAGTAAAAACTGCTATTTTTAGCATATTTTTAGGGCCGATGTGTTGCTACCAGACGTACAGTGTGAGCAGTCAGGTCGCATGCGAGAACTGGGTCATGCAGTGTGAGCGCATGACTCGTGAGATCTGCTCTGCGAGGAAGCTGTACAGTTTGAGCTGAAGCTGAATGCTGCGAGTGAAAAAGTCGCACAGTGTACGCCCGGCTTAAAGGGACACAACAGTAAAAGTCTATCCTTCAGACACTCTTGTAGATGGACAACAAGAAAAGGTCAAGAAAGGCCTCCACGTAGTAAGAAACCTTTGGTCTGAGCCCCTCAGTGTTTATCTCATTTTCTCAAGTTTAAGGTGGACTAGCGCATCTCGAATCCAGTGTTAAACGGTGGGTGGAGCAGCATCCTTCCACTTTAAAAGTATTAGGCCAGTAGTGTGGAAAAAACAATAATCCTCCGGCCTCCTGGAGGCAGGATCAAATCTTCAGTGTTAACCCCAGATAAAAGTATAAGTGGACATGGCTTTATTCCCATTCCTAAATCACAAGTGATTGCTTTACAAACATCCTCCCAGAAACTGTATTTTAGGACAGAACCAAAACATGAGTTAAGGTGGCCTCTGACAATTTACATCTGCCACAAGTGGGATCAAGTTGTAAATACAGTTTAGCTAATGTGGCTTTGGAAAGATGTGCACAGTGAACTATTTTAAATTGTATGAGACGATGTCTGGCACTAATTGAGGATGAATTAATATTCATAATAATATTGCCCCAGTCTGTATCATTTATAGTAACTTGAAGATCTTGTTCCCAAGATGCTTTAATGGCCTGTATGGAAGGAGGTATATATGAAAACAAAACGAGCATTTTATTGATAGATTTCTTTTGGTTCAGATTGAAAGTGAGAGCAGGATCCATTATGCTTTTAGGAGGCCTATTTGGGAACCCTGGGATGGGAGTAGCAGTAAAGTGACACACCTGTAAATATCTAAAAAACTGTGAAGTGGACAGATTATATTTATTAGATAATTGTTGAAAAGAAGCAAACTGGTCATCAACAAAAAAATCATTAAAAAAGGCCAGTTCTTCTCTAGGCCGTTTCTGAAATGCTGCATCTAACAGTGAAGGAGCAAGAGAGTAATTAGATGCTATAGGGATTGATGAGCTTATCTCCACAGATCTTTGTTTTTTTATTCCAGAAAAGGCATTTTCATCCCTGAGGAGATGTCTGACTTGGAGCAGCTGTTATGGCGGATGTCCCAGGGTGAGGGTCTGATGGCATCATCCCAGCCGGTGCCTCAGTACTGCTCTTCTCTTGGTCTTGACCTCCACAGCATCTTCATTACGTTCTTTCTGGAACGTAAACTTCAGTATCTGCTGTATACCTATCTGGAGCACTACAAGTGTGTGACTGTGTTAAATGTACACATTCTTGCTGCGGTGGTTGTGTTGTAAAATATGGGTTCTCCTCTCTACAGATTGACACCCAGAAACTGTCCTCTTCTTACTGATCAGAACCTGTTAGAGGGTCAGCCCTGGTTTGAGATGCTGGTGAAGATCCAGGAGATAACCAGAGATCGCTCAGGTACTCATCAGGGGCCTCATTTATCAAGCTTGCTTACGCACAAAACGGGGTTGGAAAACTGTGTCAGCAACTTTCCACTCAAACTTTGGGATTCATGAAAGAAAATTTAGAAAAATGTGCGCAACTTTAAGTTGACTAAGGACCTGACTTACGCACATGTTGGACATGGAGAGCACCTGCAGTGCTGCTGCTGAGAAGATAAAATTATGAAATCCTGCAGCATTATCACTTGTACCTCTTCGTTTCCACACAGAATAAGACTCCCCACATGCACACACACGCGAGCACGCACACACACACACACACACACACGCACACTCACACACACGTGCACACATACACACACACATGTGCGCACACTCACACATACACTCACATGCACACACACACACATGCGCACACACATACACACACACATGTGCGCACGCACACACACACACACACACACACACACACACACACACACACACACACACACACACACACACACACACACACACACACACACACACACACACACACACAGCCTGAAGCCAGAATACGGAATGCAGAATATCAGCAGGGGGACAGATTGAGACAGAATGTCATGCGTCTGTGACAGCGTGTGTGTGTCCTGTCACTGTGTCCCGATTGATGATGCACCCTGGCTGCTTGGACAGGAGAGATCTCCGTTTGGCTGACTGTTTAGCTTGCGACTTTCACCCAGGAGTCTGGGGATCGAATCCTGATCGGATCATTTTTTTAAAATCTGCCACAGATCTCTCTGAAGAACTCAGCATTGACGTCTTTCAGCAATGCTGTGCCACTCCGGATTTTCTCTTATTTGTTTTGCAAAAGCACTTCCTTTCATTTCTCCATCTCACCCACAAGTACCTCAATTTATGCTCATGAAAAAGCGCTTCCTTGATCTGCGGTCGTGATCGAAATGCTGCAAGCCGGCTTATGTATATGCATGAGATCCACGAGGCACTTTGCATCGACCATTTATGGCAGTAAGTGGGCGTGGTGAGGGTGGGATGTGACTAAAATGCAGCTGAGAAACATTCTCGTTAGTCTCTGATTTATGAAGCGGAGATTGCGTGCAGCTGTGCGTACTCCATGTTTAATAGATCACAAACCTACTTGGCGCAAGTACTTATTTTTTGCGAGCTTAAGTACGGTTTTAGTAAGGATTCTACGCAATGTTTGATAAATGAGACCCCTGCTCTTTGGACATGAATGGAACATTTCTTCACACACAGCAATGAAGCAACAATAACATCAACCTGATTTAATCCTGTTCCACATACTGGTTTTTGCTGAAGTTTGATATTAGAAGTGTTTGGTTACCATGGTAGCCATGGTTCTTTGAAAACAGGGTGAGGTATTTCACTATGGGAATCCCTTTCAGGTTAGCCTGACAAGCTATACTGTATAGAAAATATATAGTCTGGCTCCGACCCAGAGACAGTCGTGAAGTGGTTGTCTATCAGACTTCTCTACACAATTGGACAGCGCTAGGACCAAGTGTGACGTATTCATCACTACAAAATCAGTCAACAGCACAGTCCACCCTACGGAGTAGAAATGGTAAACGACCTGTATTTGTGTAGCATCTTCTTGGGGTTCTACAACCCCCCAAGGTGCTTCACAACACAATCAGTCATTCACACTGATGGTGATGAGCTACATTGCAGCCAAGCCAGCCTTGGGACAAAACCGAGGCTGCCGTTCACAGGCACCACCAGCCCTTCTGACATCCACCAGCAAACCAGGATGATGAAGTGTCTTGCCCAAGGACACAACGACTGAGAGACACGGAGTGGGAAATGAACCTACAAATCTCTGGTTGGGTGGCCACCTAACTCTTATGCCACCATTGTTACTAACTGGTGATCTGGTTTCAGATCCAGGACTGGTGTTCCAGGCCAGTCTGACTGGTGCCCAGGTGCTGTTACCTGGTGGCCAGGCTTCTCTCAGTAGTCTGCTGTTAGAGGGACACAGTCTGCTGGCTCTGGCTGCAGCTATGTTTGCTCCAGGTGGAATTGATCAGGTAAACACTGCTCTTATAAGATTACAGATTACTTGTTTTATTAATATTGATGATAGTTGTTGTTGGTATAAATTAACCAGTTAAAAACAGTCACTATAATGACAGTAAACCAATGCTTATATGCCTTGGCCAAGGGGCGTCTTTTAGTTTTTTCCCTGCTCCAACACACCTGATTTCAATCAGCTGGTGATTATCAGGCTTCTGCAGAGCTTGACCTTTTGAACAGGTGGTTCAACCACTGAATCAGGAGTGTTGGAGCAGAGAAGCAACTATTCCGTAGACCGGTGTCGGTACAAGATGTGCTCGGGTGCAAAATCGGCTCGGGGTCCTTCGACTGCCGATCACGTCAAAGTACGGCAAACCCACTCGGACAAAATACCCTACACATCTATACTGTTGGAAAGAATTTAGCAGTTTCGTTATTAAAATAATGTTTCTTAAGACGTAAGTTTGTGTTTATAATGGTGTTTGTAAAATAAAACACTATATTGTATTCATAATGTTGAACTTCTCTTTGAGCACATCCCTTGAAGGATCATAGGTATTAGCAACACCTGTGAAATTGTATTTGCAGGAAAGAAGTGTGTCCCGTTTATTGAAGTATTTTGTGTTTAGTTTTTGACGTCTTGTCCATGCGTAGTTCAGGTACGCTCAAAGCTGCTAGACAAAACTCTGGAGTTAAAAGTTTTCTGGCTTTACTAAAATACCTGTCTGTACTTATTTGATTGATGGTAGTTTACTTTCTATTAGACTCCAAATGTAATCATTTGGCACGTTTCTAATTCATAATTTGTAATAATGTAATCGGTGATATTAGCATTAGCATTCCTATGGGTTTTTCCACGTATATTAGCATTGCGCTAACCACTCGCTGCCAAATTGCAGCCTTTGCGATTAGAAAATCTCCTTTTGTCACATCGCAATTTAATTGCACATGCAGTTAATCGTTCAGCCCTAATATACATGCAGCTCTATGCTAAAAGTGTATTTTCAAAGAGGTAATGATGGATTTCTTTGTAAAAGTTGTCCATCTTTCCGACAGAAAGATTTGCCTGGACCAACGTAACGTGATAACAACGTAATGTGATTACGTAATTCCGTAAGGTTCATGTTCAGCCAATCAACTACTTTAACGTCATCGGCAGTCGACGGACCCCGAGCCGATTTTGCACTCGAGCAGGTCTTGTACCGACACCGGCCCTCCAAGGCCAGGATTGGGCAGCTCTGCTCGGGCCTAACAACTGATCAGCCACTTATCAGATCTGATTCTGGTCATGTTTGATCACTCAGTTCAGTCCAAGCTTCGTGAGTCAGATGGTCCCGTAAGCCTCTAGAACACTTTAGTATCCAGAGAACTTTATGGTGGACCCAGTAGGTGTGTTTCCATTACCAGAACTTCAAGGTAAACTCATCGGAATCTCCCGCCGTGTGTGTCGCTACCGAACAGCAGTTTTCAGGAACCTTCTGAGTACCCGTTCAGAGGTAGGTACTCTGAGTGGCCCAGTGGGAGGCCCAGTGCAGGTGGTGGGTGGGAACGCCGTCAGTTGTTTGTAACTCAGTCGGAAAAGACGTCGGCATAGGAAATGTGTGTGTGTCTGCTCTGTCTTCTTGATCCCCAGTGAGTCGTGGTGGATGGCTGCTTATACTGAGCCAGGATCCTCTGGAGGTTTATTCCTGTTAAAAGGGAGTTTTCCTCTCCACTGTCGCTGCATGCTTGCTTAGTATGAATAAACTTGAATTGAATTGAATTGAATTGAAATAGGAAATGCATACGGGGTGGGCATTTTTGAAAACACGAGTTGTTGGCACATTCTGTGCCTGTCGATGACATCAACGCAGCGGCCGCGATGTGCTGGCGTCCTAGCACATTCCTTACAGGGCCAAACTGTAAATGGACACACAACAGCTAAGAGGACTGGGCCTTCGGACCTCCCTGTCAAATTCCCCCTCGCTGCATTCACCCTGAAGTTCCAGGAAAGGAAACACACCTATTGACTTCAGAGCCTACAGCTCCTGTTGAGCAAACCCAAACCATCAGTCCTCCTCCACTGTGCTGAGAGCTGTGGTCAGCATTCTGCATGGAGCTGTGCTTAATGATCAGACCTCTGGCCCAAAGAACGTTGTTGTGGCTCGTTCAGACAAAACTTTATAACCCCAAGTTGTGCTGTCATGTTTGAAGAGAGAAGATGCTTTAAGAGCTTTTGTTTTAAAATGACCTTTATAATCGATCCATGATGAATAGCTGCTAGAACAACTCCTCTCAGACTCTAGAAGATGTGTTCCGTGCAGGTGGTAGCTCAGGGGCAAAGGTCATGCACTAAGGACAGGAGAGTCGACCCTCAGCTTTTGAAGATGGCCCTGGCTTCTCATCCCAAACTGAGAGCAGCCCTGTTTCCTGCTGGATCTTGCGGGAATGACATCTCCATTTATCACCTTCTTCAGGTATTCATTACCAGGTTATTTCTAAAGCGCTGGACAGAAAGAAGCCTTTTGCAGTGGACGATGTCATGTTTCTGCTCGTAGCAAAAGCTTGAGCTAATGGACACATGGTCTGTTTGTATCCATGTTTACTAACCTGCTTGACCAATACATAATTTATCACTTTGATGTGTTTTTTAGTGTCTTCATCCTCTAGATCCGTCCAGGCTGTTTGGCTGGCAGCTGTCTAACACTCTAAATTCAGTCGGTAAGATGAAACACTTCTTATAGAACTACATTAGAGGTGTTTGATCTCTTCAACACAACTCTTAGCTGAATGATGCTTTTATAGATGGTAAATTTGGATTTACTCATGGCAGGGAAGGTGTGTGGTTGATGCTGTTGCTATGGTAACACCTCTGAAACAAGGATGCTGTTTGATATTAAGTGATTGAGGAACTTTTTCACAGAAACATCAGAGCTGCCTCATTTCTCCTGCCCCCATCTGGTCAGCAAGTTTGCTCTGGTGGAGAACCTGGACTTCCTTTACTACATCCAACATGGGCGGCCATCTTTTGCATATGGCAACTTCCTGGTCCAGCAGCTGAGGGCCTGCAGTGATGTGAAACTGCTGTGAGTATGACATGCAGTACTGCTTCTCTTTCATCTCAAGATAGTAAATGAGGTCACGGGGGCAGTGGACATTTTTCTGCCATGCAGAATTAGATGTGTGTGTGTATGTTTGTGTTTGTTTCAGGCTGAAACAGGCCTGGCAGCAGGTGTACAAGTTGGTTCTGAAATATTTCAATGTGCCATCGGTGACATCAGCTGCTGTTTGTTTCTGTGAGCTGCTGGGAATCTGCAGCCTGAAGCTGAGAGTTGACACCCGAGCCTTGAACACAATCCTACAACACTGGAATCAGCAGGACACGCACAATCCAGTCCAGCACCTAAGAACTCTGGGTGAGCACACCTAAAACTACGGCATAGAGTCAAAAGACTCATCAGCTCACACACTAAGCCCCCTCTGTGCTGTTCTATTTATCAAGCTGTAAAGATGGTGGAGGCGGAGTCTGGAGCAGCAGAAGAGCTGATTGGATACCTGGAAGCTGCAGTGAAAGAAAGTTTGGAGCTGAGAGGAATTTACAGGTACACTCTTTCTCACACACACACACACACACACACACACACACACACACACACACACACACACACACACACACACACACACACACACACACACACACACACACACACACACACACACACGTACTCTCCAATACATAGTACTGATACGAGTAATAATTAATGTCATAATCTTCCGTAGAATTAAATTGTTTTAAAAAACACAATTTAACTCCACGTCCATCAACCTGCCACTTAGGAAGTAACACTGATCAGTTCCCCATGTTGTTGTGTAGATGGAATAGACAACAGGTAGAGATTATAGGCAAATAGCTAGACATCCCCAATAAAGGAGTGGTTCTGCAGGAGGTGACCACAGACCACTTCTCAGTTCCTGCTTTCTGGCTGATGTTTTGGTCACTTTTGAATGCTGGCGGTGCTTTCACACTAGTGGTAGCATGAGACGGGGTCTACAACCCACACAAGTGGCTCAGGTGGTGCAGCTCATTCAGGAAGGCATATCAGTGCAAGCTGTAGCAAGAAGGTTTGCTGTGTCTGTCAGTGCAGTGTCCAGAGCAAGGAGGTGCTATCAGGAGACAGGCCAGTACATCAGGAGATGTGGAGGAGGCTGTAGGAGGGCAACAACCCAGCAGCAGGACCGCTACCTCCACCTTTGTGCGAGGAGCAACAGTAGGAGCACTGTCAGTGCCCTGCCATAAATGTGTATGTGTCTGCTTAAATGGTCAGAAACAGACTTCATGAGAGTGGTATGAGGGCCCGACGTCCACATGTGGACACCTTGAAGGACGTTTTTCATTTGCCAGAGAACATCAAGATTGGAAAGTTCACCACTGGCGCCCTGTGCTCGTCACAGATGAAAGCAGGTTCACACGGAGCACATGTGACAGACATGACAGAGTCTGGAGACGCCGAAGAGAATGTTATGCTGCCTGCATCATCCTCTAGCATGACCAGTTTGGCAGTGGGTCAGCAATGGTATAGGGTGGCATTTCTTTGGGGGCTCCACCGCCCTCCATGTGCTTGCCAGAGGTAGCTGGCTGCCATTGGGTGCCAAGATGAGATCCTCAGACCTTTGTGAGACCACATGCTGGTGCGGTTGGCCTGGGTTCCCCCTAATGAAAGACAATGCTGGACCTCATGTGGCTGGAGTGTGTCAGTAGTTCCTGCAAGACAGAGGCATTGATATTATGGACTGGTCCACCTGTTCCATGGGCCTGAATCTAACTGGGATGTCGCAGATGTGCTGGGACATCATGTGTCTCTCCATGCACCAACGCCACGTTGCACCACAGTCTGTCCTGGGGTCTCATTTATCAAACATGGAGTAGAATCCTTACTAAAACCGTACTTAAGCTCAGCAAAAAAAAAGTACCTACACCAAGTAGGTTTGTGATCTATCAAACATGGAGTACGCACAGCTGCACACAATCTCCGATTCATAAATCAGAAACTATCTAGAAAGGTTCTCAGCTGCTTTTTAGTCACATCCCACCCTCACCACGCCCACTTACTGCCATAAATAGTCAATGCAAAGTGCCTTGTGGATCTCATGCATATACATAAGCCGGCTCGTTGCAGCATTTCGATCCCGACCGCAGATCAAGGAAGCACTATTTCACGAGCAGAAATTGAGGTACTTGTGGGTGAGGTGGGGAAATGAAAAGAAGTGCTTTTGCAAAACAAATAAGAGAAAATCTGCGGAGTGGCACAGCGTTGCTGAAGCCGTCAATGCTGAGTTCTTCAGAGAGATCTGTGGCGGATATAAAAAAAAGATCCGATCAGGATTCGATCCGCAGACTCCCAGGTGAAAGTCACACGTGCTAACCAGTCAGCCAAACAGAGATCTCTCCTGTCCAAGTAGCCAGGGTGCATCATCAATCAGGTCACAGTGGCAGGACACACACACGCTGTCACAGACGCATGACGTTCTGTCTCAATCTGTCCCCTTGCTGATATTCTGCATTCCGTATTCTGGCCTCAGGCTGTGTGTGTGTGTGTGTGCGTGCGCATGTGTGTGAGTGCGTGTGTGTGAGTGCGTGTGTGTGTGTGTGTGTGTGTGTGTGTGTGTGTGTGTGTGTGTGTGTGTGTGTGTGTGTGTGTGTGTGTGTGTGTGTGTGTGTGAGAGAGAGAGAGAGAGAGAGAGTGCACGTGTGTGCATGTGGGGGGGCTAGTTCCGCATGACAATGAAGCAGTACAAGTGATAATGCTGCAGGATTTCACAATTTTATCCTTCTCACCCCGGGTTTCCACGTGAGCCGCCAGCAGCACGTTACTGCAGCAGCACGTCTTGCTCGCGTAAGCTGCTGCTTGGCCCTTCCCACGAGATGCGAAGCAGCAGGGGAGCAGCTGTCACCGACAGAGCACGAAGTCACACGAGTGACTTCGTCAGTAAACACATCAACAAGCAGGAGAAAATTACAACATGGTTTATGTTCTGTCCTTTTATAATCGCCAATACGGACCTGAAAAACAAAAGAGACCGCTAGCTAGGTGATAACTTCTCACGGGGACGCACAGTTAGTAACCTTTTTTAAAAGTAAAGCAACCGGAAGGCAGTACGTTCTTTATTCTGAAAATCTCGGTAGCTTCTCTCCATTTCCGCGTCCGATTTCCTGTCTTTCCTTCCCCACAAATGTCGAACTTGACCCGTTTCAGAGGCGTCGCGCGTAGAAAATAGAACCGGCGCGTAAAGGCAGCGACATGCTGCTCCTGAGACGCGGCCGACTCGCGCTGCTGACGGCTGCCGACGGCTCTAGTGGAAAAGGTTCTGTTGATCACAGCGGTTCCTATCAGCAGCTATGACGTGCTGCTGCAGTAACGTGCTGCTGACGGCTCCTGTGGAAAGCCGGGGTCAGCAGCAGCACTGCAGGTGCTCTCCATGTCCAACATGTGTGTAAGCCAGGTCCTTAGTCAACTTAAAGTTGTGCACAGTTTTCCGCTAGGTTTTCTTTCATAAATCCCAAAGTTTGCGTGGAAAGTTGCTGACGCAGTTTGCCAACCCCTTTTTGAGCATAAGCAAGCTTGATAAATGAGGCCCCAGGAGTTGGCAGATGCTTTAGTCCAGGTCTGGGAGGAGATCCCTCAGAAGACCATCAGCCACCTCATCAGGAGCATGCCCAGGTGTTGTAGGGAAGTCATACAGGCACACAAAGGCCACACACACACCACTGAGACTCATTTAGACTTGTTTTAAGGACATTCCTTCAAAGTTGGATCAGCCTGTAGTGCTTTCCCACTTTAATTTAGAGTGGGACTCCGAGGGCTGGGATGATAATCAATAAATCAATACGTACATACAATAAGTGCGATAGATGAAAATGAACTCAGTAATTTTTCCAGCCTTGATAAATCGGCTTTTGTCAGACATGTGACCTTCATGTACACCACACCCCCTTAACGCCATTTTAGGTGTAGGACTCTCATTGCTAGGGGAAGCCGCCGCTGAAGTTGAAGCAGAACGAGAGTGAAAAGTATGGATAAAAAGAACAAGGATGAACACGTCCCTTACAGGGATAAACTTGTGGAGGAGGCTAGGGATCGGTATTTTCAGAAATTGTCTGGCTGTCAATAACGTAGATCTCTACGACCTCAAAGGAAAACAAACGAAGCTCAGATGTTTCATTACTGCTGAAAGTACATAACATGAGTAAGCTAAATAAAGGTTTAATTGTTGCATTTTAAGGGGTGAACTTACATTATGATATATTAACTAGGGCCGGGACTTTAACGCGTTCATTACGATTAATTAATTAGAAAAAAATAACGCGTCAAAAAAATTAACGCATTTAATCGCAGCTTGCATTTCAAGCACGGCAGAACCTTTGTCATTGCACGATTTCCTCGTAGACAGAATATCACTAACGCACATAACAATAAACAGTGCTAATGGCTACTAAAACGGAATAAAAACAGAAAGAAGTTGCCTTGCTTGGACTGATACAGGATTTAGGAAACACGTCCGCCTCTTTTCTTAACTTGGAAAAAAAACTTCCAGACAACAACGAGTCCGTGTCGCGGACATTTTTCAGAGATTGTCTCTGCTGCGGCTGCCCAGTGGCACCCGGAAACTTTACAAAAGTTGCGGTAAGCTATATTTTTAACATTTACGTAACATCTGTGCAGCGCTGAAAGCACCAGACAGAATAATTCTTTGCCCTAACAGTAGTTTATGGAAGTAGTCAGAGAAACGAGAGGCACCTGGCTGCCGCTCAGAGAACGCTCCGTGTTCTCACTACTCTGTAAACAATCACAGACAACGTGTCTTAAAGTTGAAAACAGAAGTTTAAGTTAAAACAGAAACACTCTGAAACTTTTCTGATGATTTTCTAAACAATTCTGTCGGGGAGTTATACGTTTCTGAGACGAGTCTCTTCTAAACATCATCGCATGCATTACTATCATTAAGCAGCGAGGTGTGTTGAAGCTGTCATCAGCTAAGGGGCGGATGCTTAAGTGCATCAGGGGCAGCGAGGAACGAGGAAGTTGTGATCAGGCTGGAGATCACACCAGATTTGCTGCTGCAGGCGTGAATCTGCGGGTCTGCAACATCCCCTTCTTAACGTGACGTCAGGACTTCCCATGTAAAGAAGGTCCGCTCACCTGTTCGTCAGATCATTATTTCCTCGCCATGATCTTTTATCATCCCATCATCCTCCAGTCATCCAACTGGAACCAGTTAGTGTTCCTGATCATTCTCAGAATATGTCACGCCTGCTCTGGTGTTAAAAGTTAGTACATTTAAGTCCTAGATCATATTTGTGCCTGTTCTACTGTCATTTTGAAGGATTATTATTTATGTGTTTTTACTACATTATGAGTAGAAATGCTAATAAAAACTCCCAATTATACAAACAAGTGAAACTGGAAAAATAAGAATCTGGTGCAAAGTCAAATTTATTTCAGTCATTCATCTAGACAGAGAGACTATTTAAAGGCTCAGGAACCCTTTGCAGGTGTTTTCTATTTGTAATTATAAATTTTAGTTGATTTGGGTTTTGTTTCATATCACACAGTGACATTTGAATAATTAAAATGCATTTTTTAAAAAAAAAGCTTTAGTTTTACAGTAATAACTATGTCTAATGTTTGATTCTCTGTCTCATAATTTTAATTAAAAGTTTTACTTTGAGAGCACATTTTCCTGAACGATTAAAATGCGATTAATTTAGATTAATTAATTACAAAGCCTGTAATTAATTAGATTAAAAATTGTTATCAAGTCCCAGCCCTAATATTAACATCACATAAGTGGTTGTCTGTCACGTAGTCATTTGGAAACTGATCCATGCCTTTGTTACCTGCAGGCTGGATTATTACAACTCGCTATATGCGGGGCTTAGGCAAGCTCCAATAGCACGCCTCCAGGTGGTTCAGAACTCGGCTGCTTGGTTGTTAACATCTACCAGGAGGTCTGAACATATTACACCAGTCCTACGTGCCTTGCATTGGCTCCCTGTCTCCTATCACATCAGGTTTAAGGTAATCCTGTTTGTGTTTAAGGCGTTAAACTCAGGGGCACCTAAATACCTTTCTGACATCATCCACCGACATGTCCCGGTGCGTTCCCTTAGGTCAGCTGACCAGAGACTATTTAACTGTGCCCAGGTACAGCCTGAAGTCTCGTGGGAGTCGTGCCTTTTCAGTGCTCGGACCAAGTCTTTGGAATGAGCTGCCAGCCGATGTAAAGCAGGCCAAATCACTGGAAACCTTTAAAAGCCGACTAAAAACACATCTGTTCTCGTTGGCGTTTGGACATTGAAGTTGAGAGTGTGGGCAGCATCATTTTGAATGTGTCTGGATCTGATTCTGGAAACAGGACTGATATGGATTGCGAACTTGTACTCGGGATGTCTAATTGTATTTTAAATGGTTAATTGTCTGTTTTATTGTTGTGCTCGTTATTGGTGTACAGCGCTTTGTCCGTTTTGGGCATGTGAAAGCGCTTTATGAATAAAGTTGATTTGATTTGATGACTTGAGTTGTTTTTGTCTCGATAATGTGGACAATATCGTTTATCATCAATAATTTGTTGGACAATATATTGACCAGCAAAATGTATCGTCCCAGGCTTAGTGACTCAAAATCCAGACCCCTGTGGGTTGATAAATCTGATTTCCATTGTATTTAATAAGAATAACTCATTCATTCAGATCTAGGATGTCTTCGTGTTCCTTTATATTTGGAACAGTGGTGTATATATCACAATACAGGGAGGTGATACTAAAAGCGAGGTGATATTTGTAATTTTCAAAACTGAAGTAAATTGGATTGTGAATGTTTTGTTGTGACAGATCCTTTCTAGAGTTTGACTTGACACCGATGAGTGTTTTAATCCTCAGTCAGAGATGAAGTCCTGCAGAATCAAACCTGCCCTTCTCAGCACTGGACTGCTATTTCTTAGTAGTGTATGATGTGAAATCCTCCTGAATGTTACATTTGTGTGTTTTCTCTCAGATCATCGTATGAGGCAGCTCAGGAGTGGGTGCTGCCTGTTCAGTTCTGTCAGCTCCACGGTCTGAAGCTCAGTTCGGTTTATCCCCTCCACTGTGCCAAGGACAGACAGTTAATCTACTTTTTAGTGTTCATTCAGCTTCACAACTTCCCACCTCAGCAGGTGAACACACACACAAGCACACGCTACTATACGTCCAGATTTTGAAGCTCCTGGCAAATATTATTTTCATTTGAAATTATCTCATGATTCCAGAGATAAACACATCTACATTGTTTATTTTCTTGTGTCCATCTTCCTCCTCTGACCTTATTTGATCTTCCTCAGGTGAGCTCCCTTGTGTCTCAGTTTGACCCAACACTACAGACCCACCTGAGCCTCGCGTTTCAGGACCTGCAAGTTCATATTGAAAGAAGAGGTTGTAGTCCTGAAGAGCAGTCTGGGTCGTTGAGAAGGAAAGAGTCCTACAGTAGCCCAGAGCATCCCAGAGAGGTGTTCCAGGTCCTGCTGCAGAGCCAGGTGGAAATGGTGCCATGTAGGTACCTCCTGCATGAGGCTCTGGTTCAACACTGTCCAGTGCTGACGGTGCTGGCTGCCTGTCTGCAGGTACTTCACAGACACAGGATACACAGTTCCTATCTTGGGATTTTCTCTAGAGCCTCACTAAGGTCAACTCAGACTGGCTAAAGTCACTTAAGCCCCATTCCCACCTGTACCGGGTCGGCCCGGGCCGGGTAGCATAGGTTGTTTACATATCTGGGTGGCCTGGAATTTTCCCGGGCCAACCAAGGCTCATTCTCGGCCCTCTTCCCGAGGGGTACTGCTTCAGGCCGACCAGGGCCAACACGCCCACTGCTGACAGCAAATTCACACCTTCCATTAGAGCAAGCCTCTGATTGGTGGGTAGAATCAGCCCATTCACACCTTCCATTAGAGCAAGCCTCTGATTGGTGGGTAGAATCAGCCCACATGGGCTTAAGGCAAGGATGTGTGGAATCAACCGGGCCAGGCTGGGGCCGACTGGGGCTACCCGGCCCAGGCCGACCCGGTACAGGTGGGAATGGGGCTTTAAGTTTCCCACTTCTCCCTCCTACTGGTAGAAAGCAGAATTGCAGCAGTTGTAAACAACTCTGCCGCAGCCTGCTGTGGCTAGAGCTAACAATGAGCTAACGCTAACATGAGCTAACATGGGTTGATGTCATCAGCTGGTTTGGGCTCAGACCGGAAGATATCTTCTGTTTTTGCTGCGCTATTTAAAAAAAACTAGAATTTGCTAAAAAATCAGCCGTGGAAATCCAAAACCTTTTTTCAGCTTAGGTTTTAATACTGTTTTACACGTACCACTCGAAGGAATTTTGCCTCTGGCCATATACTTTACCCTTCCACTGTCCTATCAGGTGACCCCTCCAGGACGTGGGGTGGTTAAACGTGGTTGATAGTTTATCCCTTGGCAAGAGTGAAGTGGCGTGCTCCTAAAAAATAAATAAAAAGGCACCTGGGGCCCATCTGACACCATTAACAATGCGGGAGGGTTCAAGTGTTAAAAACTCTTAGTGTTGATCTAATTAGTTCTTCAGATTTTGAAAGAGGAACTTAATTCTTAGGAAGGCTTTTTCTGATGAAGCTTTGAATGTTTACTTTTACTTCTTAGTATTAAGGACTAGTCCCTCACTTGCTGTGTTGTTACAGTTTCTAGGAGATGCAAATGTTTACATTATTTAGCTCTAAAAACAAAGTTTGGGGGATTTTCGCTGAATATAATAAAACAGACTGAGTCAGAATGAAAGGCCAAAGGTCAACGATTAATTCTGTAATCAGATAAAGAAATCTCCATTGATCACCACCAGTGATGTCTACTGTTTTCTTGGCAGAGAACGGAGCTGCTGCCTTGCCTCTGTGTGTGGGTGCTGACCTCTGTGGACGATGCCACTGCTGATCAAGCTACCTCTCACTTGATTGAAGCTCCGCAGGATCACGAGTGGACCCTGCATGACCTGTCAATCATATGGAGGACACTGCTAGGGCGGGGCCATGTCAGGCCCCTTCTACGTGGCTTTGAGCTCTTCCAGAGGGTAAAAAATATCGGATCTTTACAGGATTACAGTTTATAATGTTACATTAACCAGATTTTAGGAACGTATCCTACATGTTCCAGAAATATTGTCATTATTTGGGGTTCTAGACCTGCATTAAATAGCAATGGCTGTTTTTCTTTGTTTGCCAGGACTGTCCTCTGGTTTTGGTGTTGAGGATGTTTGAGTTGTGTTATGACTACAGGAAATTCACTGAAGCCAAAACAAAGTTGCTGGACTTCCAAAGGACGCTCATTACCGTGAGTTTGTTTTAGTACAAATGTTTAAATCCAGTAGCAAAGAATTGACCTGCCGGAATACCATCTGAAGGATTCTTTTACACTAGAGTGGGCCACTCTGGTGGACGTGAGGATGAATCCTGGCTTCTGAGACCAATGTGTGTATCTTGTAGAGTGATGTCACTGTTATGTCATCAAGGTTACAACCACGGAGTCTGTCAAACATCCTGACCAGGGTCATGGACTGAGCAGCATGAGCAAACATCTAACGAGTGAAGACTGTTCGTTTTTAACGTGAAAATCGTTTTTTCCTCCACTCTAGATAGGATGTTCGCTAGGCTCACCTTAACAACACCTCTATAAGCTGAACAGGTCAGGATCATGTTTTAGGGGTTGAGGCTTGTGGCTTCTCAGTACATTCGAAAAATATCACCATTACAATTTCAGCATTTAAAACCACCAGTAGGATCCCATTAGAGAGCTCTAACAGGGCTCCAGATGTTACGGGTCAAGTCGTTGACTTTCCTGTTTTGGATCAGAGGTGCTGATTGGTGACGAGTATCACAACAGTTATTGAATGATGTTTCTGCAGATGAATTGGTGTTATTCAAGGATGGTTGTTTTATCTGTGCTGTAGCTCAGGAACGGCGGTCCGGTTCCCTGTGGTAGCCTCCCTCTGGCGTGGGTGGAGAGCCAGGCCTCAGTGCTGCTCCTCATAATGCTGCAGCACTGCTCCTCCCAGTACGATCTTCACCACTTGCTACAGCTTCTGGCAGATGTGGACAAACTCCTCAAATCCAATGGTGAGAGGTTAAAGGGGACATATTTTGTGAAACTGTTTTTGCGCACGCTTGTGCTGCCATGTTGGTCTCTACTGCCTCTATAAACACTCCAAACCTGACTACAACGCACTCATCTTTTTTCTGTCAGCGTTTAGTTTGGTCTGAAAACGGCTGATTCTGGGAAGTACCGAAAATGTCAAGAATAAAACTGCGAGATCGCTTTACTAGAGTGATTTTATGTTAAGAACTTCATGAACATGTTTTGTATAGATAGAGCAATTATTACGTAAAGAAATCACAATATTTCCCCTTTAAAGGTGTGGTTGACTGAAAAAACTACTTTTAATGATTATTTGTGATCACTCTGACTTTTTAACGCAGGCTGAACTTGAAAACAGTCTCCCGCACCTATATCCTTCGTTAGCTTCTGATATAAAGTAGACGGTGAAATGCTAGAATTTGAAAATCCTCACGTATCTATGTCGCACTGTGAATTTGCATTCATGGCCACGTCCACTTGGCTTGCGCCCGCCCACAGGAAGTTTTTTTTTTTCAACAAGGAGAGAGCGGAGTGTGTCTTGGGGTGTTTCTCAATGCCAAGGAACCTCGCCTTGATGTCTTGGTCCCGCCCCGGTTGCCTAGGAGATACGTCATCAGGAGCCATCAAGACGTGTTCCAATGTTCATGTTCTACCAAGGCGTGTGTTCTCGTTTGTTAGCCGTTTAGCTAGCTGAGCAAGGATACACGGGAGGTGTCTTGTAGCCTAGCCTTGGTCAAAAATTACCCAGAATATTTTCAAAAGGACGGCGGATCAGAAGCCGGCAGCTACTTCGGGGGCAAAGTTCAAGTTTAAAAGTAAGGCAGCTAATTTAAAATGTTTATTTTTTTTTTTATCCAAAGAAGTTATCTATTGTTGGTTAGTTGCTTAGTAGTTGCAGCTTCGGTGGCTAGCGGGTAGTAGCTCGCTTATATATTTAATTTAATAAACATATACACAATTTAAAAAGTAAAAGCCTTGTTATATATTTATATTGAAACTAATACATATAAAATATAACGTTATCTCCCGTGTCACCTGGCGTTACGTGACCGCTGTGGAAGCCGCGGTCACGTGATGCAAGTCTGTTCCATTTAACCGTTTTTTTTAACAAGGAAGGACAGTGTCCTCGTAAGCAAGGCGCCTTGCCTCGCAAGACATCGCCCCGCAAGACCAGGCGCCTTGACTTTGAGAAACACCCTTGGTGATAGTGACTTTGCAACATGGCTGAACGTGATCCGTTGGCCAATCAGAAGTGAGGTGTGTGCATATCATTGATAGTAGTGAGCAATTCTGTTGTTCTCAGCCCACCTCTGCACCAGCAAACTTTTGCATCTCAGAACAGGAGCATCATAGCTTTTATTTTAATGACTCATAAGGCATTGATTTACACTAGAGGATGCAGCAAATGTATTGGATAAACGAGTAAATCACACCTTTAAAAGCTGTCAGCTGATAAAGGTTCTGAAACTGAAGTGAAATGAAAAGTAATTTTATTGATGAGTTGAATGGGATTTGTTTGAAAATGATTTCTTCTGAGTGAGAAGCTGCAAACGCAGAGCCCTGGGAGGAATCTTTATGCCTGTTCTAGTCTGAACTCAGTCACACCTTCTTGTGTATTTGCATTTGTCGTATGTTTGTGAAGGTCCAGACTTCAAGAAGCTGAGTCAGCTGAGCCAGTTGCTGCAGGGGTCAGGGATCAGTCTGCCCCCCAGGCTGCTCCAGTACAGTTCCACCTCTGTCCAGCAGGAGGAGTTCCAGCTCATAGTGGATGCCCTCCAGACCCGAGGGCTCTACAGCCGTGCTAGGCAGGTGGCCCTGCTGGCTGGTCTGCCTGTCCATCGCCTCCTCCTGAACCAGGTCCGATTCACACACAAGGTTCAGATTCATGTCAGGCTTAGCGGATGCTACCTTTGGTGCAGTCGAGACCGATATGAAGTTCATGTTTAGTGATTCATATAAAACCAAAGGAATAGACGTTTGTAGACTTTACGGAGCCTTTAAAGGGGACATGTTGCACAAAACTCACCTTTTGCATCCTTTTTGCTGCCACATGGGTCTCTACTGCCTCTCTAACAACAACCCTACACTTGTTTTCTAAGCTCCACCCTCCTGTTGCTAAGTCTGACTAGCCTTCCAGCTAACTACTTGTTAAGAATGGGTTTCTTTTTAGCTTTCCCAGGAGGCCATCATCCAGAGGACCAAGCAGCAGTGGAGGCGACTGGACACCAGGGTCACTTTCTGGAAAAAGTGTCACAAGCAGCTGAAAGCTGAAAGCACTGATCCAGAGTCAGTCTCTGGTTTCTTCCTATCACAGTCTGAATCTGTGGCCACCAAGGCACCAACCGGCGAGGAGGCTCAGGCAGAGCTGCTGGACCTCCAGGAGCGCAGTTTGCTACTCCAGCTCACTGCTCACTTCCTGTCTCAGCTCAGCCCCGTTCCTCTGGACAAACTCCAGAGCTTAGAGAAAAGACTGTGGCTCAGTCGAGTCCAAAACCACACCCTTACTGCTACAGTGGCAAAAGATAGTATGTTTAACCTTCCGCCTGCCATCACGTCTGAAACTAACGCATATGAAGTGTTCATGAGGGAGTTTTCCTTCTCTAACATAGCCGACCTGAACACGGACAAAGACCTGAGTCTGGAGGGACTTCCAGGACCCTCAATGGAGCAGGAGACATTGAATGTTGGGCCTAAGTTAAGTCCTGAGGAGAAGGAGGTTCTCTCAGAGCTTGTGAGTCAGTTACTAGACGAAGGCAGCGTCCATGAAGCTAGCCGTGTTAGCCGATACTTCTCCCTGTACCATCCAGATGTGTGGGGGGCTTTGCAATGCCACGCCCTAGCATGTGGGGACCTGAGCCCTGAGGCCCAGGAGAAGACTCCAGAAGCTCCAACAAGAGAAACCATCCCTGCCTGTAAGCTCCCTGCTGCCTTCACGCGAGTTGCTTTCTTTCACTGCTGCTTCATGTCTGTTTTAAATGTTCTCCGTAGCATCGTCACACAGCAGCCTGTCGTCGTTTGTGATGCTGCTCCCCGAAGACACGGTCTCCGCTCAGCTCCAGACATTGGTGGATCAGCGTCAACATGGCAGCAGCTACTGCAAACAAGTGCTTAGCCTTTACCAGCTCTCTAAGGTAAACATCTATGCTCCTAACTAGTTTGCCTTGTCCTACAGCAGAATGCGTTGATGCAATCTATCACAGCTTCTCTTTGACCTTTAGTGGTGGGTCACGTTTTATTTTACATGTCTAATTACCAGCAGCAGGCGCAAACAGTTACTGACAGAAAAAGCGAGGTGTTTGTCACGACTAAAATGTATTAACCTTAACGCGAACCCTTCACAATAAAAGCCCTGGGCTAATTTTCCTGACTCTGAACAAGCCTTTCACAACATTTGAAGCTCATCTAAAGAAGGTTCAGTCTTCTTAGCTAATAAAAACACAGAGCAGCAGCATTAAGCTCCTCCACATGCCTCCTCAGGAGCTGCAGTATACCTTCCACCAGATCTGTAAGGAGGAGCCTGGGAGTGTGCTGGAGAAGCTGCTGCTGCTGGAGCAGCCAGACCGCTTCAGGAAGGCTCAGACCTTCATCCAAGCTCGGGGTCTCTCCTCGGAAGCTGTGGCTAAGCTGGTCTCCACCTCTGTGGTTCGCGCACTGTCAGCCTCCACTCAGGAGCTGCAGCCTGGTGAGGAGAGAGAGGATCAGTGGACTGGTAGTTAGCTGTGCCACTGCTTGTTAAATCAGTGTGTTTGCATCACCAGGAGAGAAGCAGGTTTTCAGGCCATCAGAAGGTCCTGATCCTTGGGTCCAGCTGATCAAACTGTGTGGTGATCCCAACTCGGTGGGACTGAAATTGCTGGAAGACCTCAACGCTGTTCCTCTGTGGGACCTGAACTGCAGTATGACTGACAACACACACACACACACACTCATTAATATACAGGTCCTTTAACAAAAAAATTTGCTTTTGATGAACATTAATTCACATGTTTATCATAAACATATGAATGAATGTTTATCAGTTTATCATAAACATATGATAAACTGATAAACATTAGACTTTCATATATATTAGATTAATTACACACAACTGAAGTAGTTGAAGCCTTTTATTGTTTCTAATATTGATGATTTTGGCATACAGCTCATGAAAACCCAAAATTCCTATCTCAAAAATTAGCATAACATGAAAAGATTATCTAAACGAGCTATTAACCTAATAATCTGAATCAACTAACTCTAAACACCTGCAAAAGATTCCTGAGGCTTTTAAAACCTCCCAGCCTGGTTCTCAAAACCGCAATCATGGGTAAGACTGCCGAACTGACTGCTGTCCAGAAGGCCATCACTGACACCCTCAAGCAAGAGGGTAAGACACAGATAGACATTTCTGAATGAATAGGCTGTTCCCAGAGTGCTGTATCAAGGCACCTCAGTGGGAAGGAAAAAGTGTGACAGAAAACGCTGCACAACGAGAAGAGGTGACTGGACCCTGAGGAAGATTGTGGAGAAGGACCGATTCCAGACCTTGGGGGACCTGCAGAAGCAGTGGACTGAGCCTGGAGTGGAAACATCCAGAGCCACCGTGTACAGGCGTGTGCAGGAAATGGGCTACAGGTGCCACATTCCCCAGGTCAAGCCACTTTTGAACCAGAAACAGCAGCAGAAGCGCCTGACCTGGTCTACAGAGAAGCAGCACTGGACTGTTGCTCAGTGGTCCAAAGTACTTTTTCGGATGAAAGCAAATTTTGCTTGTCATTCGGAAATCAAGGTGCCAGAGTCTGGAGGAAGACTGGGCAGAGGGAAATGCCAAAAAGCCTGAAGTCCAGTGTCAAGTACCCACAGTCAGTGATGGTCTGGGGTGCCATGCCAGCTGCTGGTGTTGGTCCGCTGTGTTTTATCAAGGGCCGGGTCAATGCAGCTAGCTATCAGGAGATTTTGGAGCACTTCATGCTTCCATCTGCTGAAAAGTTTTATGGAGATGAAGATTGCATTTTTCAGCACGACCTGGCACCTGCTCACAGTTCCAAAACCACTGGTAAATGGTTTACTGACCATGGTATTACTGTGCTCAACTGGCCTGCCAACTCTCCTGACCTGAACCCCATAGAGAATCTGTGGGATATTGTGAAGAGAAAGTTGAGAGACGCAAGACGCAACCCTCTGGATGAGCTTAAGGCCGCTATCGAAGCATCCTGGGCCTCCATAACACCTCAGCAGTGCCACAGGCTGATGGCCTCCATGCCACGCCGCATTGAAGCAGTCATTCCTGCAAAAGGATCCCCGACCAAGTATTGAGTGTGTAACTGAACATAATTATTTTTAAGGTTGACCTTTTTTGTATTAAACACACTTTTCTTTTATTGGTCGGATGAAATATGCAAAAAATTTTGAGATAGGAATTTTGGGTTTTTATGCCAAAATCATCAATATTAGAAACAATAAAAGGCTTGAACTACTTCAATTGTGTGTAATGAATCTAATTTATATGAAAGTCTAATGTTTATCAGTACATTACAGAAAATAATGAACTTTATCACAATATGGTAATTTTTTGAAAAGGACCTGTGTAGATTACTTCAGTTAACAGCAGACGTGCTTGTCTCCTTTCTAGTTGTTGAGCTGCTGATTGTGGCTCACAGCTGTTTCAGCCTCACCTGTAACATGGAGGGGATCATCCGGGTGCTGCAAGCTGCTCGCCACCTTAGCCACACCTACCTGGCTCCAGGAGAGCACCACGGCCTGCTGGTAAGCTCCCAGGAAAACTAGCCTGGTTAAAACTATAGATCTTTAGATCAGGTCAACTTTTATTTTAGAACAACAAAAAGTAAATTCTAGATAAAAAGTCACTTGGTTGTCCATCATGGCCTCCTGCAGAGCTCTGATGTTCTCCGTAGACTCCCACAGAAACACAGGTCCCTGACTCCTGTAGACTCTCCCGTGTTAAGGTCAACCAAAAATCTTTAACTGTGTGAGATTTGGTCCTGCATGGTTGTCTATGATCTTCTCTGACCCGTCTTTGATCCAAATCACCAAAGCAAGGATCTTCAGAAGGAGGTGGGGGAGGAATAAACAGGAAGAGAGTCATGCACTCGTCACTGTGGTACCCAGAGCTAGATGCATGGTTTGGTTGGCAAAGTTTGTTCTGAAATAAATAAAAAATGCATAAAAGGGCATTTGGTTGTAAAGTATATTTATATTATTATTATTATTAATATTATTATTACTACTGTAACATTCTACTAATGAGCAATGGAGTCAGCTTTATGGAGCCTGACAGGTTACAGCAGCTGAAGTCATGTGACCAAGAGCAAAAGATGCACACAGAACTAAACATAAGATGTTGTGGTTTACTTTGTTCCTGCTTTGAAGAATATTACAAGATGTTATTAAAACAGTAATAAATGATTTCAGATGAAAATGAGGTAAAACTGTCCTCTGGAGTTGTTTTGAGTTTGTTCTCCGAAGTGTGGTAAAGAAGTTAAAACACTCACCCTGATGAGGTTTTAAAGTATACAAACCCTGGTGTGTGTATGTATGTATATATATATATATATATATATATATATATATATATATACGTGTGTGTGAAAATTGCATAATTTCTAGTGATTAGATCCTAAAACATCTAACAGGCAATATGATGCACGCGTGTGTGTGTGTGTGCAGGTGCGTCTGCTGACGGGCATCGGCAGGTACAATGAAATGACGTACATTTTCGACCTGCTGCATCAGAATCATTGTTTTGAGATGCTACTCAGAAAGAAGGTGGAAATCGAGCGGGGACAGGTTTGACACACAAACACGACATGGGAGATAACTTCCCGTCCTTTCATGTGATGTTGTCTCGTTGGACGTATGTTCCTGAGGAGATACTAAGATCATTTTATTAAAGATTTCTGGATCTTTGACTCCTCTTTAGATCTAAACAAATGTAGTCTTTGATGCTGATCTTCTGCAGAGCTCCAGTCTGAAGACGGCTCTGCTGGACTACATAAAACGCTGCCTCCCTGCTGACAGTGAGAAGCACAACATGGTGGCTCTTTGCTTCAGCATGAGGAGGGAGATCGGAGAAAACCATGAGATAGCAGCCAGAACACAGCTGAAGATGATCGAGTCCCAGCCCTGGGGTAAACTATTTGTTGTTGGTTTTCTGCTTTGGTCCCGTCGCTGGATCTACTGATGTGGACTTTGTTCACTAGTTGTGACTCCTGAGCTGAAGGCTTCACTGGTGAAGGTGCTGGGTCTGCTGAAGGATGCTGCAGAGAGCTTCTCCAAGGTGCCACAGCTACTCTGACCTTTGCTTAGTGATGCTGGCACACAGGAGACGTAATCAGTGTCATCATGTGTGTTTGACCCCAGGACTCATGCATGCGCCAGGCGAGTCGTTGTGTACAGACAGCAAAGCTGGTTACTCTACAGCTCCACCTCCTGGATCGAGGATCAGACCTGCGTATCGTTAACCTGAGACCTGCAGAGATACAGAGCGCTGTCACGGCTCTGCCCAGATGTTACCAGGTCTGTCACACTTGTAGTTCTCTGAAACACCTGTTCTCCAGGTGTTCATATCTCGTAAGGACCTTTACTTTTGCACTGCCAGGAGAGATGTGTCAATGCAGCACTCCTCACATGCACACGATGGCTACTATAGAGAACTCTCTAGTTAAACCATTCAGTGGTAGATCTTTGGTTTGAAAACATGACCTATTCAGAAGTAAGAAGATCGGTGTGACGTCACACCCCTCATGCAAGGGCGTCAGTTTGTTTCCAGAATTGCTGGGGACAATAACCATACACTTGAGTGGGGTTTAAAAATTGCTGGGGACAATAAAGTAGGCTAGCACAGGGGGCGGCAACCCGCGGCTCTGGAGCCGCATGCGGCTCCTCATCCATCTGATGCGGCTCTCTGTGCTTGTAAAATAATGAATGGATATTTAAATAAAATGCTTTATATTTTACTGCATTAATTTTACATCTGTATGCTAATTCTAAATGTAAAGATTGTCTGCGTAAACCTGAACAGTTCCAACCCGGTCTGTGAGACCGGGTTGACGCGTCACGCTTGTGCGTAATCATGTGCTTCTGAGCTGCTTTCTGACCTTCCCCACCTACAAAGTTTAATTACAACAATCAAACGTGACAGAGCCTGGATTTGTATTCTGAACAGTCTAAACATGTTTTAAAAAGAAACGTATGACAAAAATGGCACCTGCTCAGTAAAACCACCAACAGTGTGAATATTGAAGGCAGAGACGGGCTACAGCTTCTGGATCCACTTTATATAAATCGTTTTATTGATTATCTTCTTATGAAAGATAACTTTGACGTACACGAGCGTCCAGGTGCGTTGCAAGCTTTTCAAAAGTGTGGGGGATGTTGTCTGTGCCTAAAATAATTTTATGTTATTCATCTTGTTAGTTTAAATTCCATAATTCCAGGTGCGAATTTTAGACGCGTCACGCATGTCTCCGTTTTAAACATGTTTAAACCGTTCAGAATACAAATCCAGGCTCTGTCTAGTTAGATTGGTGTAACTAAAGTTTGTACTGAATGAAACTTTACATTAAACCATGTTGAAAAGAAAAGGATCCGATTAAATCGTTTTCCCTCATTTACAGTCACGACGTACAGCGCAGTGCGCACGGCTCTGGGGTTAATCAAGTTTAGTTGTTTCTCTTTGCAACAATCTTCACAAGAAGGCAAAAGAGTTAAATGGCAGGTTACAGATATTTCCATTTGACTGTTTATTTTGACGGATAAACTCAAGGATGTTGGTTGTTTTCCTCCCACTGAAGCGGTCTGGAAACCCGGTCTCTCTGAGGGACGTGTCACTTGGAAAATGTTATTTTTATGAAATTATGAAAGTTTGGCTGAATAGCGCTTGTTCCTGTCTCCAATATTGAGACGCATGATGCATCCAGTCGCCTCTTCAGCTCATAAAGCTCCTGTAGAGACATTTGGTCACGCACAAAGTTCATGTGGAGCAGAAGCGGTCGGGCTACGGCAGGTGAAATGTTCCTAGCCTACATGAAGTGAAACTGTTTAATTGTAACATTAATGTGTTACTGGACATGCTGGTCTGGTTGGTTAGACCAGTGTTTGAAGTGGAAAACACACACACACACACACACACACACACCAATTAAAATAATGCTGATAGCGTGGACTAGAAGACAGGTGATGGTTTACGTATTTAAATGATGATCAGGCTGCTGTAAAATGTAATCTCCATCCACATCCAGACACAATTATCCTCTATTCTTTCTCTAGTTGCTCTGCTCTTGTCTGGGCTGACAGCTGACGGTGCGCCTAGTGGCTGTGATGCACATTTTACGCATTTGGAGAGGTGGACCGGATGCTTTGCTTTTTCTGGAAGATGGTCCACTTAACGCACGGGTGTAGACTACATATTAATGACAAATGAATGAAAATTAAATTGTGAGTTTTTACTTCATATTTTAGAAATAAAAATGACGGGGGAACACATTTGACGTCTTTTTAAACGAAATTTTCTAGCGCGACCTGCCTGCTTCACTTGTCTCTGCTTATTAAGGTCCGTCCAAAATGACCGTGGCCCACCCAAAAATGAAAACCTGGCGCTGCGCCTGTTATAAACCTCTGCAGATTGGTGTTCTCCACTTGATCAAACTCAGACTTTGTACAGCTAATGTCAAGATGTAAAATTATGAATTCAGTCAACCTCTTCCGTCCCTCCATCTCCTGCTCTCCTTGAACCCGACATCGGCTGTCAGAATAGAGGAGGTGAAGAAGGAGATGAGGCAAACAGAGCGAGTGCGACCTAAAGAAACCAGACTGGAGTGGAGGTGAGCAAAACAGCTGGAAAAGTGTGGGTGTTGCATCCCCCACGGGTGCGACGCCCATGGTACCGGCTGCTGTCACCTGTTGTGAGCAGCTCTCTGCTGTCTGAGGGTAGGCCCCGCCCACAACGCTGCGCTGCTGTGGTTCCCAGTGTTTTCATTACTGTGGGAAATGGGTAATAATGGCTCTTTGATGGGAACAGGTTGCCGACCCCTGGTATAAGATCTGAGCTGGTAAAACAAAAATCCTCATCAGCAGGCTTTTTTGAAAGTGGGGGGGACACAGCTGCCAATTACAAATTTTGCCGGGGACATGTCCCCGGCGTCCCCAGTTAAAATGACGCCTATGCCCTCACGAGTCTAGGGAGTCTGTACCAAGTAAAAGACCCAATAAACATATTTATAGGAAGTACAAATAACCCCAGTGTGAAACAAGGTGAAGCACCTGAAACAGGTCATATTGTGAAGCGGGTGTCTACGGTCTTAAAGCGCCACGACCGGCCCGCGCGCACCCCCCACCCCCGACGGCCAACCGGGAGGTTTAGGATGGAGCTGAGGAAAATAATCAAATAATCAATGCATGAGATGCGGGCATAAACGGTTTTGTGCCATAATCAGTTATAGCGGAATGTGGTTTTGTTATTTTAACGGTGACACCAGCGTAGCGTCCACATCTGTCAGAGCGGTGTTCTCCACATTTACCAGGTAGGAAACTTTGATCTGCCTTTATGTGGTACTGCAGGCCTGAGCGCTGGAGTTCTAACGCGAGACCGAATCAGCCCGACCGGTTCTGTTGGATTTGGGCTGTAAATTATGTTAAATGAGCGAGTTGTCTCGCGGTGCGCTCCGCTCGCTTAATCAGCGACTGAGAGAGAGGGAGATTGTCTGCTCACACAGGAGAGAGGATCGGAGGATTGCTCCTCCAAACACGAGTTATTATTTTCATAATTTCATTCACTTGTGTGTGGCCCCCGGACCATTATAATTGACGACCCCTGCTGTAGTGGCTTATCTGGTGTTAGTGGTCATGTAACATCTAGTACCAGCCCTCTGTGTTCCTGCTTTCTCAGGTGTTTGTGGTGTCGGAGGCGTATGGCTACAGCCTGGACTGGGCTGACATTTTGTTCCAGAAGGTGGTGCTGAAGGGAGACTTTGTGTACCTGGAGGATCTGAAGCTGCATCGTCCACTCACCTCTGGTCTGTTTGAGGACATTTTCAGAAAGTAAGACATCTTATTAACATGGATGAGTCCATTCATCCGTCACTTCTGTCAACAAATCACCTGAGACTGTTGAGTTGGGTCTTGCCAACCCCATCAGTGTGTGTTGTTTTAGGCTGGACGGAGCTCCCGGCACAAACACCACCAACGTGAAGCGTCTGCTGACTTACTGTGATGACGTCTACACCCGCTACAGACTGGCCTACCAGCAGAAGCTTTATGACATCACTAAGATGCTGCTGCAGGACAACAAAACCTCCAACTACCTGAATGACAAACTGGCCAGACAGTGATGAGCTGCTTAATTTCCATCAGGGACTTCTGTCCACTGGTGGAAATGAACTGGGCTCTACCTTAACCCGCTCAAATTATTCTGGTTAGCATCTTGCAAAAATATTTTTTCACTTGAAATAATAAAATGTAAACTTGTATAAAGTGTAAATCGACTGAGTTCTATAGCTACTTTGACTAAATCAGATCTAAAATATCTGAGATAAATGAGGTTTTAGCTTCATGATAAACATTCTGATGTTGCTACATGAAAAAAGTTCAGAAATGATATTAATGCAATCATTTCTCCCTCTAAACACGTATTCCTACAGCCTACATCTGTCCTGGAAACGACACCACCAGTATACAAACCAGTATACCAGAATTATCTGGATCAATTATTCCACAACAAACAACTAAAAAAAACTCATCAGTACAAATAAAGCAGCAGCGAGGAGAGAACCACCTGAAACACTCGTGAACTTCACCGGAGGCGTCAGATCTTTCAGGCTTGTGAGGAAAACTTTTAATGAACATGGAGGTGTGCACTTCCTGGTGGCTTCAACTCTTACAGTGAACTGCTGTGTCCAGTTTTAGTCAGTGTTTATCTCTGACACACACACTCAAACACACACTTGTGCCAGATCTGTTTGGCCTTCAGAACCATCAGGATGTGGAAAGAGGGTTTTGTTTTGTTCTGACTGTAGTCAGCGCTCCTGTCACCTTACTCAGGGTGTTAGAAAAGGGCCAAACTTTAAACCCCATCAAGTCGTAACGCCACCTTCATCTGCAGCTCTTGTTCCTCATCTGAAATGTTTTAGTCTTCAGAGGAAATGAGCAGCACGTATTCCTGAACAGCTCCAATGAATCATTGTAAAAGTCTGCAGCTCCATCCTCAGTTCTTCAGCAGCTGGTTCAGGATGCTGCTCTGCTTCAAGGCTTGGAGGTTGGAGATGTCCTCAGCAATCACAGGAACATCCTCGCTGTGACTCATCTCATCACTTTCATCTCCATCGGTGTCAGACAGGGCACACAGGAGAGCGTCGTTCTCATATGTAGGAAAATAATACCTGCATGGATCAGAGGTGGACACTGATCTGGGTCTGTGGTGTCATTCCAGAGCGCACGCACACACACACACACACACGCACACACACACAGTGTATCTCAGAGGGACTTACTGGGGCTGGTCCCAGGTGGACATCTCTGGTAGGTTCATCACATGGCCCTTAGACACAATGTGATGCAGCATGTCTGCTCTGGAGCCAAACTTCTCCTGGCAGCCATAGCAGCGGCTCTGGTGGATCTGCCGCCGGATGAAGTTCACCAGCTTGACCTGCTGGTAGAAGCTGAGATCTGAAGGAGAACACATGAGGACTGGGTGAAGGGCGAGTTAGAAGCTTTACTTTCTGCTATCATAACGGTGCAAGGTGGTCCTCAAATGATTTCGTCTGTTCTGATTGTTTCTGTGGAAAAGTTCTTAATTCTTCTACCTGCTGCCTGAGCAGCCTCAGTTCATAGAAATGGAGTTCACACCGTGGTGAGGAAAACTAAGTCACTTACTGTGTTCCGTCTTCAGAAGATGGAGGTCAAATCTGTGAGTGTCCTAGAACAGAACCACACAACAGCCTCAGGGAGGGACCACACGGTCAGACCGGTTTGAGTGAGTGAGGACCCCCTACCTTCATGTGTGTGTAGATCTGATCCATGGTCTCCGACTCATGGTCACAGAAGAGACAGACAACAGAGACAGGGTGAGCCCTCCAGTCGGACCAGTCACTGAGGACAACAGAGAGGAAGAGACGTGAAGATCAGAGGTCTCTGGATGTGTCTGGGTGGCTTTATCTGAACTCAAACATCAAGATGTTCAACTGGAGGTTGGCTGTCAGCTCCTGATGAAGATTCTTACTTCTCATCACCATCATCTAGCAGATCCCGGTCATCTTCACTCTGAACCTCCTCCCAGGTTTTCCCCAGCTCCTGGCAGGAGAACAACCACACTCATCAGAAAAAGCTTTATTGCCAGCGCTCCAGCGAACCAGAGCATAGGAACTTGACTCCGCAGCACAGCCTGACCAAGGTTACACACACACATGTAGACAGAACAGATACAGGCAGACCACGAGAGCAGCCATAACGGCGCTCATTTAGATGAAAAGGGGATTACATGAGGATAAATTGGGGGAGGGGAAAAAAAGGCATACCAGAGTTACTCCCGGCAGGGCGTAGCTTTACTATGCAAAAAAACGCCTCAAACATATAAGCACGAACATCAACAGTTCACAACATGACAGACCGAGAGGAAGGCGGGGGGGGCTGGGATCCTGTTTCCCCAGCGAGAGCAGCCCTGTATGGCGCTCATCCACTGTAGCCACAGGTGGGAGGGAGATCGTGGGAGGAGCGCAGAGCACATTGAATGGAATCGAGCGTATACCCCACCGGGTGTGTCCCTTGCGGGCAAGTGGGAGCCCCCTGCTCCGTTCTCATCGTTGAAAAAATCTTATCAATCGCGTTGAATGACCAATTAATTCAATCCATTTCTAAAAAAAGGGATTTTCAGGAGAAGTGCAGAGAAGCGCTCTGTGGGCAGACAGGACAAAGAGCCTTGGGAAAGAAAGATAAGGGATTAAAAAGGGAAGCGTCTGTACTCTGCGAGTGCCGGAAGAAGAAGCCCTTATTGGACACCTTCAACATAGAATGTCTGAAGGCTCCGCAGTGAAGCACTAACCCACTGAAGCACCACCAAACACCGTGTCCCAGGGGTCAGGACTTGTTTACTGCTGATGGACTGATAAACCTCCAGCAGTCCAATGAAGACAGGGACAGCGTTCATGTCAGGACCTTGGTCCTCTTGGTTCTGCTCCTGCTTAATCAGGCTCAGGGTCATTGAAGGTGCAGCCTATCCCAAAAGACTGGCCAGGAGACTAGAGACCCGGCTGGGATTCAGACCTTCGACCCTAAAGAGCGGTTTTTACTGACCTACATGACCGTGACACTGAGTCATGGAGGCTCTGCTGTTTGTCACATTTGAGGAGGCATGTTTCTGCTTGCTGCAAACTACGAGAAACTGGAAATAAAAACTCATGTTAAATAGCGTCAAGTCCCTCGTCTAAACGGTAAATTATGAGTTGATCGGAACTTTTGCCGCAGTGAGTCACTCTGGGATGTCAGAGGGCAGAATGCTAAGAACACCATGACGCTATGGTTATGCTAATTACTGCGCCTCGCCAAACAACATTTTTAACGGTTGTAACTGATGAGTAATGATGACCGCAGCAAGGAGAAGGTGGAGTTACCAGGTAGTTGATGACGTAGAAGCGGTCGTAGTCGTGGTTGTTGGCGTTGATGCGTCTGTGAGTTTTCTTCCTCATGTGATCCTTCAGCGTGGTTTTATCTCTAAATGTTTTCTCGCAGTACAAACACTGCAGGCTGAAACAGAAACAATGACACATTTTGTGATGCCCTCTTTAACATTTAGATCATTTTTTACAGATTTAAGCCATCAGTTGTTTCATTTGTGTCGCCAGAATGTCTGAAACCTGCATCCGTACTAAAGAAAAGATCTAAAGCTGAAATTAGACCGGTCACTCTGAGGGCAGCACTTCTACCCTCTCTAGACCAGCCTCAGTTAGCATAAGTGTCAGCGACATCTAGTCGAGGAACAGGTGTGAGATCATGTGCACCACACGACAGTAAACCTAATGTGATTTGATTCTCACGAGTCCAGTTTGTTCTGCAGGGTGTCCAGGAACTCATCACAGTACACGATGTTGTCTGGAAGGCCGATGCTGAAGGAATGTTCTCTTGCCATGTGGTTCAGCAAAGATGACCTAAAACCCAGAAAGTCTGTTCAAAATACTCCAAGGTCTTAAGACCCACTGATACCATCATCCATGAGCCTACGTAGTCAAATAAAAAAAGTAGTAATAAAACAGGGTTGTCCCTTTAAAGTGATTTCAAACACCTCTACTAAAGGAAGTCAGATTTGGACAACCTGTTTCCAGTGAACTCCTCGCTGCAGAACATGCAGAGATGATGGAAGCTGCTGTCATCTCTCTCCTTCTGCTGCTGCTCAAGGACCTCCTCCTGTAGAAGACAAATGCTCATCATGGTGGAAACAAAAACCAGAGTAAAGGTACTCTCCACCTGACCAGGTATGACCAGGTACGTACATCCTGCATGTGTGTAATGTGTGATACAGGATCTAACAGAGAGCAGCACTGAAGGCACCACTAGTGGACACTACTTATAGAAGACAGAAGGACAAAGATGCTCCTGGAGTCCGGAGATTAAGTCATGTGACCTGTTCTCCGGAAAGCTGCAGCTCTGAGTGTGTTTATGTGCACAGTTCATTATTCAGTACATGTTAATTGGCTGAGTGGACCAAGACAAGTCTGAACCAGTCTCACCAGTCGTTGCTTCTGGAGTCTCTCTCTAAGGATCCGGTCTTCTGGAAGGATGTCACATAACAGGAAGTAGTCTTCCTGTTTCTCTGTGGGGACAAAGACGTGTCATCAGCTTTGAAGGACCTCCTTTAGACCGTTTCTAGAGGTTGGACTCAGTTTGTGTTCATTTCTGTTGGTATGGGAACTGACCCAGTGGTCCAGTAGAGTTGGTCTTAATCACACTGCAGAACTCTGTGAGCGGCTGCTCCAGGAACCGGCCCTTCCAGTACTGCAGGTACCTGTTGGAAACAATCAGATCAGAACCAGACTTTACATCGGACTTTAGATTGGTCAGTCGGAATGGGTTGGTACTTTGAGAGGTCTGCGATGAGCTGGACATCAGCGATCACCAGCTTGTGATCCAGCACCAGGTGTCTGAGAAGAGTGTCTTTGAGCAGCAGGGGTACGGACTCTGAACAGAACAGACAGACCAGCAGGTCCGAACTGGGCCGCTCCAAACTGGCAGCGCTGGAGCATCCAGCTGGCGGGTCTGGAAAACACAGCGGTTCCAGGATGCTGTCCTCACCTAAGGAAAAGACATGTGGACCTGACGGTTAATACGAACAGCTAGTGACCGTAAACCGGTCCGAACCGCCGCCCACATAGCGGGTGCTCTAAACAAGCCGAATATTCAGAAATGGGTCCAGAAAGTTCTCAATAGGCACTTAAAATATATTTAAAACTCAACATACCATGTTTACTTCGGTCACTGGCGGCCATGTTGTCACGTGGTAAAGTAATGGTCCAATAAGAGCAAAGAGCTGTCCGCGGCGCGTTCATGCTCCTCCGTTAAAACCACAAACTTCACATGGAGCGTTCATGGTGCCAACTCCGTGTTGGTTTCCTCACAAGTTTCTGCTGCTGTTCCAGATGTTCTGCTCCATAAACACTCTGCACCAACAGATGTTCAGGTTTATGAGAATTCTGTTCTGCTTCACACGGACGAGTGTTTTATTAAATCATTTTTAGAAAGGAGTCATCGGGAGCCGGTCTCATACAATTTGTTCAAACAACAGAGCTGAATTTTTTTATTTTTCTTTTGTATTGCTGTGTATTTTAACATTTATATTTCATGTAGCAGCCAAACCATTCACCCAAACGATCAAATCAGAAATATTCAACATGATGTTTTTGCTTTCGATTAGCCCATGCTTCACACGTGAATCTGTAAAATCAGTAGCATAGCCTTAAGGTCTGAAACCATAACCCTAGTTTAGTCATATCAGCGGTATGTTTTTGTTTGTAGGACAGGATTGGGGCGTCTCTGGTGAACAGTGAAGGGCTGATAAGGACGGCGGCTTTAGGACCCGGAAGATCACCCTGTGGGTCAGACACCAAGAGGACGGAAGTTCCGCTGCTGGTAGGTGTGTTAGCTCGGTTCTGTTTCATGCTTTCTTTGAAGCATAAAAAGTTGCTAAGTGGACGGTTGTCTGCGGGAGTAATATTCTGCTATACTTTTTTTCGATTTGCTGGCATTAATCGTTGTTTTCATTCTTACTCTGCTGCTCTCTGTTCACATTTGAAGTCCCTTTTTCCGATTCACTTGCTCTCGAATGGACTCTTCTGCCCTTAAACTAATACAAATGTCCTCAGTCCTTCAGCTTCAGTTCCTTCCCTCTGTGCCCTCCTCTCGCGAATCCTGCCTAAAGTCCCCCAGCCAATAGGAAGCCAGATATGATGCTGACTAATGTTCTTGTCACAACCTTTAACCGACTCCCATCGGTAAAGGTTTAGCGGTGGTGGCAGCATCGTTATGTGGGCGATTTTTCTCAACAGCAGGAACTTGGAGACTAGTCAGGACAGGGGGGAAGATTAATATAGCAATGCACAGAGATGATAACACTAACCCTGGATGAAAACTTGCTCCCGAGTGACCGAGGTGATTGTTCATCTTTCAGTAGGACAATAATCCAAAGCACACAGCCATGGTATCAAGTGTCTTCAGGACAACTCTGTGTAGGACATGGTCCAGCAAGAGCCCAGACTTGAATCTGATTGAACATCTCTGGAGAGATCTTATATAGCTTTCCTCTTTTGTGATGTCACAATCTGAGAAAAAATTTGAAACAGATAATTTAAGTAAATAATTCTTAAAACTAAATAGTGAAAGAAAATGGATAGACATGTTTTTTCATATTTAGAGTAAAACTGAAAATATCCAAAAGGTGGATTTTGCTTTTGTCCTCTTTAAAGTGTTGCCTTTATTCCTTCAGGGCGTTTTCTGATGGCTCAGCAGGTGACGGCGGGCCGGCGCTACCTGCGAGCATTTGTCAGTGGATTCTTCGTTGCCGTTCCTGTCACCGTTACCTTTCTCGATCGACTGGCTTATGTGGCCCGAGTAGAAGGTGCGTCGATGCAGGTAAGACCACACATCTAACAGTTTTCTTCTTATGCCTTCTGTGAACTATGGACTCCACTTCTGGTAATTTTTTTTATCAACAGTAACAAACTTTAGACCTGAAACATGAAACATCACTTTAAGCATGCATGAGCGGTCCTGGCATTTAAAACCACACTGACCTTGTTGTTGTTAAATAATGGCACCTTGGGGTTTTGCATACTGAAAAGCCTGCGTCATCTCCATCCTGCATTCTTGTCTACATTAGTAATGATGAAATGGCCACAGAGAAAAGATTCATGCTGAGAAAAACTAGTTTAACACGTCATAACCTCAGACACACCCCTGTACATTTGCATGTCCCAACCCACTTCAACGCTGGTAATAGCTGTGTTCGAGATACGCCAGTTCTGCGCAGATTCGATCACCGGTGATCGGCGGGCAGTGCATGCCGGTTAGATTTGTGTCCGACTTGACGCCGACTTGCTCTGACGTCATGCATACGTAGGCAACGATAACCTCGTGAGATCAAGGCGGCCGCAGACTTTGGAGCAAGGGGCTGCAGTTGCTCTCCACCGGCTGCAAAACATAGAGGATGACGGGAAACGCCTGGCTCTCACCTGATCTAAGATCTGATTGGTTCATATTTTGATCCAAACATCCGGTGGTAGAACATGAAATGTTAGTCGGTCACATGGTTTTTATATATTGTGTGGTTTCATTTAAAAAGCACTGAAAGGAAGGTTTTGCATTAGAAAATTTCGACTTATGTATATGAAATTTAGCTAATAATATCAATAAATTAATCAAATACAATTCAAACCATACAACATTCTCAAAATTTGAAAGCTGTCAAAACCATAAACTTATGTTCCCTGTTCAATATCATGTGATTCTTTGTTAGACTGTTCTGTTTCCCCATAGAAACCCCCTGACATTGTGCTTGCTATTTCTTTGTAGTTGTATTACGTGCTTTGTCAATAAAGCGTATTCAAGGAGAAAAAAAATGATAGATGGTCACATGTATTCTGTAAATCATGTAACGTTGATGATGACAACAATATAGGCCATAAAGAGAAATGTGTTTTGTGTTCTTTTGTCACGTTTCCTATGAGCACACTAAACCTACAGCTGATAACCTTTACTTATTATTACAGTCAGGTCTCCATATACAATATATGATATCCACAAGCACGTGAGGATGTGTTTCAGCTGCTAACAGGCACCAAAATTAAAATAAATAATTAAACAAGTATGAACTCTAACGGGATATCTTCAGCCATCGTCACCCCCGAGCTACACATGTAGGGAAATCTGTCCGCCGGCTTTCAGCCACTCCCCCTGCTGCGTCCATCTGCTCTCGTTTGTTTTCCAGGCGAGGCGCAGCTCATCTCGAACACGGCCAATGCTAACCGCAGAACAATGCTACTCTGAGCTACTGCTAATGCCAGCCCAAGCTGCTGCTAATGCTAGCCTAAGCTACTGCTAATGCTAAGCTACTGCTAATGCTAGCCCAAGCTACTGCTAATGCTAGCCTAAGCTACTGCTAATGCTAGCCCAAGCTACTGCTAATGCTAGCCTAAGCTACTGCTAATGCCCTTGCTGGATGAGAAGAAAACAAGAAAGATGAATGCTGGATCATAATTCACATTCCAGGATGTACTAGGAATATCCACCATAAGTCAGTGCCAGATACTAGCTTGTCGTCCTAACCCGATGTCCTAACCCTAACCTCCCCGCTGACATCAGCCGGCGGAATATCTGCTGCTACAACATGAATCCTAAAATATAAAAAAAACAACATGGAAAGTTGCCATTTCTTAGCTTTTTTTTTATATATGAGTAGCTAATCTTTATTTCTATCAGTTTGGAAAAGGTAATTGTGACAAAACTTGAAATTCAAAAAATGATTATGCTGGGTCTTTTGGTGTTGTGTAAGAAACAAGTACATGTCTATGAAGTTTATAACAAGTCTTTATGAATTTGTTTTGATTTCTTATTGATTGTGTGTATATATTGGTGCAGCATTGTCTATACTGTTTGTGATTCAGCTTTAATGATGGTATATTTGTGTTTATGGACAGCCATTCCTGAACCCTGAAGGAGAATCAAAGTGTGATGTTGTCCTGCTAAACCGCTGGAGTGTGAGAAATTACCAAGTCCAAAGAGGCGACATCGTCTCTGTGGTGTGAGTAAACAACACACCACGGCGTGAAGTCAAAAGGTGCAGGAAGGCAGATTTAATGTTCATTTAGTCCTGTAAAAAGACAAAAGCAAGATACATCTGAAAATATTTAGCTTTTTTGTAGATTTCTGAAAATCAATCTGTTGGGTGTTGAACTGTAAAATGGGAAAAGTAACTAAGTTGTTTGCCTTCTGTGGTTCCGCTTATAGCATAGGTGTCAAACCAACTCAGGCCCTGGGGCCAAATCTGGTCTGCAGCCTGCGAGATCCTATCAAATGTAAATTCAGTTCCATTCAAGTTTATTTGTGTAGCGCCAAATCATGGCAAGTGTTGTCTCAAGGCACAGTTCAGTTCATTAAAGTGACAGTGTGTATTTTCCCTGGCGATAGGGGGCAGTAGATACCTAAATCACTGCAAGCAAGTATTATTTTTCTGTTCAAATAAGACCTTACCAACGGATGGCCATTAGGGTAAAAAATTCCTAGGAGCGCAACCTCCAGCAAAATAAGATGAGTGATGAGGTAAATGTGTAAAGCAATATTGATTATTAATGGTGAAAGTTTTGTAACCATTTGCTACAAATCAGTAATTGCATTTTGTCCTTCAGACTTCCGTAGAAGGAAACACGGCATCCAATATGGCGTCGCCCAGAAACTTGGGCGACGCCATATTTTATGGTTATATCATATGTTATGAAACTGCCAATATTTTTCAACAACTGGGCATCTTTTAAGTAATTTACTAGGTCCAAACGTTTTTTTGTTGTCCGTGACTTCAAAGGGTGTTTTTCTTTTTGGGACTCTGGTAGTTTGTACTCAAGTTGAAGTGGTAGTAGCCGACTATTTCTCCTTCTCTGATATTATTACAAACCTCTCACGCCAGTGGTGTTCTGTTGCTAAATACGTAAGTGTGTCATGAGTGGAGGACCCAGGGAAGTGCGGAAGTGTGGCGGTTCAGCTAGACCGCAACCGTATGGTCCAATAATTGCTTTCGGTCCGAAACGTACTATTGGCCGAGATTTTTAGACAAATGCGAGAGAACCACTATATTAAAATTTTTATTTCCATTAATATATTTATAGCTATACATGTTAGAACACATATGTCAGACTCAAGGCCCGCGGGCCAGATGCGGCCCGCGGAGCATTTTTATGTGGCCCGCGAGATAAATACCAAAAATATATTAAAACTGGCCGATTTTACTGCAAAGACTTCAACTCCCATGATGCTTTGTGGCGTTAGCGCAGAGCCGACGCGCCCCCTCCTTTGTGTTTTTTCCAGCGTCTGCTGCCGGTGTCTGCAGCTCCGCTGTCTCGGACAAACTACACTCCTCTCACTCAGCGCCAACTTCACTCAGCTATTTTCTGACTTTGAAGCCCAGAAACGGAGACTCTAGCCGCTCAGTAATGTGTTCACGACTGAAAGAGAAAGTTTTCCAACTAACGTCCAGACAGAGCCGATATAACTCCAGCGAACAGCGACACACTCAAACCAGCACGGCTCTGTGGTTGCTGTCGTTGTGTTTCCTCCCCGACACACAACAACGTGGTCAAGCTGCTTAGACATGTTCATCAGCACAAACCTATGTGAGCACCTGTTGTCATCTAATGTTGTCATTATTATGATGAAGATGAACAAAACAACAGGAGTCTCCTCCTCAGCTCAGATCAACCCCATGATGCAGGTATCTGGCTGGAACAGGTGAGCATCACAGTAAACCAGTGGAGCAAACTGAGCTTTAAATATGTTGGGTTTATGCTCTTTTTCTGCTCCAAAACATGAAAGTTAACAGGTGAGATGTTGCATTTTCATTTAAGATAAAATTATATTTTTATTTTGTTGTTGGCCCGTGAGAAAAGATTTAACCTACAGTAAACAGGAAGTGGAAAGGCTGCAGATAGATGAATAGAATAGAAAATCCCTTTATTGTTCCTCAGTGGGGAAAGCTAGACATCACAGCAGCGATGACACTTATTACAGGAGAATAAACAATAAGAAAAATGAATAAACAAGAAAACATAAATCCTGAATAGAGTTTAAAAATGCTGATTATACCACAAGTAATGAATATCACTGATGCCTTTTATTTAAAACTGACTTGCTCGTGTGTAATTTGGTTATTCCACATTCAGTGTTAATGCAGAAATATGTTTGTTTCCAAATTTAAAGGTTCAAAATTGCATAAATGTTGATAAAGAAAATGTGCAAATTTGCCGTCACTTTTTCAAAAAATATTAAGTTTGGCCCTCGACTCCGTCCCAGAGTTTCATTTCGGCCCCGTGTGAGTTTGAGTTTGACACCCCTGTGTTAGAACGTTGTTGAGATATGAAAAAATGTTTTACGCTAATTTATTTTCCAAATTTGCCATTGTAGCTTTAATTAATTTATTTAGCTAAATTATCTACATTTCTGAAAGAGCGTTGCATGCTGGGAAATCCGTTCCACCCAACCAGTTATCCGTGTGCTGAATCATAAACACTAGTGCTTTAGCTAACCTATTGTTAACTTTAGGTTAATAACGTTAACCTAAAGTTAACAATAGATTCAATAAGAGAGTAAAGACAATCGCGTAAGTAAAAATAGTAATTTCTTCTGATCATTTCGTCCCTTCAGGTCCCCCAGAAATCCCAAGCAGAAGATCATCAAGCGTGTTATAGGTCTGGAGGGAGACTTCATCAGGTAGGGAGGTTTTTAAATCCTTTTTGATTGTTCGAAGATGTCCCAGGCACCTGAAAGAAATGCTGTTATATTCACCATTAAATTGATTCAACGTATTAAATAAAGAAGAAACCATATTTTCTATAGCACCTCTGAAGATAAAAATCAGGAGGCGCTTGAAGACTGGAAACACAGTTTTTATTTATTCATTACTTAATTGTTTGCACCTTTTCAGGACTCTAGGCTACAAGAATCGGTTTGTTCGAATTCCCGATGGTCACTTCTGGATCGAGGGGGATCACCATGGACACAGTTTGGACAGCAACAGCTTTGGACCAGTATGTTCACACAATGTCCTTGGCGATGGCTGTTGGTTAGGGGTCAGAAGGTGGTTGGATCCACATGTCAGCATGGCGCTGGGCTCCAGAAAGCAAATTAGGCTGAAAAGGCTAATTAGTAGACATTATGATGTTTAAAGGAGCACATTCACCAGCAAAGTAAGATTAAATCACACTTCCTGGAATTAGCTTGGACTCAGAAAGCACACTGTTTATGTTACAGCCTAAAACCCAAACTGACTTCGGTACTCACAGATTTCTTTGTGTTAATGGACTTGTGTTCCACTTCCATCCAGTCTGGTTAAAGCTATCATCAATTTGTTGCAAAGTTCAGAAACATTTCTGCTGCTTTGAAGGTCCCATTGAGCACAGTGTCTGTTCTAAACTACCAGTGCTCTTCTTAGAGCTGGCCGGCCTTCTAAACTGTGCAATCAGGAGAGAAGGACCTTAAGGAGATGACCAAGAACTCAATGGTCACTCTGTCAGAGCTTCAGCATTCCTCTGAAAAGAACCTTCCAGAGAACCTTACAGGACAACCATCTCTGCAGCAATTAATCAATATGGTGGAGTGGCCAGATGGAAGTCACTCATTAGTAAAAGGCACATGGCAGCCAGCCTGGAGTTTGCCAAATGGGACCTGAAGGACTTTCAGACCATGAGAAACTACATTCCCTGGTCTGGAGAGACAACAGTTGAATCATCAGGTGTGTGTGCCAGGTACTGTTCATCACCAGGCCAATGCCATCCCTACAGTGAAGCATGGTTGTGACAGTATCATACTGTGGGGATGTTTTTCAGCAGACATCCTGGATGAAAACCTGCTCCTTAGCACTCTTGATCGCAGCTGGGGAAAACGGTTCATATTTCTGCAGGACAACAACCGTAAGGACACAGCCATGATATCAAAGAAGTGGCTGCAAAACAACTGTGTGAAAGTCAATGAGTGGCCCAGCCAGATGCCAGACTTGAATCTAATTGAAAATCTCTGTAGAGATCTTAGACTCAGTGCACAGACGTTTTGCATCCAACCTGATAAAGCTTGGAGGTGCTTCAAAGAAGAAAGAACCAAACTGACCATAGATGCGCCCAGCATGTGGTTTCATATTAAAAAGATTTCACACTGTAAATGCTGTCAAAGGTAAACGATAAATGGACTTTCACTTGTGTAGCAGTTATTTAAGTCAGAGAACATCAGCAGTAGGGACAGCAGTAGCCCATTAATCAGAAGGTTGCTGGTTCGATTTCGGCTTTGACCAGAGTGCTGCTGTTGTGTCCTTGGGCAAGACTCTTAACCCACCTTGCCTGCTGGTGGTGGTCGGAGGGACCGGTGGTGCCTGTGTTCGGCAGGCCTTGCCTCTGTCAGTGCGCCCCAGGGCAGCTGTAGCTACATCGTAGCTCATCCCCATCAGGGTGTGAATGGGTGAATGACTGATTGTGTTGTGAAGCCCCTTGGGAGGTTGTAGGACCTTAAGATTTCCTTTTTCCACCTTTGGAATATTGCTAAGATTAGAAGCATCCTTTCCAGGAGTGATGCTGAAAAACTAGTTCATGCATTTATCACATCAAGACTGGATTACTGTAATTCATTACTCTCAGGAAGTCCACAGAATGTAGTTAAAAGTCTTCAGCTTGTCCAAAATGCTGCAGCTAGAATTCTGATGAGAATTAAAAAGAGAGATCATATCTCTCCTGTCTTAGCTTCCCTACATTGGCTACCTGTTAAATTCAGAATAGATTTTAAGATCCTTCTTCTCACATATAAAGCTCTTAATAATCAAGCTCCATCATACATCAGTGATCTGATTGTTCCATACGTTCCTAACCGAGCACTTCGCTCTCAGACTGCAGGTTTACTGATGGTTCCCAGAATGTCTAAAATTAGGATGGGAGTCAGATCTTTTACTTATCAGGCTTCTCTCCTGTGGAACCAGCTCCCAGCTTTAGTCCGTGAGGCAGACACCTTGTCTACTTTTAAGACTAGGCCTAAAACATTTTTATTTGATAGGGCCTATGGTTAAAATCTGATGTTAGCCCAGATCTGGACAAGTGGGGGAGTAGAGGGAGGTGGAGTGTACAGTCGGTAAAGACGGCTCTCCCTTGCCCTGCCTCCAACATGCCTCCATCTAAATAGGATAGATTATCCTGAGTTATCTCTGTAGTTATGCTGCTATAGGCTTAGACTGCTGGAGGATACACTGACCACTTTTCACACTCTACTGCTTTCTTCTACAATCTGTTCTTTAACTGTACTATTTTCTGCAATTTCAGCTGTTTGCTTTAGTTTTTTCTCTAAGTGTTTTTCTCCCCAGAAGAAGCTACAACGACGTTCTGCTGAGCTGTGGTGGCCTCATGGAGGGGGCCATCGTCTAGCACACTGCTGCTAACCACTAAAACATTCTCCCTCTCCTGATAATCACTTTTTGCTTTCCTTGACGTTGGATGTGCTACTACTAGTTTATCCGTTTAATTAATAGATCCACTAGGATAAATACAATAAAGTTTGTCTTTCACCAAATAGAATATTTACTAAGAAATCACAATGTGACCGTAGACACATTGCTTTTGTGTGTGTGTGTGTGTGTGTGTGTGTGTGTGTGTGTGTGTGTGTGTGTGTGTGTGTGTGTGTGTGTGTGTGTGCGTGTGTGCGTGTGTGCGTGTGTGCGTGCGTGCGTGCGTGCGTGCGTGCGTGCTTTCTGTCTTCTCGATCCCCAGTGAGTCGTGGAGGATGACTGCTTATACTGAGCCAGGATCCTCTGGATGTTTCTTCCTGTTAAACGGGAGTTTTCCTCTCCTCTGTCGCTAAATGCTTGCTTAGTATGAGGATTGCTGTAAAGTCACTGACACTAGTCAGTGACGATACAATTTGCTGGGTTCCTTATATAGGAAACATTTTTTCTGATTGGCTTAATGAACTGACCTGAATTGGAATGTTTATTATGTGAAGTGCCTTGAGACGACTCTTGTCGTGATTTGGCGCTACAGTTGTGGTCAGAAGTTTACATACACTTGTAAAAAATATAATATAATGGCTCTACTGAGTGTCCCGTTATTTCTAAAACTCTGATTTTTCTCTGATAGAGTGATTGGAACAGATACTTCTTTGTCACAAAAAACATTCATGAAGTTTGGTTCTTTAATGTCTTTATTATGGGTTAACAGAGGAAAGTGATCACATTTGCTGGGTCACAAATATACATACAGCAACATGAACTAGCAATTTTGGTGACTTAGAAACGTGTCAGTGAACTGAGCTTCATAGCATGGCCTCTTAACTTCTTGTGAGTGATTATGAGTGACTACAGCGGGTGACTTCTCTTAGGCCAGGTAAATAGGGCTCTGTTAGGTAATTTGATTTTATCCCATATTACCTTAAAGGACGACACACCCGGGGAGAGAGAGAGAGAGTAAACTGATTATTTGTAATGTCCATGCGTGTGGCTCAACCAGGCCCCATTCTGCTCCAGCCTCAGCCTTCTGCTCTTACCAGCTTTGCATACCTGCATTCTCCAATTATCTGTTAGATAATATTTAACCTCCATAACCCTGGAACCTGAAATAAACACACATGACGACAAGGAAGACATTTTACACTGAATTAGCCAAATGGGGGGGGAGATCACCATGACACATAACTCTCTCCAGAGCTAGCTGCCAGGCGACTCCCCCTTCCTCAAGAGTCTTCAGTGGTTTTATTCACCAAATGGATGGGGGGAGAAGGCGGACCTTCTCAAGTTACAGAGTTACAGAGTTCTCTCAATTAACATCTTTGCTCAACCTTTTTATGAACATACCAACACAGAGATTCATGATGTGTAATGGGCATCTTTTAGGTCTCAAAAAGGTACATTTTTATAAAAATACCCAACAGGCTCATTGGATACAAACGCCCACAAACGCTACAATGGGAAAGTCAAAGGAGCTCAGCATGGATCTGAAAAAGCGAATTATTGACTTCAACAAGTCAGGAAAGTCACTTGGGGCCATTTCAAAGCAGCTGCAGGTCCCAAGAGCAACAGTGCAAACAATTGTTTGTAAGTATAAGGTGCATGGCACTGTTTCATCACTGCCAAGATCAGGAAGAAAATGCAAGCTATCACCTGCTGCTGAGAGAAAATTGGTCAGGAGGGTAAAGAGTGAACCAAGAATCACCAAAAAGCAGATCTGCCAAGAATTAGAAGCTGCTGGAACACAGGTGTCATTGTCCACAGTCAAACGTGTTTTGCATCTCCATGGACTGAGAGGCTGCCGTGCAAGAAGGAAGCCCTTGCTCCAAAAGCGGCACCTTAAGGCTCGACTGAAGTTTGCTGCTGATCACATGGACAAAGATAAGACCTTCTGGAGGAAAGTTCTGTGGTCAGATGAAACAAAAATCGAGCTTTTTGGCCACAATGCCCAGCAATATGTTTGCAGGAGAAAAGGTGAGGCCTTTAACCCCAAGAACACCATGCCTACAGTCAAGCATGGTGGTGGGAATATTATGCTGTGGGGCTGTGTTGCTGCCAATGGAACTGGTGCTTTACAGAGAGTAAATGGGATAATGAAGAAGGAGGATTACCATCACATTCTTCAACATAACCTAAAATCATCAGCACGAAGGTTGGGTCTTGGGCGCAGTTGGGTGTTCCAACAGGACAATGACCCCAAACACACATCAAAAGTGGTAAAGGAATGGCTAAATCAGGCTAGAATAAGGGTTTTAGAATGGCCTTCCCAAAGTCCTGACTTAAACCCCATTGAAAACATGTGGACAGTGCTGAAGAAACAAGTCCGTGTCAGAAAGCCATCAAATTTAACTGAACTTCACCAATTCTGTCAAGAGGAGTGGTCAAAGATTCAACCAGAAGCTTGCCAGAAGCTTGTGGATGGCTACCAAAAGCGCCTGATTGAAGTGAAAATGGCTAAGGGACATGTAACCAAATATAAGCACTGCTGTATGTATATTTGTGACCCAGCAAATGTGATCACTTTTCTCTGTTAACCCATAATAAAGACATTAAAGAACCAAACTTCATGAATGTTTTTTGTGACAAAGAAGTATCTGTTCCAATCACTCTATCAGAGAAAAATCAGAGTTTTAGAAATAACGGGACACTCAGTAGAACCATTATATTATATTTTTTACAAGTGTATGTAAACTTCTGACCACAACTGTATATAAATAAAACTGAATTGAATTAAGAAGGGGCTAGACAAATACAGGCTATTTACCAAAGTGCAGTGTCAGTCATTCTGGATGTACTTTATGTTATTGGTATTTGTAGATGTGTTTGTGGGTTTTTGCCCTTTTAATGACCATTGGGGGTCTGTAAGGAGGGGTTTCAGGTCTTTTTTGATAGAATAATCTTTGGTCTTTCATCTGCAGGTCTCCGTAGGACTTCTGCATGGCCGAGCCTCTTACATCATATGGCCACCAAATCGCTGGCAGCGAATCAGGGCGTCCTTGCCTTTGGACAGAGGACCACTGGACAATGAGGAGGATTGAAAAAACACAAAACCAGAACACCTACTCACACAGCAGCTCCTGTTTCCTCTGAGATGTTTCTGAATTTCTAAGAACTGTTTGTGCGTATTTGTGTGATACGACTTAAGCTCGACAGGAAACCAAACCCCAACTTTTTCTATTTATTTGACTTTTATTAACTAAAGACATACTTGAGTTGAATCCCTGATAGAGGATGTCATCAGGCTGCATTAGGACCTCCATGTTCTGGGTTTGGGACACAGTGGACATCTAACAACAGTAGGCTTCTAGTGCGTCCTACAAAACAAACAACCCAGTTCCATTTAAAACTTCATAACTTCTGTTGTTCAACTTGAGAAATGTAACAGATAAGAAGAAACAAAATGCTTCAGTCTTCTGAATAATAAACCTTTTAAAATGTGGATTTCTTCTGGATATTAAATGTATCTGTTTAATTAATCAAATGTGTGTGGATGTGGTGGCCTACACAAAAGCTTTTAAACACTCACAGCTGTCAAACATCAGATAGTGTGTGTTTATCTGGAATGTGTTCAGATCCATTGGTGGCTGGTGAAAAATGTCTGTGGGGTTGATGCATGGGACGCTAAATGTAAATTGTTCGTGCAAAGAGATTTAGTGGACAGTTTTTTTTATACTTGGCTGTGAAAGTGCTAAATTTAAGAGAAGTAGGCTAATATAAAAAAAAAACTTATACTTTGTGTCCCATACTGATGTGTCAAAAGATTTCCCTTCCTAGTCCATCATACGAATTTAAATGAACAGTAGAAAAATGACAGTTCCACACTGTGGAGTCTGATTAGCTGACCTTACTTTAAAAAGCATGTTTGAGTATCATTTGAGTTTAATTCACTTTCACTTTGTTTTGGAATTGAGACTCTGTGTGAAATCGCTGTCTCTGAACTGAATGGGCATGAATGATAATTCAGCCCTGGGATATCTCCATCTGAGAGAGGTTGGGCAGGGTTTCGAAAACCTCTTCTGATTGTAGCTTCAACCTTTTATCAGTTAGTGAGCTGATCGTCTGCAGATATTAAGATGTTGACTTCCTCTATCAGAGAGGATTTCACAGTGTCTCAATCCCAAACAAAGTGAAAGTGAATTAAACTCAGCAAACGAGGTATGTTTTGAGTTCCTCTATTAGCCCCAGAGCATCATTAGCACTTCAGAGGCAAGGCAGCTTTATTTATATAGCACATGTCATACACAGAGGCAATTCAATGTGCAAGAACCTTAAAATCAACATGACAGAAAATACAATTTAAAAATAAAATAAAGTTAAAGGGTGAGCAAATACAGTGCAGAAGGTGCAGCATAAGAACATTTATTCAAAGGCTGATGAAAACATGAAGGTTTACAATTTTAATTTAAACGTTTCTAGAGTTAGGGCACATGAATGAGGTCATGCTAAAGCTGATCCCATCTATGTGCAGCACAGTAGTTGAAAGCAGCTTCACCTTGTTTGGTTCTACCTGAGGGATTGTTTTGTTTTTCTTTAAAAATAATCTCGTTCATTTGGAAAAACAGAGCTTTTTACTTTTTTGAATAGAGGATGCTGATCGTGATTCAAGCAACCTGCAGCATCTGTTCCAGCTCTCACTCCTATAACCACAGTAAAGAGGGTCTGTACAGTACGTTTGTCTTGTTTAAAAACAATTTTTTCTTGCTGATTAGTTTGCTGCTACAAACAACTGCATGTCTCGTTTCAGACAGACATCAAGGAGCTGGAGGCTATATTCTAAGAAGGTGGCCAAAGATGACTTATAGATCCCAGAACTTCAAACCATGATGGTAAACAACGCTTGACCGAGGAGCTCCCGGATGACCGGGCTTATCTCTAAGGGAGAGCCCAGACACCCTGCGGAGAAAACTTATTTTGGCCGCTTGTATTCGCAATCTCGTACTTTTGGTCACCCAAAGCTCGTGACCATAGGTGAGGGTAGGAACGTAGATCAACCGGTAAATCAAGAACTTTGTCTTCTGACTCAGCTCTCTCCTCACCACGACAGATCAGAAAAACGCCCGCATCACTGCAGACAAAGCACCAATCCTGTCGATCTTGCGCTCCAGCTTTCCCTCACTCGTGAACAAGACCGTGAGATACTTAAGCTCCTCCACTTGGGGCAGAACTTCATGACACCGGTCATACAGGGGCCTATCAACCCATATCAGACGGCCTGGTGCCCCATACTCCTGAAGTACACCCCACAGGGCCCCCGAAGGACACGGACAAACACCTTCTCCAAATCCACCAAACACATGTAGACTGGTTAGACACCCTCCAGGACCCCCTAAGGGTATAGGGCTGGTCCAGTGTTCCACGGCCAGGATGAAAACCACAATGCTCCTCCTGAATCTGAGGTTCGACAATCCATCGGATCCTCCTCTCCAGAACCCCCGAACAGACTTTACCAGGGAGGCCCAAGAGTGTGACCCCTCTGTAGTTTGAACACACCCTGTGGTCCCCCTTTTTAAATAGGGGGACCACCACCCCGGTCTGCCAGTCCAGTGGAACTGCCACTGATGTCCATGCAATATTGCAGACCCGCGTTAGCCAACACAGCCCAACGACATCCAGAGCCTTAAGGAACTCTGAGCGGATCTCATCCACCCCCGGAGCCTTGCCACTAAGGAATTTTTTGACAACCTCAGTGACCTCAGCACCAGAGATTGGAGAATCCAACCCAAAGTCCCCAGGTTCTAAAAGTTTTTTTTAGTAGGTGCAAAATCAAATATATATACAACACACTAATGTTTCGATGCAATGTGTGTCTTGGTTAGAGTTACATCAGTGTAGCTAGTCTCATCAGTTATAAACAGGTGTTGGCGATCAGGTGTATGAAGTCTGAAATCCATTGGCTCACTTCATAGTAGGCGGAGCTTGCCTCTACGTTACAAATGTCCAGCCACAATGAATAGAAAAACAGTGTGATGATACTGTACATATAACAAGTTTTAAAAAATCTAATAGTTTGTAGCTGGAAATAATTGATGAAATAGAAATATAATTTAAACAGTGTGCAAGATACCTTTATATACAAAATAATTTCCCAAATTAATGAGAAATGCACAGGGATTATATCTTATATTTACCATAACAGGATACAGTAGGTAGCAATCTAAATGAAGCAGGGAAGATTTAATTCTTCATTGATTTCTCATGGTTGAAGAGTATTAATAGTGTATCCAGAAGGCCTCTCTTTTTAAAAGTAGATTAATAAGATTCCCTCCTCTAGAGAGAGCTGAGATCTTTTTGATACCACAACACTTCAGTTACTCCCGAAATATGTTTGGGAAGACGCACGTTGTGTTGAATTGTTAGTGTATAGTATATCTTTTTGATTTTGCACTAGGGCTGGGCGATATGGCCTAAAATCATGATATACTGAGAATTTTACCTCGATGACGATAAATGGACGATAACTACAGGTATGCGCAGAAACAACAGTTGTCCACTAGATGGGGCTGTCACGTATATAACGTTGAGTCACATTTTTAAGTCACTCAAAGTGGTACAGCTTCTTAAAGGGACATGAACTTTACCAATATACACACATCTTTTTTTTAATAACATTTTTTGAAATGGGGAATTTTATCTCGATAAGAATCAGAAATTTTGATAACGATAAATTTTGGATGTATTGCCCAGCCCTATTTTGCATCTATTAAAAAAAACTTTTATTCGCCTGAGTGCTCCAGCTCCTCAGATCATCGATTGTCCTCCAGCTGTCCTGAGCACCGGTGTGGCGATGAGCACCGTACTCAACCGACCTCAAAATGATGTTCGTCTGATTATCTGCTTTTGCTTTTGTGTTTACTAAATACAACACAGGTAAAACGCATTACGTTGGAATCAAATCATAATAAAACAATCTGTTGTCATCTTTTTTTCTTTTTTAGAGCACTGTGAATTGGCGCTGCAATGTGGACATCCCATTCTTTATATTTTAGACTGAATCTGCACGACCGTGTCTGTGTTTACATGTGAGATTTACCACACGTGTGTACGTGTTTTTACCCACTTATCAGCCTCAAGGTGCATCTGCTCTCTCGCCTACTCAGCTCCATGCAGCGGTCAAAATCATCGTCCATGAATTCCCAAAGAGTCGCCTTAACTGGCTACTGAAACACACAAAAATGCTAATCAGCGTAACAGTCAGGGAGAAAACACGTTTCATCTGAACCGTAATTACACAGTTCTAGGTTCGTAACTCTGAGACATGAAACAAAAGTCAGAAGATCAGCAGCATCTTCTGAGACTCAGATCAGCTCCTCTTGACCAGCAGAAGAACATGGTGTTTCTTTACCTCGACCTTTACCTTTGCTCTGAACTTCAGATGCTAATGAATTCTTTTATATTTTATTGACAGTTTGTTAAAAGTAACCACTTTATATATATATATAAATATATATATATATATATATATATATATATATATATATATTAGTGGTGTGCATCTCATACATCTCTACCTGCCTCGCGATTCGATCCGATTCCGATTCCGATTATCTGCCTAAAGATTCGATTTGAGTTTGAAATGCATCAAGATTCTTCACACAATAATTTTCATTACTTAATAAAAGCAGTAGAATAGTTTTCAATTTCTTTTTTATTTCGATATCCCTGAAAAACACAACATACATCTATTTACTATTAGGGATGGGTACCTTTGACATTTGAATCGATCCGGTACTAATTCCCGGTACCTACGAATCGATACCGGTACTTAACGGCACCAATTTTTGATACTTTTGAGTGTTTAATATTTTAATTCTCTTTTATAATTAAATATATAGTTTTCTCAATATATAACCATATTTGATAAATATCACGATAAATAACATTCAACTGTTTGTATTTTAACATCGTCCTTGTTATAAGCTGATAATTAAACTGAAGCAAACATCTTTACTGTGAACTAAATTTACTGTGTATCTTCATTCCTTTTGCCGTCTTTTTTATTTGATTTTTCCTACTGGGAAGATAGAATTTCCGAGGAGAAAGCGAACGCACCATTAGCTGATAACAACGATGGCAATGGAAGCTAACATGTCAAGCTAACGTTATCTTAAACAGTTTATTTAGCTGCTGGAGCAGATTAAAACGATGATGCCTCACACTTAGATCGTTGTCGCTGGTTTCATCTTCACCCAGTCACCCGTCGCATTTAGTAAAGTGAAGCCAAACTTTAGACCGCGTTCATGTTCTTCTAGTCGGAAATTTGGAGTTCCGAGGAGAAAATGAACGCACCAGTAGCGAAATGGAAGCTAACATATCAAGCTAACATTATCTTAAACATTTTATTTACCTGCCAGAGCAGATTAAGATGAGGATGTCTCACATTGTCGCTGGTTTCATCATCACCCAGTTACCCATCACATTTAGTGAAGTAGACCCAAGCTTTAGCGTGCGTTCTTTCTACCATGCTGCTCTGTTTACAACTCGCTCGCAGCGACCGACAACGTAACGCTCTTGCGCATGCGCAGCTGTCTTGGCAAGTTCTCGTTATGAAGGACGGGTACCGAAACGATGCACCGTTTCAAATGACGTGAATCGGTGCGCAGTCGGTACTGTGGAATTTGGTCGGTACCTTAAAAAGTACCGAATTCGGTATCCATCGCTATTTACTATAGTGAGCAACAACTTTTAAAGTGTGCTGCCTATAATTAATTAAATAATATAAGAAATAATGTTTTCGGTAGAGCAGCTTTAAGAATACTACTGAACTTAAAAATAATAAACAAATGCTGTGTTAAGTGATTCTTTCACATCCAGGATCCCAAAATCGAAATTAGTCCAGACATCCGATTTAAATGTAACGGGTATGTCATAATCAGAGGCAACATGACGCAGTGTTCTCAAGCACAAACTGCTTTTATTGACTTGCAGCAACAGCAACGTGTCTACATCAACCTCCCAAAGGAAAAGACAAAGAAGAACATTCCTACACCCGTATTCTAGCAACCTCTAGTGGCTCCCCCATGGTAGCCTTACTAGGACACATAAACAGGTTTCACAAAATCTGTACTTTAAACATAAAACAGTGTTGTCAGAACACAGGACCTCACAGGGGTAGACTACCCTCAATCCTGTTAACGGATTATTCTGTCCTTAGAACATAGAAAGAAGATAGCCCCCAGTCTCTGAATTTGAGAGGTACTTTAATCTCCCGCACCCTGGAAGTCACTTTCACAAGTGTGGTAGGGCAGAGAGGAGACCCCGGGACAGGGACTGGCAATGCCTGCCTTTCTGTTGATTCTTGGGAAGGAACCGCCCCTTTAGTTGGAGTAGTCGGTGTAGCTGGAACCGTGCTCTGCTGCTGCACCTCAGGATCCGTGGTGCCTGGGACAGGCTGAAGGTGTTGTCTGTTGCGGCGAGTCACGTTCCCATTCGCCATCTCCACCAAGTAGGATCTCGGCTCTTTGGACTTACAGATGACCCTGGCTGGAGTTGTTCACCCCTTTTCCCCGTCAAGCTTCACTACAACATCCTGGCCTGGGGGAAGCTCAGGAAGTGGACGAGCTGAATGTCTGCAGTTGTAGAAGAATCTGTAAGGGTCCTTGGCTGCAGCATCCCTTTGACGCACCAAGTCCCTATTGACCGGACTGGGCAGCAATGTCTTGTCAAGTACTGGGACTGTGGTGCGGATTTGATGTCCTGTCATAAGTTGAGCTGGGCTTGCACCGGTTGCTGCAATTGGTGTAGAGCAGTAACTCATTAAGGCTAAGCAGGGGTGCGGCTGTTTAAGAATGTACTTGGCCATTTGGACAGCTCTTTCAGCAGCTCCATTCGACTGGGGGTAATGAGGGCTCGACGTGGTGTGGGTGAAGCCGTAACTCCGTTTGAAGTCTTGGAACTCTGATGATGTGAACTGCGTCCCATTATCACTGACCAGTTCTAACGGGATGCCCCATCTAACGAACATGTGTTTAAGCTTGTTAATGACCTGTCTGCTGGTTGTTGTAGTGAGGGAAGCAATCTCAATGTCTCTTGTAAAATAGTCAACAACGACAAGACAGTTCTTACCCTCGAGCTCACACAGATCAGCTGCAATCTTTTGCCAGGGGCCATTGGGCAGAGGAGTAGTCACGAGGGTCTTCCGTCGCTGTGTAGGCTTGTGCTGTCTACAAAAGATGCATGACCTCACCTTGTGCGTAATTTGAAGTCCAATGTTGGGCCACCACACTGTTGATCTTGCGCGCTCTCTACATTCAGTTAGTCCTTGGTGGCCTTCATGTAATTGGTCAAGGACGCTGGGTCTGAGTGCTGTGGGAATTACGATGCGATCATGGTAGAGCACTAGACCATCGGATTCTGAAAGGTGGCTTCTGGCTGCATACAAGCCTTGCAGTGGTGAGCTCTTTGCCATCCTCCGGGGCCACCCTTGTCTGATGAAGATGACTGCTTTTTGAAGCTCTGGGTCCCTCTGTGTAGCTCTATGAATTTCCTCCAACTTCTGTGACTTGATAGGTTTGCTTGTCACTACGTTGCTCACATATGCCTTGACCTGGCTGTCTGTCTCAGACGGGTAGCATCCGTGCAGTGGATGTCTGGAGAGTGCGTCTGCCACCACTAACTGTTTACCGGGAACATGCTTAGCAGTGACATTGAATCGCATCAGCCGCATCAGCAGTCTCTGACATCTCAGTGGCATTTTATCAAGGTCGTATGAGTTGATCAAAGGCACCAAGGGCTTATGGTCAGTTTGTAGACGTACCTGACCCATGCCTTGGATGTAGTGGGCAAAACGTTCGCAGGCCCAGACTGATGCTAAACACTCTTTTTCGATCTGCGAATATCTTTTCTCTGTGTCCGTGAGCGTGCGAGAACAAAAAGCAACGGGCTGTAACTCCCCCTCATGGTCCTGTAACAGTGCAGCACCCAGGCCATAGCTGCTGGCGTCTGCGCTGACAACTGTTGATCAGCCTGCATCATAGTAACAAAGTGCTGGTGCAGCCACGAGCATTGCTTTTGCTTTGTTGAATGCTTGCTCCTGAGGCTCGCCCCACGCCCATACAGTCTCTTTCTTGAGAAGATTGGAGAGGGGGTGCAACACAGTGGACAGGCCCGGCAGGAATTTTCCAACATAGTTTATTAATCCGAGTACCTGCCTGAGTTGTTCTACATTGGTGGGGCTGGTTATCCTAGCAATAGCCTCCACCTTACCATTATCAGGTTTCACACCATCCGCACTGATGATGTGACCGAAGAACTGTAGTTCATGCTTTCCGGAGTGGCACTTGGACCTGTTAAGCTTAAGGCCTGATGCTTTGATTCTCTGTAATACTGCATCTAAGCGTTGGTCATGCTCCTCTTTGTTAGCCCCGAAAACCAGTGTGTCGTCCATCACGACGACAGTCCCCTCTAGGCCCTTGACCAAGGTGCTCATGAGCCGCTGGAAGATCTCGGGTGCTGAAGTTATGCCAAATGGCAGGCGTCTGAAGCAAAACCTGCCCATGGGAGTAATAAACGTGGTTAACTTTTGGCAGCTGGGGTCCAGTGGTATTTGCCAGAACCCACTGGAGGCATCCAATGTGGAGAAAACTTTAGCCCCTGCTAGCTTGGAAGTAATGTCATCCAATGTGGGCAAGATGTAACGTTCGCGCTTTACTCCCTTATTCAGACATTTTAAGTCCACACACACTCTGACCTCATCCTTGTTGCGCTTTGGAGCAGGCACCATTGGTGCACACCAGTCTGTTGGCTCGGTGACTTCCTCAATGATGCCAAGTTTGAGCATGCGCTTTATTTCCTTCTCCACCTTTGGGAGGAGCGGAAAAGGTACCCGGCGTGGGGTGGTTACGCTGTACGGCACTGCATCTTCGGCCAGCTTGATTTTTACCAGTTCACAGTTCAGCAGGCCCACTTCCCCAAACACATCCTCTGTTAAGTCACTACTAATTTTGTTAACTCTAGCAACTAGTCCCATGCGCTTCGCCACCGTCTTTCCCAGTAGGTTACTTGCGTATTGCCCTCTTATAACTGTAATCCAGTACTGGTACTTTTGGCCTTTGTACACTGTAGTAGCAAGGAATTTACCCATGCACCTGACTTTTCCACCAGGGCTGTACACCATTGGCTTACACTGGATAAGTTTGGGTCTCTGCTGGAGTTTATTAAAGGTAGTTTCTGCCATAACAGTGGTGTCTGCGCCTGTATCAATCTTGAAATCAACTGGATGAGAGGGTGCTCGCTGCAGGTCTACAAAGGCGGAGCTGCACCATAAGGTGGAGCTGCACCAGAGTCAGCCCCGCCCATTCACACAAACTCAGCCTAGCCCACTGACTTCCGTTTTTGTTTTCAACTTTATCGCAAACTGACCTGACCCACATGAATTACGGCTGTTACTAGTTTACAGTCGTTAATGCTATGTTCTATGCTCCAATTAAACAAGATAAATATAACTTGCTACATGACAAAGCCTGAATATATCCCGAAATAAAAAGGTTCCTCTTAGCGAATATCTGCCCAGAGCCGCTCTAAAAAAATTCCTGTACAACAGCATGTACCATTACTACCTGGGTTCCGGTAGTCTAGTGGCAAGATTGTCTTATTTAAGTTTTGCTTTCCCCTCAGCTGATGCTGGTTCGATTCTCGGTGGGGTCGGCAACAATCTATTTAGCCAGCTGAAACATTTAATTTGTTCATATTTTAGTTGTAATGTTCATTTTCAGCAAAATATTTATGTCTCTACAAGTTCTTTGAATTTGGTCGTTCCTAAACAGCATTTTAGTTGAAACTCTGCTCACAGATGGACTCACACTGGCTAAATAAACGAATGAATAAATAAAAAAACACATTAGTCATTATATGTTAAACGGCATTCCAATAAACTGTTGTAAACATAGTACTGGCAAGTGTAGCTAGAAATGAGGAAAAGAGATAGAATATTTCCACTGCTGGGAGGCGAACCTGCGCAAAACTGCATGCTAGCCTGACACCATCACCACTACACCACCACATCTAATAAACATTAGGTGGCGTTACATTTTATTATGGTATTCAATGTGTCTTTGTGTCACAACGTGCTGCGGAGTAGAGCGGAGGAAAGGCGTGGATCCAGACCGGGGAGGAAACAGGCAGGCAGGTAGGATATCTTAACATGGGCTTATTAAGCACGCTGACACTGGAACAGTGACACCACAAGGAACACAGAACAGCAGGGGTTTAAATACATGAGGAACGGGAGCTATGGTGATTGGGAAACAAGAGGCAGGTGGGAGCAATTAACGGAGACACAGACTACAACCTAGGAGAAGACAGGACAGGGTGTGACAGTACCCCCCCCCCCCTCAAAGGGCGGATTCCAGACGCCCACAGGAACCAGGAGCAGGGCGGGGGGAGGGGGACCTGGAGGGGAGGGCCCAGAGGACGATGGAGAGGCGGCAGGGAACGGCAGAGTCCGGGGGCCGGCGCCTGCGGCAGATGAGGCGACGGGCCCTTGGAGGCCGGCGCCTGCGGCAGACGAGGAGACGACGGGCCCTTGGAGGCCGGCGCCTGCGGCAGACGAGGAGGCGACGGGCCCTTGGAGGCCGGCGCCTGTGGCAGATGAGGAGGCGACGGGCCTCTGGAGGCCGGCGCCTGCGGCAGAAGAGGAGACGAGGACGGACTCTCAAGGACCTGCATCCATGATGGAGGAGCTCTGCAGGCTGGGCCGGCGACAAAGTCACTGCAGGCTGGACCGGCGACAAAGTCACTGCAGGCTGGGCCGGCGACAAAGTCACTGCAGGCTGGGCCGGCGACAAAGTCACTGCAGGCTGGGCCGGCGACAAAGTCACTGCAGGCTGGGCCGGCGTTGCCCTCAAAACCACCGTCGGAACCGGAGACCGTGGAAACGCCGGGCTGGACGGAGCGTCGGCCTCTTGAGTGCAGAGAGCATCCCCAGACGAGGCGACGTCATCGGACGAGCCGACTTCAGAGGAGGAGGCGGCGACGTCATCGGACGAGCCGACTTCAGAGTAGGAGGCGGCAACGTCATCGGACGGGACGTCATCAGACGGGACGTCATCAGAGGTGGCGGCGACGTCATCAGACGGGACGTCATCAGAGGTGGCGGCGACGTCATCAGACGGGACGTCATCAGACGGGACGGCGACGTCATCAGACGGGACGTCATCAGACGGGACGGCGACGTCATCAGAAGAGACGACTGCGGCGACGTCATCAGAAGAGACGACTGCGGCGATGTCATCAGAAGAGACGACTGCGGCGACGTCATCAGAAGAGACGACTGCGGCGACGTCATCAGAAGAGACGACTGCGGCGACGTCATCAGAAGAGACGACTGCGGCGACGTCATCAGAAGAGACGACTGCGGCGACGTCATCAGAAGAGACGACTGCGGGGACGTCATCAGAAGAGACGACTGCGGGGACGTCATCAGAAGAGACGACTGCGGGGATGTCATCAGAAGAGTCGACTTCAGAACAGGACGGGGCGTCGACTTCAGAACAGGACGGGGCGTCGACTTCAGAACAGGACGGGGCGTCGACTTCAGAACAGGACGGGGCGTCGACTTCAGGACAGGAGCGGGCGTCGACTTCAGGACAGGAGCGGGCGTCGACTTCAGGACAGGAGCGGGCGTCGACTTCAGGACAGGAGCGGGCGTCGACTTCAGGACAGGAGCGGGCGTCGACTTCAGGGCAGGAGCGGGCGTCGACTTCCATCGACTTCAGGTCCGGGGGAGTTGGCTTCGGGTCCGGGGGCGTCGACTTCTGGTCCTTCGACTTTTGGACCGTTGAGCTTTGGACCGGATCCAGTACCGTCTGCTTCCGGGTCGGTAACCTCTGCCTCTGGGCCCACTCTGTTGGCTTCTGGGCCGGTACCGTCTGCTTCTGGCCCGGAGGAGTCAGCCTCTGGTCCCTCGACTTCTGGACCGCCGAGTTTTGGACCGGATCCGGTACCGTCTGCTTCTGGGTCGGCAGCAGGGCCGCTGCTAAGAAAGCTTGGAGCGATGAGGAGAGGCGGGAGGTCAGCTCGTCCAGTTCTAGCTCCCTGAGGCTGAGCGTCCGACGGAGCTGGGCCAGCTCAGCCCGCTGACCGGCGAGCTCCGCTGGGGAAACCCCACGCTCGCCCCTCTGGTCCCGGGACGAGGAGGATAGGGCGTCCAGGTGAGACTCCTTGTGGCTGAGGAGCTCGCGGAACCGGCCGAGCTCCGCCCGTTGCTCCATCAGCCGGGCCGCAATTGCTGCTCCTTCCTCTGCAACCGACGGGGGCTCCGGTTCGGCAGGAAACGGGACTGGTGGTCTGGCCGGGGGCGTGTCCGAACTGCCGCGCCGGACACGGCCAGCGGCGGACTCGGAACTCCGTCCAGAAGCGCTGGGCTGTGGTGGCTTCCGGCGTCTCTCCCCACGCCGTGGACCGACTCCGGGGGAACAGATCGCCAGCCTCGTGCCCTCATAGCTGGAGCGATCTGGCAGCGGCTCCCGGTCCAAACATGCCTCCGGTTCCGGGAGGACAGGGAGGAACGCTGCGGCCGAAGGTCGGCGATGCCGGCGGCGGCGAGGCGGAGCTGGGGCTGGAGAGGGAGAAGCCGGCTGGTGGGTCGGGGTAAGCCACTGGAGCAGGTTCTCCCAAGGCAGAATATCCCGTCTGGATCCATCAATGGGTTCGGGTGGTGTCATTCTGTCACGACGTGCTGCGGAGTGGAGCGGAGGAAAGGCGTGGATCCAGACCAGGGAGGAAACAGGCAGGCAGGTAGGATATCTTAACATGGGTTTATTAAGCACGCTGACACTGGAACAGTGACACCACAAGGAACACAGAACAGCAGGGGTTTAAATACATGAGGAACGGGAGCTATGGTGATTGGGAAACAAGAGGCAGGTGGGAGCAATTAACAGAGACACAGACTACAACCTAGGAGAAGACAGGACAGGGTGTGACACTTTGTAGATCACTTTGTATGATTTTTCTGGCCGTGTCTCAGTAGAAGTCATTTCAGAAATAATTTGTCAGAAAATTCACAGAATATCCAGATTTGAGAACCAAGACCAGACCCGCTTCGGGGGAGGAGACCAAATTGAAGCTGAGATGGGAAGAAAATGCATGAATGAGGCCAAAAATGGCTTTGGCGTGTTTCTTATGAGGAAATGACAATATAACATGATTAAAAGTTCCAAAAGTTAGATTTTTAATTATATGGAACCTTTACAAAAACTGTTCAATTCACTTCTCAACTCCGTCCTCAATCTTGCATTTTTTAGCTATAACACCCTCTTTGGTTCCAGAATGCTATAAAGTCTGACAACTGGAAGGAATTGGACTGACTCTGATAGAATGGGCGGGGCTGACTCTGGTGCAGCTCCACCTTCTGGTGCAGCTCCGCCTTTGTGGTTCTGCAGCGAGCGCCACTTGAACTGGATTGCCATTTACCAGTAGCTCAATGTCCCATTCGGCATCTGAGGCCGACTTCTCAATGACTGTAGTTTTTTGCTCAGTCACTGCTCCCAGGAAAAGCTCCCATATGAAGAATGAATCCTCATCTGCGTCCTCTACAGCCTCAGCCCTGACCTCTTTTAGCATTTTGGTTTTGCATACAACTTCAAAGTGTCCCAACTTATTGCACTTTCTGCCTCTTTTATTGCGGGCTGGGCAGTTTTCTCTTTTGTCATGCACCCTGTTGCATCTTTGGCACTTTGGTTTACTCTCACTATGTCGTTGTTCACATACCTGACGAGGTCGGTAGTGACTCCTTCTCGTGCCTCTGTTTCACCTCACTCACTGTGCTTTCCACATGTTCCGCACTGCTGTTTGACTTGTTTACTCTGGCGTGCCAGTTGAATGGCCCTATCCAGAGTTAAGTCCGCCTCGAGCTGCAGTCTTTGTGAAACATCTTTGTCAATTAATCCAATAACGATGCGGTCCCGGAGCTGCTCGTCTTTACCGCCGCCGAACTCGCAGTGCTGCGTGAGTTCGTAGGCTCCGCACGAAAGCCTCGACCGTCTCCCCGGCCCTTTGGCTCCGTTTGTGAAAACAGGAGTGGTCGTGGATAACGTTTCTCTTCAGGACGAAGTACTTGTCAAACTTTTGTATATCCAGATCATACTCAAACTGCGGACTTGGCCTGGCCTCTGTAGCAGCAGGAAACACAAATGAGCCATATATTGGTTCGGCATCTCTCCCCATGGAGTAAAGAAGCGAGTTCACCTACACTTCACCGCTCTCCATCCCTAGCTTGGACGCCACTCGAAAACGGGAGAATCTCTGCCGCCATATTGGCCACTCTGCCGGCTGTGTTAAGTCGAACGGCTCCAGAGGTCCAAATTTAGCCATTTCTCCGTGTAACTCGGCGTGAAGTCCTCACTTCTGACACCATGTCATAATCATAGGTAATATGACGCAGCGTTCTCAAGCACAAACCGCTTTTATTGACTTGCAGCAACAGCAACGTGTCTACATCAACCTCCCGAAGGAAAAGACGAAGAAGAACATTCCTACACCCGTATTCTAGCGACCTCTAGTGGCTCCCCCTGTGGTAGCCTTACTAGGACACAAACAGGTTTCACAACAGGGTACATCTTTGATTACTGGTAATGTTAGCCTTGTATCCGTCAGCCATTTCTGTTTTAAATTGGCGCTAGGGCAACGCAGTGCGCATGTCATTGCAACTCTGCCCCCAAAAGTAGTTGTAAACCCTCAAAACTTTATTGTCCTCGCGCGTCCAGAACATGGACACAGGGAGAAAATCTCATTATGTCACGTTGCTGCATCGATGCAGAGTCATGCACGGCTGAATCGCGATGCATCTTAGAATCAATCATTTTTCCCACCTCTAAAATATATATATATATATATATATATATATATATATATATATATATATATATATATATATATATATATATATATATATATATATATATACACATATATTATAAGTTGTTTGATTACCTTACCCTGTTTCTTTTTATACGTTTGTTTTTAAACATTTCCTTCATTGTCAATAAAGATTTGAGTAAAAAAAAGATCAGGTGTTGTGAGAGATTTTGTTCCCCTGAAATATTCTGTTGCCCGTCTCGGGTGGTCGCACTTCAGACTACCTTCAGACTTTTATGGGGCTAATATAGAAGTGTAATGTAATAATGTCATGCTTGTGATTTTTTTAATCTATGTCCTCCTAAAAACAGTTTAAAAAGTACAGAAAAATTATCATTATTGTTCACTTTTTCCCGGCAGGTGTGTTTATCATTTTTGAAAGTAATGTAAAATAATGTAAAACACTCTCGATCATTCACTTTAATAGTAGAAGTTTGTATTGCAATTACTTTAAAATATTGGATTATTTAACACAAAACAAAAAACCTTTTCAAATCATTGCTATAACAGAAACATGGTTAAAAGAAGGAGATTAGGATGAGGTACAAATAGAGGGGTATGAAATGCACTTTATGAATCGGAATAATAAAAGAGGTGGTGGTGTTGCACTGTATGTATGTCACAATTTAAAAAGTATAGTCATTCCTAACATGTCAACAGCCATCCAAGATATAATGGAAATGATCACTATTGAAATAATCTCTGAAAAGACAAAAAACATAATAAGTTGTATCTATAGAGCACCAGGATCTTGTGTAGAATCATGTACAAATACAATTACTGAGATGTTGGGTAGAATCTGTAACAAGGATATATTTCTCTGTGGGTACTTTAAAATTGATCTGGAAAATGTTAACAATTCAAACACAGCAAACGACTTCATAAATTCTATGTATCTACTGGGTCTGTTTCCACTGATAACCAAACCAACAAGAATTGACGCACATAGCTCAACAATTATAGATACTATATTTACTAATGCTTCAGAGGGGATAGAGAGAAGTGGAATAGTGATGACTGATATCAGTGATCATCTGCCAATTTTCACAGTCTATAAAAATCACCAGACTAAAACTCAACAGAAAATGGAAAAACTTAAAAGGGATAGGTCACAAAACGCTATAGATGCACTAAAAAGAGATCTGGAACAACAAAACTGGGATGAAGTATATGTGGATGATGTGATGGGGCCTTCCAGCATCTCTCTCTGCAGGTGCTCGGGAATGGAGGGCAGGGCCTTGAGCCACAAGGCCCGCTGGATAAGGGTCTGCCAGGCAGCAATGCGAGCAGAACCGGTGAGTACAGCAACACACAGATTGAGAATGGCATCAGCAGTTTTAGTAATGATGGTTTTTGACTCGTCTGGAGCGTCAAGCTCTTCCACCATTTTGGAAACGCCAAAGGCAAGAAGGGCGATGTTATTTCCTGCAGCGCCGGTGTGGAAGGCACACTGTTGTGCGCGATCGTTGAGCCATGCCAGCCATGCTTAGAAGTGGGAACTGCTCGCTGGCCAGCGAGGTGGTTCTTGGCGCCAAACAGCGAGGCCAAGTCCGGCTCTGGTGGAGGAACGGATGGCCAGTGAAGAAATACACTACTCGATGTCAAATGGTTTTATTGACAAGGATGAAGGAGCCCTGCGGCAACATACAAAGCAGAGTGAGCAGAAGCTAACGGCAGCGTGAAGCAGCAGCATGGGCTGAAGACCAAAGCTAAGCAATGCGATAAAATTGGTAAATAAATGCAGCGCGGCTTAGCATGCATACTGACATTATGACCATTACATTAGCTTAACAAGCAGGTGAAGACATACAGATTCAAGTCGAACAGTAGCATGGATAGACAGCGGTGTGATGGTTGAGCAGCAGCAATCCAAATGAGAAGCAGCAGTATGTACAGTGAGGGATAGTCACATGTACGTGACTTCAGGCACGTCCCTGCAGGGGATAGTCACCTGTACGTGACTTCAGACACATCCCTGAATACACCGTTTTTCCTCGAGGCTTGATCGCAGCACACCCTAGTGGCCAGTGGTGACCTCTGCATCCCCCCAAGTCCAGGAAGCCGTGTGACACACCGGCGCAGTGGACTTATGACCTAACCCATTGGCCAGTTTCAGGTACATAACGCTTGGGTGGCCGCCTTACCCTACAGGAGCCCGCTGACTGGGAGGAGGGGGGTGATGGGCATTGTTCCGGGCTCTGCGCTGCTGGAGCAGCGTCCCCGTTGGCTACGTCAGTAGGATTCTCGGCCGACATGAAGTCGCGACAAGGTACCAGCTGGGCAGTGCCGGGGTTTGTGCCTTGGGGCTCGGGTGTTGTGTGTGACTGATTTTGCAGGGGTCCCGCTGACCCCGGGTTGGTGGGACCTAAGTCTTGTGTCTCGTCATTGGATGCAGGCAGGGGCGCAGCACTCTCTGGGTGAGTGCGAGGGGTGGCTGGGGTGAAGGCGCGGAGAAAGCGTCGGTTGCGCAGGGTGAGGCGGCCAGACCCATCGACCCTGACACGGTATTGGTCGTGTCCTAGTGACTCTACTACCACCCCAGATCTGTCCCATGCCCGCGGGCTACAGCCAACTAGGTTCTGGAGGAACACCGCCTCCCCGACTATGAGAGGGCGGAGCGGTTGTACGTGTTCTCTCAGAGACTCAGTGATACGGGTCATCCGAGTCCGTAGGGCCTCTTCCTTCGCCGCCCATGCCTGACGCCAGAGTGGACGAATGTGAGGGTTGGAGAACTTCTCCAGCCTATTAACAAATGACAGCGAGTCCCTGAGGGGGCGACCAAAGATGATTTGCGCGGGCGACAGGTCGCAGTCGGGGTCAGGCGTATTACGCTGTTGCAACATCGCACGCAGAAAGCGGTCATGGTCAAGGCTCCCAGTCGGGCCGGTGTTTGAGACTAGTAGGCACTTTGCCGTCTTGACAGCCACCTCCGCCCTTCCATTAGACTGAGGGAACCCAACTGAAGACACGCAATGCTTGACCTGCCATAAGCGGAGGAAGTCCGCTGTGCACCCTGCCGAGAACTCCGGGCCTCCGTCTCTTGACAACTCCTCGGGCACATCAAACGTGGTGAAGAAAGCCCTTAAGTGACGGATAAGCCCAATGGAGCCCCCGAGATTGGTGCCCGTGGGAGAGTTCATGAATTTCACCCAGCCGGAGAGGCGATCGCCAACGACCAGGTAGTGGTGACCCCTGTAGTCGAAGAAGTCTGCGAACACCTCCTCAAATGGCGTGGATGGTGGTGATGCCGGTATGGGAGGTGTGGCCGCATGTGAAGGGGCATTGCGGTTACAGTCTGCGCATCGCTCCCTGGTCAACTGGATGTCTTCAGACATCTCAGGCCAGTATACGATGGAGCAGGCCCGTCGTTCCATTGCTGACTTGCCCTGATGGGCGGCGTGGAGGTGCTGAAGTACCGCACGACGAAGGGACGTGGGGACAACGACACGGTCACAGTAAAGCAGGACCCGATCTTGCGCATACACTGACACACAGACCTTAGACAGGTCGGCCAGCGCCGGGTCCTTTGGGTCAATGCTGCCCCCGTCTTCAATGAGGTGGAGGAGGTGGGAGAGGCATGCGTCTGCGGCCGTCTCCTGTGCAAGGATTGGCCATGCAATGGCAGTAGACTCCAGTGCGTTGCTGCAAATGAACGCCATATGCACCGACTCCTCCCTATCGGTCACATTCCATGCGCCCATGCAGCAGCCCTCATCAGAGCCAGAGGTCGAGGGATAGCTGGAGGCTGCGTCGGCAGCGCAGTTGCTCTTGCCAGGCAAGTGTACAATGTCAAAGTGCCATGGGAGTGTGCGCTGTTTGAGCCTAAACAGGCGAGAGTTAGTTATCTCATCCAATGTCCGGTCCCCAAGGATCTTCACCAGGGGCTTATGGTCGGTGACCACGACCAGGTTGTCGCAGCCCTGCGTGAAGTACCTGGTCTGCTCCAGACCCCATGCTACAGCCAAGGCCTCGCCCTCAATAGCAGCGTATCGCTGCTCAGCGGAGGAGAGAAAGCATGAGCCGGCCAGAGTAATTTTCCATCCATCCGGACAGCAGCCAGGGACACCGGAGCTGCAGGTGCAGTGCTGCTGGAGGAGGAAGTATCCAATGCCGCACCTGGACCAGTCTGGGCAGAGACAAGTGCGCCTCTCCATGTCGTAGATCTCTATGCCTGCCCGGATAGAGTCCACGATGGCCAGCCTGGATGCCTGAAATGCTGCCTCTAACTTGGGTGACCACACAAATGTAACGTGAGGAAGTACGGGTTTTCTGTGCCAAAGGTCGTATTTGCCCGGCTGGGTCAGAGCTGGGTCACGCAGCACTTTCACCCACAGATTAAGACCTGAGCCGACAGCAAGTTTGAAGGACTCCACAACATCCAACACCTGCAGCTTCAGAAGAAGGACTTCTCCACAGTCTAGTCATAATAAAAGAGTCTTAAACTTCCTTTATTTTTGTTAAATAATCATTTGATCACTTTGCTCATTATAAATGTATTTTAATCAAATGAATGATTATTATGCTTTGGGTAATCATAATGAACTATAATGAATCAGTACTTAATTGAATAATGTTTTTGAAGATGTTTAGCAATGACCTTCACACTTCTCACACAGGTCCCACTTCACAGTAACTCAAAACACATTTGCTCTGACGCACAAGTTTGCTTTGGGAAGAGAAGTGGTTTTGGTAAGTTAGTCAGAACGAGTGTGAGAACGAAAGAGAGAGGAAGTGCGGAACGAACGCCACGGGGAAAGGAGCCCTGCCGGCTTCCTATTCTCCCCCCACGCTATTTCTGTCAAGCCAGACAGAATAGCAGAAATGCAACCAGCTAATGCAGACTCGTCCCAGAGTCTTTTGGTTTCTGAGTTAATTTAAACTTGAGAAAGCGCATTTGCTGGAACGCTCCAGAAATGTGTACCGAGGTCAACTCTGGACTGGACCGTCAGCACACCTTCGTCTTCTCTGTCAGCCAAGGTGTCATCTGGAGAAACATCCTCCTGTGAGGTCCGGATCTGAAAGAGGGTCCTAAGTGCGGTGAGGCGGAACACCATAGATAGCGTTCTGATGCTGTTTTTCTAATAAGAACTAAAGTTTAATTGCAAACATCATTTTTCACTCAGACACCTTTTCTCTCCCTGAAGCAATCTCAGACACATGCACGCATTCATAATTACATCATCCTTAATCTTAGCACATCCAACACAAGGTTTATTTGTGCAAGATTAAAATATCAACTGTTAAAGATTGTCCAACAAGGTTGCCAATGTTGATTGTTTTTCCTATGATTGTCATTTCAAATCGTTAGTTTAAATTGAAGAATTAAAACTCTTAAAATTTAAACTTGTCTTTTCATTGAACTGAAACACAGACAAACGGATATGATCGTCAGTTAATCGATGAAAACAACCTTTGAGTCTTCTTATCTCTATAACATTTGGTTATTAATTTGTAAAAATTAATATTCCAGATTATTATGTAGAATGGTTTATCTTTCATAAAAGAGCCAACAACCATTACGCTACACAAATTTGCATCAAGGGCTCAGAAAGGGCTTAAATGGCGCCATTATGTCACGCAGCTGCGCGTAGATGGCCTCCTGATTGACCAGACCAAACCATCTCCTGATGTCCGTGGTTGAGGTAGGCGTGGGGAAGTCCCTGATAGTTGTCAGGTACTTTGGGAGGGGCTCGATTGTAGCATCAGAGACCCTGAAACCAGCAAAATCAACGTCCCTCTCGGCAAATTGAAACTTTGATGGGTTCAACACAATGCCAGATTGGCCAACGTGCGTCAGGAAGTCGATTGTTCTCCACCAATGAGTGTTAAGGTCGGTGTCATAGTGGATGGTGTCATCCACGCACCTTTCCTTCCATTCAAAGTTGGAGAGGATTGCATCAAAGCGGAAATTGTAGCCATCGCCAGACGACAGAAAGCCCTGTGGGGCTCTGGTGTGATGCCAGAGGCCGTAGGGAGTGATGAAGGTAGTGAGATGACAGTCTGACTCGCGCAGGGGCACGCTGTGATACCCATTCCAGGCGTCAGTGACAGCCTTCCAGGTCCCTTTCGGGATCCGGCGTGCCAGGTGGAATGGGGACTCGGTTGCGAAAGTCTCACGTTTGCAGAATTTGTTAAGAGGTGAGATATCAACTGTCCTGCGGGGGGTTCCGTCATGCTTCCGGGTGACCACCATCCGGTGGCACCAGGTCAGTGGTTCGCCATACGGGACATGTTCGATGATGCCCAGGGACTCGTCCCGAAGTAGGTTGTCATGCACCCTCTGTTGCCAATGCAAAGGCAAGGCGGCCGCGGTGTGGCACATCTTTGGCGTTGCCGCCGGGTCAATGTATATTTCTATAGGTGGACCTTCCATGTATGGTAGTGGCCGATGGGGGCAAGTGTTGAATGTTGAAGATGCGTACCTGTCAAGCAGCCATGCCTTCATCCGGTGATCATTCTCTGGGGAGCATGAGAATGGCAGCTCCGCTGGGCGCGGAGGCGGGGCGCTGTGCTGAGGACATGAGCAACAAGCCACATGATGGGAAGCCATGCCTCCATCACAGATTTCTCCCAGGCATGAGACTTTGGTGAGTCCACGGCTGGCGGCTTCAAGGTCACGGCCCACTGCTGAGTTGCCCTCACCCGTGCAGGATGGAAACCTGCTAGGCAGAAGGTCGAGGCTGAGCAGGGAGTCATACGAGAGGTACATCGCGTGAACTGACCTGCTAACATATATCATTGCGCGGCAGGACACCACCTCACGACCAGGGGCAGCAGTGGATAGTTTGGCAAAGAAGGCGCCCTCAATGTCAATGGGGGAGCTGGTTGCCGCTGATAGGTTTTGGACTACCGCGTGGAGGGCGCAGCGCGCGAAACCGCACGCCAGAAACTCCTCCAGGGACCACAGGTCCGACTGAGCCCCCGTGTCTGCAATGGCGGTCACGGTGGCCTCTGCAGCCGGGCATCTGGCACCGGCTCCACTAGTGAACCTCACCTTATCATCAATCTGGATGGAGATGGACACTCGGGGGTGGTCCCTAGGCTTTGCGCACCGCCATTCGCCCTTGAAGAAGATGTGATGGCTGAGTCTGATCGGCGTGGGCCCATCACTGCAGCTATGCGTCCCCAAGGTGCGGGGTCGGTACCTGTCTCTGCGGCGTCCATTAGAGCAGACGCCTGACGTGACGGATGAGACCTGCAATATCACGTCATAGCCTACAGCAGCCTGTTGTCCGTCCATGTGTGGCTGGTGCTGTGCCCATCTCTTCCGGGCCCGGAACCAGTCGGCACACATTCGATGACGCTTGGCGTTCCAACCCTGACATCCGTCAGAAAAAACACAGAAAGACACTTTACAATCAGGGCATATAGCCTTAGCAGACCTGTCTGGTGGGGCCGGAGAGGAAGCAGGCCCTGATGGTGGCATAGCTTGTCTGAACGAGGACATAGCTGACAGGCTGGTGGAGGGGAGGTCGTTGCGAGCCATTTCTCTGTTCTCCACCAGTGCTATAATATTATTCACAGACTTACACAGAAAGGCATGAGTCCCCAACTTGTCCCTTCGTATATCAGAGTCATTAATCCCATTAATCAGTACATCACGAATAATATGATCAGAATAGTCAACTGACTGCCTGCATCCGCACACAGCGTTGTAGGCGCAGGTTTCTGCCTTGCCACGCACCCTGGCGGCGAATGCACCAAAGGGCTCGTCACAATCCTGGCGTAGTTGAAGCAGTTCAGTCTTCAGGGCGCATGTGGCAACTGGTATCACTGCCAGAGAGAGCATGGCAGCCAGCAGAGTCTCAACCGGTCAAGTTGCAGCATCCGGGTTAGCCTTTAGCAAACTGTCCCTAAGTTCCGGGCCGGCACACTGAAACAGCTGGAAGGGGGCCTGGGCATCACCTATGCCCGAGCCAGCGTGGAAGAGGTCCCAGCGGCGTGTAGAGACGTTCCATTCCTCGATGCCGACATCTACTCTCGGTCGATCCAGCGCAGGGCCAGGCAGGCCTCGGACACGTCATCGGTGGCAAACGTGCAGGCTAGAACGGAGCATCTGACGACTACCATGGCTCCTTCATGAAGAAATACACTCCTCAATGTCAAATGGTTGTATTGACAAGGATGAAGGAGCCCTGCGGCGACATACAAAGCTGAGTGAGCAGAAGCTAACATGTACGTGACTTCAGGCACATCCCTGAATATACCTTTTTCCCTCGAGGCTTGATCGCAGCACACCCTAGTGGCCAGTGGTGACCTCTGCAGGCAGCCCTGGTCGGAGAAGCCCTCGACTTTGGTAATGGGCGCATATGTGGAATTTGGCACCTTGAGTTTAGCAGTTTCGGAGAAGGCGGCGGATAAGGCAGCTCATGGCAGTGGGGAAACGCAGCCGGATGGGGTCTGGACAGAGCATTTGTGTTGCCCCGACAATTCCATTCAAATCATCTGCTTCAGGCAGAGCCGGTTCTTGCACAGCTAGCCCCTTGTGGACCGCAGCCATGGAGATGATGGCAGGTAGCTCCTGGAGCAGTGAGAAGGCATCGGAGCAGAGGAACCTGCTGAGAGAGGCTCGTCAACCTCTGTGTTGTCCAGGAGGGAAGAAGGGCTATGGCAGCCATCCTCGTCGTACTCCTCACGGTCGATGTCATCGTCCAGTTGGTTGGAGCCAGCCGGCTCCTGGCCGACGTTGAAGAACTGTAAGGTCTTGTCCAGAGAGTACGTGCCAGCCACCGGAAATTCCTCGGCGGCGGCGGGGGTGAAGTACTCAACCTGGCGGATCTTTTCAGCCATGGGCAGAGCGGCACAAAATGGGCACGAGGCCTGGGGGGTCAAAGCCAGGCAAGCGTGATGAGCCCCGAGACAGACCCCACATTTGGTGTGCAGGTCGCCGCTGGAGATGCAGCCCATCTGGCAGGCCGGGCAGGTCCTGACGTCGCTGGACATGGTCAGTGAGTAGATATGCATAACTGCTCTTTAATAAAGCTCTTAAGCTTGGCTTAAAGAGATAACGGAGGCGAACAGTTGAGTTGCTCCACATATATACCCACAGGGGTGCCCACCATTGTTGGGTGTACATTTAAGCTCTTCATGATTGGCTGATGCTGAGATCACCCTTCCAATAGTAGCTAGCTTAAGGGCTAAGACTAGACAAAATAGAACACTTTTAATAGCCGGATGGCTCCCCCTTTCATCCCCCCACACATACATTTAACTCACGGTGCCAACAGGCACAGGATGAGAACAATACAGTGTGAACACCAAACTGAAACAAACAACACTAACATAACCCCGAACAATATAACCCCCAAAACACCACAAACTGAATAAACAACCCCAATTTACCCTCTCCCCAGAGTGCAATGCGGCCTTGCCGGCCTATCAGTGTCAGGGCCGCCACATAGCCCCCCCCCCCCCCTCCCCCCCAAAAAAGGGTTATGTGTCCCACAACCCTCAGTCTCCCATCTCAAAGTCCTGGAACCGGTCCGGCCGGCGCCGAGTGCGCACTGGCCTCCCTGGTCTCACCGTTTCGCCTTCAAGTCCATCCACAGCCCCATCATCAGCCGGTTGTCCCCCGGTCTGTGGCCGATACGGCGCCAAACGGTCCTTGTGGAGGACCACCCGCCTACCTCGTCCAGGCAGACGAACCCGGAAAACCACCGCAGAGATCTGGTCCAAAATTTCTGCGGGTCCTTGCCAGTGGCTCATCAGAATGGGGGACAGGCCCTTCTTCCGGGTCAGGCAGTAGACCCAAACCTTGTCCCCCAAAGCCAATGAGGGTCCATGAGCTCTGGAGTCATACGCCCTCTTCTGGCGAGCTCAAGCCACTAGCAGGGTGGTCCGGGCCAGCTGGTGGACTTCTTCCATCTACTCCTTTAGGCGTCGCATAAAATCCAATTCGCCCCCCCCACAATCTCTGGTTCCGGAGCCGGCTCAAACACCAGATCCACTGGCGTCCGGAGCTCCCTCCCGAGCATCAGCGCCGCAGGAGTGCTCTGGCTGGACTCTTGCACCACAGTGCGGTATGTCCACAACACCATCGGCAAATGTACATCCCAGTATCTCTGATGTTTGCTGGTGAGGATCGCCAGCTGAGTCGCCAGAGTGCAGTTAAACCGTTTCACCAGCCCGTCACTCTGGGGATGCAACGGAGTGGTTCTAGTCTTTGTCACCCCCAACAGCCGGCACACCTCACCGAACAGCTGGCTCTCAAAGTTTCTCCCCTTGTGGTATATTGTACTGCAATGTACATGCTTTTATGATGGTGATCACTAAGGGGCACTGGTGTCACGTGTGTTACGGTTGGGGTTGAGGAGTTGAGGCAGAAAGTAAAAGTTTGCTGGACCCAAACAGCTGTGTCTCAGTGTTTAATTACCTAGTAGAAAACGTACAGCAGACATAAGGAGACCAGGTAATACAACACCCCTGATCGCTGTGCAGCTCCTCAGGTATTTCAAAACGAGAGAACATCTCGTCCACCAGCCGCTGAGCTGTAGATGCAGCACTTTTATCCGGCATCGCGTACGCTTCTGGTCACTTGGTGAAGTAGTCCATGGCTACCAGAATGTAGCGATTCCCAGCCTCTGTAGTGGGAAAGGGCCCGAGGATGTCCACCCCGACCCTGTCATGGGTGATTCTGCAGGTTGAGTGCTTTGCAGTCTTGTTTCTGGTTTTATTGTATTTTTGGTACTTCCTGTTTTATTTTGTGCATTCACTTCCTGTCTCATTACAGGCAGCTTCACGACATGAGGCTCCTCACTAATCTGCCTCATGTCTTGCACCTGGGTCCTGGCTTCTCCATTTAAGTGTCTTTGCAACAGTTTCCTTTGCCAGTTTGTCTTCTTCAGTTGAGTACTGTGAACCTGCTCTCAGTAACACTTTGTGAGAGTTTATTTAGTTAGTTTTGGACTTGTTCAGTTGTGCTGTACTGCCAGGAATCCCTTCTGCTGATTAAAACTGTGTGAGCTCTGCATTTGAGTCCTCTTTGTGCTTTGATAGACCCGCTCCATCGGTGCTCCAACCAGGTACTGTTGTAGCGGCCCCTGGGAGCACTGAGTAGGCCCTTTGTGGCTGGTGCAGACGTCGCAGCAGTGAACGTGGTGTTCCGTGTCCTGGTGGCAGCCCGGCACCTCCGCCAGAGCCGTTGCACCGTTTTGCTGTTGCCAAAGTGTCCCGTCCCCGTTGCCCCATGAACCCAGTAGAGGACTTTTGCTCGAAGTTTTCGTGGCACCAGCAGCTGCAAACGGTCCATCCCTCCCCCCGGTGCCTGCCAGCGCCAATACAGCACATCTCCATGCAGCTCCAAGCTGATGAACTGAGTGCAGGTTCTTTACTTCAGCCCCACGCGAGGATATGGTGGGCCACTCTGGTCTCCGGGGGTCCCGAACCCGGGTCCTCACCTCCGCCAGAGTTGGATCAGCCTCCTGCTGGTCTTTTAGTTCCTCCATGAAAAACAACTCCCTCTCCTGTTCCTCGGTAGCTTCCACCGCTGCAGCCGACGGTTCTTGGTGCTGCTCCCTTGCTGCTGCTGGAACAGGTTCTGGTTCTTGCTCTTCCTGGCGGAGACAGTAATGACACTCAGTCACTAAACATGGGCGGCAGGACAGCGCGTCAGCATTAGCATGCTGGCGACCGGGGTGGTGCTGGATCTCAAAGTCATACTCCTGCAGAATCTCCAGCCACCAAGCCCCCTGTCCCTCTGGCTGTTTAAAGTTCAATAGCCAGGTGAGGCTAGTATGATCAGTCCAAACTTGAACTTGGTACCCAGCAGGTATGGCCGGAAGTGTCCCACAGCCAAAACCACTGCTAGCAGCTCCCGCCTGGTGACGCAGTAGTTCCTCTTGCTCCGACTGAGACTGCGGCTGTAATAAGACACAACTCTTTCTCCATCTTCACCTTCACGGCTCCCACTCCCACGTTGCTAGCATCTGTATCCACAACAAATGGTTGGGCGGGGTCCGGATATGCCAGAACCGGTGCGTCAACCAACGCCGTCTGGAGCTGGTGGAAAGCTGCAGTGCACTTCTCACTCCATTCGAACCACCTGCCCTTCTCGACTAACCGATGCAGAGAGCTAGCCACAGTAGCAAATCCTTTCACAAAGCGTCGATAGTAGGAGGCCAAACCCAGGAAGCTCCACAGCTCCGAGAAGCTTCTTGGCACAGGCCATTTCTTCACAGCAACAACCTTAGCAGGGTCTGTTGTTACTCCCTGCTCGCTGACGACATGGTTGAGGAAATGAGTCTGGCGAGTGAGCAGCGTGCACTTAGCAGGATTTAATCGCAGCCCAGCCTGGCAAATGGCGACAAAAACCTCCCTCAGGTTGCGAATAGCGTGCTCAAAGTCTTTAGCATGCACAAGCAAATCATCCAGATAAACCACACAGCGGCTGTGAGGAATCTTCTGCAGAACTCGTTCCATCAGTCTTTAAAAAGTAGCCGGGGCGTTGCATAACCCAAATGGCATCACTCGAAACTGCCACAGTCCTTGTCCAATCATGAACGCTGTTTTGGGTTTAGCCTCCAGCGCCAGCTCCACCTGCCAATATCCACTGCATAGATCCAAGGAGCTGAACCAGCACGATCCAGCTACATGATCTAATGTGTCGTCAATGCGGGGCAGGGGACTTGAGTCTTTGCGCGTCAAAGCATTAAGCCTCCGGTAATCCACACAGGGTCGCCATCCACCCCCCCTCCTCTTCACCATGACAATGGGAGCAGCCCAGGGGCTATCTGATGGTTCAATGACCCCGTTAGCTGCCATGTCTCTGATTAATTCTTCTGCTGCTTGGCGTTTGGCTAATGGCAGGCGATGAGGGTAGAGCCGTACAGGAGTGGCGTCTCCTGTGTTGATGCAGTGTTGGACCAGGCTAGTCCAGGAGCAATCCTCTTCTCGAGCAGCAAAGATGTCCCCAAACTGTCCCCAAACTCTTGCAGTAATTGGCCCAACTGCTCTCGTTGCTCCGAGCTGAGGTGTTCCCCGCTGCGTTGTTCCAACGCCTCCATAGCAAGCATGGCCTCAGGTGACGGGGCCACAGTAGCAGGAACCGGCTTCTGTCCAACCTCCAGGCTTTTGCAGTTGTCTTTGAGCAACTGGGCGACTCTGGCTCCTCGTCGCTCCCCCCGGAGAGGAATCCTCTCGGCATCTAGGCATAAAGCAGTTCCTCGGACATCAACACATGCGCCCCAGCGCGTTAATAAATCCAGCCCGATGATGCAATTATCTCGAATGGCAGTGATCCAGAACTCCTGCTCAGCTCAATGAGTTCCGACCACCACCGATAACAGTCCCTTTCCCGTCATTGTGGTTTTTTCACCAGTCACGGTCAGCAATAATGTTTCGGTGGGACTCCAGCCTACCGGGAGGGAACCCTCAGTCTCTGGCAGGAATCCCTTCCGGACCAGACAGATGGTAGGCCCCGTATCCACCAAGGCTCTGCATCGTTGTCCTCCGACAACACAGTCCAAATATAGCCCATGAATTGACGTTGTGCGAGGTGGGAGTCCCCTTACTGTCCCACCCCGCTGGCGTTTCCCACAGCTTGCGGCCCGGACCTGGGCAGAGGAATTGGGGCTGGGCATTTTCTGGCTAGATGTCCCGGTTCCCCACAGCGGTTGCAGAGGCCGATGGCTGGTCTCTGTCTCGGGGTCTGCTCCGGCCGGGCCTGGTTGACTTCTCTCCTCTCCTCCAGCACCTCCTCTTGTTCAGCCGCTCTCGCCAGCGGCAATCGCTCACACTGTCCAAGAGGTATCACCTCCTCTGCTTGTTCAGCTCTCCTAAGCGCTTCAGCCAAGGTGATGGGGAAGGACAATCTGACGTGTTGGCATAATGGTTCCGGTGTTAGCCCTCGTAGGAATGCGTGCAGGCTTAACTCCTCTCTGGCGGCAGGATAGCCCCACTGAGCATACAGCTGTAGATCAGCCACATAATCTCCCAAGCTTTCTCCATGGTCGCGTTATCTGCCGCTCAGTTGTTCTCGGCTTTGCTCTCCTGAGGCTTGCTTCCCAAAGCGTCTGTTCAGTGCAGCCACGATAGCTTCCCAATCACGTTGCTCTCCCGATGCTAGGTCCACCAGGACCTGAAGGGCTCCTCCTTCCAAGGCCAGCACCACCTGAACCGCTGTCTCCTGTTGGCTCCATCCTTCATGTAAAGCCACCAGCTCTACTTGAGCAATGAAGGGTGCAAGGGGTGTGGCGCACGCTGAATCTTGGGAGTTTTATTGGCGTTCGATTGCCGCCGTCTCTCAACGCCGTTGGTGCCAGGATTGTGGGTGCTTCCGCTGAGCGCATCTCTCGCGGGTGCCGGGCTGACCGCGGATCTCTGGTTCCATCCGGCTGGCGCGGTGTCCTCACTCTAGTGCCCAGCCGTAGTTGCTCTTCCAGCTTGCTATTCTCTCTGTCAAGTCGCTCGATCTCTTCAACTAGTTGCTGCATCTTTCCTGTCTTTCTTGACAGTGCTAATCCCACTTCTGAAACCAATATAGCAGTCTCTGCCGCACTCTAGCAGGGTGTGTGTGAAGCGGCAAAGAAGAGTCAACAGGTAGCAGACATAGAACACTTTTAATAGCCGGATGGCTCCCCTTTTCATCCCCCCTCACATACATTTAACTCACGGTGCCAATAGGCACCGGATAAGAACAACACAGCGTGAACACCGAACTGAAACAAACAACACTAACATAACCCCGAACAATATAACCCCCAAAACACCACAAACTGAATAAACAACCCCAATTTACCGTCACCCCAGAGTGCAATGCGGCCTTGCCGGCCTATCAGGGCCGCCACAATATGTATACAATTTTATTCTTCTTTCTGTGTAATTTGTTTTCTCTTCTTTTTTTCAATTCGTGTTGTCCAACCAGTCCAGAAACTATATTGTTCAAATTAATTAAGAATCATACTGTTGTTTCATTTGTATGGATGTTATTTTAGTGAAAATGGGCAGATAACATAAGTTTTTCTTCTTTCTGTCCCCTTTTCATTTTGTTTTTTAGTAATTTAGTTTTGTATTTTGATTTTAATGTCAATAAACGAAAATAAAGAAAAAAATGTAATCTCTCTCAGTTTAACCATTTTTTCTTTGATGTTGTTTAGTTCTCTCGTATTGGGCAATACGTTTTGTGAATTTGGAAATATTTGCTCTTTATTTCCCTAATGTTGATTGTAAAGGGATTTCTGACTAGGCACCAACGTGGGCACCTGTTCATTAAATTAAACAGGCAGCCAGTGGATTCAGCACATCTGAACTAGCTCACAGGCTTCACTCCGTTTCCTGAAAATAAGTCAGGTAGTTTTACACCATAGACTGTACATACTGTTTTACACCGACCGAGCATCTGTAACGGACCGTTCCCTGTTTGATGAAGACATTTGTGATGGACGCAAGTTAACGGAGACCGTCGGTTAAACAGAGACTGCAGCAGGGGGAATAGGTTCTTTGATCTGAGGTTATTTATTGAAGCGCCTCGTGATTTTTATCTGGAGAGGCGCTATAGAAATGATGTTTTCTTCTTTTGTGGGCAGCTACGAGGGGAGTGCTTTCAACCAACATGAGAACAGCACTCCAGCTGCTTTCCACCCCAACGATTTCTTACTAGGTTTGTTTATTTGTATTCTTTCTATCACGTTAAAGTTTTAAAGTAGCTCAGAGACCGATCTAATACCCAGTTAGCTTAGCTTGCTAAGTGATGATGGAATGATCACAGCTAGAAACACAGCTGTTAGTGTCCTGTTTATACCTTTTACTGTTTCTGCTCCACTTTATGCTAGCAATGGAAATCCCAAACTTCCACACAGTTGTGTTGAAGGCTAGCATCAGAGCTGCGTACTCACTCAAGTCCTGCCTAATAGCATCTTGCACATCTGGTTCCAGATAAACAGATGTAACACCAGCTAAATATCTAAATACAAGGCTAGAAAATAGTGTTGATGTGCGGAAGTAGTAAACTAGCAAAAGTAGTGAAAAGATGACTCCTATCACTTCACCTGACCCGTTTAGTATAAGTGAGATTAGTAGAATTAGAAATATTTATTGTACATCTGAGGAAGCTGTGGGCACAATGAAATCACAAAGGCTTCTTCAGGGTGCTGTTCCTAATGTTTATGATGAGTAAAAGGGAATAAAGGAAGAACAAAAGAGAACTGCTCGTAGGTTTTTGTGTGCAAAGAATGCTTGAGGGAAGGAACTGATCTTGAATCTGCTTGTCTTTAGTCTCCTGGACCTGTAGCACTTGCCAGAGGGCAGCAGGTGAAACTGATGGTGGGTGGGGTGAGTTTTGTGCCTGGTGATGGCATGGTGTCTGTGCTCTGCTGAGGATGCAGGATGAGTTTGTGTCTTTTAGGGATGTTTTGACCACTTTCTGTGTCCGGTCTGCCTCAGTGGGAATGGAGAACCACACAGAGGAGCTGTAGGTCAGGATGCTTTCTGTGGAGGAATTGGTTAAAGGTTGTCAGCAGCTTCCTGCTGATGTTGCTCCTGAACACTCAGGATGTGCAGAAGCTGCTGAGCCTTCTTGATGAAGAACCTGGTGCATGCAGACCTTGTCAGGTCAGCAGAGATGTTAATCAGATGAACATGTAATCATGCAACTAATCACACATTCTTTTTAATCTCATCATAGGGATGGGCTATGTGGCCTAAAATCAATATCATGGTACATTGTGGATTTCAACTTGAAAACGATAAATGGACGAAAACTACAGGTATGTTCAGAAACAACAGTTGTCCACTAGATGGGGCTGTCACATGTATTAGTTGAGTCACATTTTTACATGACTCAAGGTGGTACAACTTCTTAAAGGGGCATGAACGCTGCCAACCTACACACATCTTTTCATTTATTATCAGGTTTATTGACATGGGAAAAATTATCTCAATAAGAGTCAAAAATTTCGATAATGATACATTTTCAATTAATTGCCCAGCCCTGTCTTATCAGAAACCACAATTAGAGAATCCTTTTTCTTCCTCCTCTCTAACACCTCCACTCGTTCTTGTGCTCAGTCTTTCTCATCCTCATCCTTTTTTTCCCATGACCTGCTTCTGGTCAAGTTACATCAGCAACTATTAAACACATCTGTAACGTGTTAATCATTACAGGGCAGCAGCTAAACCTGCGCTGTAAAAAGACACTGGGTCCTTTTTTGGAACATTCTAGTTGATAAACTGACTCACAAGAGTTTATTTGTTTTAGTGTAGAAAGGTTGTGACTATCGGCTGATCAAGGTTAGGGATGCCATCAAGCTGAAGAAAGAGTCCTATCAGGTCATTGTGGCCTGTGGGACTCCAGAGGCAGTTGATGGGTACCAGCCGGTCAAGCTAAATGTTTGGGTGGTTGTGGAGGCAAAATTCCAGGCATGGGAGGAGTTTGGTGAGGCCATGGAGCAAGATTTCCGTACAACTGTGAAGGGATTCTGGTCCACCATCCAGCGCCTCAGGAGGGGAAAGCAGTGCGCTACCAACACTGTTTATAGTGGGGACGGTGTGCTGCTAACCTCTTCTCGGGATGTTGTTGATCGGTAGGCGGAATACTTTGAAGACCTCCTCAATCCCACCGGCATGTCTTTGAGTGAGGAAGCAGAGTCCGGGTACTTTGGGTTGGGATCTTCAATCTTTGCGGCTGAGGTCACAAAAACTCCTTGGTGGCAAATCTCCGGGAGTGGATGAGAGCCATCCAGAGTTCCTTAAGGCTCTGGATGTTGTAGGGTTGTGTTGGCAGACATGGTTCTGCAATATCGCGTGGACATCGGGGGAAGTTCCACTGGATTAGCAAACTGGAGTGGTCCCCCTATTTAAAAGGGGGGACCGCAGGGTGTGTTCCAACAACAGGGGTCACACTCCTGAGCCTCCCTGGTAAGGTCTATTTGTGGGTTCTGGAGAGGAGAATCCGATGGATTGTTGAACTTCAGATTCAGGAGGAACAATGTGGTTTTCGTCCTGGCCATGGAACACTGGACCAGTTCTATAACCTGAGGGGGATCCTGGAGGGTGTGTGGGAGTTCTCCCAACCAATCAACATGTGTTTTGTGGATTTGGAGAAAGCATTCTCCCACGTCCGTCTGGGGGGTACTTCGGGAGTATGGGGTACCAGGCCCTCTGATAAGGCTTGTTAGGTCCCTGTAATGGGCCATTCCCATCTACTGGGTCGGGCCGGGTAGCCCCAGTCGGCCCCAGCCTGGCCCGGTTGATTCCACACATCCTTGCCTTAAGCCCATGTGGGCTGATTCTACCCACCAATCAGAGGCTTGCTCTAATGGAAGGTGTGAATTTGCTGTCAGCAGTGGGTGTGTTGGCCCTGGTCGGCCTGAAGCAGACCCCCTCGAGAAGAGGGCTGAGAATGAGCCTTGGTTGGCCCGGAAAAATACCAGGCCACCCAGATATGTAAACAACCTATGCTACCCGGCCCGGGCCGACCCGGTACAGATGGGAATGGCCCATATGACTGGTGTCAGAGCTTGGTCCGCATTGCTGGCAGTAACCCCCAAATTCCACTACCTCCGCTCCGACACGAACGCCGGAGCAAAATCAGTCCCGTTCTAGTCAATCAGAGCAATTCCACTACTGCGGCCGTGCTCCGGCAGTGCGGCGCCGTGCGCCGCCATCTGTTCCGACGTCCGGCAAAAATAGAATCGATCCTATTTTCGCCGGACGCCGGAGCACCTCCGCAGTAAATGGACAGAAATCACAACGGCCCAACAGGAAAAGGAGCAAGCACAATTTCCGTTTTTCACAATAAATCGATAAACAAAAGGCGTTTTTTGTTTCATATGCACAGGTTTAACAACTTTTAACAACTATCAATGGCGGCTGAAGTTTAAATGCACAAAAGTAAGCCATAAATACAGTTTCCACTATCAAAGTAGTCACACTTTGTTGATTCAAACACTGCTGATCTCTCAACACAAATGATAGGCAGATTAAACAGTTCATTTCGATGCTTCTCCCACACAACGGGTGTTTGGATCTAACTTCCGCGTTTATTGCTCTGACTGTATCGCAAGATCTCGAAAATCCCGCGCATGCTTGTTTGCCCACCTCAGGTCTCCGCACCGGAGTGGAGCCGTTGTAGAGCGGGTACCAGTAAAAATTGAGTTCGGAAGCGAGCGGCTGCGGAAGGCGGGGGCGGGGGCGGACCGGAGTGGAGGTAGTGGAATTTGGGGGTAAGTCGGGCTCGTTTCTGGTGAGAGTTGGACTCCGCCAACGCTGCCCTTTGTCACCGATTTTGTTCATAACTTATGTGGACAGGATTTCTAGACTCAGCCAAGGTGTTGAGGGGATCCGTTTTGGTGGCCTAAGGATTGAGTCTCTGCTTTTTGCAGATGATTTGGTCCTGTTGGCTTCATCAGAACATGATCTCACTGGGGCAGTTCAGCTCCTCTAAATCCAAGACTATGGTCTTAAGTCAGAAAAGGGTAGAATGCTTTCTCTGGATCAGGGATGAGGTTCTGCCCCAAGAGGAGGAGTTTTAATTAGCTTGGGGTCTTGTTCACCAGCGAGGGAAAACTGGAGCATGAGATCGATAGGCGGATTGGTGCTGCATCTGCAGTGATGCGGGCATTGTACCGGTCTGTTGTGGTGAAGCGAGACCTGAGCCAGAAGGCAAAGCTCTCGATTTACCGGTCGATCTACATTCCTACTCTCACCTATGATCACAAGCTTTGGACCAAAAGAATGAGATCGCAGATACAAGCGGCCAAAATGCGTTGTTTCCACAGGGTGGCTGGGCTCTCCCTTAGAGAAGGGGTGAGAAGTTCGGTCATCCGGTACGCCCTCCTGCAGGGGTATTCAAGTCCGGTCCTGGAGGGCCGGTATCCAACACGTTTTAATTTAAACCTGTCTTCAACACACATGATGAGCTGCTGCACAGATGATCGAACCACTGAATCAAGTGTGTTGGAGCAGAGAAACACCTAAAACGTGCTGGATACCAGCCCTCCAGGCCTGCTCATGCGGGAAAGACTTGGAGTAGACCCGCTGCTCCTCTACATCGAGAGGAGCCAGTTGAGGTGGCTCGGGCATCTGGTCAGGGTGCCTCCTGGACACCTCCCTGGTGAGGTTTTCCGGGCACCTCCAACTGGGAGAAGACTTAAAGGAAGACCCAGGACACGCTGGAGGGACTAAGTCTCTTGGCTGGCCAGGGAACACCTTAGGATTCCCCCGAAGGAGCTTGCCCAAGTGGCTGGGGAGAGGGAAGTCTGGGTGTCCCTGCTTATGCTGCTGCCCCCGCGACCCGACCCTTGATAAGCGGCCGAAAGTGGATGGATGGATGTCAGCTGATCAGTAACACAAGTGTTTTTTGTATGAACATAACATAATTAGCCTTGTGTTTCAGTGCTCCCTGCAGATTTAAGAAGAAGCCCCTGAAGAATGGAAGCCTGGTGTGGACAGCAGAACCCCGAGCCCCTCAACATAAAGGAGGAAGAGGAGGAGCTGTGGGACAGTGTGGAGAAGGACAAGCTTAACGGGAGAAAGGAGACTAATGCCAGCAGGTTTTCATTCACGTCTGTTCCTTTGAAGTGTGAAAACGATGATCAGAAACCTCTGTGCTCACAGTTTCATCTGCAACAAGTGGATGATGGAGATCTTCCAGCCAGCAGCTCAGCTGATCAGCTGAAGGCAGCAGCTGGTGAGGAGGACTACGGAGCAGCAGAAAATAGCTGGAACCTAGATCTAAACCCTCACAGAGAGGAGTCCAACTCTTCATTGACTGAAGTCAGTGAGAATGATGCAGAAGATGACATCATGGACAGTCCTGAACTTCAGCTAAATTACTTAAAGAAAAGAGTATTATCATGCAGGAAGTCGTTTAGTTGTGATGATTGTGGAAAAACCTTTTCTAGATCTTCGGATCTAAAGGCACACACGAGAACCCATACAGGAGAGAAACCTTTTGGTTGTGAGGTTTGTGGAAGAAGGTTTAACCTGAAAACACATTTAAATGCACATGTGAGAATCCACACCGGAGAGAAACCCTTTCCCTGTGGTGTGTGTGGTCAGAAGTTTAGACATAAAAACTATCTAAATGGACACATGAGAAGCCACACAGGGGAGAAACCGTTCTCTTGTGACGTTTGTGCTCAAAGTTTTAGACACAAAACAAATTTAAACACACACAGGAGAATTCACTCAGGAGAGAAACCATATCCTTGTGATGTTTGTGGACGAAGATTTAACCAAAAGACAAATTTAAACACACACCTGAGAATTCACACTGGACGGAAAGAGTTTGATTGTGATTTTTGCGGACTGCGGTTTAACCAGAAGATCAATTTGAACACACACATGCGGGTCCACACAGGACAGAAACCTTTTCCTTGTGACGTTTGTGGGCAAAAATATAGTCGAAAGACACATTTAAACAACCACATGAAAATCCACACAGAAGAAAAAACGACTGGTCAGTGAACATGAAAGTCCAAGTATTTCTAACAACTGTACTACGATAACACCTGGGGAATGCAGTGTGGACTTCCATTGCATGGTTGCAAAAAAATCATACCAACAAATATAAAATGATATGCAAATTGAAATACAGTTCTAGAAATGGGACTCGTACACAAAAATAAAATTCTGGTGAATCGAGCCAGCATCTAGAGAAAATTCTGTTTTTCTATGTTTACACATAATCTATGAAGGGGATCATAACTTCCTTGGTGCTTGAACAGTGGGCAGTGATGGCTGCACTAGTCCGGAATAGGAAACTCGGTCAGTGTGTTTACATGCAGCGTTAGAAAACTGAATTATTACTTTAGTCTGGCTGAAGTGGAACCAAACTGGACTAATCCTAATCGAGCTAAGGCACCCAGATAACGGGGTTAGAAAACCAAACTTATCTCTATGTAAGCAACATCCGAGCTTAGCCAAGCTATGACCAACCCAGGCGCTCCCCTTCAAGAAGAGACGAGACCGCAGAAGCAGTGACCGCACCTGCTGTGTGATCTGTGACATCACAGCCCAGTATGTATCAAAAGAGCTGTGATGCAGCGTCGTCGTCCTCCATTTCTTCTGACAGTGTGCATGTCCTGCTTTCACTCACACCAGTGTTTACATTTGTGTTTCTATAGGTTAACCGGAAGATTGTCGACACGAAAGGGCTCATGTCACCACCGTCACGGAGTCGAATGCACATCATTGAAAAATTTGTTTTCCTAACTGACATGTAAACTAGGATAAAGTCTCCCTTTCTGGTTCAGGTACTGGCTCTATTAATGCCGTAGTTCTACTTAACATCCTGAGTCGTGGTGCAGTCTGGGAAAGCAAACACCCCTCATCACCCGCTGCACCTCATTGTTCCCCACATCTCGTCTGTAGGTGAAAATAAGGAAGTCATTGTGTTGTTAATGCATGTGATTCAAAAGGTTGGAATAATTTCCCACAGAGGAGGACAAGTCAGAAGAAGCTCAGACCGAGCCAGCGCTCAACTCTGGTTTCTCAGGCTGGGGTGGAAGCTGCTGTGGTTGGGTTGTGTGGGTCAGTAGCTGCTGAAGCTTTTGTTTAGAGTAAAGTGTGTGTGTGTGTGTGTGTGTGTGTGTGTGTGTGCGCGTGCGCGTGCCTCAGCATCTGCCTGTGCTCAGTTTGTGATTCCTAACCTATAAACAGATAAAGATGAGGCAAAAGAATTTTCCAGTTCTGTGGCTTTTATACACAAATATTAATTGTTGTAAATATTTAATATGTTCAAATAGGCTAGATATGAAGTATTACTTATGGCTTTGTGGAAAAACCGAGTTTTATGTCTTAAAAATTAAAGGTACAAAATCGTGTTTTTTGTTCAGTTTATTCTGAATCATTCGTCCATCCATCCATTTTCATCCGCTTATCCGGAGTCGGGTCGCGGGGGCAGTAGCCCAAGTTGAGAGGCTCAGACTTCCCTCTCCAGGGAATCAAGACCATGGTCTCAGATTTAGAGGAGCTGATTCTCATCCCAGCTGCTTCACACACCGCTGCGAACCGCTCCAGCAAAAGCTGAAGATCTCGTTCTGATGAAGCCAACACCACATCATCTGCAGAAAGCAGAGACCTGATCCTCAGGCCACCAAAACAGGATGCCCTCCACACCTTGGCTGCGCCTAGAAATCCTGTCCATAAAAGTTATGAACAGAATCGGTGACAAAGGGCAGCCTTGGCGGAGTCCAACTCTCACTGGGAACGAGCCCGACTTACTGCCGGCAATGTGGACCAAGCTCTGACACCGGTCATACAGGGACCTAACAAGCCTTATCAGAGGGCCTGGTACCCTACACTCCCACAGGGCCCCCCGAGGGACACGGACAAACACATTAATAAAACACGAACGAGGAAACTAACCTCTGTCTATATCTTCATAATAGAAATTTTGTTGATAAACTTCCAACAAAATGAGTCGTTTTACATTTTCGAAAGATGCACCATTTCTAGTGAACGCCTCAACATATAAGATTAGCTGTTATTTTATGCTGACTGCAAATGAGATTTTTCACCAGAATCCGTTATTTTGTTCCCTGTAGAAGAAAACAAAGATAATGTGGATGGTTGGTTTCATTCTGGTGTTGATGTCCTTCAAAAGCAGATTACTCTTGAAAAATAGAAGTTTGAACAATTCCTCTATTTTTCACACAAACTTAAAACGTTTTTCAGACGTAGCAGATGAAACTCAATAAAGTGAACTAATACTTAGAGCTGAAGTTACACACGTCTTTGTAGAATAATAGCTAATTCAGTCTTTCTGTTTTCTTAAATGCTAAAATTCCTCTTATAGACACAATAGATGTTAAGGAGTTGGGTTTAGGATAATTTATGCTAGAACAATGCCAAGAGTCTGCTCTTGATGAGCAGCACTTCAGAAGAAAACGTGCTCCGAAGGTAAAACCTAAAGAAAGATGGGCTAAATAAAGAGTTTAATGAAAGCTCTCTCCACAGAGATGTTTAAACTCACCTAGACGATCCAGATCTTTATTGCTCAGAATTGTTCATTTTTAGACTTTGAAACCAACCTCGTGAGTTTTTATTGGTTTACTTTCAAGCTTTTCCCAACATCGGACCTGGATGCTGCCATGAAGCCTGGTGTGGGTGATGCCAGACAACCCGTCAAGTGTTTCTGCTCTACCATGTGGCGGGAGAAGAGAGGCCAGTGTGTGCTCTGACATAAGGAAGCTGTGTTCATTAAAAAAAAAAAAAGCAACCTCCTCTCATCTGCAGTCTACCACACATCCATTAAAACTCCTCCTTAAACAGTTAGTAAACATCAGAAAACAGAAGTAGGGCATCTGACACACAGGCTGATCTGGAAACATGTCTGCTGTAGTTTCCCTGAATGAGAGAGGGCAGTCGGGTCAATGGGTTCAGCCGATATTAATGTCCAGTTTCTCCCAGAGCCTTCCTGAAAAGGGGAATGTGGAACTTTCAGAATCTTCAGACTAGTTTTAAACCAGCTGAACTCACACCAGGCAAACTGATGTTTCAAAACAAAGATGCGAAATGTGGTTGAAACATGGTTGAAGATAAAATGAAGGCAATGTTCAAAGGCATGCATGTAATTTCAAGTTCAAGCTGAGCTTTATTGTCGTTTCTGCTGCATGTGGGGACATACAGTGGAAGGAAATGTCGTTCCTCACCAGCCCACCATGCTACGTAACAGACACACAACAGTGACGTAAAACAAAAGAAAAGAAAATGCTACAGATAAATACTGTAGATGTGTTAAGAGGAACACTGCCATGTTGCCATGCGGACATCACCATAGTCCAACGCAGGGCTAAGCAATATGGCCTAAAATCAGTAACCCAATATATTGAGGATTTCACCTCGACATGGACGGAATTTTTTGGGGGGGGGGGGGGGGGTCCCCCCCTCACACTTTTTCCTAAGTCAAGTTTTGACCCCTGCACTTTTCACCATCCAAAAACAATATTACGCTATATTAAATTGACACTGGTTGAGCTCTAGGACCAAGTGCCCGTGTCCCCCCCACTTCTAAAGTGAAAATTACATCCATGCACCTCTATAATGATAAATGTATGATTCAATTCAATACTTTATTTCACTCAAAGTTTAAATATACAAACTTCAAATCAGAATATAAGCATTCGAGTGAAATAGGGGGAGGAAGAAGAAAAAATCTTATATGACCTACCCCCTTTAACTAAGACAAGATAAATAACAAAAAGTACAAAATAGCCTTATACACAAAAAATAAACCACTCTCTTACTTCCACTAATAATATCACTACTAAAACATTAATCCTCCATCCTCAACTTACCAAATCATACGTTTTTAGCATTTTATCTTTATACATTTTTTTAATTCATCATCCAGGTTATTCCATAATTTCACACCATATATTGAAATACACATTTGCTTTAATGTAGTACGGACAAATATCCTTTTAAACTCTGGTTTCTTTCTACTCTTATCATTTTTTGGGATTAAAACAAAGAACCTTTGTAGATTAGTTGGCAGCAAATTATTTCTAGCCTTAAACATAATTAGTAAAATTTTCAAGTTAACTAAGTCTTTGAATTTCATAATTTTAGATAGAACAAAATATTTGTTAGTATGTTCTCTTGGATTTGCTTTATATAGAATTCGCAAAACTTTCTTCTGTAACAGAAACAAAGGATTAGTGTTTGTTTTATACGTATTGCCCCAAACCTCAATACAATAAGTTAAGTATGGTAAGATAAATGAATAATATAATGTCTGAAGTGTTGAAATTTCTAGAAAACCTTTGACTTTGTTTAAAATTCCAATACTTTTGGATATTTTTTGTTTTATATATTTTATATGGGATTTCCAAGTAAGTTTATGGTCCAAGAGAACCCCTAAGAATCTGACTTCATTTACTCTATCAATTAAAAAACCATCAATAGACAACGTAACTAAATCATTAGTTTTTCTGTTACCAAAAACCAGGAATTTTGTTTTATTCCAATTGAGAAATAATTTATTGTCATTAAACCACTTTTTAAGTTTAGACATTTCACAAACCATATTTTGAATAATAATTTCTAAATCATTTCCAGAACAAAATATATTCGTGTCATCAGCAAACAGTATGAACTGTAATACTTTGGACACATCACAAATGTCATTTATATAAAGAATAAAAAGCTTAGGGCCCAACACTGACCCCTGTGGGACACCGTGTAATCGCTAGTGAATCTGAAATTTCATCATCTAACTGTACAAATTGATTTCTATTGGTCAAATAACTACTTAACCAGTCATGGGCGATTCCACGTATCCCATAATCCCTCAGCTTGGAGAGTAAAATACTATGATCTATTGTGTCAAATGCCTTTTTTAAATCAATAAACAACCCCACTGTATATTGTTTTTTTTCTATTGCTGATGAAAGTTCTTCATTTAATTCCAATAAAGCCAGGAATGTAGATTTATGTGATCGGAGCCCATACTGACTCTCACTCAGGAGGTTTTCCTTCTCAATAAAGTTATCTAGTTTCTGAACAAACCATTTCTCAAGCACTTTAGAAAACTGAGAAAGCACTGAGATTGGTCTATAATTATCAAACTTATGTCTATCACCATTTTTAAAAATTGGAATTACTTTTGCAGTTTTCATTTTTTCTGGAAATGTACCACTCTGAACAGACAAATTACAGATATAAGTGAATGGTTTGACAACATAATCAATAGTTTTCTTTACAATCATCATGTCAATCCCGTCACAGTCTGTGGATGTTTTATTTTTACTTTTCCTAACTATCGTCAGAACTTCATTTTCACTTACATCCCCTTAAAACAGACTGTAAAATTTTGCTCCCTCCTTGTATTTTTCCAGCTTCATTAGTTTGTGTTTCCAGAGATTTGCCCAAACTTGGTCCTATGTTTACAAAAAATGAATTAAGTTCATTTACCACCTCAGCTTTATCCCTCAAGATCTTATCTCCGTTAGTAAAGAAATCTGGATAACGGGCATGCTGAGACCTGGATCTTATGACACTATTCAGAATTCTCCATGTTCTTTTCATGTCACCTATGCTTTCCTTCAGCCTTAAATTATAATGATCTTTTTTTGCTTGTCTTATTAATGATGTCAATTTATTTTTGTATATTTTGTACTTCATTTCTGTGGCTTTGGTTCGGTATCTGACAAAATCTCTGTATAATTTGTTTTTCCTTTTACAAGATTTTAGTAGTCCCTTAGTTAACCACGGTTCTACATTCATATTTATCTTTTTTCTACAGGCAACTACAGGGCAGTTCTTATTATATAAAGATTTATATGTTTTTAAGAACGTATCATATGCCACGTTCACATCCTTCACATAAACCCCACTCCAGTTCTCCTTCAACAAGTCATTACAAAATGCTGTTATAGCATCCTCTGTCCTTATTCTAACATGTTTTATCTGATCTAACTCCTTAGGTTTTTTGAATGCATTTTTATGTATTATAAAAATTGGTAGATGATCACTTATGTCACTAATTAGGAGACCAGTGTTAGTTGTCTTCTCAATTTCATTTGTATAAATATTGTCTATTAATGTAGCACAGGTACTGGTGATTCTAGTAGGCTGAGTGATCACAGGATATAAACTCCTGCTGGACATCACATCCATAAAGTCTCTAGTCATTTTGTTTCTCTGGTTAAGTAAATCAATATTGAAATCTCCACATATTAACCAGGATTTGTTGTCATTTAATCCATCTATGAGAGTTTCGCATCTTTCTTTAAAACATTGTAAATTGGAGCCAGGTGTTCTATATATACAGGCTACTATAATGTTTCTAGTTTTTTCCATTTCTATTTCAACAGCTACGCATTCCATCACATCTTCCACAGCTACTGCCATGGAGTCCAGTAATTTACACTTCAAGGCACTTTTGACGTACAGTGCAACCCCTCCACCTTTTTTCTTTCCTCTGTTTGTATAAAACAAATGGTACCCTACCATATCAAAATCTGTACCCTTTTCTTCATTTAACCATGTTTCAGATAAAGCAATCACTTCAAATTGGTGCTTAAATGTTTTCATATATGCATTAATTTGGTCAAAACTAACGTAAAGACTTCTACAATTAATGTGGATAAGTGAGAAATGACCTAAATCTACAGAACTATTAAACTGATCATTTGTGTAATATTTACAGTTATCATTGATTGTATTTAACAGATTACCATCTGGATCAATATTGTTTCATAGTCAAGTGTGTTATATTCAGTAACTTCAAATCTTTTCAGAGTTTTCACAGCAGAATTTGCCATCAACTATTTTTCACAAAAGTACCTCAACTCTTGTGACTTTTCAGAAGAGTGTTGACTCCTTTAATCAATTCATGACCAGGGCTTGTTCTCCGTTGAGCATGAACTGACTCCCATCCTGTGCTCCTCAGCGTTGATTCCAGATCGGGAACCTCTTCTGGAATATTCATGTTTACTCCAAACTCACGTAGTCCAATAGCAGCAGCATGGGGGTCACTATACACCTTCACTTTTCCATCTTCACAAAAGAGTTTCAGTCTCGCTGGAAACAAGATCCGTGACTTCACTTTTCTTTCGTTGAGTATTTTCCACACCTCCTTGTATTTAGCCCGCTCCTTGAACACAGCGCTTGTAAAATCCTCATCGAAATAAATCCTTTGGTCTTTCACTTGAACATTCCTTTTTCTCCAAGCAGCCTCCAATACTTTCTGTTTCATGGCGTATGACTGGAATCGAACCAAGATTGCTCTGGGGTGCTCCCTTTGTCCCATCTTTGGCCCAACACGATGTGCTCTCTCAATATTCAAATCATCAGTCACATCCAGTTTTTCACGGGCCAGTTTGTTCACAAACTCAATGATGTTATTTTCTTCACAACCCTCAGGTACAGAGTAGATTCTTATATTTTTTTTGCGAGCTTGGCTCTCAAGTGCCTCACATTTCATTTCTAGTTGTTTTTGCATCTGAACCACTTGTATTAACACATTGGAGGTTTTCATTGCATAGTCTTCACTCTCAACAATTCTCTGTTCAGCTTCCTCCATTCTTTTGTTGATGCTCGTGAAATCTGCTCGTAGCTCATTCAATTCTGTTTTTAATGCTCCAAAGCTGGCTGATGTTTCAGTTCGAAATTCTCTCAGTTCTTTGAGTATTTCAGCCATACCTGAAGATTTTGTTGATGTCATGTCCTCAGCTGATTCCAGCTGATTGTTCTCCATTTGTTTGTGAGCACCTTCTTCCATTTGTTTGGAGGATTGCTTTTGCCTTGGTTTTGGCATATTCCACAGCTCCAGTCATAAATTTATCAACTTGCAGTTAAAGGTCTTGGTTTCAGAGGATTTCCACACAAATTTTCATCATTCCAAGCACTTTTAAATAGAATCTTCTTAAATTGTTTGGAGAGCCTCTCACAGGCACACCTGTCCAGCGGCCATCTTGCTCACTACCTCATCAGTGTCCACGATAACGACAGGTATGCGCAGAAATAAAAGTTGTCCACTATATGGGGCTGCCACATGTATCACGTTGTCACATTTTTACATGACTCAGGTGGTACAGCTTCTTAAAGGGACATGAACGCTGCCAACACATCTTTTCATTTTTTTATCATCAAATTTATTGACACCGGAAAAATAATCTCGATAAGAGTCAGAAATTTTGATAACGATACATTTTCGATTTATTGCCCAGCCCTAGTCTAACGGTAACCAAAACAAGTAATTTTTAGCTTCAAATGAATTACAAGACGCGGTTTAGGAAGAAAAACAAGTTTTAACCTAGTGTTTTTCAACAGTGGCTTGAAGGAAAAAGATGAATCAACAAGAAATCCTAAGTATTTGTTTTTAGAAACAAACTCAATCTCTGAACCATGCCAGTAGGTGATGGAAGATTAGCAGATTCTGCTTGTAGATGGTAAATGACCTGTATTTGATATAGTGCCTTCTAGAGTCCTGGGACCCCCCCAAGGTGCTTTACAACACAATCAGTCATTCACCCATTCACACACACATTCACATGCTGGTGGTGATGAGCTACATAATAGCCACAGCTACCCTGGGGCACACTGACAGAGGTGAGTCTGCCGTACACAGGCACCACCGGTACCTCTGACCACCACCAGCAGACAATGTGGGTAAAGTGTCTTGCCCAAGGACACAATGACAGCGACAGACTGAGCAGGGCTCGAACCTGCATCCTTCCAACTACGGGGTGAGCACTTAACTCCTGTGCCACCGTCGCTTTCAGATGGATAAAATCATGTCTGATAGACTCCAGCTGGACAGATGCAGGTCGCGGGCCAGCTAGTTTGACATCACTGAGGTATGTAGAATAAATAGGAGTGGCCCTGGAACGGATCCCTGAGAAACATATGATCAGTACCCCAACTCAGCCTTTTAGTGGATCAGTTCTAAACAGGTTAGGATGACATGCAACAATTTTCTGAATAGCTAAAACACGCTCCATGAAACTTCACCACATTTTCTAAAAACTTTAAACACAAATACAAAAATCTTGACTACATTCACAAAACCCCAAAACTTTCTGTCCAAATTAAACTAGTAAGTAAGTAAAATATAATCACCACAGAACACTAAAGGGGTTAAAGTGAAAAATTTCTCTCCACTGTTGCTACAGGCTTGCTTAATGTGGGGATTGCTCTAAAGTCACTGACACAAGTCAGTAACTCAGTGCAGTCTGCTGGGTTTCCTTACATGGATAACTTTTAAATAATTGGTGTAATGTGCTTTAAATTCAAGTTTATTTATAAAGCACCAAATCACGACAACAGTCGTCTCAAGGCACTTCACATAGTAAACATTCCAATACAGGTCAGTTCATTAAGCCAATCAGAAAAAAAAAGTTTCCTATATAAGGAACCCAGGAAATTGCATCAAGTCACTGACTAGTGTCAGTGACTTCACAGCAATCCTCATACTAAGCAAGCATTTAGCGACAGTGGAGCGGAAAACTCCCTTTTAACAGGAAGAAACCTCCAGAGAATCCTGGCTCAGTATAAGCAGCCATTCTCCACGACTCACTGGGGATGGAGAAGACAGAGCAGACACACACACACACACACACACACACACACACACACACACACACACACACACACACACACACACACACACACACACACACACACACACGCACGCACACACACACACACACACAACATATATATCAAGTAAAGTGTCTATGGTTACATTGTGATTTCTTAGTAAATATTATATTTGGTGAGAGATAAACTTTATTGTATTTATCCTAGTGAATTTATAAATAAACGGGTAAACTGGTAGTAGCATATTCAATGTCAAAGAAAGTAAAATATTATCAGGAGAGGGAGAACGATTAAGCGGTCAGCAGCAGTGTTCAAGCTGGTGGCCCCCTCCATGAGGCCACCACAGCTCAGCAGAACTCCATTGTTAGCCCAGTGAACTAGACCAAATTTTTGCTTTGCAAAGTTTGGTCTATATATATTCACATATATAGAATGGCTTGCCAGACTACACCATTGTAGCTTCTTCTGGGGAGAAAAACACTTAGAGAAAAAGTAAAGTTAACAGCTGAAATAGCAGGAAATAATACGGTTAAAGAGCAGATTGTAGAAGAAAGCAGTAGAGTGTGAAAAGTGGTCAGTGTATCCTCCAGCAGTCTAAGCCTATAGCAGCATAACTACAGAGATGACTCTGGATAACCTAGCCTTTTAGATGGAGGCATGTTGAGGCAGGGCAAGGGAGAGCCGTCTTTACCGACTGTACACTTCACCTCCCTGTACTCCCCCACTTTATCCTGATCTGGGCTAACATCAGATTTTAACCATAAGCCCTATCAAATAAAAATGTTTTAGGCCTAGTCTTAAAAGTAGACAAGGTGTCTGCCTAAAATGATGGTCTTACTCAGAATAAATTACTTATTTTCAATGATCCCAAACAAACCACCAGCTGACTGGTTTAAATCTCTGGACTCCTCAATTACCAAATTCCTTTGGCAGGATAAACCTCCACGAATTAGCTTAAAAACGCTTCAGAAGACCAAAGACAGAGGAGGACTGGATTTACCCAACTTTTATTATTATTTCTTAGCCAACAGGCTGCAATATATACCAAGATGGTTGCAACATAACCCACTAGATGAGTCTTGGTCAGATATTGAACAGACACTTTGCAATACGATAGAGCTTTCAGACTTACCATTTATTAGCTCAAGCATAAGAAAACATGAAAGCTTCAAAAGTATTAGTATCAGCACTTCTCTGACAGCATGGTGGGAGTATCTTAAAATGACAGAGTCTTCACTAGTACCATGCAGACGCACACCTATCTGGAATAATCCTGACATTATGCAAAATAACAAAATGATGAACCTTCCGGACTGGAAAAACAAAGGAATCCTATACCTGGAACACATATATGAAGGATTGGACTTCATCCCATTTAATAGAATAGTCTTCCAATTTGAAATAGATAAGAATAGCTTTTTAGAATATCACCAAATTAAATCTGTAGTCAAACAAATGTTTAAGCTCAATAAAATAGATTTACAAACACCACCAAGGGTATTAGACTTCTATAATCTCAACCCTCCCCAAACTACTGTTTAAAGTATATAAGGCACTGTCCAAAATAGACGATAGAATAGCAATCCCTATTGAAAAATGGGAGGTGGATCTATCAGTCAGCTTTGACCAGAACTTCTGGTCCCAAACTTATTTAAAAACTTTTAAAATGATCAGACACTCCAATTTACAATTAATTCAGTACAAAATTCTACACAGAGTACACTATACAGGTCATCGGATGTTCAAGATGGGGTTTGTGTCGTCTGACACCTGTACACACTGCACAAACAACGTTCCTGACAATTACATTCATGCACTGTGGTCCTGTCCACCTGTCCAGGAATTTTGGGGTAGAGTGTGTAAAGACCTGTCAAAGTCTCTGAAATGTCATATCCCAACCACCCACTCTCTTTGTTTACTGGGAAACCTGGACGATGTCCTGATTGAAACATCTTTGGCTCACGTGGTTCTAGGGATGCACCAATACCACTTTTTTCCAAACTGATATGATACCGATAGTTGGATCTGAATATTTGCCAATACCAATTACTGATAGCTATACTTCTACCACACAAAAAAAATGCAATAATTTGGACTACAGATTTTATTTTCTTCTCTGCTTTCAACAGGAAAAGACTGTGAGGTAGATAAAAAGTAAAACATATGAATAGAAATTGTCACAAAACTAAAATATTAGGTGAACAGAAATGACAAGTTACAATGAAGCCATTTTCAAGCAACTGCGTTGGTATCGGTTCCTGGTATCAGTTAACTTTTACCGATACCGATATCAGTATGGTATCGGTATCTGCACCGATACCAGTATCGGTATCGGTGCATCCCTACGTGGTTCTGACTGCCATATGCATCGCTAAGAAAACTATCCTCTTGAATTGGAAAAATAGAGATACTCTTTGCATCAACCAGTAAGGAAATCTTTTCTTAGATCATATTACACTTGATTTTGCCTCTGCTTCCACTTCAAATCAATCTCTCTGGGCTCCTTTGATCAGTTCCATCACATAGCGATGATGGGGGACCGTTGATATTGTCCTGCGGGATGATGTGGGTGAGGGGGTGGAGGGTTACTATGTGCTTGTTGAACGTTGAGCAGCAGTGTGAGGCTTTCCGACCGCCACACTTCAGCTGCAGCCAGGGAGAGAGAGGTGTCGGTAACGCACTTACAAACACGATGATGATTGGCCGGGTGGGCGGAGACCCTCAGTGTTCTCACTGTCTCAGTCGCTGCATGCTGTAGTGTAGACACAGCAAGTGATGGTAATAACGCCGTTTAAAATAACCACGTTAATAAAAAATATTTCTTTCTGTAACGAGCAAACTAATTACCTTCTTCTTTTAACAAAACGATTGTTTCTGTTACTGATATGGAAATGCGTGCGTTAAGCTGCGCGGTGTGTTGAAGCTGTCATCAGCTGATCAGGAGCTAAAGAGGCAGATGTTTTCATCCAAGAGCATCACGGCCCGTGAAGAACGAGGAAGACGTGATGAATAGTCCACGGCTGCAGACCCCCCGCAGATTCGCTGCTGCAGGTGGGAATCTGCAGCAGCGAATCTGCGGGTCTGCAGCCATGCCCTTCTTAGCGTAACAGCGGGACGTCCCGAAGGTCCGCTCACCTGTCCATCGCTCAGACGTCCTGATCTTCTGCCTTCCTAGATCATCCAGCTGTAACCTGTTTCTGATCATGTCTTTAGTCCCGCTGTAACACTGATGCATCAGTCTCAGACGTCATGGAGCTCAGGTGTTATCAGAACTACATGTGTGTGTTTACCACCCAGCTTCAGCTCTTCTGTGGTTGGGTCCGACCCAAGTTAGTTCATTTAAATCCTCCATCAGATTTGTGCCTCTTCTAGTGTCATTTTAAAGGATATTTATTTATTTAACTGATACTAGATTACCAGCAACAGAAATGCTGCTAAAAACACAAAATTATGTGAAGCTGGAAAAATTAGAATACTGTGCAAAATTACATTTATTTCTGTAATTTAACTAGACTGAGAGACCATTTAAAGGCTCGGGAATCTTTACAGGTGTTTCTATTTGCAATTTTAAATGTTAGCTGATTGGGGTCTTGTTAAATATCACACAGTGACCTTTTAATAGTCTAGATAAGTGTAATGTTCCTGTTAGTAGTTCCTCCTGTTAAGTGCTTATTTATTTAAATTATTCAGGTTAGTAAAAAACATTTGGACGTACATTTTACTATGTTCCAGTCATTAGTCATTTATATTTCACTATTGTAGTAATTCTTGCATTCTTTAATGAAAAAAGTAACTAAGTAGTTATTTTTGTTGGTAATTAGTTACTTTTATGATCTTGTAACTCAGTTAGTAACTGAGTTACTTTTTTGACAAAGTAATCAGTAACTATAACTAATTACTTTACTAAAGTAACGTTCCCAACACTGGATCTGAGTTTGGAGTATCTGGACGTTCCCTGGAGGTGGGTTCACTGGGGGTGTCTGGGACTGGGGGGCTGTTGCCGCCCTCTGGAGGTGCTTGGGTTGTGTTGGGGGGTGGACTGCTGGCGGTTGTGAGTGGGGCCCCTTGGAGGTCTTGGGGGTGGCCATGGGTCAATGCCCGGCAGCTGCATTGCCCCTGGGCGGGTCTCGGTGGGGGCCTGGGGGCTCGGGGTGTGGGGGTGGTCGGCCCCGTAGGGGGATCTGGACGGGGCCTTGGGGGTCGGGTCCTGAAATGTATGCTGCCGGGAAGAAGGCAGGAACATGCAGCAGTGCCTGACTCGGGTTCAGGGGCCTCGGGTAGACCTTGGCTCCTCTGCTGTCCCATCACAGGGGAGGGGGAAGTCCAGGAGGGGGAGGACCCAACCTTACCTGGATGTCCTATGTCTTTTATAATCCGGAAGTTGTGCAAATGTAGGCATGGCTGTAGATATTCTGCTGGGGTGGGGCTGGGTTGGTGCCCTCGGACTCTGTGAGGCTCTGTGATGCTGCTGCTTTGGGCCCTGGCAGGATGGGCTGGGGTCTCCATGCTCTGGGATGCATTTTGACAACAGAGGTGGCTATTGGGGTCAGTGGGGGAGCTGGCTCCCTGGAGGGCTAAGCCCAACCAGCCATTCCTCCCCATCCCTACACATTTCTCTCCTCCTGCTCCCTCACATCATCACACAAACATGCACATAGGACCTTGGCGGGTGGACAAGTCAGGGAGTGCGGGTATGGACCCCATTTCTGCATTCCTGTGGCAACCTGCCCCCCAATTTTATTTGCACCTTAAACACTTTCACCAACGACATTCCACGCAAACACACACTTAGGGCCTTGGGAGTGAGCACATCCAACGGCATTTGGCAGGGGGATATTTCAGCCTCATCCCAATTGCCGGTGCCCACTTCCAATTTTAAACTGCACTTAGACACTGAGGGCTGTGGGTGCAAGTGGGGTGGTGCGGTGGCATCAGCTGGCAAAGGCCAGATGATGCCCGCACTGCCCGCTCACCACAGCCATGGAATACACCTCATTAACACTCACTAACGCCATATTGGAGAAGACAGAGGGAGACTAAGGGTCTTAGCACACCTCTGTTGTTGCTTGGCTTCCTGGGGCTGGAGGCTAGGAGGAGATCCGGCCGTCCGGTTGGGGTCTGGGGTGGTGGGTTGCTGTGCTCAGAGTTGGGCGGGGGAGCCTGCTCATCAGCACCCCAGCAGAAAGGGTCGAACTCTTGGAACCAGTAATGGTTGTACCCCATGTGCAGCAGTACCGGGACCAGAGTGAATAGGGTGTGTATGGGGAGCATGAGTGGGTGTCCGGCGTGCATTTTTGTAAGTCTTTGGTTGTATGTGTATGTGTGAGCATGAGGGAGGGAGTATGTGACCGTGTTTGTGTATGACTGTATATGTCAGGTGGGGCCTTTGACTCCTCCCTTCTCCTGGGACTTCTTTTGATGATATAGATCTTCGTCTCCCCTCTCCCTGCCACACCTGGTGTGGAGTGCGGTGCCTTGGTCTGCCTGGGTCATGGCTCCCGGATCAGGGAGCTTAAGATTTTTGGCATCTGCCTGACCAATCCTGTTGGCTGCCTGGTGGGTCCTGGGTCCTGGGTCATTGGGTCCCAGGCTCGGCCGGCTATGGGGTGGGAGGCTGCGTGCGGGCCTGTGGGCTTGCCGCCGATATCTCCCGGGACTCTGCCGGCCGCTGGTTGTGGCCCCCCGGGGCGATCCTCTGCGCCTCTCGAGGGGAGCGGGGGCTTTTCTGGTCGCAGTCTCCCTGGAGTTCCTGTGCTCTGGGGCAGCTCTATGATTTCTGGGACTTGGAGCTCCCTCCGTCTCCTACGCATCTTTAGGGCGCTGATCTGTGGCCCCTCACACTCTCTACTGGACGCTCCTATAGAGAAACCTTACATAAACAAGCGTGTGTACACACATAGGTGCTCACATGGTGCTCTCATAAGTATGGACATAAGTATGGGCATGTTTAACACATGTCTTAAGGCTATGGTGGGCACTTAATGCACTGTGATTTATTATCGTGTGATTGTTCAGTTAAACAATGTTGATTATATAGTTCTTCATCAAGTTGACACAGTGATAGCTTGATCTTGTTGTGTTGTTCCCATTTTTTTGTTTTTTGTTCTTCTCTCTTTCTGCAGGTCTAGAAGCAGACTCTTGTTCATTATTGTGTACTTATGTGGATCCAACCCCCCCCCCCCCCACAACCTTTTGTCTCTTCCTTTCTCTTTCACCTCTGTCTCCGTGTCTGGTCGGAATTAATAAGCATGTATCAATCAATCAACCAACAACACAAATCAAAGAAGTCCTTTTAACAGGAACTTCTGTACTAGATAAAGCTGAGATTAACCAAGGGAGGACGACCAAGTCCACTAAACAGTTTATCCGCTGAGAGAGTTGAGGGAGAGGGAGAGAGAGAGAGAGAGAGAGAGAGAGAGAGAGAGAGAGAGAGAGAGAGAGAGAGAGAGACAGACAGACAGACAGACAGAGAGAGAGAGAGAGCATAATATGTCCCCTTTAGACACATAGGCACAGCATGCAGCGCATGCAGCAGTGGAAGTTCCCAAACATCTAAATACAAAAGAAAGGTAAACTCTAGGTATGGTCAGCGCGTTTAAGTGTGGCAAAATGCAGAAATGGGAGGTTTTAGCATTCTGTTTAATCCATTAACATTGAAATGCTTGATTGGGAGCGAGATTGTGTTACAGAGATGAAAGGAAAATGGCTCATTGAGTCCTGTAGAAACGATGTTGAGAAGATCAGTATGGATCTGAACTTGTGACATGGATTGAATGAACCGATGACTGAGCGGTGAGTGTCGTTTTCTAATTAAGAGTCCTCTGATGACATGAAAGCTACAAAAAATGATTTGGCAGTCCTGACGGGTCTGGAAGTCCTGACGCCCTGCTACATCTCCTGCTAGTGGGTGGTGTCTTCGTCTGCCTGTGTATTGGTGGCTCTCGTGTCTGGTGACATCTGCTGGCTCACTCACGGTGGCTGCCCGATGGTGCCTGGGTCTTTGAGCTCTGTCGGGATTCTGCTGGGATCTGGGCGTTTCTAAGTCTCAGGCTACTGAGGTCCCGTCTCGATGCTCACATGAGCAGCTGTGGGCGGAGCCTAAGGGCTTGCCGTTATGATCTCCTGGGCTTCTGGCATGGCTGCTAGTTCCTTCCCCGGGAAAAAGGGGCGGGGTGTTGTAATAATGGATTCAAAGACAAAGTGTTTAGACTCATTACCTTGGGCTGTGGTTGGCACTAAATGTACCATGAAATAATTATTAACGTGTATTTTTCAGTAAACATTATGCTGTTGTATAACCCTATGTTGTTTGACGCTGTGGTATCTCAGTTCTGATTTATTTTGCTGTGTTCTTGTACAGTTTCTTGTACCCCCTCTATTGTTTCTCTATGGGAACCTTTTTCCCACCTCTCTTCCTTTCTTCTCCCTCCTTTCTCTTTCATTTCCATCTCCGTGTCCGCTGGGATTAAAAACAACCAAAAGCAATTCTAATAAAGTTTTAATATCAGTCAGGACATTAAAGCTGAATCTTTAACGCTCTTGTGAGAGTAAAACTGTAAGGCTTGTTTTTGGTACTGAGACATCAATTCTGATTGCTCTACAGCTGGACAAGACACGGGAAGAGTGGTGTAAAGGATGGGTAGTTTACATCTTACTTATGAACCATAAAATGTGATATTACATAGGAATATGAAATATCAATTTGATGGATCTTTGAATATTTTAACCGGAAGATCAGAACTTTTTATTGCAGGGATTAAATGACACTTTGTATTAACTCCAAGGAAAGAGAGAGTCAGGTTTCAAATAGTTAAGAAATTTATTTCTACACAATTTAAACAAGACTAACTTAAACACTCTGTGTACTGATGGACTAAGGTGGAGTGAGACGTGAGATGATGGTGTGTGTGTCAGAACCAGTGGATCCGGAGAAGCATTTAGTTCTGAGTGGGAGTGAATGTTTCACTCTAAACTTTAGTGGGAGATTTATAACACACATGAAACGCCATCTGTCAGTCTACATACCCCAGGGGAAGCCTCCGATTAGATCCAGAATGTCGAGGTCCTCTTGGACCCTCCTTGGTACCGAAGCCGGTAGAAAAGCAGCGGTGCCGACCAAACTAGTCTTGGAATGCTTCTAGGTCAAGAGTCAAGAGTCAAGAGTCAAGAGTCATTTATTGTCATATTCTCCACATGTGCAGGACATACAGAGAAATGAAATTCAGTTTCAGCACACACAATTCAAAGATCAGACATACGTGGGTAAGACACATAACAAGAATTGGTGACTGCGGTCATTCGCAACATGAGTCGCGCTACCTTAGGTCACGACAGGTTATCACTGGAGTCTCCAAGACCCTGAAGGGGTCGTGAGGTTCAGCTTTTATTCTGAAGGAACCGTTGCGGTCAGGTGTAACTTGCAACAGATTTTATCCAGCTTGTCGAGGTTCTTTCTGGCTGAAGAGGAAGTCCGGATGGCCTGTCCGAGACTCCTCTAGAACGCTTTGAACTAAAGAAAAGGTGGTGTGGGATAGTTTTTATAATTGTCATATTTTGGTTTACTGGCGAATTAGAATTTGACATGCAAAAGAGGGTTTATACAAACACCACAGAAAACCACGCCTAGCTCCAGAAACAAAGGTTCTGATTGGGTGAGACAAAAGAAAATGTGTCGTGTGGCTTTAGCATTACATGTCCTGCAGCTGTCCAGGATTAGAATTACTTGTAAAATACTACTGATCACAGGATTATAATATCAAGTAATAACATTGTCATTTCACAGATTGATTGAACATTGGGCTCACATTATTATTGGTAATAACAAAGTTGTTGATTATGTGTTTATCAAAAGAGAGTACTTCGTCTTCGTCTTGAACTGTCCAGAGGTGAAGCAGTTCAGATGAGCAGAGGGCATGAAAGATCTTGGCCACTGTCTCATGTAGATTAGCCTGTCAGAGACATAAAGTCTCTGCTCGAGCGAGCAGACGCAGCAGATCATGACCTTTAGGCCAAAAACAGGACATTCCTGGCACTACAGTGGTGAAAAACTGTTTTGTCTCTGTGTTCTGAATAAAGGTTTTTTTTTGCAAGGTGCTTGTTTTTAATGTTTTGTCCTTACTTTTCTTTTCTTGTCCTAATTCACTTAACTTGTTATTATTAAACACAGTTTCTGCATAACCATTTTTCATAAATTTGACTCAAATTCCTGACTTCCTCTCTGAAAAGTTGTTTGCATGGCCTCTCTAATAGAGTGAGGAGTGGACACCCCCATCCACCCACCCATCCCTCCACCCCAGCATCTAAATGTGTGCTGGTGTTTGGAATAAGCCTCTTTCTGCCCACCTACAGGAGCAGGAGTGTGTGGCCCCGGGAGTCACTGGCAGCAGGAACGGCAGCATCAACGGTACGTTACTATCACCACACCGGGGAAAATTAGGAGGGTTTCCTTTCAGGTATTTATATCAAAGACAATTAAAAAAACAAAAACCTTTGTAGTTACATTCACTTGTAAGTTCATCCCATTTTATTCATAAAGAAAGTAGAATAAATATAAAACTATGCAGTGTTAAAGTGCAACAGTTTTATCCTGCAGTAATGATTCATTGAACCAGCCTGATTATCAGTATTCTGTTGGTTTCATTTGGTCCACGTGTACAAATTCACTGGAAGGTTTTCATTTACATTTGAGACTTAAAAAGTATTTAGCTGTCGTTAAGCAAAGTTTTGTTTCCAAGTTAATGCTGGCATGAGTAGAAGTGGTAAAACATTCCACCTCGTCATTCTGATCATTCAGTTTAAAATGTAATTTGAGGTGTGAAAATAAAATCATTTAAATAAAACAGCTCAGTAAGGTTTTTTTCTCCTTTTCTTTGGAATGATGTAGTGATCCATCGTATCCTGTGTTACAAAACTTCTGTGTTAGTTTTGACATGTCACACTATTGCCCTACTTCACAATACAGTATTTAGTTTTTGTTATCCAATTGTTGTGTCTTGGCGGCATTCACTGGCTGAAAGTGACATCCTGTTGCTAAGGTTACATTAGACTGAAGGAGAACGGGATCTGAATGGTAATTTTCTGAAACCATTCTGGAAAGTTACAGAAAGTCTCCTTATTGTTTTTTTATTCATTTATTTTTATTTATCTTTATAAACTCGAACTTCATCTTTTTTTCATCCATTAGGATGTGTGTGTGTGTGTGTGTGTGTGTGTGTGTGTGTGTATAGCTACCAAATGGCGTGTTGCTGGATGTTTGATCTGTGACTCCTGATATATTCATGCACCTCTAAGCCTCTGTGTGAGCTGTTGGCCTCCACCCATTTGACTGTACAACAGCCGTGTGTATTCTCAAACAGACCATTCAGTATGTGTCAGTGGTGTGGATGCGCGCATACGCACGCACGCACGCACGCACGCACGCACGCACACACACACACACACACACACACACACACACACACACACACACACACACACACACACACACCTCTCATGTCTTCTTCACCAGACGCAAGTTCCCTCACATCACCTTAGTGATCTATGACTAGTCTGTGTGTGTGTGTGTGTGTGTGTGTGTGTGTGTGCGTGCATGTGTGTGTGTGTGTGTGCGTGCGCGTGTGTGTGTGAGTGTGTGTGTGTGTGCATATCAATGTCAGCTCTGTTCTGCTGCTGGCGGCCAAAGGAGGGTTAGGAAAAGAGGGAGAAGGAGGAGGGTGGGTCTCTGGATGCACGACTTGTGTTGACCTTGGCAGGGTGAGACCATCCTCAGGTCCCGCCTCTCTTCACGGCTGGAACAGACTGAGGCCTTCTTTAGAACAGAACAGACCACAGCGGCAGCCCTAGGTAGCAGCAGCCATGGCCGGTCTGAATAGGCTCAGTGTCAAATAGTGGCTCACTGGTTTGACCTGGTCCGTAGAGAGTAGCTGGTGAACATAATGAAGTAGCTTCAGTTGAAATGATGCCTTCAAGGACAACAGGGATCTGCTAGGTGAATCAAAGACCTAGTAGTCTTAGGTTCACTCTGAGTTACTCCATGTACAGATCACAGGATCCAGGACAATACTGACAACTGGGGGCACTATAGACATTATTGATGACCAAATAAAGTTTTTTATTGGATGAACACTAGTTTGTTGGACTTCACATACTTATCAGTGGCCCCTGCCGGGAAACGATTCCAACCCTGATTTCTGTTAAATAGTTCAGTGACCAAAATGTGTTGTTATCTGTTATTGGGTTAAATTCTGAATGATTGGAGCAACACAAAAGTTTAACTCTAGAAGAAAAGAAAGTCAATCATAAAGGGGACAGAACACATTAAAGCTGGATTGGTGGTTTTTATTTGAAATGTCCAAAGGTGCATTCAGCTGTTTGGTCAAAAGGACAAAATGTAGGTAAAAAGAAAATGTTTCCAACCTCCTTTACCTGGTGATAAATGCCAGGTTCATTCATCCATCCGCTTTCTGCCTCTAATCCGGGGTCAGGTGAGCAGCCTAAGCAGACCGGCCACCTCAACTGGTTCCTCCGATCTTCTCAGAGGCCTAGTGGTATGAGTGTCCACCCTGGGACTCAGAGATCAGGGTTCAAATCCTGGTTGGGTCATGCCTAAGACTTCAAAAATTGGACCAAATGCCTCCCTGCTTGACACTCAGCTTTAAGGGGTTGGATTGAGGCGTCAAACCACCAAATAGTTCCCGAGCCACTGCTGCAGCTCACTGTTCCCCACAAGGATGGGTCAAATGTGGAGATGTAATTTCACCAGTGTGTGAGGATGACTAATGGGACTTTAACTTAACTTAACTTTGATGTGAAGCGTGTTTTGTTAAACAGGCAAAGAATGGGTGGAAACAAGAAACAACAGCATCAATAAATGTAAAGGATGGTTGTAAAAAGGCAGAATTTAACAGAAAATAGTCTGAAAAGTGTTGGGTCCTCAGTTAATTTGTTCAGAATGCAAATGGTGCCAGTAAAGATGTTCTGAAAACAGAATATTGTTCCTCTGGTAAAGTTTTTTGCTACTGATTACTCAGACTCAGACAACCCACACAAAACAGAACCCAAAAACCCAAAGTGTGACAGGTCAGTTGTGTTTTCAAGGGCAACAATAAAAAAAAGGAAATAATATAATGATGTGTTTGCTGTTTAAAGGTGTGATCAACCCTCTAAAATGACCAGTGCTTGCATCATAAGTTTTTGAAAGCATGCTACTTTAAAATATTTTGGGTTTTGTGGTGGAAAAATGTGGAGAATAGCCTAATGTTTCTACAATCCTTAAACAGATGTTTAAGTCATAATGCTGGAAATCATATCAGGAATCCAAAAACAGTCAAAAGTTTGATGAGCAATTTATTTTAGGAAAAAAAGCAGCAGTGTGAAAATGATGGGGTGAATTTGTTCATGAGTCCACCTTATGTGGTGTGGTATTTTGTGTTTCCTGCCAAACTGGGCCAGCGAACAATCTCAGGCAGATCTGAGACAGCAGGGCAAATATTAGTCCTACTCCAGTGTATGAACTGACACTGTGGAACTCTGAGAATGGAGATCAGCCCCCCCCCCCCACCACCACCACCACCACACACACACACACACACACACACACAGGTGTTGATGAGCTACAATTAGCCACAGCTGCCCTGAGGCTCGCTGACAGAAGCAAAGTTGCTGAACACTAGCGCCCTCTGACCACCACCAGCAGGCATGGAGGGTGAAGTGTCTTGCCCAAGGGCACAATTGCTGTTTAAGACTGAGCGGGGCTTGAACCTGAAACCCTCTGGTTATGAAGCAGACATTTAACTCTTCTGCAACCAAAGCCCCAATAAAACTATTAGTTAGTAGTTCAAGACCAATAAATACCCAGCTAAGTCTAATAAACACACACAGAGGGACATTCATAAAGACATAGAGGTAACACTTTACAACAAGGGCCCCTTTTTTAAAGTTACTTAGTGCATTAATAAGCAGAAATTAGGGATGTGTATTAATGAAATTCTGGCGATACAATTCATATTACGATACGGGGAGACGATACGATATATCACGATATATTGCAGTACATTCAGTCCCATGATATTAGCGATTTTTAGACTGAATTTTTATGGGAAAATTCAATAAACAGTACAAACTGATACTTAACATATTTAACATGAGGTATCTGAACCATAATAGGGAGCCTAAGTCACTTCTGCATCATGGGTCCTCGGAAAAACGAAAAAATGAACGCAAGTCAACGGGGCTAAAAACGCTATTTTCTAATTCCGCTTGTTTTGTGCCATGGATTTCACATATGGTGTCCGTGAATTTTATAGATGCATTTTGACACCAAGGACGCACTTATTTTCGAACGGGAGAACTATTTTTCAGGTTTTGTGTGAAAACAAGTCCAGGACTACAAATGTGCTTCACGAAAGTGACGTCATCGAACCAGACACGGAGAAAACTGAGGGAAAAGGGCTGTAAGTTCAACAAACTTCCCACAGGAGGGAAGAACCACCATAAATCTGGTCATTTGGTAAGTAGCAGCTATGCTAGAGGAGAGCGGCTTATGTGGTGACGTCGCATATGCAACGTGCTGAATTCTAGTTTGTAGTCATGCTAATTAAGAACTTTCACAAGTGAATAAATCTCAAAGTACATGACTGGCATGGTTGAAACACCCATCATTACTTTTCATTAAAATAGCAGTACAACATATGTGTGATCCAGGCCTAAGGCTAAGCAGATTAGAAAATAGTGTTTTTAGCCCCGTTGACCTGCATTAATTTTTTCATTTTTCCAGGGACCCATGATACAGAAGTGACTTAGGATCCCTTTTGAGGGATTTACATTTTAATGGTGGAAACAAAACCCATTGCACACTGCTGTCAACTATCGGTCGGCGTTTGAATTGCATCAAAACAAAAGAAAATACACAAATTTTTGCATGGAAATTCTTCCAAAAATTAGATACACAGCTTTTCAATATCGATATAATATTGCAGGAAAAAATTTCACAGTATATTGCCATATCAATATTTTCTTACATCCCTAATACACATAGTAACTCAGTGTCATATTATAACACTTTTGCTCATAATTTATGAACATTGTTTCTTTTTTTACAAAGCAAACTGGCTTAAGCATCAGTTTTGCCTCTGAAAAGTAAACTTGCCTTATCCTTTTTCTTAGCATGTTGATTTATGTTTTTATATGGTGTTCTGCACCCTGGGCTTCCATTAATTTTGTGGAAAGTGCTATAAAAAAATTTGATTGATTGATCTATCTCTTATAGAAATTATTCATCAGTACACCGGGGCCTTTCCATCACCCTAATTAAGCCAACTATGTCTAAAACTAAACTTTCTCTGCCAGACTAATCAGTCTTTTTTGCCAAATGGTTTTCCCCTCGGAGTTGGTACGATGGTGGGCAACTGCAGCACAGGAGTTGTGTGTTCACCCCACAATTGGAAGGTTGCAGGTTCAAGCCCGGCTCAGTCTGTCGTTGTGTCCTTGGGCAAGACACTTAACCCACCTTGCCTGCTGGTGGTGGTCGGAGGGACAGGCGGTGCCTGTGTACGGCAGACTCTCCTCCGTTCGTGTGCCCCAGGGCAGCTGTGACTACTATGTAGCTCATCACCACCAGGGTTTGAATTTGTGTGTGAATGACTGATTGTGTTGTAAAGCTCCTTGGGGGGTTCCAGGACTCTAGAAGGTGCTATATCAAATACTGGCCATATATCATTTTACATGGCCTCCCTGTCTGCTGCCACAGTTCTACCACACGATTACACTGCATCAGAAAAACATGAAATGTTTGAATTATTTGCACTTTAATCCATTATTCTCTGAACTTTGGTCAGTTAATCAAACCAATAGACAGATGGTGAGAGGAAGGCTAATTTAAAAACTACAACACTAATCCATTGCCCATTTTTGTGCTCTTCAGGTGACCATGACAACTCTGCTTCTGCTGTGTGTGTGTTTCCCCATCATCTCAGCAACAATATCATTTGAAGACCACAATGGTAAGAAACAAAAAATAAGCATGAATTACCTTGTTACACTGATTTGACCTCTGACCTGTAGTCAGGATTAAAGACCAGGTTCACTGAAAAAACATTTTTACTTGTTACTTACTTTAAAAATTTTGTACCACAAGTATCTGGCCAGGTTTCACCTTCTAAGTTGACTGATTTTTTGACCTGAGAGCTTGGCTAGATGACTATTTCTGTTCTGCTGCTGATGGTTCTGCTTATTCCAAGATTGATTTCCCATATTTTCAGCGCTATGATCCCTTTTCCCTGACTGTCTATCCCAGAACTTTACTTTTGACTGTTGTAACTTAAACACATTTGATATTTATTTATTTACAAATTTATAAATTTGCACAGTAACTAACAAATCAATAACCTCCTTGCTTTATCAGACATGGATGGTGCATTACGTGTCAGCATCCCCTCGGAGGTCTCTCTCCGTCCTCAGCTAGGTGGTAAGGTGGTTGTGCCATGCTACTTCCAAGATAACACCATCAAGGACATTGGTGCCCCAACTACCGCACCACTCTCCTACCGCATCAAATGGACCTATGTCACCAAGGAGAGGACTACAACAATCCTAGTGGCACTGGGGGGGAAAGTTCATGTAGAGAAAGATTATGATGACAGGGTGACATTGGTCAACTACCCAATGGTTTCTACTGACGCTAGCATGGAGCTTACAGAACTGAGGTCCAAAGATTCTGGCATGTACCGCTGCGAGGTCATGCATGGCATTGAGGACAAGTACGACTCTGTGGAAATCCAGGTTCAGGGTAAGCTTAATGTTTACACTCCTATTAAGGTAATGTTCTTCAGACTGAAAGACAACTTATTCATCATTTTATGTATTTTATATTTTTTTTATTTGACTGGAAACAAATTAGCAGAAAAGGGTGATTAAAGCAGGGTTAGTGAATGTGTTTTTATTTAAAAAATAAATGATCCTTTAAATATTTTACAGGCATTGTGTTTCACTACCGGGCCATCTCCAGCCGTTACACCCTGACTTTTGAAAGAGCTAAAGCAGCCTGCATCCACAACAGTGCCACCATTGCCACTCCGGCGCAGCTCCAAGCTGCCTTTGATGACGGATACCACCAGTGTGATGCTGGATGGCTGTCTGATCAGACTGTCAGGTACAGTAGTACCCCTGAACTACTATTGTTACCAGAAAATTAAGAAACATTTATAAAAGAGGTGAGGGTTTGACACAATTAGGATGAAAATAAAAATGTTAGTGTGTCTGAATTGTTTTTATTATTTTTTTATTTTTTTATAATATTTTATTTTTCAGGTTTTTAGTCAAGCCATATAAACAAACATACGTTTATAATCAAAATAAGAATAAAAATGCTAAACTTAAAAATAAAGAAGACAAAAAGCAGAAAAAGAGGAAAAAAAATGGGAGGGGGGGGGGGGGGGGGCTGCCAGACCACATTGTAAACAGAAAGGTATATAAAACAGTTACTATTAAGCACATTTACAGATGATGGAGCAAAATTACATTAGGTATGTTTCAGCACCAGTCATTAATCCAAACCATTTCACCAGCTAGATAACCTTGTAGTGGGTTAGGAAAGGTCTCCAGCCCTCCTCAAGCTTGCTGCGAGAGCCAGTGTGGATGTGGCATTTCCAATTGAATGACATGTAGCATCTCTGTGAGCCAATGTCCAAAGGAAGGTGGAGTTGTAGATTTCCATTTCAGAAGAATTAGTTTTTTTTAGCCACAACCATCCCTAACTGTAGAGCAGTCTGCGTGTGCTGTGGGCACCATTCCCTAACACAGTGTCTGACTTGAAGGTAGAGAAAAGAAATGTGCATTAGGGAGGTTATACTTTGAACTAAGCTGGGAAAATGAAGCAAATCGACCACCAATAAACAGATCTGCAAATGATCTGATGCCCTTCTCCTTCCAGACCATGAATACTGCATCTTGCTGCCTGGGTGTGAAAACATGGTTTTGGCAAATAGGAGCTTGTATTGAGACGATGGGAGCCTGAAAAGCTTTTTTAATCTGACTTAGGATTCGTAGAGAGTTCCTTAAAATAAAATTGTGTTGTAGTTTGTATATTTTCGCAGAACCTGAAAACAAAAGAGCTGGAGGTGAGGACTTTTTCACAGCAGCTGCTTCTAAGTGCAACCATGAGGGACCTACTCTCATCCCCGCGGATCCACTATTCCAATAAGTGAGAGCCCTGGCATTAGCTGCCCAATAATAGTGCCTCAAAACTGGCAGGCCCAAGCCTCCATTGCTAGTGGATTTCTGTAGGTGAGCTTTGGCTATGTGGTGGGGTTTGTTGCCCCCATATAAATGACAAAATTATTGAGTCAACTTTCTTAAAAAAAGGACAAATTCAAATATATTGGTAAATTCTGGAACAGGTACAGAAATCTAGGTAGGCTGATCATTTTGATGGCGCTCCACCTACCAATTAAATGCCTGTAATGTGAGGGTGCTCCCTGATGCCAATAGCTAGGGGCTCTAAAGCAACATAAAACAGTAGGGGGGACAAAGGGTCCCCCTGACGGACGCCTCGCTGCAAGCTGAATGGGTCGGACCTGTCTCCATTTGTAAGGATACTAGATTTGAGATTAGAATATAATGTTTTGACCCAATGTACAAAATTGTCACCAAAGCCCAATTTTTTCTGTGTTGCTATTAGATATGGCCATTCTAGAGAATCAAAGGCTTTGTGGGGGTCCAGGGCTAGTATAGCAGCTCTGTCATTTTTACTATAATTTGCATACATAATATGGAGAATTTTACGGACATTACAGAACGAAAATCTACCTTGAATGAAACCCGTTTGGTCTGGATGGACGATGCTTGATATACTTTTTCCAAGTTGCCAAGACCTTTGTGATAAATTTCAAATTGCAATTCAAAAGGGCAATGGGCCTATAACTAGCTGGATCTGTCTCATCCTTGTCCTTTTTCAGTAAGACACAAATATTAACTTCGGTAAAGGAGGGTGGCAATTTTTTATTTGTAAAGCTGTGCAGGATCCTTCTCCGCAGGTAAGGGGCCAGTTCTTCTTGAAACGCTTTATAAAACTCCAGCCCGAGCCCATCTGATCAGATAATAATCTCCCATGGTAAGCAGTGTGGCAAACACTAGGGATCAATCTGGTATCTATCAAAAAATAATCAATCCGTGTATAAGACTTATGCATGTGTGAGTAGAAGGAATAATCCCGGTCACATGGATGTTGCAGTCTCCAGATATCGACTACTTTCTTCAATTTCATTAGATTATTAATAGTTTGAACGAATGTAATATTTGGTGGGGAGGCAGAGGATTGCCTGTCCAAATAAGGATCCAGATAGCAGTTAAAGTCACCTCCAATTAAAATTTAGCTTGAGTCATCGTCTGAGATGAGATCAAACATCCTACGATAAAAAGCTGAGTCATCTGTGTTTAGCCCATGAATATTAACTAATGTAATGGAAAGAGAGTTAACGTGCCCAGATATGATTATGAACCTGCCATTTGGGTCAATTGTGGAGGACCTGAAACGAAATGGCACAATTTTACGAAAAAGAATAGCAACGCCCCTAGCTTTTGATGTAAAAGGTGACTGATAGGTTTGTGAAATCCAATTAGCTCTTAGTATCCTATGCTGTGTAGCTGAGAGATGAGTCTCCTGGAGAAACATTATGTCCGCCTTCAATGATTTTAAGTATGAAAGAACTTTACCGCGTTTAATTGGGCTATTCAGGCCACGAATATTCCAAGAAACCAGGGACAGAGAGTCCAAGGAAACCGTCCACAAAACAAACCCCACCCAGTGCTTCCCCACACGAAGCATGGTTACCCTCAACCATATCCGGGGCTGCCGGGCAAACAGTGTGAAAACACCTCCCTTTAACAGCTTAACTCAGACACAACTAGTGATAGAACATTTTACACAGAAACCATCCACCTAACGGTCTAATCAGATCTTATCACACGATTAACTTTTATCGTGGGACAATAAAGTCCCGCTACTAGAGGTTTTGAGTAATGAAAGTCTTAGCTTCCTCAGGGTTATTAGACAACTTAACTTGTCCCTGGTGGTGGACGTGGAGCTTAGCCGGGAACCTGAGCGTGTGGCGAATTTCCTTTTCCCTCAGCAGCTGCTGCACCTTGCGGAAGCCCCGTCGTTGCTCCATAACGTCGGCAGTGTAGTCAGGAAAGATTAGGATGCGGTGGCCCGCGAGGTCCATTGTGGTCTGCCTCCTCAGTCACATAATCTGTTCTTTATCCTGTGCAAAGTGCACCCGGGCGATTATGGTGCGGGGTCTGGCGCCCTCTGGGGGTCTGGGTTGCTGAGTGCGGTGCGCCCTGTCGATGATGACTGGTTTCTCAAATTTGTCTCCTCCGAGCAGTTTCGGGATGAGTTCTGACACAAACTATGTGGGCCTTCCTTTCTCCTCACCTTCAGGAATCCCAATGCTTTTTATGTTATTGCGTCTGGATCGTCCCTCAAGATCCGAGAGCTTAGCTTGCAGTTTCTTATTATCAGACTGTAGATCGACAACTGAATGCTCTATTGCGCTAATGTGTAACTTGTGATCTGTAGCTTGACTCTCAGTGGTGGATAGCCTGTCAGCTAGCGCTTGCTGGGCCACCAACAAGTTCTGAAAACTCTGCTCAAACTTGTCAAACCTCTCATTGATGGACTGCAGAAGCATGTTTGACATCTTTTGCCACATCAGAGGGAGCTCGTCTTCTTCTTCCTCCAAACCATGGTCCGCCAGCAAAGCCGAACCCTTTTTTCTAGGGCTGCTGCAGCTAACGTTAGTTCCCTTGGCCCCACGTGTACTCCTGAACATGTTTTCTTCCTGGTTCTCAGTACCGGAGTATGTAGAAAGTGACACAGGATCACTTCTTTCGTGATAAAAGAGTGTTAGTAGTTCAAAAAGGCGGTTGAAGTAAGATAATAGTTGTGCCGCGAGGAGCTTCAAAAAAACATGTCTACGCCTCACCCATCTCACTAGCGCCGTCCTGAATTGTTTGTTTTTCATCTGTGTGTGAAGCCAGATCAGTCAGAAATACTACAGGCCCTGCCAATTCTATTCAGTTTATTTATGTCTGCAAAATACAAGAGTCATCTTAAGGCCATTCACAAAGTAAGCATTCCAATTGAACCTACTTATCAAAGCACTGAGTTCAGTTCATTATGCCAGTTAGTTAATTTTCCTATAAGCACCACCATAATCGCCCGGGTGCACTTTGCACAGGATAAAGAAAAGATTATGTGACTGAGGAGGCAGACCACAATGGATAGACTGAGCTTAAGGCATAGGCAAAAGTCTTGACATCAGACAGCATCGAGTCACTGACTTGTTGTGTTAAAGACATTACAGCAATCCTCATACTAAACAAGCATGTAACGACAGTGGAGAGGAAAACTCCATTTTAACAGGAAGAAACCAGGACTGCAAATCTCCTTTGTTGACAGCAAAATGTTAGAGTGACTAAACTTACTTAAGATGTTCTTGTTAGGTCAACTCAGACAAACAAATGTATTATCGTCATGTGTCCTGTTGCTGATGGAGCAGCCACCTTCAAAAACAGCCAATGAGTGTAGATGAGTTCTGAAAAACATGGCCCACATCAGTACAGTTGTGATGCATCACAACCAGGAGAACACATCAGAATTATGATTCTACTCCTTTAGCTCCCAAAATACCTTTTATACTACTTTGGGGAAGCTTTATGCCTCCTTTCACCTGGTCTGAATCACTTTGGTGCATTTCTGCTCCCAGTGTCTGGAGCTGATCACATAATTTAAGTTGTTATATGAGAGTTATACATGAACACTTGTTTCCTTCTTGGCTCATGCTGTCCATTTTCCTGGCGCCATGTCATTTATAGCATAACGATAAAGGCTATGTAACCCAGAACACTTCCATCACTTGTCCCCTTAATGCTCCAAGCCAAACCAGTCGTGACTGCTTGTGGAGCTTAAAAATGGTCAATGCACCACATGTGCTTCTCACAATAAATGTTAAAGACGTTTAGATTTTAGACTGAGCTTAAGGCGTAGGCAAAAGTCTTGACAGTGCTCAGTCTGCTGGTAATCAGAGACCATAGGCCAAATTAACAAGCCAATATTAACCACAAGAAAGGAAGAGGATGTGTTAACTGTTGACCAGTCTGAAGAGAAAATTATCTTCCTCACCTTCTTAAGATATCCCATCCATGTGCCACGGGAGCGTTGCTATGGAGACAAGGAAGACCTCCCTGGAGTGAGAAGTTATGGCATAAGAGACGTTAATGAGACCTACGACACATATTGCTTTGCTGAGAAGATGTCAGGTATAACTTCATATAAAACCTACAGACTAAACACAACTTCATACTTTCATGTCAGTGTTTTATCTTTTAGCCTCTTTGATTCCTTCCAGGCAGAGTCTTCTACTCCATATCTCTAGAAAAGTTTAACTTCTACCAAGCAAAAGATCAGTGTGCCAAACTGGGTGCCAGGCTGGCCACCACTGGTGAGCTTTACATTGCCTGGAAGGGTGGTATGGATGTGTGTAATGCTGGTTGGCTGGCAGACAGGAGCGTTCGCTACCCGATCAACATCGCTAGGCCTCAATGTGGAGGGGGGCTCATCGGAGTAAGAACAGTCTACTTGTTCCCTAACCAGACAGGATACCCATACCCAGACTCTCTCTACGATGCCATCTGCTTCCAAGGTTAGATATTTTCAGAAAAGATTTTAGATTTTCAGTGAATTCTGAGAGTTTTTTCTGCTGTATTTGCTAAACATCAAAGTAAAATCCCACAGCTCAGCTGTAATTCTAAATTCTCTTGTCTCCACAGCAAGTGAGGATGAAGGTGCTGTGCCTGAGAGGACCACACCTTTCCCAGACATCAAACAAATCACACCGTCCTCGGAGTTCTACCCGGGATTGACCCCTTCACCCGGACTTGAGGAGGCTAAATCTGAAACAGAGGACATTTTCTCCCGACTGCCTCTCCCTACAAATATAACTGGTGGGGATGGCATGTCTCCTACAAGTAAGCTTGCTGTGTGGTTGATCAAAAACCATTTGGAAGAGTTTTGTATTTCTTACATATTTTTTTAGAAAACACAGAGTCTGGAGGATCAGCACCTCCAAATCTGAGACCATGGTTCTTGACCAGATAAGGGTGGCTTGCCAACTCTGGGTCGGGAGAGAGGTCCTACCTCAAGTGGAGGAGTTAAAGTATCTCGGGGTCTTGTTCACGAGTGAGGGTAGGAGGGATCTGGAGATCGACAGGCGGATCGGTTCAGCGTCTGCAGTGATGCGGACGCTGAGCCGATCTGTCGTGGTGAAGAGGGAGCTGAGCCAGAAAGCCAGGCTCTCGATTTACCGGTCGATCTACGTCCCAATCCTCACCTATGGTCATGAGCTTTGGGTAATGACCGAAAGAACGAGATTGAGGATACAAGCGGCCGAAATGAGTTTCCTCCGTAGGGTGGCCGGGCTCAGCCTTAGAGATAAGGTGAGGAGCTCGGACATTCGGGAGGGACTCGGAGTAGAACCGCTGCTCCTCCGGATCGAAAGGAGTCAGTTGAGGTGGTTTGGGCATCTGGTCAGGATGCCTCCTGGACACCTCCCTGGGGAGGTGTTTCGGGCATGTCCTGCCGGCAGGAGGCCCCCGGGTCGACCCAGGACACGTTGGAGAGGTTGTATCTCCAATCTGGTCCGGGAACGCCTTGGGGTCCTGTCGGAGAAGCTAGTGGAGGTGGCCGGGGAGAGGACGGTCTGGAGCTCCCTAGTTGGGATGCTGCCCCCGCGACCCGGACCCGGATAAGCGGAGGAAGACGACGATGACGAACACAGAGTCAGTTTGTACATGCAGTAGCAAATTCATATCAGCTATTTTAAAGAGAAGCACAGAATCTGAGCCTATTTGGGTCTAAGCATTGACTAACGGGGTCATAGCTTTACCTGACCACACAATTTATAGTTGAGAACTAGACATTGATCTCTCATATAAATAAGTATGTGTCAAATACTTTGAGATTCATCAGCTTGTAAATGTTTGTCATTATCATGACTACAAATCTGACGTCAGCACGTCGCATATATGATGTCACCACAGAATCTCCTCTATCCTAGCGTAGCTGCTACTTACCACACGGCCAGATTTATGGTGGTTCTTTCCTCCTGAAGGAAGGATTTGAAGTTCACTGAACTTACAGCCATTTCTCCTCAGTTTTTTTTCCGTGTCTGGTTTGATGACACCACTTTTGTGAAGCACATTTGTAGTCCTGGGCTTGTTTTCATACAAAACCTAAAATAACATTTTCCCCCATTCGAAAATAAGCGTATTCTTGGTTTTAAAATGCTTCTTTATGATTCACGGACATCATATGTGAAATCCATGGAACATAACAAGCAGGATTAAAAAATAGCGCTTTTAGCCCCGTTGACTTGCATTCTTTTTTTCCTCCTTCCGGGGACCCGTGGTCCGGAAGTAGATGGGCGTGACTTAGGCTCCCTGTACAACCATCTTCATACTTGTGTAAAAGGATGTGATGAAATAACACATTTTTCCTTCTTTCCTTATTCCAGGTGTGGTGTTCCACTATCGACCAATCACTGGCCGGTACACTCTGACATTTTTAGAAGCTATTCAGACTTGTGAAAGAGTTGGGGGAGTCATTGCCAGCCCCCAGCAGCTGCAGGCAGCTTTTGAGAAAGGCCTTCACCAATGTGATGCTGGCTGGCTGCGAGACCAAACCGTCCGGTTAGCTGAACAACCCATTCGTCTTGTGCTCTCTACCATGTTGAGTGTGTTTCCTATTTAGTCTCACCATAAATTGTCTCCATCTTTAGGTATCCTATTGTGTCACCCAGGGAAAACTGTGCTGGTAACCTGCTGAACATTCCAGGAGTGAGATCCTATGGTTTGAGACCAGCTGATGAACGTTACGATGTGTTTTGTTATGTGGATGGTCTAAAAGGTGAACCCTTTTAAATCCAGAGGATGTTACATTACTAGTATTTACTCTAGTCAAATGATGTTTCAACTCTCGTTCTCCCTCACAGGTGAGGTTTTCTTCACCAGTGATTATGACAGCTTCTCCTATGAGGAGGCTGTGCAGCACTGTCAGAAACTGAACACCACCCTGGCCACCCCCGGCCAGCTGTATGCTGCCTGGAAACAGGGACTTGATAAGTGTCGCCCAGGCTGGCTGATGGACCACAGTGTCCGCTACCCAATCACAACCCCAAAGTCCTACTGTGGAGGCGGGCAAGTCGGAGTCCACATCATACACGCATTTCCCAATCAGACAGGATTTCCCGATGAGTACTCACGCTACGATGCCTACTGCTTCAGAGGTCAGAACAAAGTACATATGGGTTTATTTACTGGACAAAAACTGCAAGAGAAATCACCTCAGTGTTATGACAGAAGACATTTAGTAGTTAGGTTCACAGCAGAAGACGTTTTAGCATAATAAACTATATTTTTTCACTAGGCTGCCATTACTGATGTCAATGGGAATGAGTGAGTTTCCCAAACTGACTCAAATATTTGCTATGCTTCTCCAGTTTTTGTGTGAGACTTTAGGTTATGTTTCTTAAATTTTGATAGAGTTTGAAGTGTGAAAAATATTTTAAAAATTGTCAAGGTGGCCCCAATGAGAGTACTCTCTCAAAGCCTGCCTCCCTCCCAATTTTTAATTCGGTTTTCAAAAGTCAGAAATTTTGGAAATTTGGGACAACGTTGGAATGGTTTGCAACCAATCAGCAAATTGTAATTTGTAAAAAAAATAATCACTCAGGTAAAATTAAGACACTTTGTAACTAAACTGCATCAAGAAATTTGTAGATGTTGCATGCCAGCATCCCTAAAAGTGTCATTCAGACCAATTCTATGGGATTACGTCATAATATAACTGTTGTACATAGTATATTCGTCATACATTACAACTACATTTTTTCACCATAATTTTGACTCGTCAATAGTCCCTGCCCAGTGGTACATTTACTTTACTCATTGCTCTAGTGTGTGTTCTGCATCTCACAACATTCAAAAAGATAATCTGTTTACACAGTTTTACAACCATTTTTACATCTGGAGCAGGGCGATTCACACGTGCAAACCTACGATCAGTTTTAGTTGAATGGCACGTTTGCATTAGACGTTGCTGACCAAAGTTCTTAACAGGGTGGGGAACAGAATGAAATACAATAAAACACAAAAACAAAAATTAAGTATAAAGCAATGTTGAAATCAAGTAAGAAAAAATCTTAAGTATACCCTGAGTTTAAAATGCCAGCTCCTAGAAATGAATATTCAGTGAGAATTCTAAAATAACACAAATAACTGAAAAACATGAAATAGAGTAGAAAAGTAACTGGACTAACCTTAAAGAAAAGGTGGAAGTTTGCAGGAAGTTCATTCCACAATTTGGGGCCAACCACTGAAAATCAGCCTGGGACTTTATTTTTATTCTGAGGACCAGCAGAAGATCCTGGGTATTAAATCTAGATGATCGTCATGATGATTGTTTTAAGCTCAGAAAATGAAGCAGGGGCAGAACCGTTCTTAAAAACAAACAGCAGCAATGTGAAACGGACAAAACTCAGGGAGCCAGTAGAGGGACGTGTGTGTAACTCTATGTGTAACGAGTAGGCAGCTGCATTTGGCCCAGTTATGACTGATGACTGTTAGGATTTAGTAGAAGGAGTTGCAGTAATGCAGTCTACAGGAAATAAAGAGGTGGATCACATGTTCAAATACATTTGGAGGGAAATAGGGCTTCACATTACCGATCTGTAATATGGATAAAACCACTGCACTGACTTGTTGAGATTTTTTAATGTGAGATTTACAATAAAGGGACAAAGAACCCATGTGATGATCAACAGAAATCCAGCGTATTAAAAACAGCAACCAGCTGATCTAAAAACCCTACAAGACTATAAAAGAGAATTTAAAACAAATAAGGTTAATCTGTGAATTATCTAGCTGTCCAGATTTGTGACATTTTCTATTTCATGTTATGATCTTAGTTTCACTTGTGAATAATGAGTTATTAAACACATGGCCCGACCTGTAAAACTTTTTAATATTGATGCCTACAATTTCTCTAATTTCACCAAGATTGTTGTTTTGCCGTTCACATGTTCTGATCATAGATTATGGATTTGGAAGTCAAAAGTTGTTTTCATTGGATGGAGTTTAATGCCAAACCAAACCATGGAACAAATGACAAAAAGTAATGTCTGTCTTAAATGTAATGGTAGAATCTTAGTAATACTACTAAAATAATATTGGTAATGTACTTAGATATTTTGATTGTGTGGTGTTTGTGTGAAAACTTTTCTACTGTTGACATCAGGGTATTGTCTCATTTGTGTCTTTCTTTCAGCCGAGTCTTCTGTTGTTCATCCTGAATATAACACCAGTGTAAATTCAACATCACTGACTGAAGATGTTATCAACAAAACAACAATCATCACTGATCACTTTGCTCTCACTGGTACGAACAAACCGCAAAATTACAGGAATTTCATCAATCTGCAAGCTTGACAAATACAACATATTTTGTGTGTTTGTGTGTGTCTGTGTGTGTGTGTGTGTGTGGGGGGGGGGGGGGGGTATCCTAAAGCTAAGCTGTCAGGGCCTTTATGCTTATAGGATTACTTCAAATGGAAACAGTGTTCCCTCGCATGGATGTAAGTCACCGAGGCTCCCCTATAGATCCAGGCCTAGAGGTATTGCATGTTGATGAGGGAAAGCAGCCAGGCTGGACACAGCTGGAACAGGGGATGTGGGCCACCCTTCTCATGGGTTCACCAATTATGGGAGGGACAAAGAGTCTCAGATACAGTTTGAAATGGGCAGTGGCTGAAGACAGGGACCGTGGCATATAGAACCTTGTTTCTGTGCATTAATGTCACCTTTCTGGTGGGACAAGAAGCTGAGATGGTGTATGAAGTTAGATATTGTTGGATTCACCTCCACGCTCAAGCTTGGCTACAGGACCAGTTTCCTTAAGAGCAGCTGGATATTCTTCCAACATTTTATTGCCCCCGGACTCCACCAAGGCTTCCCTTCGTCAGTGAATCTGATTGTAATCTAACTGACAGAATTTCAAGGAGCAGCCAAGATGCTGAGGGTCCTGATGTCTTACGGATTCGGCTTTTGATTTATGCATATGGTGCAGTCTTGTTGGCTTCATCAGACCATGATATCCCACCATCACTGAAGCTGTTCAGTTGAACAGCTTCAGTGAAGCAGCCAGGATGAATATCAACACCTCCAAATCCAAGACCACGGATTCACTTGAGCTAAAAAAGTGTTGAAAGCCTTTTTTTTGGGTCAGGGACAAGGTCTTGCTGAAAGTAGAGGAGTTTAAGTATCTAGGGGTCTTGTTTACAAATGAGGGGAAATTTACAGTTCAGTCAACATTTCAACCCTTATCTATGGTCACAAGCTTTATGTAATGGCCAAAAGAACAGGGTTGCAGAAACAAGCGGCTGAAATGAATTTTCTCTCCAGGGTGCCTGGGTCTTTCTCTGAGAGATAATGCAAGAAGCTTGGTCATTTCGGAGGGGATCAGAGTAGAGCCCTAGCCACCTCCTGGTGGAAACCTTCCTGGTGAGGTGATAAGGGCATGCCCAACCAAAAAGAGATATAAAGCAAGACTGAGGACATGCTAAAGGGACAATGTTTCTTGGCTAGCCTAGGAATGTCTCATGATTTCCCTGGAGAGAGAGGGAAGTCTGGTCCTTTGTGCTTAGGCTGCTGCCCCTGCGACCCGACCTCGGATAAGCAGAAGAAAATGTGTAGATTAGTGTTACTTTCTTTACAAGGCAGTCATTTTGTGTTTTGTTCCGTTTACTTTCAGGTAAAACTTTAGTTAGTGACAATGAAACAGAACCTGCTGTAAATCACACAGAAAAAGAGATGATCCAGAATGTCACTGTGCTGACTCAGCATGTTGCTCCTAAAGGTGAGACACCTGGACATGACTGGGATATGCTGAAATGTTTGTTTTCTTTATCCCTTCTGGCCTAAAGTTGTCAAATAAATTTAACAAAACATAAATAATGTATTAAAAACAGTTGCTCTGTATTTTGATATGTTTTCTACAGAGAGAACCCCTGTTCCATCAGCCTCAGCTGATGTGTCAGGATCTGGTTCAGCTGAACTCTCAGCCAGCGGGGAGACCTCCAGAGAGTCTTCCTCCTCCAGCTCCAGTGGTGATGTGTCTGGGTCGGGAGAGGGTGTCATCCTCAAAGAATCCACAGACGTTTTCTCTGGAGAGCAGTCTGCCTCTAAAATGCAGGAGGCTAGAGGCGAAAGGGTGGATAGCTTCACATCTGGAGATTTGGGAAGTGCATCTGCATCTGGATCTGAATCTGGATCTGGATCTGGATCTTCATCTGCATCTGGATCTGAATCTGGATCTGAATCTGCATCTGGATCTGAATCTGGATTTGGATCTAGATCTGCATCTGGATCTGAATCTGCATCTGCATCTGCATCTGGATCTGAATCTGCATCTGGATCTGAATCTGGATTTGGATCTGGATCTGCATCTGAATCTGCATCTGCATCTGGATCTGGATCTGCCTTCATTATCTCAGGATCAGGATTTGGCAGTGGAAGTGCATACATCAGTGGTAGTGGTGAAGACCCAACAATCATCATTGTAAATGGAGAAATGGAGGAAGTGTCCAAAACTCACCAAAACAACACAGAGCAGGAATTTGGCCGTGGACATGTTGATTTCAGTGGAGACTTTAAAGAATCAAGTGGCTCCGGGTCTGGTGAAGTGTCCACGTCGGGTGATGTTTCTGGGTCCGGTAACGTTTCTGGATTGGGTGATGTTTCAGGTTCTGGCTCCAGTGGACTTCCTGGCATTTTATATATCGACCACAGTGGCACTGACCTGACAGAGCAGCAATCTGGAGAACAAGAGGTTTCTGGGTATCATCCAGTTGGATCAGGGGGCCACAGCGGTTTCTCCAGTGGAGTTCCACATGGAGTTTCTAGCAGTGTTTCTGCTTCTGGAGACCCCTTCCATTTAAGTGGTGATGTCATCTACATAACTGATGACAGGACATTCAAAGTGACTGAAGTAAGGGAACCTGAGCAGGGCCGTGGTGTGGTTGAAGTGAGCGGGGAAGGGAGTTCCTCAGGAGTCTTTCATGAATTCAGCAGCACTTTGAGTACATCAGGAACTGAAGCTGCCCGTGAAACACTTGCTGCTACAATGCCATATACAGAGTCCATCAGTGCTGCTGCCCAATCAGAAGTCAGAGCGACCGATCAGGATGGTTACACAGGACCTTCGGATTTTGCCGTGACTCCAGAGTTGGCCTACAATAGCCCACCAACAGTTCCATCAATGCTGTTAGCTACTCCAGCTGTTGTAGAGCAGCCTGATGTGGATGAAGGTACATGTTTTAGGTGTTGATTTACGATTTCTTGTTGACTAAACTGACGGCTCACGTCAGAGGATTGGAGAGATCTGCAGCTGTCTTATTGTTTTCTGAAATATGCATAGCTCTCCACGGCTGTCCCAATGGTTGGAGGGAGTTTCGGGATGGCTGTTACATCCATATTGATAACAGAGATACGTGGTCTGAAGCTGAGCATTACTGTCAGCAGCTGAACGCCCACCTGGTCAGCATCAACTCCCAGGAGGAGCAGGAATTTGTCAACTGTAAGGAACAAAACTACTGATTTACTTTTTTTTACTTTATCTGTATCTGAGAACTGAAATGTTTCATATTTACTGTGTGATGTTAATGTAAACAAACCACACATGTCTTGTTGTACTAAGTCAACCCTCTTGTTTCACAGTGAGTGGCCAGGATTACCAGTGGATTGGACTCAATGACAAAGATGTGCAGAATGAGTTCCGCTGGACTGACGGAAATCCTCTGGTGAGTTTGGTTTGGAGATGGAAAACTGCTTCAGTTGCAGAGTGCTAATTTTTGTTTTAAAAAAACTAAAGCACGCATGTCTTTGTATGATGTTCTCATCAGTCTTATGTGAACTGGAGGCCCAACCAGCCAGATAACTATTTGAATTCTGGGGAGGATTGTGTGGTGATGATCTGGCAAGAGGGTGGGCAGTGGAATGATGTGCCCTGCAACTACCACCTTCCATACACCTGCAAGATGAATCCTGGTGAGTTTATTGACATGGAATATGTTTCTGTTTGACTCAAGACTTTTAGGATCTGTTACAAGCAGAAATGTTTACGTGAAACATAAACATGGTCCAACATCCGGCATCTTAGAAGGGGGAAGCTGTGTACAATACCAACACTGTTTATCATGGGGACGGTGTGCCAGTGACCTTGAATCAGGATTTTATGAGTCAGTGTATGGAGACTTCCTCAATCCTGACATGTGAGGAAGTGAAGACTGAGGACTGTGAGGAAGAAGAGTCTGGTCCCCTTATTTAAAAAGGAGTACCACAGGGTGTGTTCCACATACAGGGGAGGACAGTTGTAAGCCTCCTTGGTAAGGTCTAATTAAAGGTTCTGGAGAGGATGGATCCACCAGATAGTCAACCAACAGATTCAGGAGGAACAATGTGGCTTTCATTCATGCAATGCTGGACCAGCTCTAAGCTCTTAGCAGGGTTCTTGAGCAGTTTGTGTCCATCGGGAAATCCTGTGGGCGGTACTCCAGAATAATACCAGGCCTCTTGTATTAGGTCCTTGTACAAAAGGAGTCAGAGCTTGCTTCACATTGCCGGGAGTAGGCCAGGCTCGTTTCCGATGAATGTTGAACTCTGCCAAAGTGTCCCTATATCACAGATTGGGTTCATAACTTTTATGGACAGGAGTTCTAGGTCCAGCTAAGGATTCTAAGGAGATCACTGCAAGGTTGTCTTGGGACCCCAAGCAAAAAGACCTGCTGCTGCTATGTCTCCAGCTATCTGAGCAGTGGTGGGGGTTTAGACATTCATTGCACCGGTCTGTTGTGATGTCATCATAGATTAGAGTGAATCATTCAATCTACATTCCAACTCTCATTTACTGTCACAACCTTTGGGTAGTGACTGAAAGAACAACATCATAGATACATTCAGTTTTCTCCACAGGATATCTGGGCTCTCCATTAGACAGAGAGTGAGGAGCTCGGTCATCCAGGAGGGACCAGGAGTAGATCTGCTGCTCTGCTATATCAAGAGGAACCATTTGGCCTCTGAATAAATCTGTCAGAATGAAAACAAAAGTTTTTATTTGAATAAACTAATAGGTCAAGTAACATCCATCAGCAGATTTTATCCAACCCGTTTCCAGTTAAACTAGATTGTCTTATGCTGAAATAATGATTTTGGACCATTTTAATTTTTGAATCCACCTTAAAACAAGTTTGTCCTAAAGGTTAGTCAGATGTAGATCTTTGTCCCATAAATATTATAATTCCATCCAGGGGTTGTGTGTCATGTTACCAAAATATAAACAGCAGTCGCTCAGGAGGTAGAGTGGGCTCTCCAGTAATCAGAGGGTTGTAGGAGTGATCCTGGATTCTGGCAGAGAATGCTGCTGTTGTGTCCTTGGGCAAGACACTTAATCTGCTTTGCCTGCTGGTGGTGGTCGGAGGGACTGGTATTGCCTTTGCTCTGCAGCCTCGCTTCTGTCATTGCGCCCCTGGGCAGCTGTTGCTACACTGTCATCACCATCAGCGTGTGAATGTGTGTGTGAATCAATGAATGATAAACTGTAGTAAAGTGTTCTGGAGTCCTCTAACTCTGAAAGGCACTATACAAGTGTGGTTCATTTATCATTTGTCTATAAAAGTCGAAATTTTAAGTAACGATATGCAATCAGTGAGCAGGAACACCCTCAAACGCTCGCACACACTCTGCGGTTGACATGTGTACGTAAGCGGATGTCTAATGCTATTGGCTAATGCTGAGTGTCGCTCAATTCAAATTGCAAGGGGCTCTTCGGGATGGGGGTAAGATTATAATTTTTATGGATTTCCTGAAAAATCATCTACAATTGCTGATATGGGGAAAACCATGAATTGTAGCTAAGATTGTCAGAAGGGGACACGATTACTCTGCCATATGAACCCGGGCTAAGATAGGCTAAAATTAGCTTCTTTCAGAGTGACAATTCAAGTGAACCAACTGATCATGCTTCTTTTCGAACTGTGACATGGACCATTGATCTGTAACTCAGAGGATATGACATTAATTTCTTTGTCACATGTCAGTAATGTGCGGATCACCCCCCAATGTGGAACACGGCCAGCCCATGGGCAGCAGTCGAGAACACTACGCTGTCGACTCCATTGTCCGCTACCAGTGTGATGCAGGCTACACACAGCGCCACCTACCTGTCATACGCTGCATGGAGAACGGGGAGTGGCAAAAGCCTCAGGTGGAGTGCCTAGAAGGTGAGGAATTATTTTTATGGGCCCAGTGTGTGAACATTTCATCTCTTTCTCTGACACGAGCAGCATCAGAGCAACAGATAGTTCAAATCGATCACAGATTGGTTTTTGCTTTGCTGTTTTTTAGATCATTTTGTCAGATATTTCTATGGTTACTGAAGGAGTGTCCTGGACAAAACATATCGATGTTTTCTTCCCTGGTTCACTTAGCTCTGATTTTATCCATCTGTCAAGGTGCTCCATCATACTGAAATAGACATTGTTCATCACCAAACTGTTGTTTGAGAATGTAAAATGGTAAATTACCTATATTTGATACAGGGCCTTCTAGAGTCTTAGAATTCCCTGACCTTTTGCATCTTTTTGTTACCTTATTGGTTTCCACTGCTTCTATAAAATCTCCAAAAATACCAAAAAAAAAAAAAAGAGTCCTGTTTACAACAAGCCATTTGAAAAAGTCCTTGTTAGTGTCATCGCAAACGGGAACATTTGCATAGAAACCACACTCACACCTCCAACCTCTCGAGTTCCCAATCACCAAAACTGTGTAAGATCCAATGATTTGGTTTACTGATATGGGAGACAGGTAAAATGACATCAGTCACAGCTGGGCAGCGTACACGTGCCTACATATGATGGAGGGACTTTTGTTTCTGAGCTGGCCTGCATCGAGTCACTAACTAGTGTCAGAGTCTTTACAGCAATGTTCATACTAAGCAAGCATTTAGCGAGAGTGGAGAGGAAAACTCCCTTTAACAGGAAGAAACCTCCAGAGAATCCTGGCTCAGTATAAGCAGCCATCCTCCACTACTCACTGGGGATCGAGAAGACAGAGCAGACACACTAGCTGTTTTTACAGGACCATAGCGTTCGCAAAGGGGATTTGCCGCGGCTCCCTGGGGAGGATAAAGGTCATTTATAAGATCAGACCGTGGCGGTAATGTGGCGCAATCGGATGGCAATTTTATAAAAGATTAGGTGATGGCGACATAAAGGGGGAATGGGGGCGTTCTCTGTGCTGCAGCAGACTTCCGTTTATCTTGGACATAACTTGCTTTTTATTGTGATTGAAGCCGTGATCATTAAGCTTTTTTTTTAACAAGCAGCTCCTAAAGGTGTCTGTCCCCATCAGTCCCTGTGCAGTCTCTGGTGATCTGAGCTTCAGCTCTAACAGAGAGGCTCATGGAGCGCTGCAGCGCTCCAGTTTGCCATCTCAGCTGATTTTGCTCAAAAGCAAACCTTATAGCCTGTGTTTACTTTCATTTTCAATAAATTTGCCAGCCGGAGCTCAGCAATACCTCCCCATGTCATCATGACATCTGCCTCTGTTGCGCCAGGGCGCATACGACAGACCATTATCGCAATATTACTACCAAGCGAGGCGGAACGAATGCCGCAATATTCGCGCAACGCCATGCCGGTGTTACAAACCCCCACTCCCCACCCGTCCTTCCAGGTCAGGAAGGTGAGAAGGTAGTAACTGGACAACCATAAGGAATGACACTCCACACATAAACTTCAGTTTATCACAGCTTTTTTATTGCTGCTCTGTTTATGTGGATGCTGCAGGTACCGCTGTGGAGGAGGGGGAGACAGGGACAGTTAGGTGGTGCCAAAAGAATGAAATTGATCAAATAAAATAGATCCTATCTACCCATCTAACTGAACAAAGGAATCAAACAAAAGCCTCAACTAAACTTCTCTACAAAATAGATGGATCCAGAAACATTGCCGGGGGGGGGGGGGGGGGGGGGGGCAGCACCTCCTTACCTAGTCTTTCTAACAAGTTTCCACTACGTGATGAGATGTACAGGGGTCTCCCTGCTAAAGGTTGGTTTATGCTTGACGCGTCCGCGAGGTCCGCACGGCTCCACGCGGAAAAGTTGCGTCATTTTGCGTCATTTTAACAACCACGCCCCTCCACCGCTTCCCCGCACGGCCCCAGATTTCTGCAACGCGCACCTCGGAAAATTTCTAACCACACGGACGGACACGGAAAAACATGGCGGACTGGCAAGAACTAGTATGGCAGAGGTTCGTAAATACAGACATTTGTATGATTCAGCTCTCAGAGATCACCGTGATCAACATGTTGTAAATAATTCTTGGAGAGAAATAGCTCGCACTGTCGGAAAAGACGAGAACGCTGTTAAAAATACTGAAATGCCATGTTGTAAACAGTCATTTCTACTTCTACTATGGTGTAGTGTTGGGTGCATGCCGTAGAGCTCCATGCTGCCCCGTTCAGTTTGGGAGAATATTGGCTCACCGCAGAGACGAGCCGCATGAACCATAAACGCTGCAAATTGTGAAGCGCGTTCCATCCGCGAGCCGCATCACCGCGCGGAAAGTGAATGCATCAAGCATAAACCAAGCCTTACCTTGTCCCCAGTCTCCCTCCACCAAACCTTCAAACAACAGCAGCTCCGGAACACAGGTGGGTTAATCAAGCAGCAGCATGTGGGAGGAAGAGTCTCTCTGCTCTTCAAGGAAGCCTCCTTTTATCCTCTGCCCTGCTCCACAATCTGTACAAGGTGAAGTTAATCAGCCAATCCAGGGCTGCCACACCTAGTCTCTGCACCCTGTGTAAAAAGGGACAGTGAAAGGGGAGAGAAAGAGGAAAAACAAAGGGAGAAACACATACCCTGCCTGACTGGCATGTAACACCGGCATGGCGCGTTTATAGACATACCATTGCGGTAACACTACGCCGATTTGCCGGCATGGTCTGTCTTATAAAAGAGTCTACACACACCAGCCCCCCCGCCCACACACACACACACACACACACACACACACACACACACACCCACACACAACATATATGCCAAGTAGTGTTTCTATGGGTACATTGTGATTTCTTAGTAAATATTCTATCTAGTAAGAGATAAACTTTATTGTCTTTATCCAAAAAAAGTAAAAAGTTATTATCAGGAGAGGGAGAATGTTTAGGTGGTTAGCAGCAGTGTGCTAGACGGTGGCCCTCTCCATGAGGGCATCACAGCTCAGCAGAACATCATTGTAGCTTCTTTTGGGGAGAAAAACACTTAGAGAAAAAATAAAGCAAACAGCTGAAATAGCAGGAAATAATACAGTTAAAGTTAAATAATGCAATTAGAGATAAGTGGTAGAAGGAAGTAGTAGAGTGTGAAAAGTGGTCAGTGTATCCTCCAGCAGTCTAAGCATAACTACAGCATAACTACAGAGATAACTCTGGATAGCCTAGCCTTTTAGATGGAGGCATGTTGGAGGCAGGGCAAGGGAGAGCCGTCTTTACCGACTGTACACTCCACCTCCCTGTACTCCCCCACTTGTCCAGATCTAGGCTAACATCAGATTTTAACCATAGGTCCTATCAAATAAAAATGTTTTAAGCCTAATCTTAAAAGTAGACAAAGTGTCTGCCTCACAGACTAAGGCTGGGAGTTGGTTCCACAGGAGAGGAGCCTGATAGCTAAAAGATATGCCTCCCGTCCTATTTTTAGATATTCTGGGAACCACCAGTAAACCTGCAGTCTGAGAACGAAGTGCTTGGTTAGGAACGTACAAAACAATCAGGTCACTGATGTATGATGGCGCTTGATTATTAAGAGCTTTATATGTGAGAAGGAGGATCTTAAAATCTATTCTGAATTTAACAGGTAGCCAATGTAGGGAAGCTAAGACAGGAGAGATATGATCGCTCTTTTCAATTCTCATCAGAACTCTAGCTACAGCATTTTGGACAAGCTGAAGACTTTTAACTACATTCTGTGGACTTCCTGAGAGTAATGAATTACAGTAATCCAGTCTTGATGTAACAAATGCATGAACTAGTTTTTCAGCATCACTCCTGGAAAGGATGCTTCTAATCGTAGCAATATTCCAAAGGTGGAAGAAGGAAATCCTACAAACCTGTTTAAGTTGGGATTTGAATGACATGTCCTGGTCAAAGAAAACACCAAGGTTCCTTACTTTGTTCTTGGAGACTAATTTAATGCCGCTCAGTTCAGGTGATTGACTCAGCAATTTCCTTTTCTGATTTTCGGGTCCAAAGATGAGAACTTCAGTCTTGTCTGGATTTAAAAGCAGAAAGTTTACGGCCATCCAATTTTTTTAAGTCTTGAAGACAAACCTGTAATCTACCTGACCGATTAGGTTAATCAGGATTAAGGGATAAATATAACTGAGTATTGTCAGCGTAACAGTGGAAGTTTATACCATGCTGTCTAATAACTTTACCATTTGAAAGCATATAGATAGTATAAAGAATTGGTCCAAGCACTGAACCCTGTGGTACTCCGCAAATAACCCTGGAGTATGAAGATTTGTCATGTACATTAACAAAATGAAATCTGTCAGACAGGTAGGATTTAAACCAGACTATAGCACTGTTCCTTTGATCCCTACAACATGTTCAAGTCTTTGTAAAAAAAACATTGTGATCAACTGTGTCAAAGGCAGCACTAAGATTTAACAAGACTAGATTTAACAAGACTAGAACAGACACAAGATTCTTATCTGAGGCCATGAGAATATCATTTGTAACTCTCACTAATGCAGTTTCAGTGCTGTGATACTCTCTAAAACCAGACTGAAATTCCTCAAACAGATCATTAGTGTTTAGATGCTCACATAATTGATTGGTCACTATTTTCTCAAGGACTTTGGATAAAAATGGAAGGTTAGATATTGGTCTATAATTCGCTGGGTCATCTGGATCCAGAGGAGGTTTCTTAAGTAAAGGTTTGATTACAGCAACCTTAAAATCCTGTGGTACGTATCCATTTACTAAGGATAGATTGATTATGTCTAGAATGGGGGCAGTAACAAAAGTAAATTCATCTTTAAAAATTTTGGGTGGGTTTGGATCTAAAATACAAGTTGAAGGTTTAGATGAAGCTAATGTTTTTGATAACTCTGAAAGCTCAACTGGATCAAAACGGTTAAAACACAGATGAGGTTCTACAGTTACCTCTGATGCTGCCTCACTTACTGAGGAAGAAGAAATTGCATTAGGAAGGGTGCTAATGATTTTGTTTCTAATAGAATAAATTTTTCTTGTGAAAAATCCCATAAAGTCTTTGCTGCTGAGGATTAACCCCAAAATTCCACCATCTCCGCTCCGGCACGAACTCCGCAGCAAAAACGGTCCCTTTGTAGTCAATCAGAGCTGTTCCACTACTGCGGCCATGCGATTTGTTTGGATCTAACTTCCGCATTTATTGCTCGGACTGTATCGTGAGATCTCAAAAATCCCGCGCATGCCTGTTTGCGCAACTCAGGCCTCCGCACCGGGGCGGAGCCATTGTAGAGCGGGTATAGTATAATTTGAGTTCGGAAGCGAGCGGCGGCGGAAAGCGGGGGCGGAGCGGAGATAGTGGAATTTTGGGGTAAGGGAACTGGTTCGGTGCCACAACAGCGGATGTCCCATTGCATCAGTTTTACCGCCATTTTGTGCCGTGACCACGTACCGTATGGAGTCTCCCATGTAGATCAGGAATTGCCAGGTCCTCGGACCTGCATGGGTACTGGAGCTGGTTGAAACAGCGGTCGCAGCACACAACGCCCGTCTGAGGATAACTCCGGTCGTAGTCGGCAGGCATCAGCAAGTTCACCCTTATTTTGAAGGAAAGTTGTTTCGTTGGTACAAACGACGCAAAATCTCCAGCTTGACAGATTTCAGCTCAAAGTAGGAAGTACATCTGGCCAGTCTGCACTTCCAAATGATGACGATGGAAATCCTAAGAAACTCGGATGTCCTGGAGCTGAGTTTAACATGTAACTGCTTAAAGTGGAACCGAAGGTGGAACAGAACTTAAAATGGCGTTGCCTTCTTTTTATATCTCCCAGTTGTTTAAGAATCTTAGTAAACCAGATTGGACTACTTTCATAAACAAACCAGATTCTGCCCTACCACAGACTAAAGTTCTGATTGGTTGAAAACAATGTGTCATGCGTTTCCATGGGAATGCATATCAGTGTGTCTGGTGCAGCCCTGTTTATTCATTTAAACACATAACTCATGACATCTTTATTTCACAGATCATTCACCTGATTATTAATGATCAACAAATGCTTTGATTAGCTTATCACAAATAAAGTACTTTGATTAATCAATGAAAAGCGTTCTTCTTCTGTTCTTCTGTCTCTTCTCCTGGAATGTAAACATACTGAACCAAGCGTCCGACCTTGGCGATGGTACTGTGTGAAGGGGCAGCTGTTAAGGGCAGACCATTATAAACTTCATCACGCTACAGCTGCATTGAGATCTGCAGTCAGAAAAGGGAAAAACCCTGTTTCATACTTAAGTGATGAAAAAGGGCACTTTTGGCATCTAGGGTGTGACGCAGAGGGTGGCTGACCTAGCGTTTGTTTTCAACGCGCTGGGAGTGAGAATGTGTTGTGTAATCAGTGTGGTGCAAAGATTTACATACTTCTAAACGAGCATTTAAACACACGTGTGAGTGCATGTAGGACATAACCTCAGTGATTTCTGAATTTAAATCATTTGGAAGTGACACAGCAGAGATGGGAACTGTGGCATCAACAAGTCAACTCCTTGCCATGATTTTGTGCTGCTCAGCAACTGAACAAAGTTCATTCACTGTTCTGATTGAAATTGTCGTCGTCATCGTCGTCGTCTTCCTCCGCTTATCCGGGTCTGGGTCGCAGAGGCAGCATCCCAACTAGGGAGCGCCAGACTGTCCTCTCCCCGGCCACCTCCACCAGCTCCTCCGGCAGGACCCCAAGGCATTCCCGGACCAGATTGGAGATGTAACCTCTCCAACGTGCCCTGGGTCGACCCGGGGGCCTCCTGCCGGCAGGGCATGCCCAAAACAACTCCCCAGGGAGGCATCCAGGAGGCTTCCTGACCAGATGCCCAAACCACCTCAACTGACTCCTTTCGATCCGGAGGAGCAACGGTTCTACTCCGAATCCCTCCCGAATGTCCGAGCTCCTCACCCTATGTCTAAGACTGAGCCTGGCCACCCTACAGAGGAAACTCATTTCGGCTGCTTGTATCCGCGACCTCGTTCTTTCGGAAATTACCTAAAGCTCATGACCATAGGTGAGGATTGGGACGTAGATCGACCGGCAAATCGAGAGCCTGGCTTTCTGGCTCAGCTACCTCTTCACCACGACAGATCGGCTCAGCGTCCGCATCACTGCAGACGTCGAACCAATCCGCATGCCAATCTCCCGATCCCTCCTACCCTCACTTGTGAACAAGACCCCAAGATACTTAAACTCCTCCACTTGAGGTAGGACCTCTCTCCCGACCCGGAGTTGGCAAGCCACCCTTTTCCGGTCGAGAACCATGGTCTCAGATTTGGAGGTGCTGATCCTCATACCAGCCGCTTCACACTCGGCCATGAACCTACCCAGCAAGAGCTGAAGGTCAGAGCTGGATGAAGCTAGGAGGACCACATCATCTGCAAAAAGCAGAGACGAGATTCTCCTGCCACCAAACTCGACACACTCCACACCACAGCTGCGCCTAGAAATTCTGTCCATAAAGGTAATGAACAGAACCGGTGACAAAGGGCAGCCCTGGCGGAGTCCACCCCTCACCGGGAACAGGTCCAATTTACTACCGGCTATGCGGACCAAACTCACGCTCCTCTGGTAAAGGGACTGAATGGCCCTTAACAGAAAGCCACCCATCCCATACTCCTGAAGCGTCCCCCACAGGGTGCCCCTGGGGACACGGTCATAAGCCTTCTCCAAATCCACAAAACACATGTGGATTGGTTGAGTAAACTCCCATGCCCCCTCCGTCACCCTTGCAAGGGTATAGAGCTGGTCCACAGTTCCACGACCAGGAGGAAAACCACATTGCTCCTCCTCAATCTGAGATTCAAGTATCGATCGGACCCTCCTCTCCAGTACCTTGGAGTAGACCTTTCCAGGGAGGCTGAGGAGTGTGATCCCCCCTATAGTTGGAACACACCTTCAGGTCACCCTTCTTAAAGATGGGGACCACCACCCCAGTCTGCCACTCCACATGAACTGCCCCCGATGACCACGCAATGTTGCAGATACGTGTCAACCACAACAGCCCTACAACATCCATAGCCTTGAGATACCCAGGACGAATCTCATCCGCCCCCAGTGCTCCGCCGCTGTGTGTTTGACTACCTCAGCAACTTCTGCCCCCAAGATTGGACAGTCCATCCCCAGGTCTCCCGGCTCTGGTTCCTCCTCAGAATGCGTACAGGTGGGATTAAGGAGCTCCTCAAAGTATTCCTTCCACCGTCCGACTATATAGCTCCGGGAGTTGACGTCACTTCTCCCGGCATGCAACAGTTCAAATCGAAACGGCGCCATATTGGCATGCAGAAGCCCGCAGCTGGACTATTTGTTATTGTCAGAAAACTCAATCAAACAGGAAATATGGTAGATTCCTGTTGTGCTCCAGGATGCAGAACAGACGCGGACGACATAAGGAATGAGCCGTCTACAGGATTCCCCAAGATCCGGAGCGCCACAGACGTTGGTTGATTGTAATAAAACGTGCTACTGACCGGGCTAAAATGAAACTGTGGGATCCCGAGAGTAAAGGTTTTCGATTATGCAGCGACCACTTCAAATCAGGTACTTAAACCAACGTTTCCTCAACTGTATATGGTATTTATTTTAAATGCTTTTATTACGATTTTTAGTGGGCTTCCTAAACTTATTTTGGCATGGCTTTTTCTGTCTTATTACTCATAGCAACAAGTAAACATCACTTAAAACGTTGCCTCGTGATTTCTGCGTGCTGCCGTTTACGTGTTTTATGATCACAGCAATTAACCGGCTAAGCTGTATTTAATTTTTAAGCAATGGTTGATCAATTGTCAGATCACACATAACAAGCACTTTGGATTGCTATTATCTGTCTCACCGAGACAGATCTAAGACAGATCCTGAGACGCTCCTGCCTGACATATTTATTTTATTCACGGAAAAAAATCAAACTAGTGATTTCTCTTGGCGTTCAGTTTATACATTCAAACAACACAGCACTCTATTTAAACTACTTACATGTAAATCTATGTTATTTGTCCATCCATCCATTTTCTTCCGCTTATCCGGAGTCGGGTTGCGGGGGCTGTAGCGTCGAGAGCCCCAGACTTCCCTCTCCCCAGCCACTTGGGCCAGCTCCTCTGGGGGAATCCCAAGGCGTTCCAGGGCCATGTCCAGTACGAAGTCCGCTCCGACAGCTTCTGGCATTTTTAAAAAGTATCCCAGGGGCACGGTAAAGGTTGGAGATGTTTAATCTATTTAATTTCTGACTGTATAAAATGATTTCTTCGGTTTTAAAGTGTGAAGTAAACTCAGACGAAGTAAAATCCAAGCCGATCCCATTCATCTTGTTTACATTTGTTGCCTGCCAGCATGGTGTCTACTCTCTGAGAGTCACGTGACGTCCGGAGCTCTATAGCCCCAGTTGATGTCAGCAGCTCCCCATCCCCACTGTAAACAATGTGAGCGAGTTGCTGCCTCTCTCTCCTGAGGCGCCGGACAGTTTGCTAGAACCTCTTTGGAGCCAATCGATAGTCTTTCTCCATGGCCTCACCAAACTCCTCCCACACCCGAGATTTTGCCTCGGCAACTGCCACTGCTGCACCCCGATTGGCTATCCGGTACCTGCCTGCTGCCTCCGGAGACCCACAGACCAACCATGCCCTGTAGGCCTCCTTCTTCAGCCTGATGGCTCCCTGAACCTCTGGTGTCCACCAGCGGGTATGGGGGTTGCCACCACGACTGGCACCGGCCACCTTGCAACAACAGCTAGCAACAGCCGCCTCAACAATCGCAGAGTGGAACAAGGCCCACTCGGAGTCAATGTCCCCCACTGCTTTCGGGACGCGGTCAAAGCTCTGCCGAAGGTGGGAGTTGAAGACCGTCTTGATAGGTTCTTCTGCCAGGCGTTCCCAGCAGACCCTCACTATGCGTTTGGGTCTGCCAGGTCTACGCGGCATCTTCCCCTGCCATCTGATACAACTCACCACCAGGTGGTGATCAGTTGACAGCTCCACTCCTCTCTTCACTCGGGTGTCCAAAACATACGGCCGCAGGTCAGATGATATGACTACAAAGTCTATCATCGACCTGCGGCCTAGGCTGCCCTGGTACCAAGTGTACCGATGGGCATCCTTATGTTCGAACATGGTGTTCGTTATGGCCAAACTGCGGCTTGCACAGAAGTCCAATAATGAAACACCACTAGAGTTCAGATCAGGTGGGCCGTTCCACCCAATCACACCCCTCCAGGTCATGCTGTCATTGTCCACGTGAGCATTGAAGTCCCCCAACAGGACAATGGAGTCCCCTGGTGGAGCACTCGTCCCAGGGACTCCAAAAAGGGTGGCTACTCTGAACTGATATTTGGCCCATAAGCACAAACAACAGTCAGGACCCATTCCCCGACCCAAAGGCGCAGGGAAGCTACCCTCTTGTCCCCCGGGGTAAACCCCAACACACAGGCAGAGAGTCTTGGGGCTAACAAAAAGCCAACACCAGCCCTCTGCCTCTCACCCGGAGCAACTCCAGCAAAGGAGAGTGTCCAACCCCTCTCAAGGACTTGGGTTCCAGAGCCAATGCTATGTGACGAGGTGAGCCCGACTATATCTAGCCGTTACCGCTCAACCTCTGCCACAAGCTCCTGCTCCTTCCCCGCCAGCGAGGTGACGTTCCATGTCCCAAAAACCAGTTTCCTTGTCCGGGGATCGGACCGCCAAGGCTCCCGCCTCGGTCTGCCACCCCATCCACACTGTACCGGACCCTTCATGTTCCTCCTGCGGGTGGTGGGTCCACAGTTGGATGAGCCCATGTATCCGGTTCGGGCATCCTTCGGGAGATGACTTGTTGATGCCACAATTCCCCATCTCAGACAAAGTGCTTTAGTTATGATGCTATTGGCAAAGAAAGCAGAAATGTTACAAATTATCCATTTCTACTGTGATGAATGCCCAAACCCAGCCTAATAAAGTTTATAAACAAACACAAAAAAAGCCTAGCCCATGGGCATGGCCAGCACCAGCTTGTTATAAAGTGACAGAGCCCTGAAACGGCTCATTATGGAAGGTACTGAAAATGTCACGAATAAAGCTGATGAGATTACGTGAGGCTGCAGATGGATGCTCTCAAAGCTAGTGGAGCCCTGATCTAACAACTGGACCAACTTTAGGAGACAGCCCAGATGCTGCTGGATTTTCTTGGTGCCCTGAATGGTTCCTTGCATATGCAGTAGAAACCAGGAAGCACTTTGTGATTAATTGAATTAAAACTAAGGCAACAAACTTTCTTTTTTTTTGTCATAGCCGTACATCCACCTTACACAGGCTCACTGTAGGGTCTATTATAAGTTTTTGTTTGTGGAATGTCATCAGTATGCGTGTCTTTTCTCCCCCCAGCTAATGCCAACAGTCAGCGGCTACACAAAAGGTCCCTGTGGAGGAGAAGTAAAGGTGTCAACAGCCAGCAGGAGCAGAGGAAACAGCACTGAGCAGCACTGAATGGACAAACAAGAGAGAGACATAAAGAAACCTTCTTGTAAAGAAGCATGGACCCTAATGCAAATGTCTGAAGAAGAAGTTAGCATGCCCCTCTCTGTACACACACACACAAAGCACAAGCAGATACTGACAGTTGATGTTTTGGATATGTGAGCGTTACTCTGCACCCTCTGGAAGTAGGATTTATGACCTTTGATAACATGTTATACACACACAAATAAATAAATAATAAAAAATAAACAAAAATAAAATGTCATACACACAGCATTCATAACCCAACATTTTAGTTTTTCTCATTAAATAGACATTTAATTAGTCCTGGCTTAAGAGAAGCTCTTTCATGGTGTGAGGCGTAACAAGAAAAGTCCAAAACTGTTTATAATCTTCCCCTGATTCAGCGTTTTTTCTAATCTGTAACTCACCCTTTTGTGAGTGTGTGTGTGTGTGTGTGTGTGTGTGTGTGTGTGTGTGTGGGTGGGTGGGGGTGGGGGTGGGGTGGGGGGTCTAGGCTCTATTTCTCTCTGGAGCAGCAGTGATCCATTAGGCCTTTTGGGTGTGACACTGATACAGAATACAACTGCTTTTTTTGATTTGGTCATTAAAATATAAAAAGACAAAAATCTAAAAGCAAAGAATCAGAGACACTTCAAAGCATTTCATCTTGTCACAACCCAAAGCTTGACCATCCACTTTGCTACCAGATCCACGCAGCAAAAGAGTTTGTCAAATGATTGAGGTGTTGATATAAACCAGGTTGAAAATAAGTGCAACAAAACCTGAATTGAAAAAAAATCTGCATTTATGCACTTTTTGAGTACTCTAATTTGTCCTAACCGTTTGAATCCAGCACACTCTAACAGAGTATAAAAGAGTGTGTTTGTATTAAGTGAACTTGCGGGCTGGCAGGGCAGGGGCCACCGGGGCAGTCTTTATTTGTCACAGATCCAGTCGGATGGTCTTCGTCCGGCACCAGAGCCACAGCATGGCGAGTTCCTCAATGCAAATATCCTCACTATAGCTCTTTGAACAGCAGGATCTGTCAAGTTACCCAGCACCAACATTTTAACTGTTTCATCTTCATATTTCCTGAGTTGTTTGTTCTGAGAGCCAACAATACAGAAAAACTGATGTTTCCAGAAACATCATGGTGAGATATGTTCTTTCATATCATTTTGTGTTTGACACAAACCTTTGTCCTCAGAATCTAAAACAGCTGGACTAACTCGATTCAGTAAAGTATGAAAATAGCTTTGAGCACAAGGGAGCATCAAGACTACCCTCTACTCTCAGAACAAACACTCCACTTCATTCATTTCTGACTTCTCATTCAACGACAGTTATAGTTTGTAGTCTTTAAAGCACACACAGCTTAACAAAATGAAATAAAACTGCACAAAGTGCTCCTTTTACAAAAATAAATGAGAGGGACAGATAGATTTAGACCTAACTGAGGTGTTCAATGGTTGGTCTGTAACTTGGAGAAACTTCATCACAAAGAATTGTTTAAGAAATTACTTGGTTAAAATAATAGTTGGCTGCTGGAATGAGTGTATTCCAACGTGTTATCAATTATGAACAAACTGATATGATAAACCAACAAAAACCAAGCAGAAAGACAAAACTGCTGCTGTGACTTGGTTCTGATTCTGAATCCTGGTGTGAACAAACCAAATAAAACATGGAATCATTCGTCTCAGTGAATTCATTACCGCCTGTTCAGCTGGTAGTTAGCAGAGATTACTTTTTGCTTCATGAATTGGAATCTCACACTCTTGTGTTTCCTGGAAACACCTTTCCAGAGCTAGTTTCCTTGTACCTCCCTGTGGAAGTCAAAGAGTAAAAAAACAAGCAATGAATTACTCCTTCACCAGGATCTACAGAGGCTACGTTCATACAGCAGTCACAGCAAACAGGCCTGCTCTGTGTGTGTGTGTGTGTGTGTGTGTGTGTGTGTGGGTGGGTGGGTGTGGGTGGGTGTGTGTGGATAGGTGGGTTTTGGTGTGTGTGTGTGTGTGTGTGTGTGTGTGTGTGTGTGTGTGTGTGTGTGTGTGTGTGTGTGTGTGTGTGTGTGTGTGTGTGTGTGTGTGTGTTCCACTGTTCCTAAACGCTTGCTTAGTATGAGGATTGCTGTAAAGTCAAGTCACTGACACTAGTCAGTGACTTGATGCAATTTGCTGGGTTCCTCGTATAGGAAACTTTTTTCTGATTGGCTTAATGAACCAACCTATATTGGATTTAAGTGATTTGGTACTATATAAATAAACTTTGAATTGAATGTTTTACAGCTCCAAGTGTGCAACGAGCCATGAATGCTGCATTGAGTTCTAGGCTTTCTTGTAATCTATCTATCTATCTATCTATCTATCTATCTATCTATATATATATATATATATATATATATATATATATATATATATATATATATATAAGGGGCAGCAATCGCTCAATAGGTTGAGTGGATTGTCCAGTAATTGGAAGGTTGCAGGTTCAATCCCGGATCCGGACAGAGAATTCTGCTGGTGTGTCCTTGAGCAAGGCACTTAGCCCATCTTGCCTCACCCCCGTCAGAGCGCCCCAGGGCAGCATGTGGCTACATCATAGCTCATCACCATCAGTGTGTGAATGTGTGTGTGTGAATTGATGAATGATACACTGTAGTGTAAAGCGCTTTGGAGTCCTTACTCTGAGAGGCGCTATACAAGTGCAGGTCATTTATCATATATGTCAGGGATCCTTTTAACCGGATATTTTTCCGTATTTGCCAGTGACAGAAGCATTGTAAGGCACCCCTAACTCATCCAGATGTGCAGACATTTTCAAAAGGTAAGTTTTGAATAATATGTCACCTTTAAACCATCTTTATTTATGATGGTGGCAGAGGATTGCCCATCCTGGAGGGTTGTAGGTTAAAGCCCACTCTGTCACTGTCGCTGTGTCTTTGGGCAAGAAACATAACTGCTGATGGTGGTGCCTGTGAACAGCATTCTCCCTGTCAGTTTCCCTCGGAGCAGCCGTGGCTAAGTTCTAGCTCATCACTGTCAGCGTGTGCGTGGGTGAATGACTGGTTAGTTGTAAAGGGCCTCGGGGGGGTTGTAGAACCCTAGGAGCTATATAAATACAGGCTAATTAAAATTTTATTATCTTTATTCATTTAAAATATCTTTTTTCTCCTTTTTTTATTGGAGCAAGCCTTTGAGCAGGCTATTGGAGGAACCCATGAGAGTTGTGGACAGCTTTAAGAATATTGATGAACTGACACAGGAGGGAAGCTAGCCTGTATTTATGTAGTGTCTTCTACAGTGCTGCAAGGGATGCATGCATACATCCCCGTGTCTAATTCCTTGGGGTATAGGTGGAGATTAAAGGACAGACACAGGTGAGCATAGCTGGTTGAGTATGTGCAGCACCTTTAAAACAGTCTAGAAACTTCATGGCATAAATGATCTTGTTTTGTAATTCTGATGTAAAAGACAACATGCTGGGTTTTTAGTTTGAACTGTTATCAGACTTTCATCTAATTGTTCTAAATGTATTGTTAATGAGCATATTCTTCTCTGTGTTTAATATTTTTGTCCTTCATTTATTCAGCTAGAACAGGGGTCGGCAACCTGTTCCCATCAAAGACCCATTATTACCCGTTTCCCACAGGAAAGAAAACACTGGGAGCCACGGCGTTGTGGGCGGGGCCTCCCCTTAGACAGCAGAGAGCTGCTTTAACCAATCACAACAGGTGACAGCAGCCGGTACCGGTCGCTCGTGTACGTCAAAGCTGTCTTTCGTAAGAAGATAATCAATAAAACGATTTATATAAAGATGATCCAGAAGCTGTAGCCCGTCTCTGCCTACAATATTTTGATATTTTTCACCCTGTTGGTGGTTTTACTGAGCAGGTGCCACTTTTGTCATACGTTTCTTTTTAAAACATGTTTAGACTGTTCAGAATACAAATCCAGGCTCTGTCACGTTTGATTGTTGTAATTAAACTTTGTAGGTGGGGAAGGTCAGAAAAGGATCCGATCAATTTGTTTTTCCCTCGTTTACAATGACGGAGATAACGGCGCAGTGCGCCTGGCTCTGGTGTTAATCAAGTTAAATTATATCTCTTTGCAACAATTTTCACAAGAAAACAAAACAGTTAAAAGCAGGGCTTGTGTTGACCGGATAGTTCCCGTATTTGACCGTTTATTTTGACGGAGAAAGAATAGAAAGAATTACCCCGACGCATGCAGACGAACTGACACTTTATTCGTTTCGCACATCACAGATGTAGCTAAATCACTCAAGAAAAGATTTCCTTCTGAACATCTGAGCTGGACACTGCTGAGCGCAGCTCCTTGTCAGCGCGTACGTACGGCGCACAGCAAGCTGAGGATGTGGAGAGGGGCTTGGAGTGCGCCGCAGAACCAGAGCGCATGCAGGAAGATTCCTCCGACTGAAGCGAGACTTGTCACTTAGAAAATGTTCCCTGATTATGAAACTTTGGCTGAATAGCGCTTGTTCCTGTCTCCAATGTGGCGACACATCCAGTAGCCGTCTGAGGAGAATCCCAGAATCTGACATCCTCGTCAGCTCAGAACACGCATATAATTACGCACAAGCGTGACGCATCAACCCGGTCTCACAGTAAGACCGGGTTGGAACTGTTCAGGTTTACGCAGACAATCTTTACATTTAGAATTGGCATACAGATGTAAAATTAATGTAGTAAAATATAAAGCATTTTATTTAAATATCCACTCGTTATTTTACAAGCACAGAGAGCCGCATCAGATGGATGGAAGAGCCGCATGCGGCTCCAGAGCCGCGGGTTGCCGACCCCCGAGCTAGAACTAGAAAATCAACCTCTGGTCTAGCCTTGCAAGCCATCATATGCAGGGCAACATAATTTTGCTTCAGCAGCTGAAGATAGTTTTCTAGGCTACCCAACCATGAGCTCTAAAGATCTGCTTCTTTTTATCACATAGACTTCAGGAGGCTACCTCATTTCAAAGCAACTATGATGAGGCTGGTGAAGGAAAAAGACTGGACTGTCTGTTCCCACAACTAACTGAGTTTTATTAATAACAGCCAAGTCTACGGAATTACTGCCAAGTCGTTTTCGGGTATAAAAGGATTGCTTGATATTTAGGAATTTAATTGATGTGTAGACAAAACATTTAATGTAGAATAATTCATATATTTGAACTTACTAAAGAATCAGCACACCAAATATTTTTCAGTAGGTTTTATTTGTAGAAAATACAAATGCCAAGAAACAAATAAAACATTTGAGGGAAATAATTATTTCTTCTTTCAAGTGACAGTTCATATATAACAACAGAGAAAAGCAGAGCTCAAGGTGTCTACAGAGCACTTTTACAGAATAACATGTTTCACACTGGTAAACACAAGCTAGTTAGTGAATGTCCAACAAAACAATAATGCGATAGAAATGTTTATTATAAACACAAATATCTAGAAACAATTGAATTCTTCCTAAATCATCAAAGGGACTCCAGGTACAGCACAAGACTATGAATGTATGAAACTCATGAGACAGACTATGTAAATGGTCAAACAAGAGATTAATGCACAACCAAAAGAAGACAGTCTTGCAGGATTGACAGGCTAATAGCTAGGCTGAATTTTATACCAGGTCATGTAAATACCACGTCATAGACCATTACACAATCATCAGTTTTATATCACTCTGGTATTTGCACTACACCTTGTGGTAAGTTGTGAAATTATGAAATGTTAGCTAGCTAGCTGTAGCCACTCCACTGAAATCTGGAGCACTTCCTGTGTGCAGTGCTTTAAGAGGGCTGGTATGCAACAGTACACAGTACCAGCACTTTAACGTTTTACCTCTTAGCATACTGGGGCTTTTCTCAGCTGTATAGTGTGTACCAATGGGTTTTCAGCCAATTATCAGTCAAAAACCTCTAAAATGACAGAAAAATAATCTGTTCACCTTCAGGTAAACAACATCTGTCCGTAGTCCCTCACCCCATCTGGTTAACGGAGGGGCTCTTCCCCCACTTGTATGCTCAGCCCTCCGCCCCCCATACTATGGAGATCCATGCCCATCCACCCCAGGTGCGACTTTTCTTAAAGGGGACGGCACTTACGTATAATCGTCTACTTCAAGCGCTGCCTGTTGGGATTTCACAACATGTTTACACACAATGACAATGTAATGTAAAATTCATGGCATTGTCACAGCTTAAATATTAATTGTATAAATTATGACATTTTAAAAGATTACAGCCCTATGAAAAAGTCCTCTATAGATGCGAGTCTTCTTGGATTTGTTATTACTGTGTTCAAAATTTTCACTCATTCACTATGTATTGCACCCTTTTATGACATGACTCATGGTTGTAGCTAAGTTGTAAAATGTTAACATTTCCCACTTTGGTCTAAGAAATTTCCCTTCAATGTTAAACCTCCACACCAAGAAAAAAGCAACAGAAAATGTATCTTTCTTGCATTTTATTATCATTTAAATACAATCATGTGACTGTATTAATAATAATAATGTAAAATTAATAATACCAATACTGAAGTAAAACAGGAAAATATTAAGTTTTTTTATTCAAACATCTCCATGGGGGGGGGGGGGGGGGTCAGTTATGTTTGTTGCATGTTCTTAAAAAAATTCATGGACACAATGAGCTGTGCCATGTGGTTGATCAGCTAGTTTAAGAGTTAAAAGTTAAGTTTATTTATTACACTATTTGTAACTAAACCAGCTGCTAAGGTACCAGTTGTGTGTTTCATTGAATGTTTTGTGTTCACACCCTCAAGGTGGATCAATGGCAGCTTGCAGGTTTTGGTCGCAAGACTGCTTTGTCAGGGGCATTAGTATAATGTTTTTTACAGGTTTTTACTTAGAAACAACTTGCTTTTTTACTGTTTGGTGAGCAGATTTGACTGGAAATCCATGTGAGACAATAGTGGACTTTATACAACAGTAGAAGGCTTGGTTGTATGTGCAGGAGACCAGCATATTCGCTGGTATAGCTTAATGTCCAGCTGCTTCCAATGTGATATTTAAGATACGGTCATTATCGTGTTTTTGTTTTCGTGCTGATGCTCTCAAGCTGTTGTCAAATCTTTTTGTAGGCGTTGTCTTTTTTGTCTGTTTTTGGACAACTGATGAACAAAGAGTTTAGATTGTTTCTCTTGTTCCTTTTTAAGAATAAGAAACTGCTGCATAGAAAGATGCATTTTATCATGTGTCTTAATTGTCATGGCTATATGATGAACAAGTGAATATTTAGAAATTATATAAAAGAATTGTCAATTGCAGAAAATGGAGAACCTGACTGACCCTGACCCAATCCATGATGTGAACTTAAGAAAATACTTAAATACAAATATACCAGCATCTGTAGATGAGTAATATAACTGAATGAAAGGGATCAATTTCTAAAGAGTTTTGAGCAACAGGGACCTAATCTTTACAGACTGTTAGTGAGACTCAATGTTGTGGATCTGGTTCTCTGAAGATATAGAATTGAGGCCATTTTTAAGAAGTCCCTGGATTAAAATTGCCATGCAGACTAGACCTTTGAGCTTTCAGCCAGTTCACTGTTAGAGGGACTTGTTGTCTTGGGCCGAGTCATGGCATCTACTGATAACAGTACACACCAAATTTCATGGACAGAGCAGGGAACCCAAAGCTGCGTACTCCTGGTAGTGGTGGACCACAGTTAGCCCGAGGATGTGTGATTGAGTAACGGACACTTTTGTCAGCTAGCCAACCTGCATCACAGCGATCCAATCCTGTTAGCTTCCACGCAGCGTATAGGTGGCCAACTTTGGCTATTTGACTTCCATCAGTGGCACAAGCTTCAGTCGCTTCTGTGAAATTGAGTTTGGCTGGGTGGTTTAGGAAGTATACTGTCCCTAAGGCAGGAGAGAATGATCAGTGAATTAAAATGTTCCAACATGAATTTTCTTTAGGGATGCTTCGATCCGATCATGTGATCAAAAATTGGGCCTGATCGGAATCGGGTAGGAAAGATCTGGTGCAACCTTATAGAACAACAAGCATGACCTTTTAAATTCATCTTGAGATAGAGATTTTTAAATGTAATGATGAATCAGTCTTAATTTTAAACAAGTTCCACTACATCATTATTCATTGTTGCATGGATGACAACGCCATGACATCACGTAATTATGGAAGGCATGGATTCAGACACCAAAACATGCAGCTGTTAGCTAGTAAGCTAAAGGCTGAGCTAACACGGCACCTCGGGAGGAGTATGAAAATGTCTGAAGAATGTACGTATTTTAAACCGAACATCAAAGGAAGCCACTTGTAATGAATGTATATGCAATGCTCGGGTTGCACAAGGATGCACAGGGATATCACTTTGCTTTATTCCTGGTGGATTATGCAACTTGGTATCCTGAAGCAGTGTGTTGGACAAATGCTGTTTCAAGTCATCTCGCGCGTTGGGATTTCGACCAGGGCACTTTGTTCATGTCTCGCACACTACATGAACAATATGAATTATTGGGCATTAAGTCGGCTGATACCAGTGTCTACCACCCTCAAACAGATGGGCGGGTTAACCACACCGTGAAGATCATAATTCGGAGGTTCATACACACAGACGAGCAACATTGGGATAAGTGGCTGGATCCTCTGTTTTTGCAGTCCAGGAGGTGCCCAAAGCCTCCACGGGGTTTCCCATTTTGAACTGCTGTTTGGCAGAACCCCCAGGGGTGTGCTGGACTTTATTAAAGCATGCTGGACCTTATTAAGGAAAATTGAAAGGAACGTTCCAGAACAAGCAAAAATGAAGTTCAGTACGTTCTGGACTTAAAACTCCAGTCACTTGGGAAACTTTCACAGGAGCATTTGCTCCAGCCCCAGCAGCAACGAGCATACGACAAAGGGGCTCAGCTACACCAATTTAAGCCGGGAAATAAAGTACTCGAATTGCTTCCTTCTTCTAGCTCCAAACTGCTCGCTAAGTGGCAAGAGCCCTTTGATGTTACATGACGATTGGGAGATGTGGACTGTGAGGTGGAGTGGTCCATCAAAGGAGGAGCCACACAGATCTACCACCTCAACCTCCTGAAAGCTTTGCGTTAGGTGATGCCAGTGTCTCTCGTGTGTGCGGTTCTGGAGAAGGATGAGTTGGGACTAGAAGTAACAAATTCCTCAAATCAGGCCTCGGTCCAGTGTGATGACCATCTCTCCGCCGCGCAGACAGTTGACATATCACGCTTGCAGCAGCAGTTTGAGGACATGTTCTTCCACCTGCCAGGCCACACCAGTCTCATCAAGCCACAGATCACCACCCCACAGGGGTCACCATGCGGGTATGACCCTCTCGACTGCCTGAAAGGAAAAGAGGGCAGGCCAAACAGGAACTGCAAGCCTTGATGGAGATGGGGGTGATAGAAGAGTCCCGAAGCCCATGGTTCAGCCCCATTATACTGGTGAGCAAGAGAGACAGGGGAACCCAGTTCTGCGTGGACTACAAGAGGGTAAATGAGGTTTCACAGTTTGATGCTGACCCCATGTCCCAGGTCAAGGACCCCCTCCACCGTCTGGGCTCGTTCCGGTACTTTACAACGTTGGACCTGACCAAGGGGTACCGGCAGATCCTGTTGGCACCAGAAGACAAGGTGTAAACCACATTCTCCATGCCGTTCGGCCTTTTCCAGTTCAGGAGCATGCCCTGCGGGTTGTTTGAAGCCCCGGCCACATTCCAGTGCCTCATGGATATAATACTGTGGCCACACGCTTCATATGCTGCCACCATAGCAACAACTGGGCAGAGCATGTGCAGCAGGTCACGGCCATGCTGAGGGCACTGAGGTGGGCCAGTGCAGACCCAGGTGGACAAGACCGCAGCATTTGCAGCCTGCCTGCCCCCCCTGAACAAAGAAGGAGGTCAGGCGGTTCTTGGGGCTTGCAGGTCATTTCCACCGTTTTATACCAGGCTTTGCAGCCCTGACCAGTCCCCTCACCGATCTGACAGGGAAGGGGGCCTCGGACCCGGTCTGCTGGACTTCGGCTTGTCAGCAGGCCTTTGACGGGGACCCTCTGTTCTGCTACACTGTTGACCTCTCTCTCTCCTTTTACCCTGCAGACAGATGCCTCGGTCAGAGGAGTGGGGGCAGTTTTGTCACAGAAGGTTGGGAGGGCCAACCGTCAGGTGCTGTACCTCAGCAGGACCGGTAATTGGCATACAGCATGATCGAGAAGGAATGTCCGGCCATCAGGTGGGTGGTCCATGCCCTCAGGTTCTATCTCCTGGGACGGTCCTTCATCCTATGTTCTGACCTGTGCTCACCTGTGCACAAATACAGGAAGAGCACGAGGACGTGTGACGCGTGTGAGAGTGACTGGAGAGATGCAAAGGACGCAGCTGCTGGGGAGACAGAGCTTATGTGGAACAGAAAATAAAGCTGTTCGGCCTGTTGGATCGACATTGTGTTGTGTGTCCCTGAACGTAGCTGGTAGCTAAATTGTCAGTGGACATCCTGAATAAGTGATGTTTTAAAAAAAAATAAAAATAAATCAAGGAAGTGACAGCTAAAGAAAGAAAGAGATAAATAATGAAAAACTTAAAGGACAAGTTGGGTGTGCTCTCATTTTTTTCTTATTCCTATATTAATGCATTGCTGAAGTATCGGATCAGGACTTGATATCGGCAGATACTCCAAAAAAAAAAAAAGATCAAAACATCCCTAATATTTTTATTTTAAAATGTACTCATACTGACCTTTGACAGTGGCAGAGAAACAGAAAGCATCATAGTGGTGGAGAAGGCGATGTCTGTGTCCATAGCTGCGCACACCAGGAGCTAAATTCCCACCGCAACCATCACGTGGGGCATGGATTGGATACTGTACTGTACCGTCAGCCAACCAGCCTGCATTGCACCAGTCCAGCCCCTCCTCCCACGCTGTGAAAAGCTGCTCGAACGTAGCCAGAGTAGCGTCCTGATCTTGACATGCTCGTTGGGCCCGAAAGAAGTTATAATGGTAACGTCCTTTCTTAGAGAAGTAGGGAAATACCACACCTATAATGGGAATGTGTCAAAAGCGCAAAAACAATAGAAATCTGTGAGGGGATGTACTTATTGTTAACCATTAAAATATTGTTTTGTGCTGCTGCCTCAGTCTGCACTGGAAGACAAGGTGCTTATTAGCCCCCATTTACAGCTGTAAGTTACTCGTCAAGTGGCAAAGACCCTTTGAGGGCACACAGAGAGTCAGGGGCATGGTATGTGAGGTCGTGTGGTTCAACTGGGGTGGAGCAACAGAGATCTACCTCCTCCTCTGTAAATACACACATGTGCTACGTGGTGTGTGACCCCACCTTGAGGTGACATTGATATTAATGATGTAAATTGTTCACATCCATTCACCTGATCCAGTTTTTTCTTTGTGTTTGTCTCACCTCTCAGCTCCAGGTCCACAGTCACGCTGTCATCCTCCAGGCCGTCGATCACTTCACAGCGGTACCTCCCTGTGTCATTCAGCTGCAGCTCATTGATCACAAGAGACATGTCTCCTGGAGCTGAGCGTCGCAAGCGCACGCGGCCTTTAAAGCTGCCATAGGTACGATGATGATTGCCCATGGCAACCATCACTTCAGTTTCTTGGACAACGGCTTTGGGTGTGTTGATGATGTTGGAAGGTAACCAGGACCATTTGACTCGGGTTCTGCGTGGGGCTGATAGTTCAGGCTCATAGTGGTAGTGACAGGGAAGAGTGGCACTGCTCCCCCTGGTGGCTGACACTGAATGCTGGGACGATTCCACATGAAGACTAATCCCATTGAAATAAACTGGAAAAGCACAAAACATTAGTTTAATTGATGGATGGATTTGAATAAGGATGTCTGATTTATTGCAGAGTAGATATTGTCTGAATTTTTGACAGGAAAAATACAGTTTTTTCCCCCAACGTGTTAAGATGGGAGTAAGCACACACTGTCCTGTAAACCAAGGGGATATTGTTTGATGCAGATGATCCAAATAACATCCCATAAAAATAAGTTCCTATGCTAAAATAATTAACAGGTCTGGTGGCTTCAACTTGAGTGTTACAAGAAGCAGCATCCATGAGGATAACTGTTCCCCCATCAGGCCGATGTGCCTCAGTTCCATCAGTGAAGCGTTTTGGGGGGTGGTCTGGTCTGTTTAATGATAACTAGCTAAACAGGTAAAGATTGAATGGCAGCTGTCTCCTCTTTAAACATTTGTGAATCTTTCCTCATCTCTTAAGGCCTTGAGGGAGGTCCTGACAACCTGGACAGCAGTCCTCATGCCAGCATCGGCTACAGCTCTCTTATGAGAAGTGATGTTGAAGCATTCAAGTTCACAAATAACGGATGAGGCAAAGATGAGAGCCCACACTGTTTTGCCTTTCCTGAACTGCCCTAGCAGGCCATTAGCCATACACGCAGTGTTTGAGGCAAGCCAGCTACAATGGCTTTGTCTAATACTGTCCATCTAGTGGGACAAAGGAGTTGTATCTTTAACTACTTCAGCAAGTTATTTTCCCGTTGTTCTCAGAATCAGAATAAAAATCATTGACTTCTTCATGGGGAACAAGTCATTGTCAACATATCTGATAGCCTCAATGTAGCCTTTAGTAATATCTTAGACTCAATTGGTTTTACTCAAAGAATACATAGCTCCACCCACAGCTAGAGTTCTGATGAGAATTAGAAAGAGAGATCATATCTCTCCTGTCTTAGCTTCCCTACATTGGCTACCTGTTAAATTCAGAATAGATTTTAAGATCCTTCTTCTCACATATAAAGCTCTTAATAATCAAGCTCCATCAAACATCAGTGATCTGATTGTTCCATACGTTCCTAACCGAACACTTCGCTCTCAGACTGCAGGTTTACTGGTGGTTCCTAGAATATCTAAAAATAGGATGGGAGGCAGATCTTTTAGTTATCAGGCTCCTCTCCTGTGGAACCAGCTCTCCAGCCTTAGTCCGTGAGGCAGACACTTTGTCTACTTTTAAGAATAGGCTTAAAACATTTTTATTTGATAGGGTCTATGGTTAAAATCTGATGTTAGCCTAAATCTGGACAAGTGGGGGAGTACAGGGAGGTGGAGTGTACAGTCGGTAAAGACGGCTCTCCCTTGCCCTGCCTCCAACATGCCTCCATCTAAAAAGGCTAGGTTATCCAGAGTTATCACTGTAGTTATGCTGCTATAGGCTTAGACTGCTGGAGGATACACTGACCACTTTTCACACTCTACTGCTTTCTTCTACAATCTGTTCTTTAACTGTATTATTTTCTGCTATTTCAGCTGTTAACTTTATTTTCTCTCTAAGTGTTTTTCTCCCCAGAAGAAGCTACAACGACGTTCTGCTGAGCTGTGGTGGCCTCATGGAGGGGGCCATCGACTAGCACACTGCTGCTAACCACTAAAACATTCTCCCTCTCCTGATAATAACTTTTTGCTTTCCTTGATGTTGGATGTGCTAATACTAGTTTACCCGTTTAATTATAGATCCACTAGGACAAATACAATAAAGTTTATCTCTCACCAAATAGAATATTTACTAAGACATCACAATATAACTATAGACACATTGCTTGGTGTGTGTGTGTGTGTGTGTGTGTGTGTGTGTGTGTGTGTGTGTGTGTGTGTGTGTGTGTGTGTGTGTGTGTGTGTGTGTGTGTCTGCTCTGTCTTCTCCATCCCCAGTGAGTCGTGGAGGATGGCTGCTTATACTGAGCCAAGATCCTCTGGAGGTTTCTTCCTGTTAAAAGGGAGTTTTCCTCTCCACTGTCGCTAAATGCTTGCTTAGTGTGAGGATTGCTGTAAAGTCACTGACACTAGTCAGTGACTTGATGCGATTTGCTGGGTTCCTTATATAGGAAACATTTTTCCTGATTGGCTTAATGAACTGACCTGAATTGGAATGTTTATTATGTGAAGTGCCTTGAGACGACTCTTGTTGTTATTTGGCGCTATATAAATAAACTTGAATTGAATTTAACAGGCAAATACTTTCTTGTTCTAGCCCAGAATTGTCTTGTGTTCCGTCGATAATAATAGCACACTGAAGAACTGGTAGAGCCCAATCATGTCAGCTGTTCCACAAACAGTCTTGTTGCTCATTGTAAAAGTCATTCTGGATCTGTGGACTGTTGTACTAATTATGGAACCTCTGCCACCATTTCTGATAGAAGGACATCCTCTGCTTTGTCTTTCAAGAGTTGGTAAAATTACTGTTTTCATCCTCATGTCCTCTCGAGGCCTGTTCCTGTTTTACTGAACTCAGTTTTCCCCCAAACAATGTCGGCTACCTGTTTGTTGATTTGCCAAAGCACTGGAAAACTAGATATCTAGACAAATCGTTGCATAGGTAAAAGATTTTGCTTTGCAGGTCAGTCTTGCGAGAGGAGGAATTTTGTCACACTCCTTTTTAACCCTCCCACTGTCCTAATGGTTGTGACCCCGCAAGGAAAGTTGACCATTGAGCAGGGTTGATGGTTTATCCCTTGGGCCCATGTGGCAGGAGTGAGCACCACCTCACCCCTGCCACGTGGACCTCAAGGGATAAACCATCAATCCTGCTCAATGGTCAACTTTCCATGCGGGGTCACCCATAAAGACAGTGGGAGGGTTAAGTAATGGTTTGAATTAGGACACATTGAAGGGTTTTCCAGCAGGAATGACCTGTTTAAGGTTAAAGGTCAGACATTAACCTTCAGGATTATCTGCTAGAGAACAGAATTCATCTTCTCATCAATTACAGCAAGTGTTCTTCTGAAATTAATCTAATCCAACAGAGGCCTGCAGGGCTTTACATGTAGGTATGTTGCTTTTTGAGATCTTTTGATCTACGTCATGTTGTCAAATAGGTTCTAATACAGTAATTTCTTAAGGTCTGCTAGTAATTGAGTCTCGATGTGGCTGGTGGAATTGAACTCACCTTTACTAATAATCTGGTTAACTGCAGTTTAATAATTTAACAAGAGGTGTGAATAATTTTTCACATGAACTCAGGCTGAAACTGCTGCAAAATCTGAAAACAAAGTTGAATCAACATGAATTAATTCTTTATAAAATGATCTTAAACATGGACTGATTCACCAGCACCGCTCACTAGAAAACGTTTTGTTTACAGCTGCTGGCGCCCTCAACACCCTAAATTATAGAGCGCTAGTATTCCCACATCCAGGTCACTTGCAGTCTGCTGTTATGTTGTAAACAAACAATGTGTGTAGCTCATTTACGTTTCACAAAGAATCCCACATCACCTACTCTCTTCGTTTCTGTTCCCGTTGCTGATGTCCTGGTAGTGAAAGCCGTTGTTGTACCAAAGGGTCCTGCTGTGGCTGCAGGGGAGCAGCAGATACAGGAGGACCACCAGCAGGGGGCGCTGTAGGCTCAGCATGGCTCTGCTGAGGAGATGACAGCATAATTCAAATGTATTCATTATCTAAAAGCATAAGAGGAAAAAAAACATAGTAGTTATAGAAAATGTAATAAAATACAAATTTCGTTGAGCTACAAGTAAATGAAATAGCTCACTAACTACCTGCGTCAGAGACTCCACCAGCACAAGATACTAAGTCAGGTTAAAAATAAACTGCTGTGATTTCAGTGGATTTAATTTCGTAAGGCTAAAAGTTTTACATTTTAAAAGAGGGAAAAGCTACATTTTTAAATACAGCAGTGAACTTGCACTTATTATAAAGGAAATATTTGACAGGAAATACATAAAGTGCAACATTGGGGGGGGGGTCTGAAATGTCTGAAATGTGCTGAAGCAAATCGTTAACTCCTTCTTCAGCTGAGTAGTACAAACAGTGTATAAATAGTAAATAAACGTATTTTTGTGAGCTGCTGTTCCAGTCAGCGTCGACTGTCTCACATGAAACATCAGTCAAAACAATTTAAATTTCTATTTGGTAACTAATTCTGGAATAAATTATCAATGTTTTAAATTAAAGTTAGTGCGCCTATGTGACAAAAAGTGCGCCGTGGGGAACAAAAAAAAACACTCACAGATAAGAAGTCCGTCCTGTGTGTCCTGAGCTCGGTTCAGCTCATGTCCTCCTCATCCTCTGTCTCTGCTGAACTGGGCAGCCTGAGGAGCGCGCAATGACGTCACCAGCCGAGGGTTCCCCTTTGAAGCGATGCGACCACACGAGCTTCTTTTGTATGGAAAGCCTTTGTATGGAAAGCCATTTGTGTATTAATTTTAGTCATTTTTTTAATCGTAGACTACTAATTGAAACAACAATGCACGGGTACTCAAAAATATGGTGCAAAAGCCCATTTGTTCAGACAGAGACCATTTAAAGGCTAAGAACCCATCTGCAGGTGTTTTGGGTTAATGAGCTGATTACAATGTGACACTGAGGCCACTGAGGGTACTCAGGTACTTAAAAAATGATGGACAACCCTGAGGATCCTCTTCATGGCACGGTCATGCAACAACAGAGTATCTTCTGTCAGAGGCTTCTTTGGACTTGCTGTAATTCAGACCGCTACAGGAGATGCTTCCTGCCCACAACATTGAAGAATATGAACTAATATAAAATAATTTTTGTTGCTATTATTTTATTGTTTTTACTATTGCGTTAAAGAATGAGTTACAAAAACACTTACTGTCCATCTGGGATTAATAATATATTTTTGAATTGGAATTCATCTTGAAATTCTCAGTACCTTCCAGAATGAGCAGTTTCCAGGCTTGGTCACTTTGAGGAAGAAAACACAGTACCCCTCCCAACGGAGGGCCCAGTGATGCCTTCAACAAAATATGGAATAAATTCAGATTTTATTTTTGTCAAAATAAGGCGTGTTTGAAACAGATGTAGTACTTGAATTATACAACAGCTTTATTTGTTCTATTCATAATTTTCCTTGGTATAGTGGTCTACCCTGCTGACCTCATTAACAAAGTGTGAACCCCAATTGGTGTTCTTTAATAACTCATTTTAAAGCCAAACCATACTTCGTTTAAATAAGCAGAAGATACCCATAACACTCCACGTGTGTTTTACGATTTTTCTTTTACCTGATAATAAAAATGTGACTCAACTCTAATCAAGGAGTTAAAAAATACTAATTCCCTAAAAAAAACATTAGTTTGTTGAAATAATAAAATGTAAAAGAAAAAATCAGTAGTTAAAAAAAGTGTCCTGTTAGCAGCTCTGGCAAAGCTCCCGGTATTTTTGGTGCTTGGCATGTCAAGGCTGATGGAGCATGTTCTACCGCTTAGTTTTGCTTTGACCTCACACAGCAAACCTTAGCCTGTAAACTCATATTTCAGTCGTTTGTTGCAACAATAGCAGACTTGGTGGAAAACGAGCGGCTGGGACCAGGAAGAATGTGCTGCTGTAAATATCTGAGTGAAGCATGGTTATCGCAGTACAGCAAAAAGGTACCCTGCCTACTCTGGAACTGACCCAGGGCTCCTGTTGTTGTTGTCTCTACTGGCAATCATGTCCCTATCTAAAGGAACCAGAGAACACAGAAAGTTCCTCTGCAATCAGGCCTTGGCTGCCGGTCATCCTGCCAGAATAACAACATAGCAGCATCTCAGCAGAGGTGGGTGTAGTGGCTGTCCTGGTTCCAGAGATCTCAGAGTCTTTAGACTGTTTATTCAGATCAAATCACTTTAATTTTGTTCACCATACTCTGTTGTTGTACTCATGCACAAAGTTCCAGTAGAACATTACTCCAGTCATGCTGTAAATCATGCTTCCTTAGTCTGAACAAAACAGGACCTGAAAGTATCATAAATCACTTTCTATGCAAATTTTGTGATTTTTAGAAAAACAAACATGACAAGAAAATGTGCTATGCTAACTCAGACCCTTGTGCACGCACATTTTAGCTACGGACGATCACGAGATTAGCTGATTTAGGTTCTCTAGAGCGGTCCAAGAGTGTTGGATTAACTGATCCGCCGGAACCATGAAATCCCCTGCAGCTGTTCAACTCTTGTTTTTTTGTTTGTTTGTTTTTTTTGCTACCAGCTTGTTGCAATGGGATTTAGCAAACATGTAAGATATTTGTTTGATACACATTTCCTGTCTAAAGTGTCTTTGGATTAAACCGTATATGTCTTAAGTGCATTTTTTTGACTGACAGGTGTATTTTTGTGAATTATTTTGACTATGCTACTGCAATTTGTCTATTTTTTGGGGATAATAATATTTTTGGGGGGATACCAAAAATAATTTTAAAAATTACCCTACTCCACTTAATGCAACACTGAAATAATTTTGTAGCGTTACAGCCCTCTGCATTTTTTGCCCCATTGACTCCCATGTAAATCATCTTTTTCTAATAAGCCTAACTATTAGGATATATATATATATATATATATATATATATATATATATATATATATATATATATCATACACACACATATATATTATTCTGTCTGGGTTCCCAGGGCAGTTGCAGACTCAATTTTGAGTTTTTAATGTTTTCCACTAGACTGCAAATTTTCCCTATGTATACCGGGGCAATAACTAACACTACATTCAGATTCCAAAAATTAAATTTAAATATTTTTATGCCCATTTATGACACTCCAATGTGTTGAAAATTCGCCCATAAAACAAATCATCGGGACATAACACACAAATTTTTAAATATTTTTTTACATTTCTGGTTATGAGCGTGCACCTGACAATAAAGAGGGAATTAGAAAGACAAAAACTCAGGAACGTATAAATATTTTATTATATTTTGTGAGGTCTGAAGCCAAGGACAAAATTCAGTTAAAAAACTGGGAGTTTTGAATTATTATATGAGGAAGTATTGTGTCTGCATTTCTTTGCGCGCCAAGGTTAAAATCGTGACTTTTTTTTTTAGAAAACATGAAATTACACAATACTATTAAGTAAGCAAAAACCATTTTTATATCTATTTGTGACACTCCAATTATGTGACTGTTTAATGCCAAAACAGTTCATCTGAACATACACAAACACAAAAAATTAATTGATTTTAATTTTTTTTTACATTTTTCACAATTCTGGTATTGATAATAAAGATGGCAATAAAGGGGTTGAATCTCAGAAACACACACATTTTTAATATATTTTGTTAGGACTGAATCCAAGGATGAAATTTGCGTAAAAAAATTGGGACATATGAAATATTATATTATATTTCTATAGGAAGATTTTTATGTGCATTTTTTGTGCTCAAACACCAGAATCGTTAGAAAATTAAAAGTTAATATAAGGGTTAATTAAATATTTTAATTGAATTTCCCCCTAGATCTGGATAATCTGTCATCTCATAAGCACCATATCAGCCATTAGCATCATTATAAGGAGCATTGTCATTGTTTGCCTTGTACAGCAATCCCCATACTAAGCAAGCATGTAGCAACAGTGGAGAGGAAAACTCCCTTTTAACAGGAAGAAACCTCCAGAGGATCCTGGCTCAGTATATGCAGCTTCCCGCTACAACTCACTGGGGCTCGACAGAGCAGACATACGCACAACATAAATGCCAAGTAGTGTTTTGTTGGCAAAATATGTAGCAATTTCTTAGATTTCTTAGATTCTATTTCTTAACAAAATAAACTTTATTGTCTTTATCTTAGTGAATCTATAATTAATTCAATGGGTGAACTAGTAGTAGCACATTCCATGTTAAAGAAAGTAAAATGTTATCAAAAGTGGTTAGCAGCAGTGTGCTAGCCGATGCCCCCCTCCACGAGGCTACCGCAGCTCAGCAGAAAACCATTGTAGCTTCTTCTGGGGAGAAAAACTCTTAGAGAGAACTAAAGTTATCAGCTGAATAAGGGAAAAAAATGCAATTAACTGTTCGCCCCCGATGGCTCTTAGTCCTAACAGAACCAGTGGGGCCATTGGCTTAAGGGCTGCGACTAGACTCATAGAATCTGGGGTTACAATACGTAACCACTGTTCTATTTCGTCTAGTCTCAGCCCTTAAGCTAGCTGCTAATGGAATAATGCACAGCTGGATGGGTTTACGCCACACTGGTTAGCTCAACCAATGGACACACCCAACATGCCTCCTTTTAGCGAGGGTCGCTCAGCCTCAGCCCAGAGCTTAAAAGGCTGAGGCAGCCAGAGAGAAGAGTGGGGCCCCCACTAAAAATATCATCCACAAGAGGATGAAATTCATTCAAGTAGGGCTTAAGGGCTGCGACTAGACTCATAGAATCTGGGGTTACAATACGTAACCACTGTTCTATTTCGTCTAGTCTTAGCCCTTAAGCTAGCTGCTATTGGAATAATGCACAGATGGATGGGTTTACGCCACACTGGTTAGCTCAACCAATGGACACACCCAACATGCCTCCTTTTAGCGAGGGTCGCTCAGCCTCAGCCCAGGGCTTAAAAGGCTGAGGCAGCCAGAGAGAAGAGTGAGGCCCTCACTAAAAATATCATCCACAAGAGGATGAAATTCATTCAAGTAGGGCTGATGTGGTGCCATAATGCTTTCACTCAGCCTGCTGAGGTCCAAGCACTGAACGAGTGAAGGATCCTGAAGCCACATCTCATAAATAATAACGAGTAAAGGAACAGGGTGAAGCCCATGAAGCAGCCTGACAAATGTCCCCCATCGACACACCACTGTGGAGCGCCATAGAAGAGGAAATCCCTCTGGCTGAGTGAGCCCTGAGTGTCTCAGGAGGATCCCGCCCTGATGATGTGTAAGCGAGTGAAATGGCGTCACACAGCCAGTGTGAAAGATGCTGGATCGACAGCGCTTGCCCAAGGGAAGAATCTCTGTAGTGCACAAACAGGCTTTGTGAGTGGCGAATCCCTGAAGTGCATGACACATATCGTGCAAGCGCGCGCACTGGGCAGAGACGGTGGGAAGCCGCCTCCTCATCAGAATTATGGGGAGGAGGAAAAAGTCCAGCCAATGAAATTGACCTGGATTTGAAGGAAGTATTAATGTTTTTGGGCACGAAGGCTGGGTTGGGGCGTAAAACAGCAGACCCGCCATCTTCCTGGATCCTGAGGCATGCAGGAGCCACTGAGAGGGCGGTTAGGTCGCTCACCCTCTTGACTGATGCCAGCGCCAGCAGCAAGGCAGTTTTGAGTGGCAGGAACTTAAGTGAGACCTGGTCCAAGGGTTCAAATGGGGCTTCAGATAAGCTGCGCAGAACCACCGTTAGGTCCCACTGGGGAAATAGCGGGCAAGACACAGGTCTGTTCCTTCTGACACCTTTTAGAAAACGTTTTGTGAGGGGATGATTGAAAACAGATCTATCTCCAAAACCCTGGTGACAGGATGAGATAGCTGCAGCATATGTTTTAATAGTGCTGAATGCGAGGCCCATGTCCATGAGCATCTGCAGAAACGATAGGACATCCGCCAGCTGGCAGGAGAGCTCTTGAACATTCCGTTCTGTGCACCATTTCTGGAAAGCTGCCCAATTTAGCAGCATAAGATGTGACGGTAGAAGGCACCGCGCACTCTGAATCGTGGCGACCACATCATGCGGCAGCCCAGAAGCCTCTAAGCGTGACCGCTCAGCGGCCAGACCCACAGCCATTGGCCTATTTCTGGAGGATGTTTGATTATCCCATCCGCCTGGAGAAGGGCGTCCGCCCTCCACGGAAGCCTCCACGGGGAGCCGGACACTAGCGCTTGCAGGTCTGGAAATCATGACGCAGACAAGCGTCTGGGAGCTACCAGAATTACCGAGAGCTGTTCCGACCGAACTCGGTCCAGGAGACGGGGAATCAGTGGGACTGGCGGAAACGCATACAGGAGCGTCTGAGGCCAGGGCTGGTGTGAGAAGGCATCTGCTCTGAGTGGGGGGTGGTCCCGGGGACTCAGGGAAAACCACAGGCGACACTGACAGTTTTCGCGAGCCGCGAATAGATCCACAGAGGGTTCCCTGAACTTGATCCAGATCTGTGATATCAGTGCGGGATGCAGACGCCAGTCGGAGTCGCGGGGTCCCCCTCTCGACAGAATGTCTGCTGCCACATTTAGGACCCCCGGAATGTAGGTGGCTTTGATGGACAGCAGGTGGACATGTGCCCAACACAGTAAATCTGTGGCTATGCACAATAGTGGGAGGGATCGAACTCCCTCTTGGTGATTTATGTAGGCTGACGCCAGCTGGTTGTCTGTGTGAACTTCGACATGACGGCCCTCAAGAAGGGCAGCGAAGTGTCTGATCCCAATCCTCACTGTCACAAGCTCCAACACATTTATGTGCTCGTGCGTGTGGGAGGGCCAGCGATCTGCCACCGTATGGGACAAACACGTGCCGCCCCATCCCAACAGTGACGCATCCGTAAACACAGATACGTGTGACGTAGGACGTCCGAGTGGGACCCCGTGTGAGAGGATGCAGGGATTCCCCCAGTGAGCAAGGTTCCCGCCCACTGAAGGGGGAACCCTCAACATACGACTCTTCTGACGTATCGGGTGTACCCGGAGGCAGACGAACCAATGCTGTAGGCGTCTCGTGTGCAGTAAACCTGACGGCACCACAACGTGGGCAGCAGCCATCATGCCCAGAAGTTTCATGACTAACAGGGCTCTCACGATCTTGCGGGGTTGCACGCGGGAGATCACCATGGTGAGATCTGCCGCTCTCGCCGGAGATAAAAGTGCTCTCATTAGGGAGATGTTGAGCTCCACCCCGAGAAACACAATCGACTGGGATGGAAGGATGGAGCTCTTTTCCCAGTTTAAAGAAAACCCCAGGGTTGACAGATGCTCTATTAACTTCCTGGTTTGCTCTGACGCCTCGTCCTTGGACCGGGCGCATAGGAGCAGATCATCCAGGTAAAATAAAACCCTCATTCCCGCCGTGCGCAAAGGCTGCAGAGCGGTCTCCAGACATTTGGAGAAGGTGTGCGGGGCTAGTGAGTAGCCGAAATGGAGACAATTGAACTGATATTGATCTCCCTGGAATGAAAAGCGCAGGAACTTCCAGTGTTTGGGAATTACTGGGATGTGGAAGTATGAGTCTTTCAGGTCTATTGACGTGAACCAGTCTCCGGAGTGCACGTATTCTAGGACTTGCCTCATTGTTAACATGCGGAAATGCATCACTGCTATGGAGCAGTTGAACAGGGAAAGGTCGAGAATTGGTCTCATTCCTCCCGACTTCTTCGGTACTACGAAGTGGCGGGAGTAGAAGCCCGAGAGCTCTTGCCCGCGAGGAACTTGGGAAATGGCGTCCTTGGACAGAAGTTCCCGTAGCTCCAGCTCCAGGGCCTAAGATTGTTCCTGTGACGTGAATGTCGTCTCCACGATCCCGTTGAAGGGAGGGGGAGCGGACTGAAAATTGAGTGTGTGACTGTAATGAATGGTCTCCGATATCCATTTGCTCATGAGACAAAGGCGGCACCATTCTTGCACGCGTTCCGACAGCGGACGCGTGTTCGAGGTCATGTGAACGACGTCTGAGGACTGGGTTCGCGCCCTTACCGCTGTAGCTCGCACCAGAGAACTGGGAGCGACCCATGGAGGGCTGCGCTCAAAAGGGCGAGTGTGAAACAGCTGGAAGAGGCTGATCCGCACCACGGAGCGTGGAGTCCAAAGTTAAAGGACGAGTGGGAGCCGGGCCCGTGCATGGGGACGACAAAGTGCCAGTGGATGGAGCCGCGCACTGTGTCGCCGCGCCTGTTCGCGACAGCGCCATGACATCCCGTCCCACCCACCATTGTGGGGGAAGCGGAACGTGTTGGGCCTGGCTGGAATTTAGGGCTGGTGCGTAAATGGAGCGCACCTGTACAGCTGGCCGTGTAATATGACTGACTGCGGGAACATGCAGATGTGTCGCAGTGCTTGGTGTGGGGAACATGTGTGAGGATTCGGCAGAGGATTCTGCAGAGGACTGTAGGATTGTGCTCTCTGTGTGATGTTTTTGGGGTTTTATTTCAAAACCAAAATCATTCACAGAGTTATTACAGTCATAAGCACACACATTCCCCCCAACGAGTCCTTTTCGTGGTTGTTTTCGGCAAGGTTTCTTCAACTGTGATTGCCAAGACAATGTCTGCTGGCTCTTTCGAAACCGTCGGCCGCCAACTCCCTGGTCCCGCTGAGGTGGAGCCGAAGCGGGAGGCCGGCTCTGTGGGGCGAGCGGTGCAGCTGGGCACCTCAAGTTTCCACGCCATTCGTCCCATCCTCTGGAGGAACGGCCAGAGTGCGAGGCTGACCGAGGGTGGACCAGGTCTCGCACCGTGGCTGACAGTTCAGCCGTCTTCTGAGCCCTCTCGATGACGCTCCTAAGATGGGGACCAAACAGAACGTCAGAGGTGATGGGGCCTTCCAGCATCTCCCTGTGCAGGTGTTCAGGAATGGAGGGCAGGGCCTGGAGCCACAAGACCCGCTGGATAAGGGTCTGCCAGGCAGCAATGCGAGCAGAACCGGTGAGTACAGCAGCGCACAGATTGAGAATGGCATCAGCAGTTTTAGTAATGATGGCTTTTGACTCGTCAGGAGCGTCATGCTCTTCCACCATTTTGGAAACACCAAAGGCAAGAAGGGCGATGTTATTTCCTGCAGCGCCGGTGTCGGTACAAGATCTGCTCGGGTGCAAAATTGGCTCGGGTCCGTCGACTGCCGATGACGTCTAAGTAGTTGAATGGCTGAACATGAACCTTACGGAATTACGTAATCACGTAACGTTGTTATCACGTGACGTTGGTCCAGGCAAATTTTTTCTATTGGAAAGATGGACAACTTTTACAAAGAAATCCATCATTACCTCTTTGAAAGTACACTTTTAGCATAGAGCTGCAAGTATATTAGGGCTGAACGATTAACTGCATGTGCAATTAAATTGCGATGTGACAAAAGGAGATTTTCTAATGGCAAAGGCTGCAATTTGGCAGCGAGTGGTTAGCGCAATATACATGGAAAAACCCATAGGAATGCTAATGCTAATATCGCCGATTACATTATTACAAATTATGAATTAGAAACGTGCCAAATGATTACATTTGGAGTCTAATAGAAAGTAAAACTACCATCAATCAAATAAGTACAGACAGGTATTTTAGTAAAGCCAGAAAACTTTTAACTCCATAGCTTTGGCAGCTATGAGCGTAACTGAACTACGCATGGACAAGACGTCAAAAACTCTAAACACAAATACTTCAATAAACGGGACACACTTCTTTTCCTGCAAATACAATTTCACAGGTGTTACAGCCTATGATCCTTCAAGGGATGTGCTCAAAGAGGAGTTCAACATGAATCAAATATAGTGTTTTATATTACAAATACTATTATAAACACAAACTTACGTCTTAAAGAAACATTATTTTAATAACGAAACTGCTAAATTCTTTCCAACAGTATAGCTGTGTAGTGTATTTTGTCCGAGTGGGTTTGCCGTACTTTGACGTCATCGGCAGTCGAAGGACCCCGAGCCGATCTTGCACCCGAGCAGATACTGTACCGACACCGGTCTGGAAGGCGCACTGGTGTGCGCGATCTTTGAGCCGCGTCAGCAGCTGGTCATGCTTAGAAGCGGGAACTGCTCGCGGCCCAGCGAGGTGGTTCTTGGTGCCAAACAGCGAGGCCAAGCCCGGCTCCAGTGGAGGAACGGGTGGCTAGCCTTGGTCGGAGAAGCCCTCGACCTTGGTAATGGGCGCATATGTGGAAATTGGTGCCTTGAGCCTAGCAGGTTCGGAGAAGGCGGCGGACCAGCAGCTCATGGCAGTGGGGAAGCGCGGCCAGATGGGGTCTGGACAGCGCGCCTGTGTTGCCCCAAAAATTTCCGCCAAATCATCTGCTTCAGGCGGAGCCGGTTCTGGCACGGCTAGCCCCTTGCGGACCACAACCGCGGAGATGATGGCAGGCAGCTCCTGGAGCAGTGCTCTAACTGCTGGCAGGGAGGAGCAAGAAGTCACTGGAGCAGAAGGACCCGCTGAGCGAGGCTCGTCGACCTCCCTGTTGTCCAGGAGGGAAGAAGGGCTATGGTAGCCAGCCTCGTCGTACTCCTCACTGTCGATGACATCGTCCAGTCGGTTGAAGCCAGCCGGCTCCTGGCCGACGTTGAAGAACTGTAAGGCCTTGTCCAGCGAGTACGTGTCAGCCACCGGAAATTCCTCGTTGGCGGCGGGGGTGAAGTACTCGACCCGGCGGACCTTTTCAGCCACGGGCAGAGTGGCACAAAACGGGCAGGAGGCCTGGGGGGTTTAGGCCAGGCCAGCGTGATGAGCCCCGAGACAGACCTCACACTTAGCGTGCAGGTCGCCGCTGGAGATGGAGCCTGTCTGGCAGGCCAGGCAGGTCCTGGTGTCACTGGACATGGTAGGTGAGTAGAATGCTTCTTGGATAATTGCTCTTTAAAGGAAGCTCTTAAGCTTGGCTTGAAGAGATAACGGAGGCGAACAGTGGAGTCGCTCCACTTAAATACCCACAGGGGTGCCCACCATTGGTGGGCGTACATTTAAGCTCTTCATGATTGGCTGATGCTGACATCATCCTTCCAACAGCAGCTAGCTTAAGGGCTAAGACTAGACGAAATAAAACCTGCATTTCCTGCTACTGGTGGTCGAAGACAGGTGGCAGCAGTGTTCAGCAGGCCTTGCCTCTGTCAGTGCGCCCCAGAGCAGCTGTGGCTACATCATAGCTCGTCCCCACCAGTGTGTGAATGGGTGAATGACTGATTGTGTTGAGAAGCACCTTGGGGGTTGTAGAACCCTAAGAAGGCGCTAAACAAATACAGGTCATTTACCCCAACCCAACACTGGAGAGATGCTCTCATTTCTGCAGATTAGGCCCTGATCTGTTTGTCCATATCTCACTTTTCCTACCATCCCAGGAACAAGGCATCAAGATTCTTGAACTCCTTTGCTTGAGGCAAAGAACTTCTCCTAGCCCAGGGCGATCATCCAGTTCAGAACAATGCTGTAAGACTTGGAGGAGCTTGGTTCTGGAAATTTAAGATGAAGTGATAAAAGTAATTCTGTGATCAACAACTAATGTATTTATCCCTGGAGTAATTTATTTAAAATTTTAAAGCAGAAGTTAAAGATATTCTTGTCTCTGATGTGAAAAGTCCAAGATGTTCTTTGCTATGGCTCATCTGCTGATACTTTACACAGTAAAGAAAGGGTAACGAAAGGGTTGACTTTGGATTGGGGAACAGGTTCTGACTGGGGTTTATGCTTTGGCTCAAAATAACCTTAACCCCGGTCTTCTCTTCTGGGGCTGCTACCCCCACAACCTGGACCCAGATAAGCAGAAAGTATTCATGATGATTAAACTGTTTGTTCCCACCTCTGATTTAAGATATTGCCTGAAACCCATGGTTGGATCCGAAGGTGTAAAGGCAAGATAGGATATTTATTAGTAAGTTGGGTTTGCTCCAGCATCTTGACTACCAGAAGGAGGTGACCAGGAGGCTTCCTGATCAGAAGCCCTTCTCGTGCTAAGGCTGAGCCCATTCAACTTCCTCTTTACTGAATCTCCATGCATTCTCTTCCCTTCTCTGACTGCAGCCCCTCCCCCTCTTGTCCTTATGGATCTAAAGCCATTATCTCCTCGTGTGTTTGAAGAGACCAGACCAGCGCTCTTCCCAAACCCCCAGATAAAAGACTTTAGCCTGGGGTCCTGAATACCAGCAGCCCACGAGAACTGCAGGGTGGCGGAGGATTCAGAGGGGTGTAATTTCAACACTAGACCAGACTCATTCAGGACCAGAGAGGTTAGACAAGCTGTGACCTGGAGCCCTGAGACAACAGCAAACAGAATGGGACACTGTGTGTGTGTGTGTTGTTTGATTGGAGACAAGGAGTTGATTGTGTCAGTATGTGCAATGGCATGCTGTCATTAGCAGACTCCTGACAGAAAAGGACGGTTAGTCACAAAAGGTGTGTGTGTGTGTGTGTGTGTGAGAAAGAGATTTCAGTGTCACCACAGTGATTAGAGAGGATGGTTTCAATAAAAGGCTCTGAGGCTGAAGTGCAGAGTTCAGCGAGACCGCTTCCAGCTTGATTAGAAGATGGAAGATGAAATGAACTGTAATAGGAATCCAACTCCATCATTTCTCTCTTTAAAATGTGCACTCAGCTCCAACTAAACTATATAATGCCAAAATGTGAGGTGTTGTTGTGAAAGGTCCTCATCACCGGTGACCTTCATGGAGCAGAAATAACACGTATTCTGTAATAACTCTGGAGAAGACGTCTGTTGGAACTAAAATAGCTGCTGTTGTTCAGGAATGGATCCGCCTGCTCCAGAGCCTCCAGGGTGCACCCATCTCACCCCCATCCCACCACACACACACACACACGTATTTATGTGTTTGTGTGGACCTCCATTGACATCCATTCATTTTAGTAACTCCACTATGCCTAACCTGACGTAAACTAAAAAATTAATTCACATCATACCTCTAAAACACGTTTTATACACGCATAGCTTTGTGTGGACCAGAAAAATGTCCACACAGTACAGGTTGGTTAAAATGTGTCCACTTAAACCCATAAAGTACACACACACACACACACACACACACACACACACACACACACACACACACTGAAGATGAGTCGGTCTTTATGCTGCTCTGACTTTGGGAATAAAACACAAAGAAAGATGCATTCTTCATAAATTCTGTTGCTCTTGTTAGTTTCTTTTATTTACATTTGCATGTTTTCAAAATCTGTGCAAGCATTCACATAATTTCTGTATCTCTTAAGAAAGTGAAACTATTTTACCAAGTACAAATGGAACTGCTATAAAAGATGACACAAATTTTGGCTCCTTGGAATTAAGTTTTAAAGAAATGAGGAACAAGTCTAATTGTCCATACAGAAGAATCCCCTGTGGTTGTAGAAAAGGAAAATAAAAACAACCTGAAGCAAGCGCAGAGGAAACTGTTGGATCTTACAACTTGTTATAGATTATCGTTTCACTAGATTAATCTTAAAAGTTAGTTTAGTCTGACGAAACAGAACAATTTCCTCTAAACTGGTTGGCGTTGGTGGATTCACGTTTGAGCGGGTTTTAGACCTATACCATCAGAAGCTAACCTTCATTCTCACCACCTGAAAGGATTTTCTCATCAATCCAAACCCTACAGAGGCATTTCATCCCAGGGTGACCTTCCCAGAATGTAATGAGACAAGAATTCATGCTGGATGAAGATTTCAGAGAGCACACAGAGATTAGGCCCCTGGGGCACACAAATGCTAAACAGGCCATACAACCCTCTGTGCTTCAGGCCTTTTGAGTCTTTCACCTTTTAAATGGAAAACAGCTCCAGACAATTATGCATTATGATTAGAAACATCACTTCAAAATTCCATCTATCGATTTAAAGAAACCCGGTTCAATTTGTTCTGAAAGATATTTAATTATTCATCAGCTGGAAAACAATGGCCAGACAAAGTTCAGTTAAAAACACAACACTGGGGAAAAAAAGCTAAACCGGTAAACCCCAAATCATTTCAACTATACAAACACACTGTGGTCAGTTTTTATTTAAACCACAGAGAACTGGAAGTGAAGGAGAAGAATGTCCAAGTGATTCTAACCCCACTACCATGTTTGAATAAAAACAAGCAGATGTTAATAAGTGGAGTAAAGACTGTTGTGGTTGTGACACCATCATCCACCTGCCCTCCCAGAGCGACTGCTGTCCCCTCATGCATTTTTAAAGATATCCAATCAATGTTCACCCCCATCAAAACCAACACTGTATGATATTGCACAAGCCCCAAATTCATAATTCATGGGATGAAAAGGTTTAGAATATGATTTGGGGGCTGGGGGATAGACGCAGAAGATGCGGCGTGACAAGCCAGGGCCAGTGACACCATAAATAATTCAGTTTGATTTGGTTTCTCTTTTACTAGCTGATAAGAGGGCCAGCATCTTTGGACTGGAGGAATCATGTTGGATCCTTAATGATTAGTAATTAATAAGTAAAATATGATGTTTAAATGCTAGTTTAACCAAGAACAAAAGGTCAATTTTACCAAAACTCAGTCCAGCAAAGCCTTAAAATAGGAGAATTTATATTTTACCTGTAAAAGTTTTGAATCTTTTACTTTTCCATCTTGGGACTTGAGACAATAACGCCCATCAGAAACCCAAAGCAACACCGTTACACGCTTAGGCAAACCATTCTGGGACAGTAACAAGTTATTTGTTATTCCAGGGGAATGTTGGCATTAGCATAATAAATATACTTCTGTTAGCTAAAACAATTTTATTAGAGGAACTGGTTTAAAGAAATCATTTTATACATGCACTCAATTCAATTTATTTGACACATCATTTAAAACAGTCATATACAGTCCAAAAAAAGTCAAGTGAATAAAAACAAGTTATTTCTTTCTGAAAGGTTAATGTAACACTTTAAAGCGTGAGCTCTTATTTAAGGTCTCTGATCAGTGCATAAAAGCAGCATGTTTAAACCTCCCCTGCGACTCGGTCGTCTGTCTGAGGAAACGTCTGTTGCCTGAATGATTGGGATGCTTCACCGACCGATTATAAACAACAAAAACCAGTACTCAACATTTCACTTTGAAGCGTGACTCATCGGTTCAGCGTTTCCCAGATTTGTCAGAAAATTCCTCCACAAAGAAGACGTTCTGAAAAGCTGTTGGTGCCAAGTCTAAGCTTTTCTTCACCCTGCCCTTTAAACCGTTTAAGAACTGAACAAAAAGCTACAAGAGAAACTAAATGTTACGGTCCAACCTGAAATGTAATAAAACGCTGCTGGGGCAGTTTGCTCTCTTCTTTCTCATCAATAAACAAATATATACATATTACTGTTAATAAACATTTTTAAAGAGTCACAGTAAAGATGCTAACCCTCAGGTTACTTGCTAAAATAATTTATATTTTCTATTTTTTTGAAGAAAATTAACTCAAAGCATCTTCTCAAGATAACTTGCACTCTGTAGAAAGATCACATAAGGTCAAAGGTCATGCTCAGGTGGTTTCATGGGGTTGTTTACAGCACCAGCTGTGGGTCTTGGAGGTCTAATGTTCCAGGTAGAGCTGATCTAGGATCAGAATTTAGGCAGCAACAAATTATACACAAGCAGTCTTTCATCTACAAGGCAGCTACCACCATCTTTAATCTAGTGAAGGAGGAATAGCCGAATCGGTTCAGGGGAAAAAGAGTCAAGAAAAGGAATCATAGCTAAGAATCTTGCAAACAAAGGTGTTCCAGGTTACAACCAGTGGCTGTAGAAACTTCAACTTGTGACCAGCCAAGGTTTGGGTAGAGTGCTACTCTGTTGTTTGCTGCCCCCTACAGCTGAGAGCAAGGCAGTGCAGGTGTTGCTCAGGATGGGAAAGGGAGAGAGGAGGAGGTGAAGTGAATAGGGGCATCATTGAGAGGTTCTACTCATTACATCCCAGAAGTTCCATTCGAAGGGTGATACGCTCGTGCCACTCCCATGGCAGGATGCGGATATACCTGCTGAAGAGCGCCGGTTCAAAGAGGTTCTTTTTGTGAACGTTGTTGTCGCTGTTCCCAGTGAAAATCTAAACAGGACAGAAATCAGAATAAAGAAAATTGTGTTTTTAATGCAAAGAATGTATAAGTGAAGATGGTAAAATGTGTTAGTTCTGCTCATATGATTGCAATCATGGAAAACGGTCTATTTTCCTTGTAAGGTGGAGTATATGCTCTTGGAAAAAGCTGTTCAAGCAACATTTTAAAGAATAACATCTGACATCCAACCCTCTTTGCTCTGGCTCCCCCCAAAACTCTGATGGTCACAGAAAAATGTTTTCCTGTCACTCCCATTTCTACATGTTGCATGCAGAAGCTCTAACTGGGACCTTGTTAAGATCCTACCATGTAAAACATCAGTTTGGTCCATTCTTCAATAGGTCTTTTGATCGGGACTGTTGGTGCATTTCTTATCAATGTACTTCCTAAACCAGTGATGTGGGTTGGTGGACAAAGTAAGGAAATTATATAAAGAAATACATAAGTAATTATATAAAAAACATAACGACTAATTTAGAAAATGACATGACTAAAGGCAGAAAGAGATAAACAATAAAAAGAAAACAAAGGTCAAGTTGAATGAGTTCTTTCTCGTCTCATCGTAATGCATTGTTGAAGCATGGGTTAGGGTTAGGCACCATAAACACAGCTTCTGTAAACATGAAACTAGCTTCTATAACTACAGTTACTGTAAACATGTAAATACAGTTTCTAATTTATTGATTTTGGCATTTGTTTGGATTGTACAGGGTCTTGGACCGTTGCAAACAACACTCACTAAACAGCACTTGGTAAAAATGTTTGTCCTTATATTCAATAAGGTCATAGTTTACCAAGTGCTTTTAAGTTTCATAAATGTAATGATAAACTGCTAAATGTCTTGCCCAAGGACACAACACCTGCGGCAGACAGAGCAAGACACAAATCAGTGACCCCTCAGTTACAGGAAAGCCACCCTAGCCTTTGATATTGGTTATGTGTTGTTTAACATAAACAACTTGATCATCTGTTGGCCTCTTGGTTTGTTAAGAAGATGAAATACAAGAGGTGCTGTCTAGAATCCTTCTTGTTCACGTATTTAGAAGTTTCTGTAGTATTTTACCCTTACTTGCAGCTTCTCACTGTGTCTCAGATTCAGAGACTTCATTTGTTTGCATGTTGCCCACATCTGGCAGAAAGACTGATTTCCAGATGCATTATAAACAGATACTTACAATCTATTTGAATTTTGTTACAAACTGGCTTCAGATGTCTAGGCGATTACAGACACTCAGTTTAAAAGGTAAAAATGTTCCCAGTAGATTGATTTGGCCACAAAATTTTTAACGTAACCAAAGAAAAAGAGTCAGTTCCCCAGCAGCTTCTAATGGATTCTAGCGATGAACCATAGAAACAACCTTGGTTCCATCTGCTTCACTCCTAAAGGATTCCCCCAGCTGGTTGTAGACAATTAGCTGAAGAACTTGTCCATTTAAACTCAGAAGAACATCGGCTATAATTAGGTATTTAGTGGTTAATGCTCCCTTCTAAAATACAGAGAGGTTTTGAAAGATCAGTACATGAGTGACATTATGGAAGAATGAACGGTTTAGTTTGATTTAAACCATGTTTTATGTAAATAAGACATGCATATTAAATGTTAGTTTATGTACCAGCTGATAAATATTTACTCGTTTTATTTAGACATCACTGAATGCATCGTGTCAGTATTAAACCTTGCTTGGCGTTTGTTTCTGTGGGACTAACCTTGTCCTTTCCTGTGGTCTGGTCCTTCACTGTAGTCCAGAACCTTCCATTGTTACTTTGGGCAACCTTAAAAAACGTAATGAACTGGATGGTGCCAAAGTCTTTTGCCCCCTGAGTGATGATCCCAGTTACCTTCTTAGGAGACAACAAGTCCACCTAAGAAATGCAAAGGAAAGATTTACAGGACGGTGTGTTAGAATACGAGATTAAATGTTAGTCAGGACTGTCCTTCTGTCCCACCTGAAGCCATTCAGATCGGCTGTTGGTGGCAGCTGTCCAAGCATTGGTCTTGCCCTGTTTGTCCAGGCGGGCGAAGTGTGGGTACCAGGTGAAAGCCTCCAGGCCCCAGGTTTGGAAGGTGCTAGAGGCAGTGATCTGGTTGTTTGACACCAATCTGGACTTCATGCCCAACGGCTCTGAACAACCTGAAGTGTTGGAATACACTGTGGAGGTGAGACCAGGAGCAGAAGAGGAGCCAGAGGGGAAAAACAGGAACAGAACAAAAAAAGATAGACAAGAGGAGGGCAGGAAGCAGTCATGGCCAGACAGAGATGAGAAGAAGCAAACAAAAGAAATGACAGCGTGGACGACTGCTAAAGTATGACTAAAAACAGCTAGTGCTATGAATAAATATCAGTAGACATCTTTAATATATTATTTATCATCGCGTGAGAGTTGGCAGCCCTAAACGGTGTTGTGTGCATTATGATAGATGTGCAGGCTGACCTTGCTCTGAACTACAGAAGCCCAGGAGTGGAAAAGATTTCCCCAAAATTTAACCTTCAAAAACAAGTCATTCAAATTATTTAGTTAAATCAATTTATCACCCAGCACTACGATGCAAAAAAGCAGCCTTGGATAGTAACCTTTAAAGAGATAATGTGTAGTTTTTACCATTAATCTCTGGAAGTATCCATCAAAATGTTGCTGAAAATGAATTTAATGATGTTCAGTTGTTGAAAAATATAGGTGGCTTCATAACATAACAATAGAAATCAGGTCTAAAATACACGGGAGCGGGTCCAAGTCTCTGGGCAACGCCATATTAGATGCTATGTTTCCTTTTACAGGAGACCGCGAGGACACAACGCATTAACTGATTTGTAACAAACTGTTACAAATCTTTCCGCATTCATAAAGCTTGATGTTTTACATGTTTACCTCTTCGTTCATTGCCGGTGATGAACGGGAGTCTGATGCGCTTGTCATTTTGCTGGAGGTTGTGCTTCCAGGGCTTTTTGACGCTAACGGCCATCTGTTGGTAAGGTCATACTCGAACACAAAAATACTGCTTACTTGCAATGATTTTGGTATGTACTGCCCCCTATCGCCAGGGAAAACGCACACTGTCACTTTAAAGTTTTAAAATAATTACTCAATATTATTTTAAATATAAGTAAATGAGTCAGCGTGAAACGCATTGTGTCTAAAATATGTTAGATTTCTGTATTCACTGTAATACACAATAATGCATTCACTGCAAAAGCAAACTTAAAAAAATTAAAAATAAAATATTCAACGATGACAAAACCCAGCATAAACCAGGAAGCAACACTGATCTGGTAAACGAGACAAACATCAAGCCAGTGAGTTTAAAATAAGCACGCCGATGTTGGGAGAAAAGGAAACACATCAAGAGGCATTTGCTGCAACGTACAAAAGCCTTACAGGGAACTATAAATAGAACCAACACAACGTGTGCTGTAAACATTTCCTGACCTACTTTTGCATCTGATGTGATGGATTAAACAATAATACAGTTTGAAGAAATTCTTCATGAAATTGACTCATTAAATGTGTTCAGAGTTACTGGAGTATGTTTCCCTCTCAAGTACATACGTTTGAGTGCAAGGAGGACAGGAAATAATTAGGAGGGAATCAGAAACTACATGGAAGAAATATGATTTAGATATCTAAATCATAAAAGGCTGCAGGGGTCTTCTCTGAAAATGTTTTTATCCCATTAGAATTTTAAAATCCGTGTGTGTGTGTGTGTGTGTGTGTGTGTTTACCATCGAGTTCACAGCCCACGAGCTCCATACGCAGAGTGCAAGCTTTGCGACACACTACAGGAATAATGCGGATGTACTGGGCGATGATTGGGGGGTCAAATGTGTTGGTCTTGGTGCTTTCATTGTCCACGTTCGCCATAAATATCTATGAATCAGAATCAGTTTGTTGCCAAGTCAGTAATTACCCTCACGAGGACTTGATTTTGGTGTAAGAGACGATAAACACAAAACAAACGTGACCAAATGTACACGGTGCATACAGAAGAACTGAAAAGTGTGGCAAAGTTTAAGGAAATAATGTTTGCGGTGTAGCAGACTAATGTTGCCTTCATTAGGGAAGAGGAGGAGAAGGCTGCTCAGACACAGTGACACACCCAGATAGAAATTGTTGCTTTAGTGAGTTTTTGTAAGGGATGCTCTGCTCCATCAGCCGCCATAATCCAGCAATCTCTGAGAAAAAACTGTGATTTGCAGATACTGATCAATGCCTTTCAGAGCTGATCATACCAGCCAATCACCTTTGTAGGTCATACATTGCAGCAAAGCATCCCCCTACGCAGTGGCAAATAACAGAAAGAGTTGGAAAACTCTGGTCTCCAGATGACCTCATTTCTGGATTTACTCCAGAGAGCGACTCATCAGGGGTCATCTCCATGCAAGGTAGGTCATAATCTTCACGACTGTTCCCGTCCGTGTTTGTTTGTTTGTAGTAGAGCTGTATAGCAGCACACCTATAATCCCAGCTCGGTACACAGCTGTGCCTAACCCAGATGTTCCATACCTAAACATCCAAATCAGAATACGAATACTGTAGCATCACAAGTCCAGTGTTACCAAAAATACTCAAGAACTACAGGGAGGATTTCGGTGAAACTCTTGGGAAGTAATCAGTATTCATAGATATAAAACTGAGTCGTTTATTTGTTTATTTTTTTTGTAAATCAAGCCTATTGAAGATGAAAGCCTTGGCTGATTGATCTGAGCAAATACAAAAATAGCTACAACTCTGTTAATTTTACAGATGATTAAAATTTAATGAGGAAGTAACAGAGTCATTCCAGGTCACAACGGATTGCTCTTAACATTTTCAAATGGCTAAATAGTTTCTCATTTGACAGCCAGGCCTTATATTTATCATTTAAAATCAGAGAATCCTCACCTGGTCCTTCTGGTCTCCTTCTTTCCTGTACATGGTATAGGTCTTGCCGTCCAGGCTAGAGGCCACCTTAAAGACTTTGATGAACTCTGCTGTGCCGATGCGACTGGCACCCTGGGTGATGATGCCTGTAAGTCGCATCTTTCCCCGCATGTTGATCTGAGAAAACATCACATAATGATTTGTTGTGTTCCAGGAGTAATCACGTAAAACAGGCAAAGCGAGTTCTGCTTTAAAACTCCACGACTGAAGACCACATTATCTGACTGCTCATGTCAGACTGAAGTCTATAAATGTACTCACCTCGATCCATGGGTTCTTGTCATGTGCAGCTGCACTCCAGGCATTAACCAGTCCCTTGTTGTTAAGGCGGGCCAACTCCGGGCCCCAGCGCTGCAGACCCAGCAGAGTGTAGCGCACCGATGAGGCCGTAATCTGGGACTCAGCGATGCCCCCTCCATCCATGCCAAGCAGAGAAATACAACCTATGAGGAGAAAGACACAATGGGAAAATTCAGCTTAAACATTCCTCACTGATGGGTAATTTGATCTTGTTTTAGTCATTCTAAATATTCATTGTCACAAGTCAAACACAGAATTAAAACAGAAGTAGATAAACAATGGAAAGAACAAAGTAGGGAATGAAAAAGTGTCGGTAGAAGTTATGTTTGTATTCTTTAAATGGTCTCTCTCTCTCTCTCTCTCTCTCTCTCTCTCTCTCTGCCACTTCATCTTTACTTCCTTCAGGTTCAATATTTCTACTACAACACACTGACTGTATTAGCGAGAGTTGCTTGGTCACACTTACGCAGCTGGCAGTGTTTGCCTACATAAGGAGAAGGACAATGGCAAAGGAAATCTCCATCAAGGTCCCTACAGGTGCCTCCATTCTCACAAGGCTGAACAGCACAGTCGTTCACATCTGAGGGGAGATAAATCAGTCATTACTCAGGAAACGAATCAACGTTGTTCCTCTTTAGAGAGATTAGTCCCAGTGGTGAGAAGAGTTACAGGCCATGCTTTGTAGAGTTTAAAGCCAAGCCAAAACACTTAGGAGCTGCAGAGGAAGGAAGGCTGGCTAAAAGAAAATAAAAACATGTTTTCGTTAGTGGGATGGGAGCCCTTTAGTCGTTGCAGTATGTGTGTAAGATAGTAGATGTGTGACTAATAAAAACAGAGCATCAGTAAGAATAGTTTTAGTTTAAAAAGCGCTAATCTCCCAAAGATTCTTCCAATCGCCTCTTGATGGCGCCCTACAGACATCAGTTCCTCATACAGTCAGCAGGATGAGCCAGAGGTTAACATCTGTTAGTCACTCATAAAAAAACCTACTAAACTAGATGTAACTTGAGCTACATTGTAACAGAAAAAAATTTATTTGGATTCAGTCGACCCTACCAGAGAAGGCGAGGCAACACACACACACACACACACACACACACACACACACACACACACACACACACACACACACACACACACACACACACACCTTGCTAGTACCAGGTTGGACCTCTTTTACCTTCAGAACTACCTTAATCCTTCGTGGCATAGATTCAACAAGGTACTGAAACAGTCCTCAGAGACTTTGGTCCATATTGACATGATAGCATCACACAGTTGCTGCAGATTTGTCAACTGAACATTCATGATGCCAATCTCCCTTTCCACCACATCACAAAGGTGCTCTATTGGATTGAGATCTGTGACTATCGGCCATCTGAGTACAGTGAACTCATTGTCATCTTCAAGAAACCAGTCTAAGATGATTCAAGCTTCATGACATGGTGCTTTATCCTGCTCTAGTGTACCCATCTTCTAAGTAGCCATCAGAAGATGGGTACACTGTGGTCATAAAGGGATGGACATGGTTAGCAACAACACTCAGAAAGGCTGTGCCGTTGCAACGATGATCAATTAGTACTAAGGGGCCCAAAGTGTGCCAAGGAAATGCCCCTATACAATTACCAGAGGTGGAAAGAGTGCTAAAATTTCCTACTTAAGTACGAGTACCAATACTTTGATAATTTTTTTACTCAAGTAAAAGTAAAAAGTATCGTAAATAAAATGTACTCAAAGTAAAAGTTACTTAGTTACATTTTTGTCAGCATAAAGATGGTTACATCAGTACAAAACCACAACACCAGTTCACAACACGCTCCTGTGTGCGCGCACACACACGGACACACACAGTTTGATGGAAGGATTTCTGTCAGTGAGAACAGGGCGTGCACATTGATTGGACGAGGTTTTTCTAGGCTTGTATGTTTCAGTTGTGATTAAAATTATTCTTTATTTTGAGAAAAAAAAATTTAATTTTTAGATGCCATCAGTATGTGAGGTATCTCAATGTTCTCAAGAAAAACTCTAACATGAGACTGTGCTCTAACCTGTCACATAACAAGCTAAATGAAAGTCAAACATTTCAGATGGACCGTATGACCGCTGCTAATGTTGGCCTGCCCTACTTTACCTCTACATTACAGTTCCTTTATCCATGTCCATCCTAGAGCTCCTCTCTGACCTTCATGCTTATTTAGAGTAGCTGATTTTTAAAGTTAGCAGAGTTCATCCTTGGTAGTGGGTTCACTCACTCATTTAACCCTTCACCACTGAAATCAGTTTGTTCATTCCCATCCTCCTAAATAATCCTCCAATCATCCAACTGGAATCCTCAGGGGTCCCGTAACGTCCATCCTGACAGAACAGGCCTTGGGAGCCCAGGTGTTACTAGAACTAATGGTGCCCCCTCACCAGCGTGAGCCTCCAAACTGTGAAGGTTGGTCTCCAAACATGAACTTTAAATTTATGCATTTATCTCCTCTTGTAACACTTTAACACGTTTTAAAAGGCTTGTATCATGATATGTTACACCTCCCAGACCAAAGATAAGATAAAACATTATCATAAACACTGCAGAGACGTCATTATGTATGAAATAGAAGTTATTTTACTGAGCCATTACTTAAGCCAAGATATAAGATGCGCGCGCACACACACACACACACACACACACACACACACACACATACACACACACACACACACACACACACACACATACACACACACACACACACACACACACACACACACACACACACACACACACACACACACACACACACACACACACACACACACACACACATCATGACTAATTAAACTACACTGAACTGCTTTTGTAATAATGTAATCTCTTATTCTGGAGTAAAATAAAGAAACAAGCTAAATCATCACATATCTGTGGCATCAAGGAGCATCTTCTGAGTTCAAACACAGGGATGGAGCACAATGTTTACACCTGAACAGTATCAGGATGTTTTAACTCACAGAGGCCTGCAGGTCTTCTGTTTTATGAGCAGAGCGCTGATAATCCGCTTGTTATGAGCGCTAAACTTTATTTTGCCGCTTCCGTGTGGAGCGGTAGGGAAACACAGTTCAAACACGGAACCGAGTCTGGTTACCGAACAGAGTGGAATTGTGATGATGTCACACCGGTGCGCGAAGGTGAAGGTTCCAACCCACAGGAGGAGGGAGAGAGGAGGAGAACAGCGAGTGGATCACAGGGACTGAACTGATGATTTGGAGCAGAAGTGTACCCACACACCCCCACGGTTTAGACGCGGTGCTCATGCAGGTGTCTCTTCCTGTTCCGACACTGCTACACGCAATATTTTTAATTTATTAAGCCTATAGTTTGTTTTTACGCAGCAACGGATATGATTTAAAATGTAGCGAATTGCAATTCTTTTTTAAAAACGTACCCGAGTAAAAGTAAAAGTACAGCTTTTAAAAATGACTTAAAAAGTATAAATATACAAAAAAGCTACTCAATTACAGTAAATTGAGTAAATGTAATTAGTTACTTTCCACCTCTGACAATTACACCACCACCAGCCTGAACTGTACAAGACAGGATGAATCCATGCTTTCATGTTGTTGATGCAAAATTCTGACCCTACCATCTGAATGTCAAAGGACAAATAGAGACTCAGACCAGGCAACAATTTTCCAGTCTTCTATTGTCCAATCTTGGTGGGCCTGTGTGAATCGTAGCCTGTTTCCTGTTCTTAGCTGACAGGAGCTGCACCAGGTGCTGTCTTCTGCTGCTGTAGCTCATCTGCCTCAAGGTTCGACGTGTTGTGCGTTCAGAGATGCTGCAACGGATCATCTTCACCATGTCTCCATGCCTAAATGCACTGAGTTGCCACCATGTGATTGGCTGATTAGTAATTTGTGTTAATGAGCAGTTGGACAGGTGTACCCAGTTTCTACAGCTGAATGAAGATAAGACTGAGATCCTCATCTGTGCCCCAGACAAGCTGGTTCCCAAAGTCAGAGACTCTCTTGGTCAGCTTGCTTCTCACACCAAACCTTCTGTCAGGAATCCTGGTGTGACCTTTGACCCAGCTCTCACCCTGGATTCTCATGTCAGTTCTCTCGTACGCTCTTCCTTCTTCCATCTCAGGAACATTGCTAAGCTGAGTCCCATTCTGTCTCGCTCTGAACTTGAGACAGTTCTCCACACCTTCATCTCCTCACGCTTAGACTACTGCAACTCTCTTTTCACGTGTCTGAGCAGAACGTCCCTGAACCATCTACAGGTGGTTCAGAATGCCTGTGCTTGGCTTCTGACCAAGTCCTCCAAACACACCCACATCACCCCGCTTCTCCTCCAGCTTCACTGGCTGCCAGTCAACTTCAGGGTTCATTTCAAGATCCTGGTTCTGGTCTATAGGGCCTTACATGGGCAAGCACCATCTTACATGGGTGATCTTCTCAGTCCCTACACCCCCAGCAGGTCCCTGAGGTCCAGTGACCAGGGCTGGACTGGGACAAAAATTCAGCCCGGGCATTTTGACTGGAGACCGGCCCATCACCTGTTTTTTTGGAAAAGACATTAAGCCTTACGCTGTTTCTGACACACACCAACGTACACTTTCTTATTGGTAGTATTTATGTATCAATCTAATAAACGTAAACCTACACCATCCTTCCTATCCTGGTATTCTAAAAAGTAGGGTTGGGGGTAAATGATTATTTTTAAAATGATTATTCTGACGATTATTTTATCGAATAGTCGACTATTCTAATGACTATTTAGATGATTAATCTAGCGATTATTTTTCTTTTGCACAATTAATAAAAACCAAAAAATCTCCAACAAATTCCTCCAAAAAATTGATAAATTGTTACTGTAAGAGAATAAACACTACAGGCCTTCAATTTTGTATAAAACTGCTTTTATTGTGTTGCGGTTGTTTATGTTCTGGTGACGTGTAGAACTTGGGAGTGCAGGCTGCTGCCTGAGAGGTGGTTGGAGACGGAGTGTCTCCATGCTGCTTTGATTTGGCTACTTATGTGCATGAGGCAAGTGGTGTTACGACCCTTCCTGGGGAGCAGTGTTGAGTTACTTCAAAACTGTAATGCAGTATTTATTACTTGCTACCCTCATTTTAAAGTAATTAATTACATTACAATATTACTGATTTTAAAACGTAAGGCATTACACTACTTTTGCATTACTTTACTTTACTTTCACCAAAACAATGTCAGTATGAATCTGGTAATGTGACGCTCAGTGAGCTCATGACACAAATGTGGTAGGTGATGTGGTGTCTGAGCTAGGATTGCTGTTAAAAACAGTCAGATATGATAACATTGCTTTAAAATGATTGTTTATTAAATGAAAGCAACAATAATCTGTACTCTCAGCACGCTGCCATCTTATATTAACTGAGCAGGGAGTGAGGTGGTGGGGGCTCCAAGCCTATATTTGCCTTGGTCCCCAAATGCCTATAGGACTGACTTCTGGGGTGATCTGATTCTATCACATGTATAAATATTAAAATGCTTATGTATATTATTGCTTTTCACTGGTAAAAATGTGTATTGGGGATAAATCTACCTACTTTTTTATTTTCAAGCACTTTTTTTTCTTGATTTTATTTGAATAATTTGCGGCCCTTTCTCTCTCTAACCTTCCTGCATGCTGCAGGTTTTCTCCGTCTTCCAGAAAAACAGTTTCCTAGATTCTAACTAATCAGCCAAAGGGATCTACCGAACGCAAAAATAAATAAATAAATAAATAAGCTTCGCGCTGCGCTCCAGCAGCAATGAGTTGAAATCAACGGCGCACAGATTATGAACTCAGCTCAAAATTATGTGGAGTACCAGAGAATATGGGCGGATATAAACGATCGCAATCGAATTACTTTGTTTTGGTGGAGCGGTTTTGTGAATATAACAGCGGCTGCGCGCAGGACGCAGCTGGAGTATTTGAGCCATTACCGGGCCCTGCGTCCTCTCTGCTCATAGAATGCCTGCAAAGCTGAGTCCATAAATGACGTCATATATGTGGATATTGGATCTTTTTTCAGGCTTCCCGCAATTAGAATTTTTAGGAAACCCACATCTTGATTCTGGGTTTAAAAATGCGTTGTAATTACCGCGTTACTGACAATTGTACCGAGTAAATATTACAATTTTCTTTCCCTGTAATGCCTTACATTACATTACAGCAAAAAGCAATGCATTACAGTAGTTAATTACTTTTGTACCGCGTTACTCCCAACACTGCTGGGGAGTCACATGTAAAGGGTTAAATTTACCTAAATATTACCTTTTTATCTCTTGATGTTTTTAGTCCCTATTTCTGTGGTTAATTGACAATAGTTTCTTGAAATGTTTCTCCTATTTTAACTGTAAATCCTTCTAGCTGTTATATTTATAACAAGAAACAGATATTCGGACGGAATATTTTCATGTTTATTCGAAAATGATTATGGAACACACCCAGCATCATAATAAATGAAGTAATATTTATGCCAATTTAAGCCTTTACGGGTGACCAGGACACTGTGATCAATTTTTGGCAAGGGAAATTATCATTTGCCATTTTTGGGGTGTTTATGAATGTGGAAGACACCCAGCATCCTGTGATGGCACTAATAACATCAAGAGATAATAAATAAGGTAGTATTTAGGTAAATTTAACCCTGTACACGTGACCAGGACACTGTAATCAATTTTTGGCAAGGGAAATTATCTTTTTTTGCCATTTTTGGGGTGTTTTTGATGATACAGTAGGCAGTATGAGGACAGTAACATCAACAGATAATACATAAAACCCTTATTTGGTCAATTTTAGCCTCCATGAAAATGTGAGCGATTCAATCACTTTTTGGCAGGTAAAATGCCATTTTAGTTGTCTACAATTAAATCATCAATAAAGAATTTAAAGATATTTTGAGGCATTTCTTATAGGTAAACAGGAGGGTGTAGTCCCTATTTGGCAAGTGACAATCTTAATTTTATGTGCTGAAGTGCTTTTATCTTGCTACTTTTAAATAGAGCAACGTAATGTATAGCAACTTGCACAGTGTCATTGTAAAGCCAAAGCTTGATCAGTTTAAATACTATTTTTCAAGTAAAATGTACCCCAAACTAACTGTGGCTCCAGGTCAAGTGGACTAAAGAAAGGAAGGGGGAAAAAAATGAAATCGCTGGAGAATTGTTTATTTACATTTATACAACGTTTACATTCAATAGGGTGCCATTTTACATTGTTTCTTTATTTTTTAGTATGAAGGCTGTAACATAAAGAAAGCCAGTTCTTACCACAAACCATCTTTCAATCGCAAATATTGCAAAAGGATTAATATATGCTCATTGTGAATGTTTAAGACAAATAGCAACACTTAAAACAACTTCCGAACTGGAAAAACTAATATCCGCGATAAACATCTGTTTAAGTACCGGAAGAGGTTATCTCTGCTTTCTGAATGTCCATATTGCTAGATATGCGGAGTTTTAGGGCGAAATCCTGGGGAATTTCGTCTAGAAATGCAATTACCTAACTGTGCGCGATCCCGCGGTGGCTAATCATTTTTTGGCAGCGAGTCGATTTATGGCACAACACCGGCTCGGGTTTCTCCTCCTCCTCCCTCTTTTCTTCTCCAACCTGTCGCTGGGCTGAGGCTCCATCACTTCCTAAATTGATTTTACTTGAACCTTCACTATTTTCCATTTTGTTAAGCTCGTCTGTCTGTTTACTGAGACTCAAACAACTGGTGGGTGCATCAGACCTCTGGCTATTGGTCCAGCCCAGAGTGTATTATTACCAATTGGCCAATCCACCAACTTTTACGAGGCGTTGCGTGGGGCGGCGCGGACAAGTTGTCCGCAACAACTAGAGGCCAGAGGAAAAAAAAAACAGACACCGGCCCATAAAAGATGAAAGGGTCGGCCCAGCGGGCAGTTGCCCGCTATGCCCTATGGTCAGTCCAGCACTGGCAGTGACCAAAGCCTACTGGTTGTGCAGCACACCAGGCTAAAGACCAAAGGTGACAGATCATTTGCTGCTGTGGCCTCCAGACTCTGGAACTCTCTCCCCCTGAGCCTGAGATCAGTGGACTCATTTAAAAAGCAGCTGAAAACTCACCTGTTTAAGCTGGTTTTGGAGTGATCTTCATCACCCTCTCCTTGCTCTGCTCTCCCTACCTATTCCACCTTCCTCAGGATTCACTGATTTCCCTCTTTCCTATTCCCTCTCTCTCTTCCTTTCTGTTTTTAAATCACAATTGTCTATTTTTGCTCATTTTAAATATATTTTTAATAATTTTCTAAATTCTTTTTATATTATTACATTTTTTGTTTTTGAGAAGCGCCTCGTGATTTTTATCTTGAGGAGCTACAGAAAAGATCTTTTCTTCTTCCTCCGAGAGACAGAGACAGTCTGTCTGTCTGACACTAAATGGGGTTGGAACATGCAGATGTAAGGAGGTGTGGGTTGTTATTACAAAAGCATAATTCTACATAGTCAGTTTCATCCAGTTCATTCCTCATGATAGACAGAGGCATCACAAGGAGTTAAGAAACTTAGTTCTTCATTTTGCGAGTTTCAAACACCAATACAGGTGCTGGCCAGTAAATTAGAATATCATCAAAAGGTTGAAAATATTTCAGTAATTCCATTCAAAATGTGAAACTTGTACATTATATTCATGCAATGCACACAGACCAATGTATTTCCGATGTTTATTACGTTTAATTTTGATATTTATAGGTGACAACCAATGAAAACATCAAATCTGGTATCTCAGAAAATTAGAATATTCCAAAGGCCAATGAAAAAATGTTTGTTTCTCTAATGTTGGCCAACTGAAAAGAATGAACATGAAAAGAATGTGCATGTATAGCACTCAATACTTAGTCGGGGCTCCTTTTGCCTCAATAACTGCAGTAATGCGGCGTGGCATGGACTCGATCAGTCTGTGGCACTGCTCAGGTGTTATGAGAGCCCAGGTTGCTCTGATAGTCGTCTTCAGCTCCTCTGCATTGTTGGGTCTAGCGTATTGCATCCTCCGCTTCACAATACCCCATAGATTTTCTATGGGGTTAAGGTCAGGCGAGTTTGCTGGCCAATCAAGGACAGGGATACCATGGTCCTTGAACCAGGTGCTGGTGGTTTTGGCACTGTGTGCAGGTGCCAAGTCCTGTTGAAAGGTGAAGTCTGCATCCCCATAAAGTTGGTCAGCAGCAGGAAGCATGAAGTGCTCTAAAACTTCCTGGTAGACGGCTGCATTGACCCTGGACCTCAGGAAACAGAGTGGGCCAACACCGGCAGATGACATGGCACCCCACACCATCACTGACGGTGGAAACTTTACACTGGACCTCATGCAACGTGGATTCTGTGCTTCTCCGCTCTTCCTCCAGACTCTGGGTCCTTGATTTCCAAAGGAAATGCAGAACTTGCTTTCATCAGAAAACATAACTTTGGACCACTCAGCATCAGTCCAGTCCTTTTTGTCCTTGGCCCAGGCGAGACGCTTCTTGCGCTGTTTCTTGTTCAAGAGTGGCTTGACACACGGAATGCGACACCTGAATCCCATGTCTTTCATGAGTCTCCTCGTGGTGGTTCTTGAAGCGCTGACTCCAGCTGCAGTCCACTCTTTGTGGATCTCCCCCACATTTTTGAATGGGTTTGTCGTCACAATTCTCTGCAGGGTGCGGTTATCCCTAGAGCTTGTACACTGTTTTCTACCACATTTTTTCCGTCCCTTCGCCTGTCTGTTAATGTGCTTGGACACAGAGCTCTGCGAACAGCCAGCTTCTTTAGCAATCACCTTTTGTGTCTTGCCCTCCTTGTGCAAGGTGTCAATGATTGTCTTTTGGACAGCTGTTAAGTCAGAAGTCTTCCCCATGATTGTGGTGCCTTCAAAACAAGACTGAGGGACCTTTTAAAGGCCTTTGCAGGTGTTTTGAGTAAATCAGCTGATTAGAGTGGCAGCAGGTGTCTTCTATATTCAGCCTTTTCAGAATATTCTAATTTTTTGAGATACCAAATTTGGAGTTTTCATTAGTTGTCACTTATGAATATCAAATTTAAATGTAATGAACATTGGAAATACATTGGTCTGTGTGCATTGCATGAATATAATGTACAAGTTTCACGTTTTGAATGGAATTACTGAAATATTTTCAACCTTTTGATGATATTCTAATTTACTGGCCAGCACCTGTACAACTGTCAGGGACTTGCATAAACCAGCCAGCAGAGCACGGATGATTTTCTTGACATGTTAATTTATTACTATTTTTTCTTTTCTCCAAAGAGGGTTCCAGCCAGCAATTAACATTACATGACAATGGATGTAGAAACAAAGTAACCCAAACTCAGGATCTGACTACAGACATGTACAAAAAATAACTTCCTACAGACACAACAGGATCAACTTAAATAGTGGCTGATCAGACCACTGCCAACACAATAGGGTGGGGAGACATCAGTAAACAAAGAACATAAATAAACTACTCCTAACAAATTCATACTAATCAGTCCATTCTGTTTGAGTTACTTCAAATGAAAACATTACTATCAAAACTCAACTACTATTTACAAAAGAGAATAACTAAATACATAAACACAGGAATCTTCTCCCTTGAGTTGGTATGATCCAATGGTGCTGATTAGGCCAAGTGATCTGCTACAGCTGCTCCAACTCCAAGGCCACTAGCAACTCAAAGAAAACATATTAATCATACAAACCCCTACAGACTAAAAACGATGAGTAACTGAATGTGTGCACTTCATACAGTCACCCAAACAGTCAATCCATGGAAAAAAACACCTTTGTTCAAAATAAAACATTAACAGTTATTTGCTTGAAGTGTGGCAGCAGGGCAGCTGTCACAACAACCAATGATTTGCTGTCTACAGACATGACCCTCCGTTTTGTGTTTATCCACTGCAACACACGCTTTCCTTATTCTTCACAAGACTTATGCACAGTTCAGAAGTAAAGACTCACTCAAAACACTCTAAAGTGAGACAGTCCATTATCCTCATATTAAGAATCTCACTACTGTAGCGTCCAGCAATGGTCAGTTTAGGTACAGCCTGACCTTCCACCATCTATTCAACATCTGCTCAGAGAGGAGACACAACATTGCATGTGTTCCCTTTAAACAAGTCTGCCTTCACACAAGCTGGGATTCAGACTCCACAAGTCTAAATCATAACATTAACTTACTTTCCTCAAGGTCTCAGCTGCAGAAGACAGAAGATCCAGCTCAAATCAGTGCTAATGTCAAGAATGATTTTAATAAATCAATATGAACTCTTTCCATGACTTATAATCTAGATCAGTGGTTCCCAAACTTATTTAGCCGCGCACCCCCTTCTATGTGCCGACCATGTCGACGCACCCCCCCCCCCCCACACACACACACACACACACACACACACACACATCACGGCATGGCTATATATATATATATATCAGACGTCAAGCTAAACAGACAGGGTTAAAAAATATGATCGACCTTTTTCCCCATCACTTTCATTTTTTAAATAGTAATTAATAAACATTCGATACCATTACAATTTCCTTTGATTTAATTTTAAATAAATATTTAGAGAGCCCAGGTAGCACATAAACAATGCAATTTAACGGTTTTCTTAAAGTAGGAACGTTTAACCTGTGCGGCCAGAGCGCTCTCCTTCCTTCTGCTCTGCGTAAACCTTAACTGGCCATACTTGTGCGTACTCAGTAGCGGTTTTAGACACGGGCAGACAGGGCAGTTGCCCGGGGCGGCATTTTTTCATGACACAAAAGGGGCGCACAAGCGCGGAGTAAAAAAAAAAAAAAAAAGGAAATCTGTGCCGCACCGAGGATTTCTATTATCTGTCATATGACAGTGTCTGGATTGGAAACAGCAAGTTGGCGCCCCCTGCAGCTTCAGTCGCTCCTGCTGACTAAGAACGTTCACGTGCACCGTGTGTCTATGAAGAACAGGAAGGGGAGGGGTGCGGCGGGGGAATTCACCTCTGCGTCTTTCCCAAATGAAATGAGCGTGCAGGGGCTGAATCAACTGTATTAACATGGCTAAAGTCAATCACATCTTAACGTTCTTCCATATTTCATTCATAATATCATAAACACAGGCCTATCATTCTTTCAGGTTTCTCTGAATTGTGTGAAATGGCCGAATAAAAAAAGGATTGTTTAGTCCTGACTAAAGGAAACTTGCTGAGTCAGGAGCCAAACAGAAGAGATGAACATAAAAAGGCTAAAACCACCAGGTGCCCCATTCAGGGGGAAAAGGAAAAAAAAGAAAAAAGAGGAGAAAGATAAAGGTATGTAGCTCTCATGATGCATGTTTTCATTTTTTTGAACCAGTTAACTGGGATTTTAACGGTTAAATTCGGTCAGCTAGTTAATAACAGAGCTAATAGGGCTGAAATATTGAAACGAATATTCAAATGGTTCGAAAAAAGTCCTTGAATCGTTTTTTACTGATTCAAACTAGAATTTGTTAAATGCTCACTGCAGCCTGTGGCCTGCCTGAACAACAACAAACACATGTTGATCATGTTCACATAATAATAAATAAAACAACTGTACAAGCAGAAGAAGAAAACTCCACAGTCACCACTAACTATCCTGTTTATTTATTGCAGATGGCTGCACTGATTATTTTTACATGATTTGTTCTGTAAAAGTTGGCATTTTTGGTAGTCTACAGTTTTTTATGTCAGTTTAAATTACAATTTCAGAGGCAATTCTAAAATATTATGGATCATGAGATCTATTGGAGATCTACCCCAACGTTTGGACTGCTCTGCCAGTCACTGTGGCTCAAGCTGAGAGGAGCTTTTCAAAACTTGATCAAGTCATACCTGAGGTCACCTATGTTTCAGGGGCGGCTCACTAACCTGGCTCTGATTAGTATGAATCACTCAGTAGGGGAGCAGATTTCATATGATGACATTATTGATGACGTTGCATCAAGGTTAGGTTTTAATATTAGTTTGTGTTTTCTGTTCTAAGTGCAATGCTGTAGTGATTATCTTTAGTTTGTTATGTGTGAAATATTTTTGCTATTTAGAATATTTATTATAAATTATGTTCATATATTCTTAATATTTAGTTATTGTTTGTTTTTGTATATTTGATTCTATATATTTTGATACAGTATATAATGTATAGTGCTTTACATTCTGACAACTTCATAGTAATTAATGTAAATATGTGCAACTTAGAAAAATGAATGTTCAATAGTCGTTCTAATAAAACATGCCTGTTTGTAGAAAACATGCGTGTGTTCGTGCAGGTGGGGTGGTGTGGTGGTGGTGGTGGTGGTGGGGGGGGGGGGCGCTCAAAGGGGGCCTCGCCCGGGGAGTAATTCGATGTAGAACCGCCACTGTGCGTACTCAAATGTCTATAGGGGAAAAGGAAAAAGCTTTAGCCATGAGGTTCACTTTTGCCTCAGACCGACTTATTGCTGTTTTATGGTGTGGCTGAATCTGCGATCCGCTGCCACGCGGACAGGAATAACATGCTGCAGGTTCGGAGTCACTGGCTGGAGCGGACCCGACTTTAATACGTCATCCCAAAATAGAAGCTAATATCTTAATTTGACCTGGAATGAAAAATGTTATAAAACCTCTTAAAAGTTTTTATCACAGAGGAGGCAGAGCTCATTTCTGCCTTCAGTCTGACGGTATCAGTCTGGCGCGCCGCAGTTTGCGCAGCGTGCACTTATTGAATGTGTGTGTGTGTGTGTGTGTGTGTGTGTGTGTGTGTGTGTGTGTGTGTGTGTGCGCACAGCTCCACGAAGCTTGGTTTATGCTTGACGCCAGTGGCGGCTGGCCAGTAGAGGGCGATAGGGCGCCGCCCTCCCAGTTTTTCCGTGTTTTTAATTTTTATTTAAAAAATAAATAAATAAAATTAACAATAATCACATATTCTAAGTTAATTGTGTGTTTTGTAACAAAAATAAATCATATATATATATATATATATATATATATATATATCTATATTGGTCTCTGCCGATCTCTGCCGGTCTCTGCAGAGCGGTGTGTGCTGTTTTTCAATCGCCCAAACAGGACGAGACCAGCTGTCCAATTGCTGACAAGAATATCAAAGGGTAGGAATGGGAATGTATCCAATCAGCGTCGACGTTGTTTCAGAACGTTTCAGTAGCATGATGGGCGATGGAGCTACCGCCAAAGGATTCGTTGGTGTTCGGTAGAACTCGGCAGAGTCGTTTTTGGTCGTGACGCAGATGTAACATGGACGCCGCCGGTGACTACAACCAGCATGGATACCGGATCTCAGCAGCCACTGAATTCAGTTCGGTCTCTTCTCCACTATCCGTTCGAGAGGAGAACTATGGTGGAAAAACTTAATGTCAAAGAGCTTGGACCAGATCAGCCCGACGTATAAGCCAGCAGGAGAAGGAGAGAGGTAAACTGTACACACTAGGCTTCTCCCGAAATTGGTACACCAAGAAGGCTTGGCTAGCTGGATGCAATCACGCTAATGCGTTATTTTGCTTTCCGTGTTTGTTATTCAAAACGGCTGGGACAGATAAGGCATGGATAAGTCAGGAGTTACAGACATGAAACATTTTTCTGAGAAGGGGAAGAAACACGAGTCATCCCGGGCACACATGGACAACAACACGGTGAAGCTAGCCATGCTAGGCAGCAGAGCTAACGTTGCCAACAACAGCAGCTGGGTGCAGAGGTAAGCTGTACATTACATTTCTGTAAACAAGACAATCAGAATCAGAAATCCTTGGTTGTCCCACAAACCGGGACATTTGTTTAATAACATGTTTAATGTGCAATAACTGTAAAAACTAATTTCAACACACATACTTATTATACATATTTAATCACGTAAATGTGTATTTCATGTAAATTTGTACATACATCAATCTGATTCCAGTTTACTTGTTACACTTCTGCTGCAGCAAACAAATTTCCCAGCTTTTGGGACAATTAAACATTTCTGATTCTCAATTAGATGTTTTTACCTCAAATGTAAAAACATCTGATTGAGAATCAGAAATGTTTTATTGTCCCAAAAACTGGGAAATATGACATTTGTAAGAGGATACTGATGACATTATTTCCTATGAAAGTGTTTCCTATGTACTTATCTGTTGTTTTTTATTTATCATATGACAGGTTTTTCACACCATCCTGAGCCATACAAAAGAAGATTCTTGTCACCACACCCATGACCACAGACGAATCAGAAAGGTGCTTTTCTACTTTAAAGAGGATTAAGACTTTCCTTGAGGAGCACCATGACACAGGATGGGCTGAATGCTCTTGCCATGCTCTCCATGGAAAAACAAGCTTGTCACAAACATTCCTGACTTCAATAAAAAGCTCATCGAGAGCTTTGCCACTCAGAAGGACAGAAGGGCAAAATTTCTGTACAAATGAGGTATCACACACACACACACACACACACACACAAATGCATCCACTTGATCTTTGTATAAAGTTGACCTTGGCACAACACTCCAGAAATATTTAACAGTGTAAATTTCTGTCATTTTGTCTAAGTAGTGTTTACTACCATTACTGTAACAGTGACCTGCTCATAATTTTTCGTGTTCACTCAAATGTTGAAATTAAACAAAATGTTTTTGTTACTTGCCTCTTGCATTGCCTATTTACCATTTATGGTCGTGTTATTTTATGTGCAATTTAATGCAGTATTTTTCAACCTTGGTCCGCAAGGCAGCGTGCCAATAGTCAGACACACCTGGATTAATCAGTTTGTCCAATGATGTAAGACAGGAAATAAAAGAGCTGTGCTTAATTCAGGAAATAGTGAAGTTGTGCACAAAGCTCAGAAAGCACAAGTTTGTTTAAAAATAAAAAAAATAGCACAGCCCCACCAAAAATATTTTTCACCAGCCGCCACTGCTTGACGCATTCACTTTCCGCTTGGTGATGCAGCTCGCGGCTGGAACGCGCTTCACAACTTGCAGTGTTTACGTCACTGTGTCTCGTTAATGGCGCTATTTAAACCAATGCTGTAAAATTACTTCTGCCCAGCCCAGATGTGCTCACTTGTGCACACGTGAGCCGTGGTTCCGCTGGACCGCGTCTGACCTCTGACAGACGCACTCTAAACTTCAGATCTTCAGCGCGTGTGAGGTTTACAATGTCAGAACACCTGCATGAGACAGGCGTTAATTATAATCTGCCAGAATGACTCACCACCTTCAGATTTCTCCAACACCGTTAAAAATGATAAAATACGGAACATATCGGCGTGCGCAGGCCAGAGTGCTGAAGCTCGGCGCATTGTTATTATGAAGTTAGGGCACATGTGGAGGACACACACACACACACACACACACGTAAAATATACTTGTTTTCAATTACATTTATTGTGCCCACTTACTTTTTCTTTGGCCCACCCACAAATGAGTTTTCTGGCAACGCTACGGTGACACCTGACAGACTTCTCTGAGCTCCGCAGCCATTACACTTTTCACCTCGCGCACCCCCTAGTGGCAGCTCGCGCACCCCCGGGGGTGCGCGCACCACACTTTGGGAATCCCGGAAGATAATCATTAAATAATCATTTGTTTATGACTACTCATGGTAATTATAGTATTATGAAATGAAATGCTTCATTAATTGTGCTTATTGAGTGGATGTTGTTTATCTACTAGACTCATAGGCGTCATTTTAACCGGGGACGCCGGGGACATGTCCCCGGCAAAATTTGTGATTGGCAGCTGTGTCCCCCCCCCACTTTCAAAAACGCCTGCTGATGAGGATTTTTGTTTTACCAGCTCAGATCTTATACCAGGGGTCGGCAACCTATTCCCATCAAAGAGCCATTATTACCCGTTTCCCACGGTAATTCTGGACGGACCTTAATAAGCAGTGACTTAAGTGAAGCAGGCAGGTCGCGCTAGAAAATTTAGTTTAAAAAGACGTCATAAATGTTTTCCCCCGTCCTTTTTATTTATAAAATATGAAGTAAAAACTCACAATTTAATTTTCATTCATTTGTCATTAATATGTAGTATACACCCGAGCGTTAAGTGGACCGTCTTCCAGTAAACGCACAGCATCCAGCCCATCTCTCCAAATGCGTAAAATGTGCATCAGCCGCTAGTTAGGCGCGTCGCGCGCACCATCAGCTGATCAGCCCAGACAAGAGCAGAGCAAATAAAGAATAGAGGATAATTGTGTCTGGATGTGGATGGAGATTACATTTTACAGCAGCCTGATCATCATTTAAATACGTAAACCATCACCGGTCTTCTAGTCCATGCTATCAGCATTATTTTAATTGGTGTGTGTGTGTGTGTGTGCGTGCGTGCGTGCGTGTGTGTGTGTGTTTTCCACTTCAAACACTGGTCTAACCAACCAGACCAGCGTGTCCAGTAACGTATTAATGTTACAATTAAACAGTTTCCCTTCATGTAGGCTAGGAACATTTCACCTGCCGTGGCCCGACCGCTTCTGCTCCACACGAACTTTGTGCGTGATCAAATATCTCTACGCGTCATGCGTCTCCATATTAGAGATGGGAACAAGCGCTGTTCAGCCAGTTTCATAATTTCATAAAAAGAACATTTTTCCGAGTGACACATCCCTCAGAGAGACCGGGTTTCCAGACCGCTTCAGTGGGAGGAAATCATCGCATGCACCATGGTTCTGCGCTGCGCTGCGAACCCCTCAGATCTTCAGCTCACTGTCCACCGTGGGCGCTCCGAGCCGCGCTGAACACAGTGTCCAGTATAAAGCTCTGATGTTGGGAATATTTTACCTCCGCGATGTGCGTTAACGATTAAAATGTCAGCTCATCCATGTGCGTCAGTATGCGTGGGGGTAATTCTTTCAAACCAAGCAACATCCTTGAGTTCATCTGTCAAAATAAACAGTCAAATGGAAATATCTGTAACCTGCCGTTTAACTGTTTTGCCTTCTTGTGAAGATTGTTGCAAAGAGAAACAATTAAACTTGATTAACCCCAGAGCCACCCAGAGCGCATGAAGGTTCCTCCCACTGAAGCGAGTGTTTTCCAAACCCTGTCTCTCAGAGAGACTTGTCACTTAGAAAATGTTCCCTGATGATGAAACTTTGGCTGAATAGTGCTTGTTCCTGTCTCCAATGTGGCGACACATCCAGGAGCCGTCTGAGGAGAATCCCAGAATCTCACATCCTCTTCAGCTCATAAAGCACCTATGATTACGCACAAGCGTGACGCGTCAACCCGGTCTCACAGTAAGACCGGGTTGGACCTGTTCAGGTTTACGCAGACAATCTTTACATTTAGAATTGACTTACAGATGTAAAATTAATGCAGTAAAATATAAAGCATTTTATTTAAATATCCATTCATTATTTTACAAGCACAGAGCCGCATCAGATGGATGGAAGAGCCGCATGCGGCTCCAGAGCCGCCGACCCCTGTGCTAGCCTACTTTATTGTCCCCAGCAATTTTTAAACCCCACTCAAGTGTATGGTTATTGTCCCCAGCAATTCTGAAAACAAACTGACGCCCTTGACTAGACTGCAATGTGTTCCCCATGTTTTGACGACAAGGTCCACACACCTGCACATCCACCATAAGTACGGCTAAGTTAAAGTCCCGTACACATAGCTAAAACCTTTTACTCACATCAGGACTTCCATATTAAAGAAGGCGTGTTTCTGAGATTTGCCTTGGTAACATCTTCCTTTCCGTCAGCCTCTGACTGGCTATTAAAATCATAACATCAATTCTATAAAACTAAAACCTGCTGAGAGATTCGTCTGTACTGGAGAGTTCTGGTGAATAGCTCAGCCTGGCCACCTGTTGCAAGACTCCATAAACATCCAAGATTTTTTACACGTCGTGAAACCTTTTGTGCACCTGCAAAGCTGATGAAAAACACTTCCTGCAGAACAAAGCTGAATTGTTCACTCCTTAAGAGTTATCTCTGAGACGCAAGCGGATTCCATCCTGTGAGGCCCGGTGACATCTCTTGAGACTGGAGAAAGTCTGTGCTAACGGTCAGTCTACTGGACCTGGGTGAGGTCATCCGACCTCTTCTGACCTCCGGATCCGGACGAGGGTCATCCAAAGGGTGGGAGTAGAACACAGACAGATTGCGTCTGAATGTGCTTCGATAACAATCAACCTCATAGTTTATTGCAAACCAAATTCTTTTTCATCCGGAGACGCCGCTCTCTGAGATTCGGAAGTTCTGACCAACACCTCATTTACACATAGTCTACATCACCTTTAGACCCATCCATTCATGGTAAAAGCTTAGTTCACTTGTCGTGTTTTTCTTGTAATAAAAATCTTTTTTTTACTATAAACCTGACTCATGAATCAAAACGAAGTGTGTATAATTGCTTAATAATGCAAAGAATCTTAGACTCTTCTGATTAAGCCCTATAATTTTCTGATATTTACAATAAAGATCAAGCAAGGTAATATTGAATATGTATTCAGAATATCAAATAAATAATACACATTTGCCACCGCTACACTACTCATTTTGTGCATCAACTGAAAATCAATAGAAATATTACACAGCTTGCCTGAAACCAGACCCTGATCGATGCACTTTCAAGGTCAGCTGATTAGGAAGGCTATTTGAATTCAGAATCTGTGCCGATGCTTCCACCCTGCTTTTGTGTTGCCACCATATAAGAACAATCCTGATGGGACATTTTGTGATCTGTACTTCAAAATGTGACATCTCAGCTCACAAAACAAAGGAAAACACCATCAATAAAATTCATCTACTCCTTAAGTACTTCATTTTAAACATAACTGTAAATGATATTTAATCACTATATATACTTATTTGCCATGAGTCATACACCTAGAAGATGCTTTAAACTGCTTTAACATTCTCCAGTGAAAAGGCTAAAATACGACCCCACACGTGTTATTTTCTGGGTAGTGTAGGCTGGACTGGCTGCAGCACACCAGGGAGTGCCAGTGCAAGCTAAAATAACTAATTTGCCTCTTTCTGTGGAGATACACAGGAGTCTGGGACAAAACGTCATGTCACAAAGTATTTAATAATCAAGCACATTATTTAAAGCTGAGATTCTGACATTTCACTCTAAAATGATGAAGGCAAGGCAACGTAAAGTCTTAAAGACAGATAAATAAAGTTATGCTTAAAATTCTGTCCATAGCATTTCCTTACAAATTTAATACAGCTTTTGATATAAGAATATTAATTTGTAGGACATTACATTTTTAAAACAGACACACTGATGACAAATATCCTCTTTGGCCAGCTGTATGACCAAAACATTTGCGGCCAACGGTGACGCTTGTCTTTATTATTTACCTACAGTGTATGAAATCAGACACACCTGCAGCTCACTTGTTCAGCATTTTCTAGTTTCAGCAGCTTTGGGAGTTTTATTATTTTTATTGAGACAAATCAAACCAGGGAATTCACATCCTTATCCGTTGACTCCATGATGACAGAAGCACACATGCCAACCCAGCATGTATTCCTTATAGGGGTAATGAAGCCCAGTCTGCCCACACAACCACATCCTGGGAGGAGCTGAGAACTTACCAAAACAAATGAGATTGCTACATTCACAAACACACAAGCTATTCAGTTACTTCCATGTAAAATTAACTGCCCTAGGCTGGTTTGAAAATGACCACTCCTTCCTCCTTCCCCATATTAATCCATCTACTTTGGCCCGGAGTCCTCAGCTGTCTTCTTACTGCTTCTTCACATGTAACACTAAAACACTCTGGCACATTTCTCTTCTCAGTCATCCATAAAAGCCTTCAGGCCAATGTTATGGGACAAGCTGAATCGTTTCAATCAGACCTGAGTAGCAAGTGTGACATTGGAGAGCAGACGTCACTGTTCCGCCTCCATGTTCACTTTTCGCCCGGCAACAGCAGCAGAGTTGACGTTTTTAAGTGTTCAGCATGGACCGCCGCTTTCTGTTGGCTGGACTTGCATGAGGGATGAATCGTGTGTTTTTATGCTAAACAGTCTGCATGTGAGCTCATGAGTGGTGTGTGGTTGAACATGTGGGATGTGCAGCACATGAGACTAAGCTTTTTCCATCTGAGGTTTTTTTTCCTTCTTGGTCTGACTCAGAGGAATGCAAGCTGAATATTTAGTGATGAAAAATGGTTTTGAACTTCATTTCCGCCAAGGGAAAAAAAATACATTTTCCATTTTATTCCATTCACTGTGAGATTTTACTTTTTTTAATAGTTTCTATTAATAGAAAATGAAGTTAAAGCCTTTTATATTTTGCTTTAAAGGGGACATATTATGCAAATCTGACTTTCTGCATATTTTGTGCCGCTATGTGGGTCTCTAACGCCACTATAGATACTCCAAACATAAATAAAAACCATCCATTAGTTTTCGGTCAGTGTTTGATCTCTGGAATTATGTGCCTAAAACAAGCGATTTGAAAACATCCCTTATTGTGACATCACAACCTACATTGGCTCAGGTGTAGCGACATGGCTGAAATTCCAACACCACGTCTACTAGACACACAGAAGTGAAAACTAACTGGTTGAAAGCTTTTCCCTGAATTGTTCAAATCTTTTCATTTTTAATCCTAGTTTCGATGCCCAGTCAGCCGACCGGAAGAAGAATTCATCGGATGTGTTTTGTGTTACCGTGCAATCAAGGAAAATATGCAGACTTTGGAGATGTTCTAAAGTGTGGCTTTGGCCACCAATCCTAATCAGCCGATCTCCATAAAAAATAAATAAATAACGTGATCTGCAGATTCTGATCAACACCTTTCAGAGCTGATCATTTCAGCTGATCACCTGTCACTCATCCTTTGCAGCCTGTAGAGATGCTGCATGCGGCCTCACCTCACCTCCCCACCCCACGCCTCCCCTTCCCTTACACTGTGCAGGCACTCAATGGCAAACATATAAACAGTCTGCTGAACTTTTACCTATGAGAGTGATGTAAACTTTGCATTCTGTAAAGAAAAATACCTCTTGGAAGAAGCTCATTAAAATGTGTCAATGCAGTGGATTTCATACGTATTTTAAAGAACAAACTCTGGTCGCAGTGAAGAGCAGAAATAAAAACACGGAGCATCAACTGTCAAACGCAGATAACACAGCTACACTCCACTCTCCAACACTTGTCTGTATGAGCATGAAAATGAGAAGGCTGAGCATGTAACCAGTAAAATAATTAAAGTCCTCATGCTAGATCAGACACTGGGGACCCACTAGGCGCATATACAGCTAATATACTGTATAAATAAATACAATAATCTCACAACACGCAAAGTTGTGAGATTATTTGCTTTTTTGAACCATTTAGTCTGTTGAGCATTTTACTGTTTTTAATCTGTTAGATCGACAGCAGCAACATTAAAGTTTCATTTCCCCTTCTGACTGAATGGTTGTTGCTTCGTGCTGCAGCACGTTGGTGTAGATTAAGTCATCTGGACATGATCATGCCGAGAGATTTAATTAAAAACTGGACTTTTCTGGTTCTCTTGAAAACATTTAGCCTCTCATCCAAGAAGTTTCTTCACTTCCAAACCTTAGGTTGTGAATAGGAGGCTTAGGAGTTGTGGGCAGAAACAAACACATGGTGCTGCAAGCCTTCATTTCCTTCTTGAAAACATGTTCTTGTCTAAATTAAGGTAATGTTATCATTAATAAAATTTAAATTTATGTTGTAGTTCAAACTATTTCATCGAGTTACACCCTTGATAGCCGGCTCATTTAAACAGGTTGTTATTGGACCCTGCTTCTTGAAACAGATAGAATTGAGAATCAATAGGAACTGAAATCATTCAGATTAAATGATGCCCAACTCCATCTACCTGTGAAGTTTACAGCACATCAGTTCACACCCAGCTGAGAATTTTGTCAAACATTAGAATTATGCAGTTTAGGATTTATAAATCTGCATGCATACGACATCACATTTGAGGAGTGTTTGAGGACTAGATGTGAGCTAGGTGTATGACTACACACACCTCACTGGATTCTCTGCTCCAACACACTTTTTATTGCATAAAGACACAGCCAGTCTTTTTTTGTTCTACTTAAACCACGGGAACTGGCCAAGAGTCGTTTTTCACTTCTTGGTTCCCAGAGATCGTCTAAGCTGTCAGATTAGCCATCATCACTTCAGAGGCGCCCCTGACCTCAGTCCCTGGGAGACTTCTCATGAATCAGTATGGTTGCATTAATTTCCCACATAACTATCCCTGTGATATTAGCTAATTAGTGGGAATGCCTGCTCTGCAGGGGCTCCAACTCTGCTAAGCAAATATTGCTGCCAAACGGCTTGTGAGAGTATAGATTAGAATGAGCTGTGATTTGTAGTTTTCAGTGCAAACAGATAAACTGGCTGCATTTAAAACCAAATGAGCGCCATACGTTCTCTCTGGGGTTTCTGGTTTTAAATGGATGACTCTATAACAACCTAAAGAGCTTAGATAAACACAGGCTTGAGTCAAATGCCAGCAATAAATCTAAACGGGACCCATCTCATCCGACTTGGTAAACCAATCAAGCGGTAAATCAGACGCTAATGTGATCTCACTGTCATTTTTAGCCGTTGGCCTTGAGTAACAAACAGCTCTTTGTTGTGAGAGATGAAATGAAACTAGTCTGATTTTGTGTGTGTGTGTGTGTGTTCGTGTGTGTGTGTGTGTGTGTGTGTGTGTGTTCGTGAAGCGCTCCACCTCTGCATGCAGCCAAGAGAACAGAGAGCCCCTAGATCTGAAGAAGCACGACAGACAAGGCAAAGTGGACACAGACATCATTCTTTTTAGCACCTTTACCTTTTTGGGAAAATAAATCTGCTCTCTGGACACCTAAGATAAAAGAAGGCATTGATAATCAAATAAAGTACACTTGGACTTTGCTAAAATTTTCTTTATAATGGGCCACGTTACTTCTTAGAGCACACTTGACTGGAGACATTAGAGACCATGATGGAAGCAGTCTGCTCTGAGGGATGTAGGAAAAAGGACAACAGCCAGCACTCACTGCAGCTGTCTCCACTTTAGAGTGTCAGGTTGCAAAAATAATCCAGGACTTTACTGCACTTTCTCAAATTATTATAATGAGTCTGTTAATGAAAGCAACTCATCAGAAACTGATAAATGATGGTGGTGAAGTCTTTCTAACAAAACTAATTAAAAACCGATTAATGAGGGTACTTTGAAATCTTTAAAACAAATCTGACTAATTTATGAATTCATTCACATTCATTCAAAACATTAAAAAACATATCCAAATATTTTTGAAACTGCACCGACACAAAAACCTGAAAAGTTACTTAAGCTAGCCTAGAAACCTAGACAAACCGTAGCATTAGCAAAAAGATGTTGGTCTGCAGGTTGGTCTAGCCACACTCCATTGTGGCCTCAGCCAGTCTATCATTGGACCAAACAATACTGGGGTCATCACAGCGCTCTGTTTGTAGAGACGAGTTGGGCGGGCTTAGCACCAGAGCCGTGACGGAGAAAAACTACAAATATGGCATGGCCTCTGAAACGGCGCTCGTTTTAAACGGCTTTGGCATGAACTGTGAACGATTTAGATTTGAGCTTCTCTTTGAGATGAGTAAATAGAGGTGCTTAAGTCCTTTATTTAGAAAAAGGTGTCATTAGTGTCCCGTAGACTCATTTCTATATTGATGTCACGTTGTTTGTTGCTCTGATTGGTCCTAGTGCGGTCCAGTAGCATGCAGAGACAGTTTGAAAGACAAGAGTAGATTCCACCCCATGACTGATGTCGGTCTAAGGGTCATGGCCAGACTAGACATCTACATCTAGGTCAACGCAGTAGTCTTTATTTACTTCAGAAAAGACACCATTTCAAAGACACTGGGGCTTACTGTTCTGGCAGTGAATTCCTTCAAATCCTGGCTGGCACTTGCAGACATACTCGCTGAAGACATCTCCTCGTCGAGACTGGCTCGTCGCCTCGCAGGCGCCATCATTTTCACATGGGTTTGGGATGCATGGTCCTGTTAGTCGAGACAAGAAAACAATATTACACTAGTTCAAGTGTTTAACAGAACCACTTTAAGACTGGTTGGCCTCAGAGGTGTCATTTACCCGTCTCAGTTTCATTGCAGATGTCTCCAGAAAAGCCATCGGGACAGATGCAAATAAACGGAGTCCCCGTTCCAGTCACACAGGTTCCCCCGTTGTCACACGTGTTCACAGCACAGGGGTCTCCTACAGGCAGAGCGAGGAGCAACAGTATGGGTAAATAAACCAGACATTTAATCAGCAGAAGGAAGGTGATCAAGAACTGCAGCTGTTCAAACTTGTAGATAGATTTGATACGCACACTTGTGGTTTTCACAGTTTTATTAGTATAAAACATTTTTCTGAAGTATTTTGGGTGAGGACAGACTCAAAGCTAGTTGTGCTCTGGTGCTGACTGCTGAATAAACAGCTCACTGCAGACTGAGTGCGGAGGTCTGAACAGCTGAGTAAGCCATCACCACCTTGTAAACACAAACACTGGAAGCTTCCACACACAGGATTCTGCTGCGTGCCGTGAACCAGACAATCTGGTAGCTCACTGGGGGATTCGTGATAGAGCAGATTGTAGTAACAGAAGAGTTCAACGTTCTCCCAACAGAGGACACGTCTAAAGGAAAACAGCCTGAGATTATCGTTGTTGTCATTAATTAAATATAAGCTAAAATCCTAATAACCTTGCCAAAAATAAGTAAAATCTCATAAATCAAAAGCACATAGTTCTGCATTTATTAGCAATAAGGCACACTTCTTAGCAGTGTTTATCATTAAGATTTGATTTTAAAGTCCCACCACAGAACAACAGTTTAGCTGTTAGGAAACCTCCATTTTTTCCTGTTTTTAGCTAAACTGTCGTAGATCTGCTGTTTTTAAGATGGTTGTCCTTTTGCATGAGAAAGTCTTCATAGAAACATTTCTCCATGAGCCACATTATTTGTTCAGGTAAAGACTTTTTAAAATTATTCAGTACAGCTAAACTTTCAGGTACTAATCCTTAACGAGGTCATAATAGTCCGTATTCTTTAGATTGAACCGCCACATTTACTGTTTTGACACGCTCACTGGGGCTTGAGTCTAAAATGTTAACTCTCTGAGGAATGTTTGACCTCACGATGAACTTACTGGAACATCCATCTTTGGAAAGTTTAGCAACTAACTTGAATGTTTCCCTCGTGCAAAAATATTGATGTCAAAGATTTTAAATTGTGAGGAAATAGCTCTACAAACATTCTGACTGATGGAAAACGACTTCTCGTCATTGTGTTAACACAAATGGCCGTTATAAATCAGAAGTGCTTTTATAGAGAAACAAACACTGCCTGGTGAACAGAAAATCCATTCCACTCATGTATTTAGCAGCAGCTGGCTGCTGATTATCCTCCTAATTACCTTTTTTTGCCCAATATACCACTGCATTTTGCTTTATTTAGCTATAAAACAGCATGATAATGATCTCTCAAGTTTAATGGAGGGCCCAACATCAGGGGTTTTTCCAAACAGAATTTTTTTAGCTCTCCTGTTTAATTATACTCTCACACTCAGTTTAACACCAGGATCCTGGCTGGTCTTTTACCAATTACCATTTAGTTAACTCTTGAGGAACCTGCTGCTAAATTCTAACTGTAAAATTAATGGTTGAAGCACCACAATGCCGGACACTTAGGCGAAAAGGAAGCTCTTTGCATGTTTTAATGTAGGGGGTGTTCTGCCAAATTTAGACAAAAATCACGCATGGTTTCATTATCTACAGTTTGAACATGGAGTGGTGCAATTGTTGGGAAAATGTCCCAGGGTCTTCTCTGCAACAGTAGCATAAAATAAAGGCTAATAAATTAAAAACAAACTGGTAGTAGTTTGAGGGTTAAAATGAGTGACTTTCAGCTTTAAAAGAATTTATAATATGTATTAGTAAATACGGTGGTTTAGTAATTTGCATTGTATTCATTGGAATAGAGGGAAGAAAAAAAGGTCTGCTTTGCAAACATCCTGCTTCTCTATCTGTGATCTGGACTTCCTGTGGATATCGAGTGTTGTCTGTGATGTATCCAGTGTCCTTCAGTGCATTCACATCCTGCGAGATTCCTGAGCAACTGGCCTGACTGACAGCACCAACACATACTTATCCAAAAGTTGCTGCCTGCTTATCTTTGGAAACAAACACAACCACCCTTCCTACCCTGGCAGGCAGCTCCCAGAAGGAAGCCTTTCATAATTGCTGGGAAAAAACTGGGTTTCCTATTAATCAAAGTAAAAGACAAATTAAGATATGTTCTCCACCTTCTCTAATAACTTTTGTAAATGTTACCTGTGGTCTGCATAGGAAGAGGGATCATTTAGCTGAGTGCCAGTCTGACTGTATGAGGAAATAAAGTTGGTGATGAATCAGTGAAGACTGTCTGCCAAGTTAAACCCACCAAAGCCACCAGAAGTTGTGTGACGTTCTGGAAAAGCCTCACTTCAGAAAATACACACGTAAGCTGCACAAATATGGAAACTTGAGTTTCTATTTAACCACAATAACAGCTGTCAACAACTTGTTCTCTTTTCAGAGGAAATCCGAGATTGTTGGTTCTGTTTAGCTACATTTGTTTTTTCAGATGTCCAAAAAACTCCAAAAGGTGATGTGTAAAAACACCCTCACCACAAAACTGCAGGACAAAAATATCTAGACGTAAAATTATAGGCTGCTCAATTAATCAAATTTTAATCCCAATTACAATCTGAGTTTTGAACGATTATATAAACAAAACAAGCCAATTATTTGCTCCTCCCACTTGCGCTGCCCTGGGTTGCAAATGAAGCGCTCCTCCCACAGTGTTGCCAACTTAGCGACTTTGACGCTATTTCTAACAGCTTTTCAGACCCCCTTCTTGACTTTTAAAATCTTAAAAGTACCTAGTGAAAACCTCAGAAACATCTCTGATAACCCTTAGCTACTTTCTGGATAACTGTGGTTGACATTTCCTGCAGGTTAGCTAAACACTCTGCCTGCACTCCGGACCGTTCTTCAGGACATGAGGAAAGGGAATGATGTAGTGATGTGTCAGTCGCTAAAGAAACGGCTCTCAGAGCCGGCTCCCTGTTGGATTGACCAGAGTGAGTGACACACACCGTACCTGTGGGCTCCTGAGCTGCTAAAATGGCTAAATGTGCACATGCGGCACGCTAAACACACATGTAGCTTGCCCATGATTGCTATGAGACCAGGTTGGGGGTGAGGGGGTGCAGCTGTGGTTGGGACAATTATTACATTAACTATTGGACCCGTAAATAAACAGTTTATAAATAAGGTAGAAATAGATAGAAATAAGTTTGTCAGTAATGACAGATTTCACCATATTCAATGGTTTCTTTCCCAAAAACTGTCTGATTGTGCAACACCATTCCTAAAGTACAAATCGAGTACTACATCCTCCCTGACTTTCATAAAGATCTGATGTGGCATTTCAAAGTAAAAGTGCAATCAAATTTGTTGATAGTGACAATTTTCACCATATTCAATGGTTTCTTTCTCAAAAGCTGTCTGATTGTGCAACATCATTACACATCAGTCTTGAGGTCTAACCTAACCATTGAATAGTCCAAATTGTTTTTATAGCCAACTTTGATTACACTTTATATTGAAATGCCACATCAGATCTTTTTGAAATTCGGGGAGTACTTTGAACTCGATGTGTACTTTAAGACTGAGGTAGAATGATGTCGCGGAATCAGACAGTTTTTTAAAAGAAACCATTGAATATGAAAAAAATTGTCTTCATTGTTGAATTTGATTGCACTTTATTTTGAAATGCCACATCACATCTTTATGAACTTTGGAAAGGATGTAGTACTCAATGGTTACATTAAGATTGATGTGAAATGATGTTGTGCAATCAGTTTTTGAGAAAGAAACAATTGAATATGGTAAAACATGTTTTCATAGTCTAATTTGATTGCACTTTATTTTGAAATGCCACATCAGATCATTTTGAAATTTGGGGAGGATTTAGTACTTGATGTGCACTTTAATACTGATGTGGAATGATGTTGCGTGATCAGACAGTTTTTGAGGAAGAAACCAATGAATATGGTGAAAATTGTCATTATTGACAACTTTGATTGCACTTTATTTTGAAATGCCACATCAGATCTTTATGAAAGTCGGGGAGGATGTAGTAGTTTATGTGTACTTTAGGAGTCTTATCTCTAACATGACTGTTAAATATACATACAATTATTATATAATTGATGTCTTATATATTCTATTTGAATTAAACTTGAACAAGCAAACAGCAAAAAGTTTAATGCTGTTTCTCAGTTCCTCTCCAGTTACTACAGCTTAACTCAGGCTGGACCATCTACAGTGGCTCTGAGTAACTTTAGCTAGTCACTTAAAAATCAACTGATTTTATAAATATAGACAGGCCCACTATAAAATAATGAAGGTTTAAGCAGCTTTTTAAAGTTTTCACTGAATATTTGTGCTGACTTTCCACAACAGAATGACAGTAAAAGTACCAGTAACGTCTTTAGATCTATTAGTTTATTTTCCACTAATAACATCTCATTAAGAACATATCCATATGGTTTTCCAAGTTTTTCTTCTTGATTTCAAATCTCTTATATAACATGTAGGGAAGATGTGCCTAAAGGGTTTAGCCTGTATGCACCTGAAACAACAACCGCAGCACCTTGTGGGCGACAACGGCACAGGAGTTAAGTGCTCGCCTCGTAATCGGAAGGTTGCAGGTTCGAGCCCCACTCAGTCTGTCGCTGTCGATGTGTCCTTGGGCAAGACACTTAACCCACGTTGCCTGCTGGTGGTGGTCGGAGGGACCGGTGGCGCCAGTGCTCGGCAGCCTCGCCTCTGTCAGTGCGCCCCAGGGCAGCTGTGGCTACATCGTAGCTCATCCCCACCAGTGTGTGAATGGGTGTGTGACTGATTGTGTTGTAAAGCGCCTTGGGGGGTTCCAGGACTCTAGAAGGCACTATATCAAATACAGGCCATTTACCATTTGTCTGTCAGAATCTTCTTTAGGTTAGAATGGACCTGTCTAATTACTGGGAATGCTGTTTTTGACCAACACTTTGACACCCCCCTAACAAAGATTGTTTGTGAAGAGGATGAACACTTCATTTTTCTGAAACTGATTCTTATAAAGAGCGACTGAAACCCGACCAAAGACTCACCTTCCCTAAAACAAAAACTCTTTTGATACACGTGAATGCATTTGGTTTCATAAATGGCAATTTTCGCTGAAAAGCATCAAGTATGCAAGTATGAGACAAACGTATTTTAAAATCACGTCAATACGAACCAAATTTAAGACTTTACTAAATCGATTTAAGACTTTAAGACTTTTAAGGGTCTTAATTTTCCTTTCGTCAAGTTCAAGACTTTTAAGACTTTTTAAGACCCCGCGGATACCCTTTAATAAAGTTTGTTCCTGCAACAGAAAAAACAAACTGATTTCAAATTAATCACTATCAAAACATTAATGAGAGCACAGACATATAAATTCCTTCTGAGGACAGAAAAGATGCGCAGCTCATACAGGGAGATAAGCTTGCTGGTACCTTTACGATCGGTGTTGGAGCTTTTGGTCTGCACTGGTGGCAGAAGACCAGGCTCATTTCTGGTGAGAATTGGACTCATGGCTGCTTTTGTCACCAGTTTGGTTCATAACTTTGTGGATTCTTACTTGAGTCTTTGCTTCAGAGGCCACTAAATGTATTTGTTTTGACAAAACATTGAATTATTTGTCTCCTAAAAATATGAGAAGGGCATTTTAAGCAATACGACCAAAAATGCTCCAGAGAAATGCATTCCTCCTTAAAATGTGCAGTATGTAAGAATAGTGAGAATTTTACAGTGAGAAAATTCCAAACGAGTCTAATGTTTAAGTCATTTTGGGAGGAAGGTCGTACTGAATCATATTTCACATCCAGATGGCTGCGGGGATTGATAATTTTTCTCCTTTAAAAACAAGGGAAGGAGGGACATAACATAACTACTGTTTACCGTCAGTGTGTGTGGGGGTGCCGTGTCTCCTGCGAGCGAATACTGCAGCGCCAAATTGTAAAATGACCATGGCCGGCAAAAAGCCCGTTATTTAAAGTGGTTGCAGTAACCAAATTTTACCACGGGTTGTTATTTTTTTTACTTCATTTCTACATAATGCACCTTTAATCAACTCATTTTACTGTTGTGTCCACTGACCAAAAATGAGAGATTATAAAAGACCTTGTGAAAAATTCACCTTTTGTGCTGCCATGTGACTCTTTATTGCCTCTACAAACACTCTAAACATGAAAATAAAAATTTGCCATTTGTTTTCTGTCCGTTACTAAATTGCTCATTCTGGACGTTACCGGAAAATGCTTTACGCAAGATGGATTTTATGCAAAGAACTTCATGAAGATGTTTTAATAGACCACAGAACTATTATGTCATAAGTTATAATAGGGCTCCTTTAAAAAACAATAACTTAGATTTATTCATGGCTGATAAGAAGCAAACATTTCCCTCATCGACATTTATATTTCTGCATCTACCCAAAGACACAGTTTTGAATTGTCATGTAAAATAAAAATAAAAAATAAAACGAATAAATCAAGCCCTCCTTTTTCCATTATCCTGCAGTGATGCATCAAGACATGAGCAATTATCAAATGCAGTGAAAATAGTGACAAGGGTCGGGTGATGCATCATGTGATGGCTCCACTGTTGAGGTCAGGGATAAAGAGGGTAAGCATCTTGTGTGTCAAAGGCCTTTTCAGTTAAAAAAAAACAACAACAAAAAAACAGGAAGAACACATTCATAACAGAGGATGAATAAACAAATTTTGCCAAATTTGCTCTGCTCTGTGATGAACACATCTAAACACATTAAAAGCTAGGAGGCCAGTGTGGGAACCCAATGTTCCAGAAGGTTAGAGGAGAAAATCATGTCACACACATGCAGAACTATCTGACCTTGTAGGGACCTGTTAGGGATGTGTTTAAAAGTCCTGAGGTGCCAATTTAGCCTGACAATCAACCACTGAACTCCCAACAGTGAGTAAAGAAGGTACAAAAGTAGGAACAGTGAATGAATCAGGAAGGAGATTTATCCAGGCCTGACTAAAAATGTATTTTGAAGACATTTTTATATGAAGACCAGCAGGAGCCCAGCTGCAGGTGAGGTTTCCGTGATCTGCAATTGCATCTCCAGAGCACAGCCATCTGCTGCTGCTCCAAGTCTATAAATACACACCGGAGACATGCACTGACAACACAACAACACACATTCCTCTGAAGTATGGAAACAGAATCAGACTTTGGAATAACTCACATGAAAACCCCAAAACCTCTGATTCTAAAATCAAAAATGTTTACATAAACATTTGCTGCTCTTGAGTTTAGATGCTGCCAGGTTCCTTCTGGGCTCACCAGGCACCTTGTAAAATATTTAGAGTAGCAGATGGTAAAAGCAGGCGACAGACACCAACGTGTCCCACATTAGAAGACATTGTATTAAAACACTGATCAGGAAGGCCATTCATAATTTAAATGGGAAAAAAGAAAAGAGCATTTTTGTCTGCAGGGATTTGGTGGGAAAATCTGTACGTTCAGAACACACACACACACACAGTCTTACACCAGCAGGTACACATTTTCCAGTTTCAGAACTCCTGCAAGCACAAACCTGACAGAAACACACACACTAACTGAGTTTGGCTATATATAGCCCTGGTTCACCCAGCCACTAAGTGATCACGTAGTGAGGAAAAACCATCTCAGCCTGAAAACGGAACACTATTTTCTACTTCTCTCAACGAAGAACAGGATATCTACAACCCAGGTGTGGGAATCCTGGTCCTCCAGGGCCACTACCAGCATGTTTTAGCCATTTTCCTGCTCCAACACACCTGATTCAATGGTTAAATCAGCAGGTCACCAATCTCTGCAGAAGCCTCTTAATCATCAATCAATTGAATGAGTAAAATCTGAAAAAAATCTGTCGAGAGGGCTCAGAGATCAGCTGACCTCTCCGCCACCGTTCGCAGCCTGGTTCGGCCTTGGTCCCGTCGACAACCCCGTACCTTTCCCAGAGCCTGGGAGGACCATCGTGGACCCAAGAGACGCCGCAGCCACCAGCCCAGTCCCAGACCGGCGCAGAACCAGTCGCTAGCAGCGACCCCGAACCCCCCGACTCGCCACCCACCGGCTCAGCGTGTCAGAGGGAACCGATTTCTTGCTCCAACCTGGACCTGGCAGTCCCAGGATGTGTGCAAGAACCAAAGGAAATGACTTCTTGGGGGAAATGTGTGTGATGTTCATGGTGTTTGTGACAAATCCTGTTTTGAAATACAACATTTAAACCGCTTAAAGAGCAACATCCTGTCACAGCCCTCTGCGGCCAGTTCGAACGAGCCGTCTGCTGTTTTTCCACACGTTTCCCACACCAAGCACAACCCCTCCCCCCAAACACCTGTCACAGGTTAGGGTTAAGTCATTACCGGTCTCCTCCACCCCGCTTACTCCATACAGGGGTTTGGGTCATCCAGCTAGGAGGACCGTGTCATTACACAACAGCTCAGGGAGCTCAGCGTGCGCGCACTCTGCCTCCAAACGGAGTTTTCTCCCCACTGTATGTGATGTAAACCAGCACAATGAGGCTTCTTTACATTCACTGCGGCCACCAAAGCGAGCTGTCGTTTCTGATTTCCGCCCCTCGGCGTGCGCTTTGGAGCCTTTCCCGCATGCGGCTGATGTGCGGCAGCGCAGTCCACACTCGCCTGTACAGCGCAAGCGACCCATTCATGAATCTCACTCAGCACCACAGTCACACGCTGTCAGGATTCATGCCCACATGCCTCCTTCCCCAGGGAGCTCGACATCGGCTGCATTACAAATTAGCAGCCTGCCCTTTCCCCACCGGCCCCCCATGGGTCGCCCCAGATATTTTCTCGGGTCAGGCGACGGCGGCAAGGGCCCACACCTGGATTTTAGACGCAATGCAGGCCCAGGCACTGTGCACGCGCCCACTGTCAGAACCAAGCCCCCACAATGCGGCTCTAAAATTGGTCTCAACCCGGAAGTACCAAAAATTGCAGTTCCACCCTCATCCGCTGGGGGCTGGTGTCAGAAGCGAGCAAATCCTCATTGATTCCCATGTTAAAAATACCAATTTCACAGCAGAAATAAACATGTTTACAGCCTGGTACCAAAACACGTTTTTGGTTTAAATTATCTAGTTTACACTCATGACAACTCTGAGGGGGGTGAATTTTTTTCTCGGGACATCATTTACAACGGCCACAAGCTGCAGTTTCAGTCCCGCCCACCCCCGTTCTCTGGGATTGTGTAGACAAAACTGACGTCAGCCCCTCAAGCCTCCGCCCTCGAGGCGGAGCTGAGGGAACTCCTGTCAAAGGAGGCCATCTCTAGGTTTCCTCCAGGGGAGGAGAACTCTGGATTCTACTCCCATTATTTCCTGGTGCCAAAGGAAACTGGTGGCTCCAGACCAATTCTCAATCGATCTCTTTTCTATGCTCTGAGAGCGGTGAACCACTTCCGCGTTTGTTTATCTGTTTCAGGGGGTGATGTTTATTTGTTTAGTCAAGTGATAGTGATTGTAAACATCTCAGAAGCATAAATGTGTTTACTACATGAACATAACAACAAATTCAGTTTTAATCATTTTCATTCTATACAAAATCTGCTAATTTTATAAGCATTGCTTGCCAGTATATCTGTATCGGCATATACCGGTTATCGGCCATAACAGTTATCAGATGTTGTATCGGCCTCAAAATTTCATATCGGTGCATCACTAACGTTTACTGTTGGCAGCTACTGAATCGTTGCAGTTTTGTGTTACAGTACACTGATGTAGATTCTCAGATTCAGGACATCATCATTTTGAGTTTTATTAGAAAAATAACAGGGACCTCCATCACTTTCATCGGATTGTTTACAAGCAAGGAAGTAAGTGGAACTTAATCTCATTTCCTGCCTCTGCTCACCTTTGTTTCTCACTTCACTATTTCTTCTTCCTTTTCTCGGTTTTCACTTTTTTTAGGGCAATCTGGAGTTTCAAAGACTGACAACCTCGCCTCTTCAATCAAGACTCCTGGCTGATTTAGACAGAATTTCCACCAAAGTTGTTGCTGCCATTCAAGATGGCAGTGGAACCACGAGGTAGAAGACTAGGGACATAATGACGGTGTTTCATTCTGTAATCTTTTTTGTTGAATAAACTGATGCTAAGGGCTCCATTGCTTGGTTCTTTTCTAAACAGCATAGTAAAGATTTGATTTTACCTTTAAAGCTGACAAGTTTCGGAATGGACCCCACTTAACATCAGCGGTGCACTGAGGAAGGCTACAGTGTTAGCCAAAGCTTGTCAGCATAAAAGATAAAAACAAGCATGCTCACGCACAAAACACCTGAAAATTAAACTTTGTGATTTAGAAACAAAATCGTGATGAGAAAATGTGCGCAACTTTAAGCAAACTTTCAGTCTGACTTGGAGACGGGGAGAATAGCAGCACAGCTGGAGAGATGGTAACACGGTGACTTTAAGACACATTTACTTTGTGTGTGTGTAATTCTGTAAACACCTGTAGAAAACTTGGAAAACAAAAACAAATGTAACAACTGCTTACATTACCAACACAGTGGAAATTTCTGGATGAAATCAGTTATTGGTGGCAGTCCACCAAACAAACATCTCTGCTGGCAGCTGGGTCAGGAAACATGACTAATCACTGGTGCCACACCTATTCTCCACAACTGTAAACTAGTCTGGGAACAAACATGCTGGGATACACTTTTTGTTTTGCGTTTTGTGGTTTCTTAATTTCACATCAAAAGAACAGAAAAACGGTCGAGCAGAGTGGTTTGACCACTCATCACTTTTCAGAAAGGAAAACAAAGATTTCTCCAACCTAGTCCAAGTTGTCAGTAGGCACAAGCAACACAGATCTTACAGGAAAATTAAACAAAGGTCAAGTTCAATGTGATAAAAATAACCTGATGATAAATGAAGGTAGAGCAGTTTTAGGCCAGAAGAAACTTATCAAATGACTACTCACATCAAATGTAAATAAAGATAGTTTACAAGCTATTAAATCCGCTTTTTACCTTTACCACACTTTAGGATTAAAACGGGACACTATCAGATGTGTTTGACAAAAAATGACATTTTCATTTTAACACTTTTTTTCCATTCATTAATTTCAAAACACTGGTGTGATGTTGATTCCTTCATGCAGTAAGAGGGTGTAGAGATCTACCCGCTGGCTTAATTGGGTTTAATGCGTAAAACTCACAAACCAGGAGCCAAAGACATGAGGTTAAAATCAGCGGAGTATAATGGCCAGCCAGTAAGCATTTCTTTAAAAGGGGGTCACTGCGCTTAGCAGCCCTTGGGCAATGGTTCTCATGTGAACACAGAGTCCTGCACACTCCTGACTGTCGGCTGAACTCTCATGCACCTGGCTGGTCCGTGACAAATAACGGCTCCACTTGACCCCGGTTCAGACTGACTTGTCACATTTCACACACACAGATAAAGAATGATAACGTGTACGGTACGTTAACGGCTTCTTTATCACGAGAAAGAGCGGAAGGACGGCAGGAGCAACTTTGGAGAGCTATTTCCAGTCACTGAAAAGAAACATCTGACCGGGACGCTTATGGCGGTAATTCAACTGTCCGACAAAACAGCAAAAACAAACCACAGGAGCAGCTTACCTTCCACCCCAAACACCAGACACGCTGAGAAAAGTTTCTGCCAGAAGAGAAAACGCGCCTCCTCCACCATTGCTGCTGCTTTAGTCAGAAGGACAGGACCTACAAACTGGCTCTAGAGATAACCCCACAAGAGCGCGGCCACGGAATGAACAACAACGTCGCAGCGAGAGCTCAAGCCTTTATAACCTCGCAGCCAGCAGGCGCACGTGCGCGTCAGCCCTTATCCAATAGGGGTCTGTTGTTAAACTGTAACCCCACCCACTTACGTTTGTTGTTGATGGATAGACTTTTAAGCCAAGAGGCTAAACTAAAGTCACTTCTTTAAATTTCATGTAAATTATTTTTAAACGGACGCTCAGTTTTGTACATTACAGTAAAGTAGTGATAGTGTTCACCATACCTGCCATAAAATCTTTAAATAACAGCAAGGTTTCTTAAGAATTTCAGATTATTTCCAACAAAATAATTAATTCGGCTCATAAAGCTCAACCATGAAAAATCAAATAAGAAGAAATATAGAGAGTTTACTTGTGTCTGTTTAAAATTTTAAGACATAATTGCTGGTAATTTGATTGGCATGTGAGCTGGTGCATAATAGGGCACAATCAGGAACAAATTTTGTGTTTTAATGATTACTGGTTGAGGGGGAAAGCTAAAGCATTTTATCACTGAATATTTCAGCAACAACTAGAAAGTTTTAGTAGGAACCTGTGATATAAAAATATGCTTTCAATTGATAAATTGCTGCATTTTGCCTATAGTGTTAATTTGATTGACAGTTAAACATTTGGCATCCATCCATTCTCGTCCACTTATCCTGTGTCGGGTCGCAGGGAGAGAAACCTAAGCAGAGAGGCCCACACTTCCCTTTCCCCAGCCACTGAGACCAGCTCCTCCAGGGGAATCCCAAGGCATTCCCTGGTCAGCCGAGAGACATAGTCTCTCCAGCATGTCCTGGGTCTTGCTTTAGGTTTTCTTCCCAGTTGGACGTGCCTGAAAAACATCACCAGGGTGGCATCCAGGAGGCATCCTAACCAGACACTCGAGCAACCTCAACTGACTCCTCTCAATCTAGAGGAGCAGCAGATACTCCAAGCCCCTCCTAGATGACTGAGCTTCTCACTCTGTCTCTAAAGAAGAAGCCCAGACACCCTGCAGATAAAACTCATTCCGGCCACTTGGCTCTACAATCTTATTCATTTCTTTCACTCACTACCCAAAGCTTGTGAGCATAGGTGAGGGTAGAAACATAGATCAACTGGTAAAGCAAGAGCTTTGCCTTCCGGCTGAGCTCTCTCCTCACCACGACAGACCGGTACAATGACCGCATCACTGCAGATGCAGCACCGATCTTCCTGTCGATCTCGCACTCCATCATTCCCTCACTCGTGAAAAAGACCCCGAGATACTTACATTCCTCCACTTGGGGCAGGACCTCATCACAGACCTGGGGAAGGCATTATACCCTCTTTCTGACTCAAGATCATGGTCTTAGATTTAGAGGAGCTGATTCTCATCCCAGCTGCTTTACACTCAGCTGCAAGTTCTGATGAAGCCAACAGGACCACATCATCTGCAAAAAGCAAAGACCTGATCCTTAGGCCACCAAAATGGATCCCCTTAACACCTTGGCTCCGCCTAAAAATCCTGTCCATAAAAGTTATGAACAAAATCGGTGACAAAGGTCAGCCTTTGTTGAGTCCAAATCTCACCGGACATGAGCCCGACTTACTGCTGGCAATGCGGACCAAGCTCTGGCACCGGTCATATAGGGACCTCAGAGGGCCTGGTACCCCATATACTCCCGAAGGAACCCCCAGAAGGGCTTTCCAAGGGACGTGGTTGAACACCTTCTGAAAATTCACAAAACACATGTAGATTGGGCCCTGTGATGGACTGGCAACCTGTCCAGGGTGTACCCCACCTGTTTGTCCAAAGACAGCTGGAGATTGGCACCAGCAACCCTGTGTAAGCGGGTAAGCGGGTAAAGAAAATGGACGAATGGATGGACATGTAGATTGGCTGGTGTGGACTCCCATGGACTCCCAGGACCCTGTTAAGGGTATAGAACTGGTCCAGCGTTCCATGGCCACGACTAAATCCTCATTGCTCCTCCTGATTCCGAGGTTTGACAAACCAATGGACCCTCCTCTCCAGAACCCCTGAATAGACCTTACCAGGGAGGCTCAGAAGTGTGATCACTCTGTAGTTGGAACACACCATGTGGTCCCCTTTTTTAAATGGGCGGACGACCACCGCAGTCTGCCAGTCCAGAAGAAATGCCCCTGATGTCCAAACATTTGGCATTTTTTGTGTAATTAAAAGGACATGTTTCTGTTAAAAAATTCCTGGGTAAAACAAATCCAAGTAAATTCTCATCTAAAATGCAAACTGAGGCCACAGTTTTAAACCAAAGCTTGATGTGTGGGAGTGTGTTGAGCTGACATCCAGTGAGTCAGAGTTTCTGGTCAGAAGGAGTGGGTGTTCAAGAATATTTTTAATGACTTTAGTTTTGAGAATTTTGCTCTAGAATTCCTCATCCGTTTGGTCATATGCTGTTTTTAAGGCTTTGCCTATTTTTTCTTGTAGCAAAAGATTTTGTCTATGTTTAGATTTTTTTCATCAGGCTCTATCTTGGAGACACACATGGAGCCACATCGTTTGCAAAAAGCGTTCTCCTCACTTACTGGCTCATTAATTTCCCTGCAGCTTTCAGGGATATTTTTAACAATGACAGCTACAGTCAGCACATCACCCTTAGATTTAAGAAGAAAGCTAATTCCTCTGTAGCCACAAACCACAGGAATTCAAATGCAACCTGGGTTGATTCCACACAAACAATATCTTCCTTTTTTTAGTTCCTCTTTGACAAAGCTTCTGCCAATCACTAACCTTTCATATGAGACAGAGAACAAGGTTTTATATTACAAGTCAGTGTTTAATGAGACAGGAGTCTCAATCCTTGATACAAAGTTATCAGTCTGGGCATAAATGAAGCAATTCAATCCTGTTTTTTCCTCAGTTGTAACAAAAACCCATATTTGTGTCATCGATCATTTACAATAAATTCAATGTTAGTTTTAGAAAGGAGATATTAACAATAGGTTTCCAAATTTGAAAAGCATAAGAAAAAAATTGTAACACAAACTGTGAGTTGACAGTGCCCTCTAGTGGGCCTTAAGAGTCTCAAACTAGTAAAGCTTTTACAAAATATAAAGTTGCTAAAATATTTTATCATCATTCGTTGTTCTCCTGTTCTAAAGCATAGAATTACCATTTACAGAGGGTAGGTATATTCTGTTCTTGCTGTTTAATGTTTTTACTTTATTCTAAAAATATAATTTGATGATTTTTTCTCCTGTTAAGTCTGTTTTTACTATAATCTGAAACAGCGTTCACAAACAACAACAAATAAGAAGTAGACTTTTTTCTGTGGCCCTTCAGGTTTTTTGTGATTGTTTTTCAAATTTTAATAAAAATATGCATTCTGGTCTACATTTTCCACACATTGTATAATACTATGTCTCTTATGTATCTTTAACTTTGTAAAAAATTGATACAGGACTTTAAAAGACCTACATGCACAAATAAAATGTGATAATTGACAAATGTTTGGAAAATACACTAATTTTGCTGATCTTGATCACAATTTGAAGTGATTATTGATGGTGAATGTGAGTACTTTAGAGCAGAGACATGGTCAGGATGGAATGATTAAGAAAAATGTTCAACCCACTTTAATTTGTTTCTTTGTGGCTCCCACACCACCTTGGTACAACAGGTAATTTTGTTTGCTTTTCCATAAATTGTGCACACGCACACACACACACACACACACACACACACACACACACACACACACACACACACACACACACACACACCTCTAAAACCGACGGGTACGCTTTTAAAAATGTGAGGACCAGAAAAATGTCCTCACTTTGAAAAGTGTCCTCATATTGTAGGGAAAATGAAATGGTCTTCAGTAAGTAATAAATACAAGTACACACACTCACATTGTGCGTCATCGTGTGTTCTGTTTTTGCTTTTTAAATTTTTTTTCTGATACTGTATATTAAATTAAAATAATAAATCAGGTTCTGAATTTAATGCATCGAACCTAAACTAAACAGACTGCAGAAAGAATTATGTATCTTTAGTGAACTTATAAGCTCTCCACTGGGTGTTACCGGTTATAAAAACATTTACTGTCTTGTTTACTGTACATATAAATGTAATCAGTAAGTGGGAAGTTGTAAAATAAGGTTCAGTAAAGTAGAGGTGATGCGTTTAGGTGTTATACTCTCCACCTAATAAGCAATCACTTCTAGACATAAATCTGAAAATTGTTATTTACAGAAAACCATTATATACAATGCAAAATATATTAATGTGTGGATAGGGAAAGTTAGGAGCATAAAACCTTTTGGGAAGAATTCAGAATATATTTTTGACAGGATCGAGTTTATCGTGTTGAAAAATCGGAGCTTTGCGAGGGGTACGTGAAGGCATCTTACTTCAGTGTTGGTCAGTTTGTTCGCCGCGTTCAGACGGAGCTGAGCGACGTGTGGGCCGGACCAGAACCCAGCCGAACTCTACACCATGGTAAGTTAGCCCGCAGCTCACTTCTATGAACTTTATAAAACTATTTTAGAAACCTTCTCTCGTTTTTGTCATTGCCTCCTTCCTACCCAGTTCTTCTCGGTCACACCGGAGCAGTTTAAATGAAAAAAAAAAAAAAACTACAACAACAAGAAGGGTCAGGAATAAACGTGTGTTCAACCTAAAATAGTGTTAAATTTTATACGAGCTCAGAAAGTTTCAGGGTGGTTTTATAGCAGCTGACCAGCCCACAGTCAGTTAGTTTTATACTTATGCTGGCCCTCATTAATATTCCTCCTATATTTGTGTTTTGCAGTTCTGAAAAGGCACCGTGACAACTTTTTTCAGGCTAAATTAAAAAGGTGAGTTAAATTTAAAATGCACATGGCATCACTTCTGCTCAAAACTAATAAAACCTAGGAAGTGTAGTGTTTGTTATATAAATATATATAAATGCAGGTTGAAATGTGCTTGGAGCCCACGTGTTTTAGAAGCAGACATTTAATAAAACATTGTGCACATGAGTTTTATGAACAGGCAACATCACAACAATAGTACTGCACACTTAACAAGGATGTAGGTCCCTCAACATTTACTTTTACTGGTATTGGATGAAAGAGGAATAAAAAGATTTTTTTTAATTACAAACACATAAATACCTAAAGTTTAATACCTGATTGATGATACGCTCTACAAAATGTTTAAAGTGAAGCAGTTGTGAAAGATTTAAAGCCACATTGATGCCAGAGTTAATCAGAGCAGTTGGGTGGAGCATGGGGGCGGCGGCCTGGGGTGGATTCTTGGAAACCGTCTGAGATCTCTGTCCAAACAGTGAGTCATAACACTTCCTCTATTTTTTTGTTAACATCATAAGTTAAATCACATCAGGGTAAATAAACTGACTTGTGGGGTCATTTTAAGATAGTAGAAGCTACACCTTGTTAACGGTTAGCCTGGCAAGCCATCCTATATCTGTAAATATTTAGTCTGGACACGACCCATAGACAGAGTTCAGTCGTGGGGCGGGGTCTACAGTTGTCCTTCAAAACATCTCTGCACACAATTGGACAGCTCTAGGACCAATCAGAGTAACGTGATTTAATCACCGCTACGGAAATCAGTCAATGGGACAGTCCCGGTTGCATATGTCCCTTTTCTAAATAAAGGACGTAAGTACCTTTATCTGCTTGTGTGTCAATGAAAAGCCCAAATCTAAATCGTCCAAAGTTGATGCCAAAGCCATTCCAAACAAGCACCGTTCCTGAGCTGACGCCATCTTTGTAGTTTTCTCTGTCACAGTTCTGGTGCTAAGCCTGCCCAACATCTCTCTACAAACAGAGTGATGTGATTGTTCTGAACTAGGGATGCACGATATATCAGCATCAATATCTGTATTGGCTCATGTTAGTCATTTTTTAACATGTCGGTATCGGTCCAATAATTAAAACTGGGTCGATATCAATAACCAATATTTTTTCCATCTTGTTTCCGTTTGTGTATCTGTTTCAGAGGGTGGGGGGTGATGATGTGTAATAGTTTAGTCCTGTGGTAATCATCTCAAAAGTGTAATTGTGTGTGCGTGTGCGTGTGTGTGTGTGTGTGTGTGTGTGTGTGTGTGTGTGTGTGTGTGTGTGTGTGTGTGTGTGTGTAATAACATATTACAAATTCCACTTAATAGAAATAAAGCAGAACATTCAAAAACTCAGCTTGCATTATTTTCAGTCTATTCAAAATTTACAATTTCAGAAGCGTAAATATCAGTACATACATACTGTGCATGCATGCATACATACATACATACATATATAACATAACAGTGATATTAATATCGGTATCAGCCCAAAGAATTCATATCCTTGCATTCCTAGTCTGAACTAAAATTGTTGGGGCCGGTGGTGGACCTGCTGAGGCTACAACGGAGCGTGGCCGACCTGCAGAACGAAACCTTTTGCTACTTCTACGGTTTGTCTAGAACTCTAGGATAATGAATCGTCTCTAGTTGATTGTAAACAAAATAATGCAAAAGTAGGTGAAAGATGAAAAGGGAACACTTATTTATGATTCTTTTTCAGTCACCTGTAATCCTGTATATTTAAGTTATCTAACTTCTGTTAACTTTTTTCTCATGATATGTTTTAACTTTTTGTGTCAACAGCATATCTTCTGAAATACCTACAAGTCCATCATGGAGGACAGTGACTTGCAGACCTTTGGTGCTGAGCTGCCACTTATGTTTGATGGTATGAAGCTGGCTGCGGTGGCTGCTGTCCTCTACATCATTGTCCGCAGTCTGAACCTGAAGAGTCCGACTGCACCACCAGCGATTACCTACCAGGACACACCTCTCAGCCGCTACCTGCTGAAGTCCTGCCCAATGCTGTCCAAAGAGTGAGTTTTATGTGTTATCCATCTGCTCGGTTTTATATGTCATGTTGGTCTTTGATTTAGATCCCACACACCCTAGAACTAGGTTAATCAATTCTGGTCCTGGGGGACCGGTATCTAGCATGTTTTAGTGGTTTCTCTGCTCCGACACACTTGATTTAGTGGTTGAATCACCTATGCAGCAGCTCATCAGGCTCTGCAGATTAAAATCAGGTGTGTTAACAGAGTAAAACCTAAAGGTGCTGGATATTGGCCCTCCAGGCCTGAAATTGAATCCTGGCCCTAGAACATTAAAATTGCATACTTTACTCAAATATGTAATTACATTGTGCTTCACACTTGCCTGTGTTTGGATTGTTTTGGCTCATAGCTTTATTTGTATTGTTGCGTAACGACTGATATTGGGTCATTTTTACTTCCTCTAACAGAAGGGTATGTACAGATCTGAGTAACTGAAACCTGAAAGGGAAATAGTTGTGGTGAACATCTACGTAAAAGTACTCTGAGACTGATACTAATAGACTAACTGTGTGTGTGTGTGTGCTGCTAACAGAAACGCTGTTTGGTAAGAATCTTTGCTGAAACACGACATGAATTGTGCTTCTCAGGTACGTTCCTCCGCTACTGTGGGGTAAAAGCGGTCACCTCCAGACGGTGCTGTATGGCAAGATGGGGCGCGTCAACACCCCGACACCTTGTGGGATTCGCAAGTTTCTCCCAATGCAGGATGGAGCCACAGCAACCTTTGACCTCTTTGAAGCTTCTGGAGAACACAGAACGGGAGGTTAGATGCAAATGGTTGTGCTACATCCCAATCGCTCCTAAACTCTGCTACGTGTTTCATTTCATGTGTTTCCTTGTTAGTCTCGTGCGATTGTTTGGCTTGTGAGTATTAGCCTGACAAATGCAGAAGCAGGAATACTCTAATAAACTCTCAGGATGTCACGTATCATAGGTGCCAATTAAATCAACCTACACACACACACGCGCTATATCCACTTCACAGTCACCCATGATGGCTTATGTTATTGTTTTTGCATTCCCACTCTCGTTGTGTGTGTCAGATGACATTACCATGGTAATCTGCCCTGGGATTGGTAACCATAGTGAGAAGCGCTACATTCGGACCTTTGTGGATTACTCCCAGCGGCAGGGTTACCGCTGCGCCGTCCTCAACCACCTGGGAGCTCTACCTAACGTGGAGCTCACCTCGCCACGCATGTTCACCTATGGTAAGGAGGCGATATGAGGTTTTATTCTGTCATCCAGTATTAAGACCATGTTTAAATGGCTTAACTGAACAGGTTACATGCAACAAAAATGCATTTGCAAAAGGGCCTCAAAAAAAAGTGTGGCAAGTTTAATCAGACTAGTTTCATGTGTCTTGTGTTCAGGTTGTACTTGGGAGTTTGGGGCCATGGTGGATTACGTCAAACAAGCTTTTCCTCAGACGCTGCTGGTGGTCGTGGGCTTCAGCCTGGGGGGAAATATCGTCTGTAAGTTCCTGGGTGAAAAGCGATCCAACCAGGAAAGAGTGCTGTGCTGCATCAGTGTCTGTCAGGGATATAGCGCCCTCAGGTTGGTGGCCTGCACAAGAAAAATGACCAAAGGCAGGATTTGACCTTCTAATTATATGTTTATTGACTGTAATAAATACACATGCAGAGCTGTGAAAGATCTGCTTTCCTTTAGATTTCTTATGTTGCTTCTTTGTCACGTTCAAATGTTTCAGATCAACAAACACATTCAGGGTCAGACAAAGATAGCCTTGGTAAATACAGAATGCAGTTTTCAAATGATGATTTCATTTATTAAAGGAATTAATATGACTTTTTTAAAGTTATAATTGTTGTATGATCTATACAAACCATGTTCATAAATTTATTTGCCCAAAACCCCTGACATAATGTTATCTCAGCAGCTTGTCTTATCTTGACATTTTCAATACCTTCCATAATAAGTCATTTCAAGGTGCCCACTCCTTCCTTGATAGGCTGGGTGTTTATCACAGTAAAATTGGGGAAAACGAGTCACATTCCTGCTTTCTCCACCAACAGCTTTATAAGTAAACCGCTGTGACTCTTTCAATTGATTCAAACCTAAAAACCACAGAGGTTGTGTCATCTATGCACCCACACATGCGTTATAACCTTCATTTAAAAGCCACACAGATTACTGGACAAATAACTCCTGAGCCAAGCCAGTTCATGCTTAACTCTGACAGAAACGCAGATATCCTTATTTAAAAGTAATCTCTCTCATCTGCTGACTCGACACAGAACAGGCACAGCCCCTTCTGTCCGCAGAAATTTGCTGGCTAATTCCGCCCAAATCAAGCCGCACCGGCTTTAAGTGTTAGCCACAGCTCAGCGCAGCCTCACGTCTCCATCCATTCATCCATCTACCTTAGGGCTGCACAATATATCGAAAAATTATCGTCATCGGGATAACAGGACATGCGATAGGCCCATCGTAAAGCACGTCAAAAACGGCGATAAATGTTTGGTTCAACATTTCCATCCGTGTCATACATCAACTTTTTGTAAACCAGCTCTGTTTTTTTACGCGGAAGTATTATATGACCAATCAAATGTAGCCCTTCTGATTTGCGGCCAATCAGATGGGTCCGTTCACGTAATACATCCGCCCCCTACTTAGACCCTTAGGATGGAAAGCAACACCCGAACTGAATTAGCGACGCCGTTCCCTTGTTCGTCATGCTGACTCAGAGCAATGAACGCACTTTGTGCTGAGATTTCTGGATTCAGCGCTGCTTTTAAACGTGAACGTGACTCCGCTCGGTGTCGTTAATCATTTTTACCAGGCTGACTCCGACACATGCCGGTGAACCAACCCACCTTCATGTCGCTAGTGTTCTACCGGGTGGTGATGTTAGCCCCAGGCTCCAGTTAGCTTCCAGCTAAAAGGCTACAGCACTCTCCTCCCAGTCCCACCCTGCTAAAGAGGGCCTGGAAAAGTTCCCCCACACATCAAAGTGATTTTTCATTTATGAGCTTTTATAACCTTGTTAATCAGGATAGTTGATTTGCTGCTGCACATAAACTGTCAGTCAGAAGCTCTGCTAGCCAGTTATCTTAGAGGAGCTAGTTCAATTTGTTAGCTTGTCATCAGAATCATAGTTGCAGTTTCATCATCTGAGCTGCTTTTTAAGATCTAGGTAAACTTGTTCAATTTGGGGTTAAAAACAAACATTTTCACATATTTTCCATGTAGTTTTTTTGCCAGTTCCTCTTCTGAAAGGTAGACAATTGTTTTTCTCTTTCCCTCAGAAAATCTTATTATTCTCCTAGTTTGGCCCAGCACAGTTCACTTCCCAATAGCAGCAACAGCCTTCTATCATAATCACATAAGTGGAGAAAATGCTCAGTAGCAGTGGTTCCCAAACTTATTTAGCCGCGCACCCCCTTCTATGTGCCGACCATGTCGACGCACCCCCCCCCCCCCCCCCCCCCCCCCCACACACACACACACACACACATCACGGCATGGCTATATATATATATATATATATATATAATATATATATATATATATATTTCAGACGTCAAGCTAAACAGACAGGGTTAAAAAATATGATCGACCTTTTTCCCCATCACTTTAATTTTTTAAATAGTAATTAATAAACATTCGATACCATTACAATTTCCTTTGATTTAATTTTAAATAAATATTTAGAGAGCCCAGGTAGCACATAAACAATGCAATTTAACGGTTTTCTTAAAGTAGGAACGTTTAACCTGTGCGGCCAGAGCGCTCTCCTTCCTTCTGCTCTGCGTAAACCTTAACTGGCCATACTTGTGCGTACTCAAATGTCTATAGGGGAAAAGGAAAAAGCTTTAGCCATGAGGTTCACTTTTGCCTCAGACCGACTTATTGCTGTTTTATGGTGTGGCTGAATCTGCGATCCGCTGCCACGCGGACAGGAATAACATGCTGCAGGTTCGGAGTCACTGGCTGGAGCGGACCCGACCTTAATACGTCATCCCAAAATAGAAGCTAATATCTTAATTTGACCTGGAATGAAAAATGTTATAAAACCTCTTAAAAGTTTTTATCACAGAGGAGGCAGAGCTCATTTCTGCCTTCAGTCTGACGGTATCAGTCTGGCGCGCCGCAGTTTGCACAGCGTGCACTTATTGAATGTGTGTGTGTGTGTGTCTGCGCGCGCGGCACAGCTCCACGAAGCTTGGTTTATGCTTGACGCATTCACTTTCCGCTTGGTGATGCGGCTCGCGGCTGGAACGCGCTTCACAACTTGCAGTGTTTAAGTCACTGTGTCTCGTTAATGGCGCTATTTAAACCAATGCTGTAAAATTACTTCTGCCCAGCCCAGATGTGCTCACTTGTGCACACGTGAGCCGTGGTTCCGCTGGACCGCGTCTGACCTCTGACAGACGCACTCTAAACTTCAGATCTTCAGCGCGTGTGAGGTTTACAATGTCAGAACACCTGCATGAGACAGGTGTTAATTACAATCTGCCAGAATGACTCACCACCTTCAGATTTCTCCAACACCGTTAAAAATGATAAAATACGGAACATATCGGCGTGCGCAGGCCAGAGTGCTGAAGCTCGGCGCATTGTTATTATGAAGTTAGGGCACATGTGGAGGACACACACACACACACGTAAAATATACTTGTTTTCAATTACATTTATTGTGCCCACTTACTTTTTCTTTGGCCCACCCACAAATGAGTTTTCTGGCAACGCTAATGGTGACACCTGACAGACTTCTCTGAGCTCCGCAGCCATTACACTTTTCACCTCGCGCACCCCCTAGTGGCAGCTCGCGCACCCCCGGGTGCGCGCACCACACTTTGGGAATCCCTGCTCTGTAGCAATGAGAGAATTTGCTGTTGCATTTAAGTGATGTTAACTATTATTTAACATTTAAACTTATTTTCTGTTTTTTTTTTTTTTATTCAACAACCCTGGTAAGGGATGATTTTCTGTATTTGGAGCATCAGAAAAAGTTTTATGGTGGAGGTGATGTTTTAAAGTCACTGAGAAACTGCATGCATGCAGTTTGTTGTTTTGCTGCTAATACAGTAGCAGGTGCAGCTACATATTTTTGCAATAAAAATGTTATGTTGTCATAGAATTCATGCATTAGTTTTTGTTTGCTTTGAACCCAGAGCAGAAGTCACACTCCAGAGGACATCAACACTGCATACTTTAGTATTTGTTCATTTATCGCAAGTAATATCGATATCGCAATATTAAGCACTGTTATCGAATATCGCAGGTTTTCCTAATATCGTGCAGCCCTATTCTACCTCATCTGCTCCCTTGGTCAAAAGAGGTTTGCTGGTTAATTCTGCTGTGTACGGTCCAACAGAGGCCCAAACCGAACCTCTCAGTGAAAAAGATCAGTCTGCTTTAAAGTGGTTATCACACACCAAAGACTGTATGTGTTTTCTAACATTTGGAGTGTTACAGAGGCAGTAGCAACATGGCAGCTCAAAAAGATGCAAAAGTCAGATTTATGTAATATGGGAACAAATCTCACAAAAACCAAAATGATGGTGCTCTGTGTAAAAGTAAGTGACCTAAACGTACTGGCAGGTTGTAACACCCATGATGTAAAAGTTTTTTGGTAAATGTGAGACGGGGCTTTGTGTTGTTTTGGGTCAGCTGAGGTTTTGACTCACCAATCAGTGACATTTCGTTCCTCCCCTGACCTCTGACCTTAACCCTGACCAGATGAGTCCTGCAGGGCTTAGATGTTTTTTTGTTCTTGAGCGTCTTCAGAAAGGAATGTTTTTGCTTTTAGCTTACTTCATGTTGTCAGACAGGTTCTGTTGGAGTGATTTCTTAATTCTGTGTCTGGTAGTCTTTAACTCTGGTGAAACTGAACTCAGCTTTGTGATTAACAAAGGAGCTAGTTACTTTTTCAGACAGGACCAGCCTGGTTTGGATTGCTTTGTTCCAGAGCCGTGTCCAGGACTTTTAAAATGGGGTGGCCCATGTGGGGCACTTGTTTATGCATGGGTGGCACCAATGGTTATGCTTATTTATTTTTTTTACACAAATCGTTTATTTATTTATTTACTTTCTAGTGAATTTTGGAGTTTCACATTGCACAATCACCTTTTTTTTTCTATTCATCTTCTAGTTTTGTGGTGGTTAGCAAGTCACTTCTTGGTTAGCAAGTCACTTCTTGTTGCATTATTGCCACCAACTGGAGTTGATTGGGACTCTAAATACTATTTATGTGAATATGAAAAAATAATAAATAATATTAATACTACAGAAATGTTCTGTAGGCCTGGGCTAGAAGACAATGTTAAAGGTGCATGTTACCACACACTATTTTTGGAGTTTACAACTCACGCCTTTTGTCGACAATGTAAAGTCAATTTAAACTGGAACTTAGTAGGGTGGCACCTGGGTGGCCAATCAGATTCTAAGGGTGGCATGTGCTACCCCAGGCCACTCCCTGGACACGCCCCTGCTTTGTTCGCTTAGTAAAAGAAATCATTGTCATTGGAAATTTTCATTCTGAATCTACTCTTGTTATTTTTAGGGACAAAAGCAAAATAAATCTGTAAAGGAAAACTGTTTTCCAAGCAAGCACAATATAATCTTTCATTAAAATTAGTCATCTTAAAACATTTAAGGTGAAGCAGCGTGCGTGCGTGCGTGCGTGCGTGCATGTGTGTGTGTGCGTGTGTGTGTGTGTGTGTGTGTGTGTGTGTGTGTGTGTGTGTGTGTGTGTGTGTGTGTGTGTGTGTGTGTGTGTGTGTGACTGACTGACTAACGATCATTGTTCTTGTGTTTAGAGCCCAGGAAACCTTCCACCAGTGGGACCAGTGTCGGAGGCTTTACAACTTCATGTTGGCTGACAAAATGAAGAAACTCGTTCTGTCACACAGGTTGGAAAACCCCACATGAGCATCATATTAATACAGACATTATTCATAATTAGATATTTATTTTGCTTTTATGAATGGCTGAATACATCTAATAGAGATGAATGGAGGAAATGTTCAGCCCTATTTTATCTCGATGTTCTTGGATAGAAGCACTTTTTCAAGCATGGCCTCCAGCCTCATTGGTGAGGCGGACCTGAACCGACTGCTGGCAGCTACATCTCTGACGCAGGTTGATGACAGCGTCATGAGGTGAAGTACTGCTGGAGTTTGAATATGTCTGTCAGCTAAAACTTTCTGAAACTGGGGTTATCACATGATTTTCTCTGTAGAAAATTTCATGGCCACAGATGTTTGAGGGAGTTCTATGAGAAGGAGAGCTGCGTGCACTACATTCACAACGTAAGTCCTAAATGTCTCAAAGTCATATTTCTAATATTCCTACCACTGAACTATATTGGTAGCCTGGCAAGCCATCCTATATATGTGAATATATAGTCTGGCCACGACCCACAGACAGAGCTCAGTCGTGGGGCAGAGTCTACAGTTGTCTTTCAAACTGTCTCCGCACACAATTAGCGCTAGGACCAATCAGAGCAACGAACAGTATGACATTCATGGCTACGGAAACCTGTCAAAGGGGCAGTCCACCGTACAGAATCAAAGAAGCAAAAACATCCTTTTCCCAAACAAGGGACTTAAGTCCCTCTATCTGCTCATGTCTCAAAGAAAAGCACAAGTCTAAATTGCCCAAAGTTGATGCCAAAGCGATTTCAAACGAGCGCCGTTCCTGAGCAGATGGCAAATTTGTAGTTTTTCGCCATCGCTGCCCTAGTGGGTAGCCCACCGAACATCCCTCTACAAACATAGAGTGCTGTGATTGGCCTGATCTAAACTTGTTAGACCAATGGTAGACCTGCTGAGCTGTGGCTAAAGCCTAATTTATACCTTTCCGTCTGCGTCGGGACAGACACAGGCAACGCCATTATCTGTCCAATCGAGGGCTCTCCGACAGGCTCGCAAGGACGGATAGAGTCAAGCTCTTTTTTAAACATCCATCCTTTGAGACAGAGAATGCAAGCTTGTGATTGGTCAGGACACCGCTGTTGTCGACAATGCCACCATTGCGCTCTCAAAAACATAAAGAGAGCCAAGGATATCTAGCGGCAGACACGGAGAAGCTTGCAGAAAAACTCTAAAAATATGAACGGATAATTCCCCGTGACTGGAGGAGTGAAAAGATATGCAGCAAGCATTTTATTTGTGGACGGAAATGTCGGGAAATGTGGGTTTAGAGGTGGTGAGCGCATGAAGAGGTGGAGGAGGATGAGTGACAAATTTGTCCATGTTAAAAAGTCTCTTAAATACAAAAAAAAAACAATATAAACACACTATCTAGGACCGATACATGACAGGATACCACAGAACAGTGCTACGCCCTCTGTTGTCCTGGAGGGGAAATGCTTTGCAACACTCCCCAGGAGACGAAGTAGGAGGGCAAATTGTCTCCGTGCATGCGTGTCTCTCCCTCGTGGAGCTGACAGAGAAGCATAAATGTGCAGAACAAAACCATTTGCTACTGCTACAGATTGTCCAGATTTCTTGGCGTCTATATTGTAATACTCATTATTGAATATTTATTTTTGCTGCCGCTCGCAGACATCATTCCTGCAAAATCAATGTTTGGATAAAACTGCTGAGCCTAGGTGGTATGTACAACTAAAAACGTATGGCAATAATCTGAACCAGCGTTTTTCCCCCAGGTGTGTGTACCCCTCCTCTTGGTAAACTCCTTAGATGATCCTCTTGTTCATCAGTCGCTTTTGGATATTCCATGCAGGCTTGCAGGTTTGTTAGTTTCACACATTTCCTCACAGGTTTTGTGTTTCTGTAACTGGGATCTGAGGACTAGGGTCAGAGGTCACTGGAGCACTTGGAGCTGTAAACCCCAAATAGGGAGAGTGGCTCCAACTGAGATCAGCATCCAGAGGAGTGGAGTTTTAGGAACAGCTGAGATTCAATGTAAAAATAAGACATTTCATCCTACAAACGTTCAGGAATTCTGTCCTACTGCAGGACTTCATAACTGGTATATTTAAATGATTCTCATGGAACCAGAGGAACCTCAGTAGAGGCTCTGGTCAAATTGGTGTGGCGTGAATGAACCTGTTGTCCTTTCTGTGAGTGCTCAGTCTTAAAGTGCTGATCAAGTCTTGTTACAGTCATCTGCTCAGCACCGCTCAGCCCAGACGGTCTTGTTGAATTTTTCAAGGCCATGTGATCTGCACTGGCTGCTGGATTATATATAGGCCCCATAGCACCGTGTGTGTGTGTGTGTGTGTGTGTGTGTGTGTGTGTGTGTGTGTGTGTGTGTGTGTGTGTTTCCCCTGTCCACCGTATGTTGTTTTGTTCTGAATCAATAGTTCACAAATGTCCCCTGAGTGTAAATATTAGTGTGTAACAAGTGAATTTGAGGTTTTTTCTCTAAAGAAAACATTCAAACCGTTTGATCCTTGATGTAAAAAAACTAAAATTTCAGTTTTTTTCTTCTTTCATTCAACTGTTTGAAAAGTTGTTTTTTCCAGAAATCATCTTTAGAATTACAAGTTAATGAAAAAATGTCTTTCTTATTCCAACTAAATAAGTCATGATTAAATGTACTGACTTTGGTTGCATACAGGAAACACCGTCAGTGTGTAACAGTTTATATTTATATTCATGAATATCTTTAACAGATCTGGAATTAATAGTTTTTCTGCAAACTTCACGAGAGCAGAGTCAAAGAAAAGCATTTGGGGTTGTGCAGAAACTGAATGCCTTGACCTCTGACCTCATGAGTACGGTTATACATGTGATGTGAAAGTGAGAGAAGCTGAAATATTTAACAAGGAATGCTTTTTCAGGAAAATGAACAAAGATATTATTTTCTCTACAGCTGCCAAGAAATTCATTAATGTGTGACATATCCTTTTTCTACAGTTTCTTAGTGTTTCCCTTGTTCTGGGCATTGCTGATAAACACACCACATTTAGTGCTCTTTACAGTCATAAGTAGTGGATTTCTGTTATTTAAAGGTGTGGGACCCCCCTTTCAATCAATATTCATTTTCATCCATTTGCAATGATCTTTGGTAGGAATGCCTTGCAAGTTGTAAGCTCAGAAGATCTTGTTTCAGGAACTAGCAGAATGCCACATCAGTGGAGAGCTTAAGACGGCAGGATGCAGTCTTATTTCCTGATATTTGGACATCTCGCCTCGGATTGGATAGCAGCAACGCAACTCTACCACTGACTCCTTTTGCCCTGCAACGTTGATGTTTTATCTCCACAAATAACACAAGCCTGTAGGAGTTCTGTGTTGTGGAGTTGCTAATGCTAACGGTTAGCTCCTACCAGCCGAATCATTCTCTTCTGTTTCCTGAACGCTAAAACAACAACAGCCTTCCTCGTCGCAAGTAAATATGGGTGACTCTATGAATGTTAAAGGTTGACCATGGAACACAGACAGTCCGGTGTTCAGAGGTGGTATTGCAACAACAGGACTCACTTTCCAGCCGCTGGGTTATTGGTTCACTGCTGACACGTTCCAGCACCATGTTCAGATACACATCATACAGGATAAGGACTCGTTTCTACAAAGTTTAGTTTACAACAGTATTTAACGTTAGAACATCTTCTGGGCTCAGAATCAGCTGCTTGACTTGTCAAGTCTGCCATTTTACACAGTCCCAACCTCGCCTTGCTGAGCGGATGTTTTAGCGCAGCGGTGCCCTCTAGTGGCTGGTAGATGTAAACATAAACACAGTGTCATGCCCGACAGAATAAGCATTTGGTTATTTATCTTTTTAAATATAGCTTTAAAAGGAGAAACTGTACATTCATTTTGCACACCTCTGAACGCCCCATGGAGGTATTATTTTGTTTAATTGTAGCTTTTTATTCAAATGTTCCATATTCTAACTTTAAGTGACAGTGTGACGTAGATCTGTCAGACTTTTGTTAACAGAGCGATGCAGAGCTCTGGGAGCTTCTCTCAGTTGGAGCTCTGTTCATGGGGACTGTGGAGCACAAACACCTTTAGGTCTGCCTGCCAGACTAGTTCTCTGTTCTACACAGAGAACTAGTCTGGTTACTCACAGGCAGAGAGGCACATGAGGAGCGGGACTAGCCAGCTCAAAAATAGCTCAAAAATAACCAATCAGGAAAAAGGCGGAAATGCCGACTGTACCACGTAACATTGTAGACTTAGCTGTAGTGACAAATGGCATCTGGCGACAGTGCAAACATCTTTCTTTAGAGTAAAGGCTTTTGGCGCTTCTACTTGTTGTGGTTTTAAAGACTTGTTCAAGTCATTTAGAACAGAGAAAAGAGCCGCAGCGAACTCCGCTTCAGACGCCATGTTTATGAGATACTCTGCAATGCGGTGTATGTGTGTGACATACGCTGCTCAGCGCTGATTGGCTCAGTCAGAATTCAAAGGGGGTGGGGTTATTTGAATAGAAGAGTTCCCATAAGGAAGCATTGGGAAAAAGGCTAACCTTTAGGATCAACTTGTGAAAAAACTTAACTCATTCACTGCCAGCCGTTTCCTGATCGCCAACGGCCTTCGCTGCCAGCGTTTCTCACCGTTTTTACTGTTTTTTTAAGGGTCACAGAATGTCGCGTGCTAGCATGATGTTGATGCCAAAACAACCAAAACAAAGAGGAGACTCACCTCTTACATCAGGAAGAATCCGCGTGTTTCGAGCGTTATCCGTTCTTTCATAATCCGTTGTTGAATTGTGATCGGCAGACACTTTTCCGGTTCGCGCCTCACTTTTTTTTACAGGAACGGCCCAAAACGATCTCCTAACACATGGATGATCTGCTTCCTGATCATGTGACGTGTGACGTATGCAGATGTAGATCGGCTTCAGGGCTGAGATGTTTGTTCTCTCAGCCTGGGGGCTCGTTCCGATGCTCAAACAGTAAAAAAAATCCAAATGACTAAAGTCGTCAATGGCAGTGAATGAGTTAAGTATCGCAATAAAAACCGCCACCGTCTGACCACTTACGAACGATCTAAGGCTCCCAGATGCTGGCTCAGCTTTGCGGCAAATTGGTGGCATTGTTTTATAAAAGGGACTCTTGAGTTTCACTGTCTATTTTCTATCAGATGCTAATGCAGGATATAGGTGTAGGAGACTATTTTCATGTTCAGCCTGCATGCTAAACTCAGAGTGACCCATTATAATCAGAATTCATCATTAAAATATGTTTTTTCAGTGTTCCACACCTTTAAACTTTCTACCAGTAACTAACAGGATATTGTTTTAATGCTTTTCCTTTTAAGGATTAGTGCCGGTTGTTTTGTTTTGGTTCATTTGCTGCACAAACTCAGTCATATTGCCATTGGAGAATATACTACAGGAATATGCATTTACCATGTAAACCACCTGGTATGGTCTTTTATTTATTTACCTCCAGCTGATTGGAGCCCAACTTGGATCAATGGGAAGTAAATTTTAAGCTAGGTTACCCTGTGTGAAGTACAGCCTCGTTGTAGCAAAACAGAGTGTTCTGTTTGTAGGCACAAGTAGCTTGCTAAGTTGAGAAGCCAGCAGTCCGCTGGTGTTAGGTTTCGCTGTATATTATGGCGTATTTCTTGAGACTTCTTTCAAAATGCCAGGGTGTAAATATTTGAAAGCAGTGGATCAAATGTCGTGTAACAAGAAAGGGTCACTTGTAACTTCAAAAACATAAATAATTACTATCTTGCTCAGTAGCCTTTGTCTCTGCAGGGTAAACCATGTTTTGTTAAGCCTAGTGCTGTGTTTAGTGAGACAGGTGAACTCTGGACTCACCAGCAAAGTGCTGTGCTCCCTTTTTTCTGTTCTGTTTTCTGATCAGCATTTGCACCAGATTTGTGCTCGAAGCGTCAGATTCACAAAGAAAAGAAGGTTCATGTGAACAACTTGCTCTGTTTAAAGGAGTCACATCCTCGTTATTTCAATCAATCTGCTGTGGTCTTCAGTGTGCATGAAGGCCTTGCGAGAAGCTCTGGTGCTCCTGTTCCAGGAAGTAGAGGTTTGTCAGCGGAGTGTGTGTGTGTGTGTGTGTGTGTGTGTGTGTGTGTGTGTGTGTGGGTGGGTGGGTGGATAGGATTTGGAGTTTTACTCATTATGAGCTGCTAACTCTCACGCACTGAGTGTGAGACACACGCATTTGACCCTCTTCACACGCTCTCACGCCACACCTCCAATATCTCACGCTAAACCTGCGCTCCCCAAACGCGCATCACGCACGCTGTGTTGGGCTTATGAAAAAACCAGATGATATTAATGATGGCATTAGCTGCTGAACAACATGCACACAAACAACACTGAAGTAATAATTTAACTGGCGTTTTTCCACACGTAATCCCATCTGTATAATCCAAGCTGATGTGCTTTTTTCTGCTCTGGGTGGTGAGATGAGCAGAGTGGTGAGCTCCACGCTGTTGATGGGACGGGCATGCCCGGTTCTTCCAGAACCATGAGCTGCGGCTGCGCGCGCCGCCATAATGACATGCTTTATTTAGAAATGCAGCCGTGTTGCCAGCCGGTGTTGATGGATCTTCAGTCCCGAATGTTTTTCTTTTGTTTTCTCTCATCAGCCACAGATCGCTGCTCTCGCTCACAGCAAGCTGGGCTTCCTACCGTGGTGACTCACTCACATGTTCCCTCTCCTACATTACTTCGTGACGTGGATTCCTAATGTTTTAATTCACCGCTTCACCAGTGTGTTTTTCCTGTTTGTGAGACGAAAACTACTGGTACAGAAGCCTGGAAAGGCCAAAATTCCTCAAACATTTTTTTTCCCTACTGGCTGATATGAAGTAACATAATAGAATAGAGTAAACTTTATTAGTCCCACAGTGGGGACATCCACTCATTACAGCAGCACACACACTTAGAGACACAGATTACAGTAAAACTGATTCCAGCCATGTTTGCTTTGATAACTTCAATAACTTCATGCTGATGAACACATGAACATAATCCTGTTTAGTGGATGCAACTACATCATGAAGTTAGTTTAACATGATAGATTATTTTACTTGGCAGGAAATAATAACTGGTAATTATTCCATGCTGTCGTTCTTTTTTAAAACACAGAAACGGTTTCGTTACCTGTTTTGTCGCTACGTTTCGCCGGCGGCTGCAGACTTCCTCAGGCTGACGCTGATGGTGGCGCGTCACTTCCTTCTCCGTTTATCTGCGGGCAGCAGAGGACGTTGTCGCCCTCTGCTGCCCGCTCTCCCCTCTCCGACGATGCAGTCCCATGCGCGGTCTAACGTGTACACTCCCTCGTCCCTGTTCATGGTCCCACATCCACGTCTCCTTATCTCGATTGCTTCTTTAATCCATCTTTTGTATTTTTGTTGTTCAGTGTTTATGATCCTTGTGTTGTCCCAGTCCATTACATGGTTTTCTCTTATGCAGTGATCTGTTACGGCTGACTTCTTTATTGTACTTTCTGCTTCTTGTTTTGCTGCTCTCGTGTGTTTTCGACTTGCCTCTTTCTTGCACTCCTTTCTATGTTCTATTGTTCGTGTGTTGAGTTGGCGTCCGGTTTCTCCTATGTATGTTTTATTGCAAAGTTTGCATGGGAAATGACTCCACATTTAAGTCTAGCTAGTACAGCACAAGGATCATAAACACCGAACAACAAAAATACAAAAGATGGATTAAAGAAGCAATCGAGATAAAAAAAGAACGATAGCATGGAATTAGAAACAAGACACAGCAAGAACACACCTAAGATGTTCAAAAATAACTGGTAATATTATGAATAACATGAGATTGCCCACCCCCAGATGGAATTTAAATCATTTACATTCATTATAATCAGTGTTGGAAGTAACGCGGTACAAAAGTAATTAATTACTGTAATGCATTGCTTTTTGCTGTAATGTGGTAATGTAAGGCATTACAGGGAAAGAAAATGGTAATATTTACTCGGTACAATTGTCAGTAACGCAGTAATTACAATGCATTATTAAACCCAGAATCAAGATGTGGGTTTCCTAAAAATTAAATTGCGGGAAGCCTGAAAAAAGATCCAGTATCCACATATATGACGTCATTTATGGACTCCACTTTGTGGGCATTCTGTGAGCAGAGAGGACGCAGCGGTAATGGCTCAAACACTCCAGCTGCGTCCTGCGCGCGGCCGCTGTTATATTCACAAAATCGCTCCACCAAAACAAAGTAATTTACTTGCGATCGTTCATATCAGCCCATATTCTCTGGTACTTCATGTACTTTTCAGCTGAGTTCATAATCTGTGCCCCGGTGATTTCAACTCATTACTGCTGGAGAGCAGCGCATATTAAGTTTATTTATTTATTGGCTGATTAGTTAGAAAGTAGGAAATCTAGTTTACAGTTTTTCTGGAAGACGGAGAAAACATGCAGCATGCAGGAAGGTTAGAGAGAGAAAGGACAGGAAATGATTGAAATAAAATCAAGAAAACAAAACAAAGTGCTTGAAAAGACAAACAGTAGGTAGATTTATCCCCAATACACATTTTTACCAGTGAAAAGCAATAATATATAAGCATTTAATATTTATACATGTGATAGAATCAGATCACCCCAGAAGTCAGTCCCACATCCAGGGCCGTATCAAGGCATTTGGGGACCAAGGCAAATATAGGCTTAGAGCCCCCACCACCTCACTCCCTGCTTAGTTAATATAAGATGGCAGCATGCTGAGAGTACAGATTGTTGTTGCTTTTATTTAATAAACAATCATTTTAAGCACTGTTACAACCAGCAGCTGGGATGAGAATCAGCTCCTCTAAATCCGAGACCATGGTCTGGAGTCGGAAAAGAGTAGAATGCCTTCTCCAGGACAAGTAGTTGTTTTATTTTAGTTGTTAATTCAATAGTTTCATTGGGTCTATTTAGTGTAGTTTTACTGGACCTTCATTACTTTTGGTTGTTGTATTCTGGTTGTTTTAATTCCTTGGTTTTATTGTGTCTTTTTGTTGTTTTTACTATGAATTTTAATTGTACTGTGACCTTGGGTGTTTGAAAAGCGCCTGAAATTAAATGTATTATTATTATTATTATTATTATTAAGGATGAGGGCCTGCCTCAAGTGGAGGAGTTTAAGTATGTCGGGGTCTTGTTCATGAGTGAGGGAAAGATGGAGCATGAGATCGATAGGTGGATTGGTGCTGCATCTGCAGTAAGGCAGTCGTTGTACCGATCTTTTGTGGTGAAGAGAGAGCTGAGCCTGTGGTCACGAGCTTTGGGTAGTGACCGACAGAATGACATCGTTCAAAATGAGTTTTCTCCAGAGGGTGGCTGGGCTCTCCCTTAGAGATGGGATGAGAAGCTCAGTCATCTGGGAGGGGCTTGGAGTAGACCCGCTGCTCCTCCACACGGAGAGGAGCCAGTTGATGTGCCTCCTGTACGCCTCCCTCTGGTGAGGTTTTCTGGGCAGGTCCAACTGGGTGGAGACCTAAAGAAAGACCCAGGACACGCTGGAGGGACGATGTCTCTCACCTGGCCAGGGAATGCCTCGGGATTCCCCCGGAGGAGCTGGCCCAAGTGGCTGGGGAGAGGGAAGTGTGGGCCTTTCTGCTTAGGCTACTGCCCCCGTGACCCGACCCCGGATAATTGGATGGATGGTTGTTTGTCTTAATGTTTCTAGATGTATTTATTTATTTTTTTATTTGTTTGTTTTGATTGAAACTTCAGACAAACTTCTTTCTCCTTTTGTCCTGTTTAGATAAGATGCCCAATGTGATGTTTGCCCTGACGCAGCACGGAGGCCACATGGGCTTCTTTGAGGGAGATGTGCTCTTCCCACAGCCTCTCACCTGGATGGACAAGGTCATAGTGGAGTACACCAATGCCATCTGCCACTGGGAGAAGAAGCGACGGCTCTGCAAGACGAACAGCCATCAGGACACACGCACTTAGTCGGTAACAAAAGTATAGTCTGGGCCAAACGCACAAAGACCAACAAGCACCTGCTCAGCCTTGTCCCTTTGGACCTGCTTTACCTCAGATGGTCTTACAGATCAGTTTTTCATTTGTTGACCTCTCAAATGTAATTATAGCTCGCACACTGCTACACAATGTCTCATTCACAGTGAGGGATGATGACTGGAGAATTTATTATTTAACTCACACGAGATTTGTTCAAACAAAACAGGAGAAAATGTCAGAAGTGAAACTAGGATCAGAGCGCCTTAATAAGAGTCTGTAACAGATTAAAGTTGCTGATACCATATTCTCATGGTGAGTGTCCGTGGGGGTTGTTTAATGGTTCACACTGATAAACTGTTTGCAGACATTTTAATCTGTCTTTTTTCTATATTTAAATTGTCTTTGATTAAACGTGAAGTCTTTGTTGTTATTTGAATTTTGTGATGAAGTGATTGAAGAATGATTAAGTCACGTGAGCACCTTATGAAACATGTTTATGTTCATGTTGCACTGCTTCCATGGCACCGGTCAAACAACTGCTCCTCAGTGCCTTAAGGGTGACATATTATGCAAATCTGACTTTTTGCTGCCTTGCGGGTCTCTTCTGCCTCTATAAACACGAACAAACCCATAATTATTTTCTGTCAGTGTTCAGTTTCAGGATTTTAATGCTTAAAGTGAGTCGTCCCTTATAGTGATGTCAAGATGAGGGAAATTAGACAGAACCCCCCTCTGAGCTCTCAAACCTGGGAGAGCATCGGCTCTACTCCGAACCCCTTCTTAAAATCAGAGCCAAACAGCCTATCAGGGGAGGGGTGGGCGTGGCTGCCACCAACCTGTTTTTCTTTAAGTGACAGATGCCTTAAAGCTAGTAGCAAATCTGCTAAAGCAACTAGCTTTAATCATTTTTCATGCCTCTTAACAACGTTCTAACATAGTATAGCTATAAATATTTTGTGGAGATTAAAAAAAGAAGAATGAGTGTGGTTTTCTTGCATTTGTCTTAAAACCTCTGCCAATAACACGGCTCAGTCCAAAAACAACCATTGGCCCCTCCGGTTTTACGTCTCACTTCTGCATTTACCTGGGTCCTCCATCCATTACGCACTTGTGCATATAGCAACAGAGCACCACTGGTGTGAGAGGTTTTCTGCTCGATAACATCAGAGAAGGAGAAACAGCCGGCTGCTACCACTTCAACTTTAGGACAAACTACCAGAGTCCCAAAAAGAAAAACACCATTTGAAGTCACAGACAGCAAAAGACGTTTGGACCTAGAAAACTTCACTTGGCGTTTAGCGCTATCTTGCTTACTGTGGCAATGCATGTTCCCATATCAGGGCCTAGGGAGGACGGCCGACAGGAGGGCTGAAAGTTCCATGAGAGTGTAAAAGCTAGCTTGTTGGGCAGATTTGCCGTTGCAGCTTTAAACAGCTCATCCTTTCAAGTTTTTCAATTCAAGTTTATTTATATAGCGCCAAATCACGACGAGTCGTCTCAAGGCACTTCACGTAGTAAACATTCCAATACAGGTCAGGTCATTAAGCCAATCAGTAAAATGTTTCCTATATAAGGAACCCAGCAGGTTGCATCAAGTAAAGATCCTTGAAGATTGCTTTATGTGGAGAGACTTAATGCAAAACATTCATGAACATGTTTTGTATCGATTATAGAACAATAATAAACATAACATGTTCCCTTTACAGTGGGCATACACTCTATCAAGGGTGCCCAATCCTGTTTCCGAAGAGCTGGTCTCCAGCATGTTTTAGTTGTTTCCCAACTTCAACACACCTGATTTCAATTAGCAGGTGATTAACGTTCACCTACAGAGCTTGATGAGCTGCTGAACAGGTCAACCTACCAACCACTAATTAAGTGTGTTAGGGTTGTGGTCTCTAGTATAAATGAAAGTCATGTGAGTTGTTTTCTAAGAAAAAAACAGATCTGGTGCTCCTGTTTCAGGAAGTAGACATTAATCAAAGGAGTGTGGGTCGGAAACGTCAGAATTTGGAGTCTTAAGCCACTTTCACACCAAATGCAGACTGGATGCAGCCCTGTTTCCGTACACCCTCCACATAGATCAAAAATCATTGATTCCAGTCAGAACACAACACCGGCGGTGGTGTGGATCTGTATGCAGAGCTCCGGAAAGTATCTGCATAGAGTCTGTCTTCCATTTGCCACATGCAGATCGTCATGAATTTAAAGAGGCTCCATGAGCCAGACAGGAAGTGAGACTTGTGTTAGCATGGTGCATCAGGTACATTTCAAAATAAAAGCAGTGTAACAATATTTTTGCCAGTTTATCTTTTATCATCAATGATAGAGATATCAGTTCGAACGGTATGATAGTTTCCACTAGTTTCACAGTTTTCATATTATTTTAAATCAACACAGCCTTCCCTGGTTGGAGCTAAGATGGGTGAGTCCTTGATTGCAAATTTGCAGTGTGACGTGACTTTTTCTGACCCAAGCGTTTACCTGTCTATTTCATTTCTGCGGCTAACGCAGATGATGAAGATGAAGACATGTTCAGTCTGCATGTGAAACTCTGTGACGATCATATTTTAAAGACCGGTGTCTCTGTTTCCTGGTCTAAAGGTTGGTGTCTTTGTTTTCTGAACGCTGTTGTTTACAGGGGTCATTTAATCCAGCTCTGCACTTTAATTGGTTGCAAAAGGAAACACGTTTATAATCATGGCTTTGGTAACAATATTATACTGAAAAACAGATTTTCTTACATGCATATTTTTCTGTGATTGTATTTTTTTTTTACTTTTTCTGTCATATTAAAAGATGCATGCTGTTTACTAGTGTCATACTGACGAACACACGATCACATGTGTGAAATAAAGTCTGTGCACCTAAGACTTTTTGCTCATTTCTCATTGGTCAACTTTGATCTAGGTTAAAGGGATTTTTCCACCTTGAAGTGTATTTCTGGGTAAAAGTGATAAATGCTAAACATTGAAAATAACCTTTACATGAACTTCATTAAAACTTTGTTAATTTGAGCTGTTTTATGATGTCCACAATACATTTTAGCCTAGCTGTTAGCTCATCAGTACTGTAGGTCAGGAAGCTGTCTACAGTGGATTAAATTTATACCTTTTACTCCAAACTAATAAAATATAAGGGTAAGTCAGAATGTATCGGGAGTCATGATTTGGCCCTACGGTCTATGCATAAGCTGAATTGAACTGTATAAACATTAAACTGAGCAACTGAAATTCCATTGTGAACCAAATTTTCCATCTGAATTTGTTTTTACTTCTTTTGGAAACAGCTCCTCCTCTGCTACCTGGGTGCCTAAAGTCACACCATCCTTAAATAGTTCAGCATATGTTGGTGGAAACTTCCTATCCTTTTTAGGTAACTTGCATTCATTTTATGTTGCATCATCGTCACCTTTTACTGAGTTAGACTGTTTATGAACTAATATTGTCTGTCGAGGAAGCTGCCAGCACACTGTTGTCCTGAAGTTTTGGACCGCTTTCATGAGTACAAGTACATGCACACAACAACAGCATCAATGCAACCCTATTTATGGCATAACAGCTTGCCATATATGTACCTATTGTCCCCTCTGCTCAACCATTTTCACTAATCCGATTTGAAACAAACTTGCAGGTCTTCTGTTTGAAATGGACAGGATTTTCCTTTGCAGGTAGATAAAACACACACCTCACCTGTTCCTGGATGAGTGGTGATCAGGGTTAGGGTTCTGATGGGTTTCCTTTCATCCTCACTTTTCTGCTGATTGTAATTAGTTTTGCATTGAACAGCAGATTCAGAGTCCAGCCATAAATAGATATCTGCTTCTTTATGTTTTAGGCTTAACTTTGGAATATTTAGATATATAAAATAACCAAAACTTATATTTATATACAGTTTATTGCACATTCCTATCAGTGTTCCACAGCAGCTGGGACAAAATGATCTAAAACCAAAACACACAGACAGGCAGGCACTTGCTGGAGTAGAGCCTCGTAGGAAACGGGGTGGAAGCTGGGACCAGCCAGTGTTCAGACAAGCTGTGTGCTGCACTTCCCTCCGAACAAAACCAATCTGAATGCAGGAGAGACAAAAACTCACTTGTTCATGATTAAGCAGATTGGATTTACCACAGCTTGACCAAAATGTTGACTATTTTCTGAACAATGGAGCATTTTAGATTTAATTCCACCTCCAGGGCAGCCCGTGGTTTCTGATCACTTGCTGCGTAAAACAATTTGTGTAATCTAGAAATCTGCTTAAGACAACCAATCCTTCTCGGTGAACATTATGTTTGCACACGTAGACATCTCTTTCTGTTGCGCTTACATCACAGCATGCTTTGGAAATTTCTGCCTGTTTGTGGCCTTTCAGGAATCATGGTGAGAAATGTCCAAGTGAGCTTGCAGACCAGGAATCAGACACTAAAGAGCTAAACTGGTGGTTTGGTGGTAGCAAACTGAAAATAGCCTCACATCCTCCTATGTGTCTATAATCCATCAGGACCATTTCAAACTCACTCATATGTTTCATTAGCACAGGCTGACATCTAGGTAGGGCTTTGATTCTCAAGTCTAGGGCTTTTAACAACGCTCAGCCTGGTTGGTGACGGGAAGGAGCACGCTCAGTCAAACAGCTTGGCGGATGTGGCCTTGCCATCATACTTGGAGCCTTTTCCATCAAACTCAGCAGGAAGAATCTCGGGATCAAACTCCTTGTAGTAATTTTCCAGCTCATCTCCGTGAACAAACACCTAAAGCAAAGATACAAGTAGTTTTGTTGGTATTTTTGTAAGAAAATTTCAAATATTTCTTCTATCATTTTTTTGATGTCAACTGTACATTACAGCAGACATCCAGCAGTGAAAGACAAAGGAGCTGATCTCATTTTACTACTTTTCTCCAGCTAGCTCTTGTCACGCCAGTTTGAACCCTTTAAAGGAAAAAAATGTGTTTATTAAACTGAGTAATAATGTTTTCTATGTAATTTTATAACACCATTCATCACCCGTAATGTTCAGGTCCTCCATGAAACATGAGTTTTAATCCAGCAGATTTTAGAGGAATGTACTAATCCTGTTAAAATATCAAATCTAACAGCAGAGCAGGGTTAGATCTGTTTGGGTTGATTCTTAATTTGAACTTTTTCTGATCTAGCTTTAAGATGCTGAGACTGGTGCAGCAATAATCTCACTGTTGTCCTGTTTCTGAACTAAAATCCCTCAGTACCATTTGAAACTGATCATAGTTACTATTGTTATTAGTTTATTTGTTTTGATTAATTTGACTCACTCTTTCTAGCAGTTTGCTCTTCATGAGGGGTTTGACCACGTTGTAGGTGGTGGTGAAGTACCAGGGCTGGTGGATGAAATGCACAGCTTTGAAACGGGCGGGGAACGAGTCCTGGTGGAATACAAGACGGCACACAATGGTATTTTTCAGCAGACAGAGGAGCAAAGCTAGAATATTAACTTTTCTATTTTCAGTTGCTAACTTCTTTAAGGTTGAGGGTGACATCCTACCTGCAGCATGTCCACCATCTTCTTCAGCTCAGTGGGTTTAATTCCTGAGGCTTGCTGCATGGTGAAGCCTTTAAAGTTCTCAATGATGCAGAACCCATTGATCTGGGTCTCCTCATTCTCCAGCAGCTTCTCCAGGATCACACAGTAGGCACGCAAGATCTGAACACACATAATGGTCATTGTTAAAGGAAGACTTCTGTTCAAGCTCTCTACCAGATCAGAAACAGGAAGTGTTATTGAAAATCTCCCCGCTGAAATTGGAACCTAACACCTGTACCTCATCAAAAGTGATCTCTTCATAGTCCCAGTTCTCGATGTTGAAGAGCAGAACCACACGGCCGTATTTGTCTCTGCTGTGCAGGATTCCGGGGTAGCCGGCCTCGATAGTGCTGCGTACTGCCTCTGGGGTCAGATTCTCAAACAACTCAGGGTAATCCTTCCTGAAACGAACATACCCTGAATCCAGACAAAAGGAGGATCTGTCATGTTTTTGTTGATCGTATGGTTATATGGAAACTGTTAGAATGATAAAATATAGTAGGTGTAAGTTGCTTTGTATCCTGACCCACCCTTCATCAGCTCAAAGGCTCTGACCACATCGTACTTCCTGGCGCGGATGAAGCGGACCAACAAACTGTCTGGTTTCTCTCCAAAGGTGTCCTGCACCCCTTTGGCCAGATCATCTCCCCCGTCTGCCTTCTCCTTAATCATCGCTCGCAGCTCTTTCACTGCAGACACTCTCCTCTCATTGGTCTCATTCAGCTCGTCCTTGGCCTGCAGGGAGTTATGAACCAGACTGTGTCAACTCTCAAAGAGCAACATCTTATCTTTAGTTTAAAAAAACAGAGTAGGTGATAGACGACGATTATGACAGTTACAACAACCAGAGCTTTTGTTTGAAGGCAAGGCAGCTTTATTTGTATAGCACCTTACAACAGTATAAAACCGACCAAAGTGCTTCACGGAAATTAAAACAATACACAACATAAAAGACTCTTATGCTGAGTTAAAAGCCAAATCATAAAAATAGGTTTTCAAAAGAGACTTAAAACCAGACAGTGAAGTGGCCGACCAAACGCTCAAAGGCAGCACATTCCAGAGCCTAGGGGCCGCTACAGAGAAAGCCCTGTCACCTCTGAGCTTACGTCTTGTTTTTGGGACTTCCAGGAGCATCCTATCAGCCGACCTCAAGGGGAGTAAAAACCAGTGGCTCAGAGGGGTAATCTGGAGCAAGACCATGCAAAGATTTAAAAGCCCATAAAAGCGCCTTCTACTGGATTCTGAAACAATCAGGCAGCCAGTGCAGTGAGGCCAGGACAGGAGTAACATGCTCCATCTTTTTCATCCCAGTGAGCAGCCATGCAGCAGCATTCTGCACCAACTGAAGACACAATTGTGAAACACCAAGGTACAAAGAATTACAATAATCAAGCCTTGATGTAAGAAAAGCATGACTTACTGTTTCAAAATCCTGTTTTGACAGCAAGGTCTTTACTTTGGCAATCCTTCTTAATTGATAAAAACAAGATCTCGTCACCGCACTGATCTGGCTGTCCAAGACAAGATCCCCATCCAGTACAATACCCAGGAAAGTTGCACAGTTTCAAGAATGGGGCGAGCTGACCGAGGTCAACTGCACCCCCTACACAAAGTCCTTGGACCAAAACTACAACCTCTGTCTTTTTATCATTCAAAAGAAGGAAGTTAGAGAACATCCACTGAACAGGCAGCATGACGAGTTAGGAGGTTGTTTGGCTGTACTAGGTCAAATATACGTACATTTAAATAATAAGTAACCAGTAGAGGATTTTAAAACCACTTCTTGTTGTTTAGACCTGATTTTGTTTTGTCATGACTAGAATTAAAAATAAACATTTTCATAAACTTTGATAATTCTCCACAGGTTTACATGATAAATAATTTAATTCACAGGTTTGAGTTTCAGAACAGTAAACCTTTATTGTTTGCTGGAAAATGTAACGTAATATTTTAACAAGACTGTGTCACTGACAACTACAAATGGATTAAATCATGTTTCCAGGGAAGAACTAACATATCTATTATGTTGTTTCTCTTCATGTCTTGATCTGATCCTAATTAATCCTAACACCTGCTGTTCTGTCCACCAGGGTCATAACTGATGTGGTCACCTTCTGCCTGGTGTGGTCTGGCAGCTGAACACAGGATCCAAACACCGGTCCATGGTCTTTCACAGTGAGACGCTCCAGCTTGGTCCTGAGGGCCTGCTCCTCCTCTGACACCATACGGTAAGTTCCACTCTGAGGAGAACGAGGCGGAGATGGACCAGAAAGGAAAAGAACTACTGTTAATACATATTCCCTGTAGTAGATAGCATGGTCAATAACCTCAGTTCTTGAAACAGATTAATTCTGACTGGACAGGTGAGCTCAGTTACAAAGTGCCTCAAAAATTTCAATCAATCAATCAATCAATCAATCAAAGCTTTATTTATAAAACGCCTTCCGCAACCCTGTCAGGAAGCCCAAAGCGCTGAACATTGTTCAGTTGAAGGTAAATATATTGAATAAATCAAAAATAAAAGCAATTCAAATTACAAAATACAAATTACAAAATAAATTACAAAACAAATTACAAAATTTCAGATGTAAGCAAATGCAGTTTTGTAAACTCTTTATAAATAGACCCTAACCCTACCAGGAAACCAGTTCTCCTAACTGTAACTCCAGCTTTAAGCGACGCATAACAGATGCATTTTTACCCACAAGCTGCCTTCTCACAGGAACGTTTAGCAGCTAAAGTGTCATGCAGCTGGTCCCATGAGGTCACAATATCACTAGAGAATATTAACTCCATGAGTGATTTCATCAGTTCACGTGATAACAAGCAAGGAGAAAGATGGCTGTGTGTATCCAAAAACGTCCGTGGTTTATTTTCTGTTATTTTTTCCTTGGCTATGGAGGTTTCACAGGAAATTATGTACTATTTTATTAGTCAAACCACTGAAAATCTGCACGTGACTTTTATTTTGAAAGTTTTGGGATGTTTTACACTACTTTCCTGCTTGACTTCCTGTCTGGCCCAATCTGAACTTCTGAGGTGGACAATTTCTGGAAGCGTAGCACGTAAAAACTTGGACAGTCCATCCCCAGTCTGGGACGCTTCCAAAATGCAAGGCAACTGTGGGTAATTGCTACATACTATGTTTCTCAGATGTTACGCTATGCTTGTGCATACGGTGGAAAAACCCATTTCTTCCTTCCTTAACATTGTTGGAGCTTCAGGGTAAATTCTGGGAGGGGGAATCTAGTCCCGGTCCTCTCAGCTGTTGTTCCTCCAGACATATTCTGCTCTTTCTGGACTTTACACAGATGTCAGCACATCATGACTGCTTCAGCAGAGAATGATGCCACTGATCAGTGATGAAATAGCACCCACAGTAACCATTAATACCATAAAAGGTTTTATTCTGTTGAAGTACGGTGTAAATGGTCCACTCAGCTACTCCACCAGGCCATCCCGAGTACCTATCTCTGTTCCGGTACGCCAATAGTTTCTGAAAATGGCCGTTCGGCCGGCCCGGTGAAGTGGGGACACGTGCGCAGTGGCGGATTTAGCAATTTGGGGGCCCAAGGGGAACACAGACATGGGGCCCCCTTAAACTAAATTTTCGACAATCTTATCTTTAACTGGATTTGCGAAACTCTCCCCTCTTCTGACATGAGTTATTTTCCCTTTTTATTAGTCCTCATCTTTTTTCCTGTCTTTCTCTCCATTTGAGTGCTTTCAATATTTGCTCTGCTTTCTTCTTCCTGTCAGTGCTCCTGTGCTTTTGCCTTTTTTCGTTGCCTTCGTCTTCGTCTTCCTCCGCTTATCCGGGTCCGTGTTGCGGGGCAGCATCCCAACTTGGGAGCTCCAGACCGTCCTCTCCCCGGCCACCTCCACCAGCTCCTCCGGCAGGACCCCAAGGCGTTCCCGGACTAGATTGGAGATGTAACCTCTCCAACGTGTCCTGGGTCGACCTGCCGGCAGGACACGCCCTAAACACCTCCCCAGGGAGGCATCCAGGAGGCATCCTGACCAGATGCCCAAACCACCTCAACTGACTCCTCTCGATCCGGAGGAGCAGCGGTTCTACTCCGAGTCCCTCCCGAATGTCCGAGCTCCTCACCCTATCTCTAAGGCTGAGCCCGGCCACCCTACGGAGGAAACTCATTTCGGCCGCTTGTATCTGCAATCTCGTTCTTTCGGTCATTACCCAAAGCTCATGACCATAGGTGAGGATTGGGACATAGATCGACCGGTAAATTGACAGCCTGGCTTTCTGGCTCAGCTCTCTCTTCACCATGACAGATCGGCTCAGAGTCCACATCACTGCAGACGCTGAACCAATCCACCTGTCAATCTCCCGATCCCTCCTACCATCACTCGAGAACAAGGCCCTGAGATACTTAAACTCCTCCACTTGAGGTAGGACCTCTCTCCCGACCCGGAGTTGGCAAGCCACCCTTTTCCGGTCGAGAACCATGGTCTCAGATTTGGAGGTGCTGATCCTCATCCCAGCCGCTTCACACTCAGCCACGAACCTACCCAGCAAGAGCTGAAGGTCAGAGCTGGATGAAGCTAGGAGGACCACATCATCTGCAAAAAGCAGAGACGAGATTCTCCTGCCACCAAACTCGACACACTCCACACCACGGCTGCGCCTAGAAATTCTGTCCATAAAGGTTATAAACAGAACCGGTGACAAAGGGCAGCCCTGGCGGAGTCCAACCCTCACTGGGAACAGGTCCGACTTACAACCGGCTATGCGGACCAAACTCACGCTCCTCTGGTAAAGGGACTGAATGGCCCTTAACAGAAAGCCACCCACCCCATACTCCTGAGGCGTCCCCCACAGGGTGGCCCTGGGGACATGGTCATAAGCCTTCTCCAAATCCACAAAACACATGGGGATATGATGGGCAAAATTCCGTGCCCCCTCCATCACCCTTGCAAGGGTATAGAGCTGGTCCACAGTTCCACGGCCAGGACAAAAACTGCATTGCTCATCCTCAATCTGAGATTCAACTATCGATCGGACCCTCCTCTCCAGTACCTTGGAGTAGACCTTTCCAGGGAGGCTGAGGAGTGTGATCCCCCTATAGTTTGAACACACCCTCAGGTCACCCTTCTTAAAGATGGGGACCACCACTCCGGTCTGCCACTCCACAGGAACTGCCCCCGATGACCACGCAATGTTGCAGAGACGTGTCAACCACAGCAGCCCTACAACATCCATAGCCTTGAGATACCCAGGATGAATCTCATCCACCCCCGCCCCACTGTGTAGTTGTTTGACTACCTCAGCAACTTCTGCCCCCGAGATTGGACAGTCCATCCCCAGGTCTCCCAGCTCTGGTTCCTCCTCAGAATGTGCGTAGGTGGGATTGAGGAGCTCCTCAAAATATTCCTTCCACCGTCCGACTATAGCCCCAGTTGACGTCAGCAGCTCCCCATCCCCACTGTAAACAGTGTGAGCGAGTTGCTGCCTTCCTCTCCTGAAGCACTGGACAGTTTGCCAGAACCTCTTTGGAGCCAATCGATAGTCTTTCTCCATGGCCTCACCAAACTCCTCCTACGCCCGAGATTTTGCCTCAGCAACTGCCACTGCTGCACCCTGCTTGGCTATCCGGTACCTGTCTGCTGCCTCCGGAGACCCACAGACCAGCCACACCCAGTAGGCCTCATTCTTCAGCCTGGTGGCTCCCCGAACCTCTGGTGTCCACCAGCAGGTACGGGGGTTGCCACCACGACTGTACCCGGCCACCTTGCAACCACAGCTAGCAACAGCCACCTCACCAATTGCAGAGTGGAACAAGGCCCACTCGGAGTCAATGTCCCCCACTGCTCTCGGGACGCGGTCAAAGCTCGGCCGGAGGTGGGAGTTGAAGACCATCTTGACAGGTTCTTCTGCCAGGCGTTCCCAGCAGACCCTCACTATGCGTTTGGGTCTGCCAGGTCTACGCGGCATCTTCCCCTGAAATCTGATCCAACTCACCACCAGGTGGTGATCAGTTGACAGCTCCGCTCCTCTCTTCACTCGGGTGTCCAAAACATACGGCCGCAGGTCAGATGATACGACTACAAAGTCTAACATCAACCTGCGACCTAGGCTGCCCTGGTACCAAGTGTACCGATGGGCATCCTTATGTTCGAACATGGTGTTCGTTATGGCCAAACTGTGGCTTGCACAGAAGTCCAATAACGAAACACCACTCGAGTTAAGATCAGGCGGGCCGTTCCTCCTAATCACACCCCTCCAGGTCATGCTGTCATTGCCCACGTGAGCATTGAAGTCCCCCAGCAGGACAATGGAGTCCCCTGATGGAGCACTATCTAGCACTCGTTCCAGGGACTCCAAAAAGGGTGGGTACTCTGAACTGATATTTGGCCCATAAGCACAAACAACAGTCAGGACCCATTCCCTGACCCAAAGGCGCAGGGAAGCTACCCTCTCGTCCCCCGGGGTAAACCCCAACACACAGGCAGAGAGTCTTGGGGCAAACAAAAAGCCAACCCCAGCCCTCCGCCTCTCACCCGGAGCAACTCCAGCAAAGGACTTGGGTTCCAGAGCCAATGCTATGTGTCGAGGTGAGTCCGACCAAATCTAGCCGGCACCGCTCAACCTCTGCCACAAGCACCTGCTCCTTCCCCGCCAGCGAGGTGACGTTCCATGTCCCAAAAACCAGTTTCCTTGTCAGGAGATCGGACCGCCAAGGCTCCCGCCTCGGTCTGCCACCTGATCCACACTGCACCGGACCCTTTATGTTCCTCCTGCGGGTGGTGGGTCCACAGCTGGATGAGCCCATGTATCCAGTTCGGGCTGGGCCCGGCCGGGCCCCATGGGCGAAAGCCCGGTCACCAGGCACTCGCTCATGGACCCCAACCCCAGGCCTTTGCTCCAGGGTGGGTCCCCGGTAACCCTCCGGGCCGGATTCTCCGACTCTTTGAATTTACATCCATGAAAGATCCTCTGAACCGTTCTTTGTCTCACCCTTCACCTAAGACCAATTTGTCATGGGAGACCCTACCAGGGGCACAAAGTGCCCCAGACAACATAGCTCCTAGGATCATTAGGGCACTCAAACTCCTCCTCTATGATAAGGTGACGGTTCAAGGAGGCCTTTTTTTTCTTCTATTTTCCATTTTGGTCTATGTTTTCCTCCCTTTAAACATTTTCCATTGTCTTTCCTTTTCTGCTTCCTTTTGATGTTTACATAGAAAAACAACGTCACTTTTGGAAGTGAAGATAAAATCTTTTTTGAGCTGCTTCTTTCTCTTATTGGAGCCACTATAACTCCATTTCATGCTTAATGTTTTGACTACTGCTTCGAGTTTGTTACGAACGCTCCTGCCTCTCTTCTTCTTTTTCTGCTTTCTCTTATTATCATTATTTGTGGTCTCATGGCACTTGGCAAACGATTTGGTGCATTACCACCACCAACTGGATTGGACTGGAATGACTACCAATCACTTCCTGTTTGTGCATCGGCGTCTTAAAGGAAAAGTCCATTGTGGCATTAACAGAGGGGTGCCCGCAGTCAGGGCTAGGGGGCCTCCCAGGCGACCGCCGACCTATGCCTAATGGTAAAACCGCCACTGCACGTGCGTGCCGGTAAAAGTTCTGGTAGTGGAAGCATACCATATCTAAACAACCTCATGGTCTAACTTAAAGTGATAAAAATGAAAAGCATTCACATGAACTGCTATGAAATCTGTGTTTTGAAATGTCATAAATACTTTATAACTTGTCACCATTGGTTAGCTGCACAGTTATATAATTTCTAACTTTATTTTTCAAACCAAGAACCATTCTTAAAGATTTAATAACCTAAACAATTTTGGGTTATCTCATTTCAACCATTTTATTGCTCATAGCTTTAGCTCTTTGGTTTTGAAATACATCTAAACTTCTAAAACCTCCAAAACAAACCAAGAAAATACAATAATTTCACTACAACAATAAAATAAGACAAATTGGAATGCAGAAAAATGAACATGTTAGGTTGAAAACCGGCAGTTCTGTAGATTTTGGCTCAAAGCTTACCGTGTGAGCCTATCACCTGACCTGGCTGGGCTCTAACACATCTAATCCACACCCCTCCACTAGTGCTGCAGGACCATAATCAATAGACCTCAGTGTTCATGTAATCTGCTTCACATGAGTCATGAAAAGTCTGTAAACACAAATGAAGACCAGCTGGAGGCAGTGATCAGAGAACAGCAACTTCTGCCGCTGTTGATGGAGCTTTGAGCCTGAGCTGCTGCAGGAAGGATGCAGTTTCATCGGTTTCATTCACTCACAACACCTGCCTCTGTCATATATATAGTTTAACCAAAGGAAAGTCAGAATACTTACGACTACAGCCATGCTTTTATTTTGCTTTTCAGACCAGCTTTAAACTCTGTAAAGAAAAAGAATGAAGAAGGGATTTGTGACTCCTGGTAAATAAAAGAACAATCAACCCTCTGTGCTCTGAATGAGTCCCCTCCATCCCATCATCTCTGCCCTCACAGCCACCCTAGTGCTATTTTTGGAGCCTGCCTTCTTCTGGATGATTTGATGGGAGGTTTAAATGCAAACAGCCTTTTGGGTTAATTGTGCCCACAGGTTTAGAGCAGCTGTCAAAGACTCATCTGTATTCAGGATAAACATAAATGTTCTCATTAGTTTAATAAAGTATGAAAATATAAATGCCTGCACTAGAGTTTAGCTAAACCACATATGTGCGATAAGTAGGGGTTGGGATCCCACTGTGGATCATAAAAACAAGATGGGAGGTCTGCAAAAAGCAAATGACTTTTATAATGCTATGGCAAAGTGATGTAAAAATATGAGGTTGCTGATTAAGAAACTAAAATATGACCAATTTTAAGGTTCCTGGTTTCATTAAAGATGTTTGAAACCTCAAGAGAAACATAAACAAGACTCCAGTCCTTCCACACCACTAGATAAAACAGCTGTGTCTCTCATCCAAGACTTTTATATCAGAGGACAGGGAAAGATGTAGAGAGATGCCAGCAGACGAAGCCTACCTGTGGCAGATGAGGAGGATCCAGCGGCGAGTTTCAGGGCTCAATGTGGAGCAGAGGCTGAAGGAGCCGATGATTTGTAGTGTGGGGATTAGTGGCGTCACACCAGAATCCACCCAATTCATTCATTGTTCTTTTTCAATCAGCATGAGGCCGAGTGGTAGGAGTTATTCAAAAGGGGTAATTGGGACACATCTGATGTAACCCTGTGTGTTTAGGTAAGAGGTGGACAGATTCCTAAAAATATCCCTGACAGCAATATCCCATATGATCTCTAAACCTCCTTTTCTTTGGTGAGCATATTTCATTTCCCAAAGCTGTTTGGGATTGGTAAGACCAGTTAGTAGTAAAAATGTTTAAAATAAATGCAATTTTTTTAATTTATCAAACCATTACAAACAAACAATTAAAGAGAACATATTACGCCATCTGACTTTTGCATCTTTTAGTGCTGTGGCAGCCTGGCAATGTCATGGGGCAGAATTTTCGATTGTCTTTCAAACTGTCTCGCACACAATTGGACAGCGCTAGGACCAATGAGAGCAACGAGCAATGAGACGTATTCATCATTACAGAAATCAGTCAACAGGAAGTCTGCAAAACACCGATGTAGAGGTAAATACATCCTTTTTCTAAATAAAGGACTTAACCCCCAGAAACCCAAATTTAGAAAACAACTGCAAAATCTTTTTTTAACCTTTCACATGTTGTTCTAGGAGGCCAGATAAATGGGTCTATTTACACATTTTAACAGCCAATAGTGTTGCAGAACTGAACAATAGCACCTATTAGCAATGTCAATGTGGTTTTAAAAAGATAAAAAAAATGGGGAAGGTTTATTTTTGTAGACTTAAATCTGATGTTGTAATGTTACCACCGTGGGTCTCTGGGGGTTAAAGACATGCTACGCAGCTTTTGCATATTTTTCAATAATTTTCTTGAGCCAGTAAATGACCCTTCACAGGGTAAATGAAAGTCACTCAGACCCCACCATCCCCAGTAGCCAGAATATCGCACTTGCAACTTCAGAGTGCCGGTCAGGTCCCTGTTAGTCAATAGTAAAGTGGTGCTGATGTGCCGGCACTGGAGTCTGCTTCCAGCACACATTTCCTGCATGTTTTAGATCACAAACACTAAACATTTGTTTAATTTAGTGATGAATCACTCCTGTAGAAACTAATGAAGGCTGATGAGACATTTCAACAGCTAGATTAATCTATCTGCTCATGTCTCAAAGAAAAGCCCGAGTCTAAATTGTCCAAAGCCATTTCAAACAAGCTCCGTCCCTGAGCCAACGCCATTTTTTGTAGTTTTCCTTCATCGCAGCTCTGGTGCTAAGCCCGCCCAACATCTCTCTACAAACTTAGAGTGCTGTGATTGGCCTGACCCAAAACTGTTCAGTCCAATGGTAGACCTGCTGAGGCTACAATGGAGTGTGCCTAGACCAACCTGCAGAGCAAAATCCTGCTACTGTTAAAGTTTGTCAAGACTTTTTGTTCATCAGTAGGGAGGTCAGGTCAGGTCAGGGTTTTACCTGCCACAGGTACCATGTAACCCTGTGCTACCTGCCACATGCAGAGAAGGAAAACTCTGTATAACTTCCTCTGCCTTGTGGCTTGAGAAGAAAGGCCTCAGGAGTAAAAATCTAGAGCTGGAGTCCCAGGTAGTTTGTGATTGCATGCAGTCACATCCTGACAACTCCTGCGACGTCACTGGTCCCAAACTGTACTGGTTCTCCCATTCCTTTGGATCAACCAGCGCCTTGGAGAAGGGGGTTCTGTTACCTGGGCAACAGCAGGTTCTCCATATAACCCATCATTGACAACTATCAGCTGGAAGTGGCCCACCAGTCCATTTACATAGGCTCGACAATCGCCGACAACCTGCCCTTGGGTGCTGAAATCAACAAGTGCATCGGTAAAGCTGCAACAACCCTGGGACGATGGACCACACGTCTGGGAGAACCCCAAGATGACCGCTACAATCAAGATGGATGTGTACAATGCTTGCATCATCAGCGCTGTCCTGTACGGCAGTGAAACATGTACAACCTACGCCAAGCAGGAACGTAAGCTAAACATTTTCCACATGCAATGTCTTTGCCGCGTCCTCATCGGCAGATGGATAGACAAAATCCACAACACAGTGGTCCTTGAGTGGACCGGCCTCCCTCCCATGCACACCGTACTCAGGTAATGCAGACTGCGCTGGATCGGCCGCATGCACCGCATGGAGGATGGTCGAATCTCCAAGGACATTTTCTACTGAGAGCTCGCCACTGGCAAAAGACCTCAAGTCTGTCCACAGCTGTGTTACAAAGATGTCTTTAAGCGTGACATGAAAGCTCTGGACATGGACACAGCAAGATGGGAAGATGCTGCAGCCAGCTGTAGTGGCTGTCACTGTCTGATTCACAAACAACCGAGGAAGGACAAGGACCAGATGAAGAACCTAGCAGAAGAACAAAGAGCCAAGCGGAAAGAACATAAGCACAGAGATCCCCCGCAACCAACCACACCTGCTCCTTATGTGGCAGGGAATGCCGTTCCAGCATTGGACTCACCAGTCACAGACAACGATATTCAAGCTGTACCACCACGAGCGCCTAGGGCACAATTTTCTAAGTCAGCTATGACTGCAGGAGGCTTATGAGAGAGGTTTTCTAGATACGTTTGGTCTTCAGCCATCAGAAATGATGCAGGGTTTATATTTCTGCTCATTTCAACAATTTACACTGGATGTTGTGCAGTCCCTTGCCGAGTCCATCACAAACTCAAACAATCTCAAACTTCACTACAGAAGCCAGACTGATTGACAATTCCCCATGTTGTTGTATAGATGGAATAGACAACAGGTGGAAATTATAGGCAATTAGCAAGATGTCGCCAATAAAGGAGTGGTTCTGCAGGTGGTGACGACAGACCACTTCCCAATTCCTGCTTTCTGCCTGATGATTTGGTCACTTTTGAATGCTGGCGGTGCTTTCACCCAAGTGGTAGCATGAGACGGGGTCTACAACCCACACAAGTGGCTCAGGTGGTGCAGCTCATTCAGGATGGCACATCAGTGCAAGCTGTTGCAAGGTTTACTGTGTCTGTCAATGTAGCATGGAGGCTCTACCAGGAGACAGGCCAGTACATCAGGAGACATAAATGAAAAATTACCCACACTTGTATAGCGCCTCTCAGAGAAAGGACTCCAAAGCGATTTTACATGGAGGCTAGGAGGGCAACAACCCAGCAGCAGGACCGCTACCTCTACCTATGTGCAAGGAGGAACAGGAGAAGCACTGCCAGAGCCGGGAGCCAGTGCAAGTGTGTAAGTGGCATAAATGACCTCTAGCGGGCCACAAATGTGCATGTCTCTGTTCAAATGGTCAGAAACAGACTCCATGAGGATGGCAAGAGGGCCCGACATCCACAGGTGGTGAGCTTACAGCTCAACTGTGCAGGACGTTTGGCGTTTGCCAGAGAACATCAAGATAGGAAAATTCGCCACTGGCGCCCTGTGCATTTCACAGATGAAAACAGGTTCACATGGATTGCATGTGTGGCCTTTCAGATGGGAGGACGGAGCGGCGTCGCCGAGGCGATACTCCTTCAATTAGTTAAAATAAATAAAAATAAGTTGTTACACAAAGACTAATAAAAAATGACTGAAAGGACAAGCAAGTCCATTCTACAAAGGAAAGCAAGACATGTGGCAAAGGATGGTTGCACAATTTATTAAAATAAGAACAAGACCTCAGTAAAGGTATAAAATATTTACTAAAAGCAATTGATTATTAAAATTATAGACTAAAAATACCCAGGCTGAGGCTTACCAGTGGGGACCAGTCAGCTGCTGGGGTGCAAAACCCCAATAAATAAATAAAATAATAAATCAAAGGCACCACCAAACACTCGTGATCATGCATTCAGGAGTGAAGGAACCTTTGGGCACAGCACACACACCAAGATGAACCAACACCCAGAGACCTTCCAGCCACCACCTGCAGCTCCCAGCCTGTAACAAGAGTAAAACAAGTTTAGGTCTTCAAAACAATAAGTGTAAATAAACTTTCAAGTTTGTGTTGTCCTTTGCACAAGTTCATGCACACCCACACAACCACACATCCATAAGAGCACCAAGCCTTTCCACCAGGCCTTTATCAGTCCTTTATGCTGTGGTCCCGTTCCTAGCACAGCTGGAGCTTCCTAGCGGACTCAATGGCAGCTGCCCCCAAACGTGATTCAGCGCTGGAGCAGGAGTCATCATAACAGACCAGGACGATCCGGAGAGAACAGAGGGTGAACACCATCAACCATTTAGCAAGGAAATTGGTAGACTGCCCACAGGTTGGAGACCGCCATGGCTGTTCAAGACGATAACTGGGACACAATCAATTGTGGGCTGGCAGCACAGAACAGGGCAGGGTGGAGCAGGACAACCAACACAAAATCCGACTGAATGAAATCCAAACAGAACAGAGACAGAACAGCAGTGCCTCATGGTGCGCCTCTCAATTAGGCGGATTAATGACCGAGAGAACCTCCACCATGTCGCTCCAAGACATGGGCAACGCACTCATCATGGTGATGTGTTCCTTGTTTGGCCAATATGGCCAACTGATCCTAGGAAACTGCCTCATCAGTGAGATCTCCGAGGAAAATCAAGCTCTGTATATGCACCGCCCACCTGCTGATGACCACTAATTAAAAGCAGGTGCCAGTGATCATCCTGTCACACGTGACAGAGTCTGGAAACACCATGGAGAATGTTCTGCTGCCTGCAACATCCTCCAGAATGCCCAATTTGGCAGTGGGTTAGGAATGGTGTGGGGTGGCATTTCTTTTGGGGGATGCACAGCCCTCCATGTGCTCGCCAGAGGTAGCTGACTGCCATTAGGTACCAAGATGACATTCTCAGATCCCTCCTATCGCAAGACCGTGCTAGACTTCATGTGGCTATAGTGCGTCACCAGTTCCTGCAATACGAAGGCATTGATGTTATGGACTGGCCCGCATCACCAGTTCCCCAGACCTGAATCCAACTGAACACATCTGTGACATCATGATCAGCTTGATGCACCACTGTCCAGGACATCCCTCAGGAGACTATCTGCCACCTCATCAGGAGCATGCCTAGGCATTGTAGGAAGGCCATGCAGGCTCGTGGAAGCCACACACACTATAGAGCCTCATTTTGAAGTTTCATTTTGAACATGACCTCAAATCCAGACCTCCATGGGTTGATAAATCTGATTTCCATTAACCATTTGTGTGATTTTGTTGTCAACACATTTAAATATGTAAACAAAATACTTAATAAAAATGTTTCACTCATTCAGATCTAGGATGGCTTATCTTTGAGTTCCCCTTTTTTGGGGGGGGATCAGTGTATTTCATAAATAATCAGTAAGTAGAAAGTTGCCTCATGTCAGTGTGGATTTTGCACACTGGTTGCTGGAGTTGTAAAATTAATATTTGGGATTTACCCACTTCACCCTAGCTGACCCAGGTGGTGTGAATGTAACTGATGCACGTTTTTCTTCTGATGCATGAAAAACAAGAAGGTGGGCTGTAATCTGTTAGATCAGGCCTGATCAGCTCTATAAAGCGATTTGGGAAACAATGAAATGCTCTGTTCTCTGGTTGCACACTCAGCCCTTCGAATGTGTGCAATCACTTGGGAGTTTGAGTGGGAGCAGAGGAGGCCAGGAAGCAAAGGCAAGACTATTAACAGAAGCACAAAATTGTGAATGATTAAAGATATGACTCCACACTGAGTTCACCTCATTAAAGCAGCAATCTGGAGTTTTCCCACTTTCAGCAATTTTGCATGACTTTTTTTTTAAATGCATAAAAGTGATTGCCTAGAAATCTAGACAGACAGCAGCAGAAGCTGAATGATTTTGCTCTGCATGTCAGTCTAGCCACGCTCCACTGGAACCTCAACAGCCCAGACCATAATTGTAGCTTGTCAATCACAGGGCTGTCGGTTTGGTGGGTGGGAAGTTACTGTGGCCGAGCAAAACTAAGATGGTGAAGGCTCGTTTAAAACGGCTTTGGCATCAAAACTGGACTGTTTTTACTTGGCCTTTTGAGTCAAGAGCAGATAGAGGAACTTCTTACGTCCTTTTATAAAAAGATGTATTTGCATCTTCTTCAATGGCGTATGGTGAAATGCCCTGTTGATGACGGACATCCAAAGCGGTGAGAACATCACGTTTGTTGTATAATAGCATGCGGAGACAGTTTGAAAGACAACCAGCATGACCACTACCAGGTGTTAATTTTAAAATAAGCTCATTTAGTTACGTGGGTTGTGACCAGACTATATTCACATATATAGTTAGCCAGGCTATAAAAGTGAGTCGGACTCTGTCATATTGTAGGCAACATAGAAAATTTTGTTTTTGCTACGGCTAACCCTTATCCCATAGAGACCATGCAATTTCAACTGAGTGCTGTTCAGGATTAGCGTTATGCATTGATTTGTGTGTGTTTACCTTTTTAATAAAAGGAGTTAAAGTAGCAGAGTATAAGTATTGTGAAATATTTTTTACTTTACTATTACTCTTCACATCTGGAGTGAACAGAGATTAAACTAAAATTAATTCAAAAAGTCCAAAAACTTTACACTTGGGCCAAACTTAGTGAATTATTTGCAATGTTTTATTTCACCAAAAGTCGTGTATAGAGTCCAGCTGAGAACATGAACTTGTCTCCCTCTGCTGGCAGTGACACAAACAAAGGCTCACGATCAGTTCAATTAACAGGTTTAAAAGAAACTAAAACACCGGTTAAAGGCTTTGAGGTGGTGAACTTTTACACAAGCTTCAAAAGGTTCTGCTCAGCACATTCAAATATTACTGCTGTAGATTTTCAAAAACAAATAAGCCTCTAAACATTTCAAAAGCACCGACTATCTTTTCAGACTAGCCAACTCTTAAAAGCACTCCAAAACTCACATTTACAGAAAACGGCAGCTTAAAGTGTTTCAGAGTCTTTGCCATCAGTTTGGTTTAGAATGCCAAACATCTTAAAAGCAAGGAGGTAATGTGCACCATGTTTAACTCACAAAATGTTTTCATTTAAGTTATTAAATAATTTTCCTCTTCAGAGGGACAAGGTCGATAAACTTGTCTCGCTTACTAACTATTAAATTGTTTTTTTTATTCACATAATGGTACCCTCTAACATGAATGAATGCTTTTCACTGGCTTTCTGTCACAACCTCCTCTGGCCAGTACTCGTCCTGCATGTAGTGGTTTGACGAGGCAAAGCTCGGCTCACATGGAGCTTCGTCATCTCTCAGCTTCCTCTGCAGCTCCTGCTCCCACTCGCCCTCCACCAGCTTGTAGAGATCGAGGGCAGCTTGGGCATCCTCCACTGAACAGTGACCTTTCCTCCCAGCCTGAGCAGAAGAACACACGGACCAAACCGTTAACAAAAATCACCCAGGTCATTCTGTTTGCAGACACCAAATATTTTTATCTACTCTCAGACAGTAATGGGGGTATAAATGGTCTATGGTAAAAACTTGTATAAATTCAGCCTACGATAGAGGTTTTTACTTACCGACCTACTACATAGTAATATGAATTTAAACCTATATGCATTTAAAAAACGATGCAAGTCTTTTTAGGGCATTACTTGGGGTTTCTGGTGCGCATGTAAACGCACTGAGTGGTAGAGTCACATTTTTGTTAGTCAATTAGAGGTGAGATGTCTAAATATGAAGAAGTAATACTCCACGTCCTGCCGTCTGAAGCTCTCCTTTGATCCAGCAATCTTCTAGATCGTGAAACAAGTGCACCAGGGCTTTTTGTACCCAGAGAACAATTTACAAGGCATTCATTAGAGACCACCGCAAATGTACTGATTTAACGAGTGTACCACACCATTAAAATAAGCCTTTTGTTTATGCAAAACAGTTTTAAAGTGACAATATGTAGTTTACCATTAATCTCTGGAAATATCCTTTGAAATGTTGTTGTAAATAAATAAAATGATGCCCAGTTGTTGAAAAATATTGGCAGTTTCATAACGTATAACCATTAATATCGGGTCTAAAATACATGGGAGCGGGTCTAAGGGTGTTTCTCAATGCCAAGGAACCTTGCCTCAATGTCTTGGCCCCACCCCGGTTGCCTAGGAGATACTCATCGGGAGTAGGGCTGCACAATATATCGAAAATTTATCGTCATCGCGATAACAGGACGTGCGATAGGCCCATCGCAAAACACGTCAAAAACGGCGATAAATGTTTGGTTTGAACATTTCCATCCGTGTCATACATCAACTTTTTGTAGACCAGCTGTCTTTTACGCGGAAGCATTATTTGACCAATCAAATGTAGCCCCTCTGATATGCGGCCAATCAGATGGGTCCATTCACGTAATACGCCCGCCCCCTACGTAGACCCTTACCCCAAAATTCCACAATCTCCGCTCCGCCCCCGCTTTCCGCTGCCACTCGCTTCCCTTGCTCGTCATGCTGACTCAGATTAACGAACGCACTTTGTGCTGAGGTTTCTGGAATCCGCGCTGCTTTCAAACATGAACGTGAACCCACTCGGTGTCGTTAAGCAGCTGATAGTAACCGGGCTGACTCCGACACATGCCGGTGAACCAACCCACCCACCTTCATGTTGCTAGTGTTCCACCAGGTGGTGATGTTAGCCCCAGGCTCTGGTTAGCTTCCAGCTTAAAGGCTACAGCACTCTCCTCCCAGTCCCACCCTGCTAAAGAGGGCATGGAAAAGTCCCCCCACACATCAAAGTGATTTTTCATTTATGAGCTTTTATAACCTTGTTAATCAGGATAGTTGATTTGCTGCTGCACATAAACTGTCAGTCAGAAGCTCTGCTAGCCGGTTATCTCAAGAGGAGCTAGTTCAATTTGTTAGCTTGTTATCAGAATCATAGTTGCAGTTTCATCATCTGAGCTGCTTTTTAAGATCTAGGTAAACTTGTTCAATTTGGGGTTAAAAACAAACGTTTTCACATATTTTCCATGTAGTTTTTTTGCCAGTTCCTCTTCTGAAAGGTAGACAATTGTTTTTCTCTTTCCCTCAGAAAATCTTAATATTCTCCTAGTTTGGCCCAGCACAGTTCACTTCCCAATTGCAGCAACAGCCTTCTATCATAACCACATAAGTGGAGAAAATGTTCAGTAGCAATGAGAGAATTTGCTGTTGCATTTAAGTGATGTTAACTATTATTTAACATTTAAACTTATTTTCTGATTTTTTTTTTCCATTTATTCAAAAACCCTGGTAAGGGATGTTTTTCTGTATTTGGAGCATCAGAAAAAGTTTTATGGTGGAGGTGATGTTTTACAGTCACTGAGAAACTGCATGCATGCAGTTTGTTGTTTTGCTGCTAATACAGTAGCAGGTGCAGCTGCATATTTTTGCAATAAAAATGTTATGTTGTAATGGAATTCATGCATTAGTTTTTGTTTGCTTTGAACCCAAAGCAGACGCCACACTCCAGACGACATCAACACTGCATACTTTAGTATTTGTTCATTTATCGTGAGTAATATCGATATCGCAATATTAAGTACTGTTATCGAATATCGCAGGTTTTCCTAATATCGTGCAGCCCTAATCGGGAGCCACCAAGACGTGTTCCAATGTTCATGTTCTACCGAGGCGAGTGTTCTCCGTTTGTTAGCCGTTTCGCTAGCTGAGCAAGGATACACAGGAGGTGTCTTGTAGCCTAGCCTTTGTCAAAAATTACCCAGAATACACCACTGTATTTTCAAAAGGATGGCGGATCAGAAGCCGGCAGCTACTACGGGGACAAATGTCAAGTTTAAAAGTAAGTCAACTAATTTTAAATGATTTTTTTTAATCCAAAGAAGTTATTTATTGTTGGTTACTTGCTTATTAGTTGCAGCTTCGGTGGCTAGCAGGTAGTAACTCATTTATAGTTTTAATAAACATATACACAACTCGTTATATATTTATATTGAAACTTAAACATATAGAATATCTCCCATGTCACGTTATGTGACCGCCTTGGAAGCCGCGGTCACGTGATGCAAGTCTGTTCCATTTAACCGTTTTGTTTGACCAAGGAAGGACAGCGTCCTCATAAGTAAGGCGCCTGGCTTCGCAAGACATCGCCTCACAAGGTCAGGAGTCTTGACATTGAGAAACACCCTAAGTCTCTGTTATCATGTTTCCTTCTACGGAAGCCTGTGAGGACAAACACATTTAATGATTTGTAACAAATGGTTATAAAACTTTCAGCATTAATAATCGCTTTTAGGGATGCACGTTTACCAAAATTTCTTTAACTGGCTATTGACGCCCCTTAACGGTTAATAGCCGGTTAACTGGAAAGCTTTGGTGGGACCTTCTGCTGATTCTTCCTCACTAACTAGTTTTCATGCTGCTGTTTGTCATTTCTGTATATTTTGGGGCTACTTCTTTACATTTTCGTATTTTTATTTAAAATTATTTTATGCTTGTGTCCCAGTAATTTTCACCTGAAAAGACCGTTTACCTGTATCTTTCTGTTCAGAAGCTTACTGGACAAGATTTTTAGTGACGAGTATCGCTCACGAGGGAAACCAGCCAGTCGACTCAGAAGACGTGTTGTAAATGTGTCCCTGATCATGTGTCCAGGATGGACAATGTCCAGAGCCTCAAAGTCATTGTGGATGGAGTGACCCACAACCACTTTGCCTTCAAGTATGCTGCAGATCTGAGGGAAAGAAGCAAAATGTACAGGAGGTCAAAACTTTAATGGTACTAAAGTGTTGAAAATCTTGACTTTCCATCAACACATTCTGACCAGCAGAACTACAAAATACCCAGTGTCTGGTAATGTGTGATGGTAATGCTGTTACATTTACCAGTAACTATTATTCTAATGTGTTACTTTCTAAATAAGCTAACTCAGCACCACCTGGTGGTGAGTTGGCTCAGATGGTGGGGGAGGATGCCGTTCATAACAGGCAGGCCCAAACGTATCGCGAGGGTCTGCTGGGAACGTCTGGCAGAGTCTGCTGTCAGAAGGAGCTTCAATTCCCACCTCCGACAGAACTTCCAAAATGTTCCGGGGGAGGCGGGGGACATTGAGTTTGAATGGACCCTGTTTTGTGCCTCCATTGTTGAGGCGGCCGACCGGAGCTGTGGTCGCAGGATCGTCGGTGCCTGTCGTGGAGGCAACCCCCGAACCCGCTGGTGGACACCAGCGGTTAGGGATGCTGTCAAGCTGAAGAAAGAGTCCTATCAGATACTTTTGGCCTGTGGGACTCAAGAAGCAGCTGACGGGTACCGGCAGTCCAAGCGGAACGCGGCTCGGGTGGTTGCCAAGGCAAAATCCCGGGCATGGGAGGAGTTCGGTGAGACCATGGAGCAAGACTTCCGTACGGCTCCGAGGAGATTCTGGTCCACCATCCGGCACCTCAGAGGGGGAAAGCAGTGCGCTACCAACACTATCTATAGTGGGGACGGTGTGCTGCTGACCTCTACTCAGGACGTTGTGGATCGGTGAGCAGAATACTTCGAAGACCTCCTCAATCCCACCGACACGTCTTCCAGTGAGGAAGCAGTCTCTGGGGACTTTGGGTTGGCCTCTCAAATCTCTGGTGCTGTGGTCAGTGAGGTGGTTAAAAGCTCCTCTGTGGCAAGGCTCCAGGGGTGGATGAGATCCACCTGGAGTTCCTTAAAGCTCTAGATGTTGTGGGGCTGTGTTGGCTGACGCGGCTCTGCAATATCGCGTGGACATCTGGGGCAGTCCCACTGGATTGGCAGACCGGGGTGGTGGTCCCCTTATTTAAAAAGGGGGACCGCAGGGTGTGTTCCAACTAGGGATGGGTACCTTTGACATTTGAATCGATTCGGTACTAATTCCTGGTACCTACGAATCGATACCGGTACTTAACGGTACCAATTTTCGATACTTTTGAGTGTTTAATATTTTAATTATCTTTTATAATTAGATATATATTTTTCTCAATTTATAACCATATTTGATAAATATCACGATAAATAACATACAACTGTTTGTATTTTAACATTGTCCTTGTAGTTTTATAAGCTGATAATTAAACTGAAGCAAACATCTTTAATGTGAACTAAATTTACTGTGCATCTTCATTCCTTTTACCGTCCTTTTTCAATTGATTTTTCCTACTGGGAAGATAGAATTTCCGAGGAGAAAGCGAACGCACCATTAGCTGATAACAACGGTGGCATAGGAAGCTAACATATCAAGCTACGTTATCTTAAAAAGTTTATTTAACTGCTGGATCAGATTTAAACGATGATGCCTCACACTTAAATCGTCGTCACTGGTTTCATCTTCACCCAATCACCCGTCGCATTTAGTAAAGTGAAGCCAAACTTTAGTGCGCGTTCATGTTCTTCTAGCCGGAATTTCGGAGTTCCGAGGAGAAAGCGAACGCATCATTAGTGAAACGGAAGCTAACAAATCAAGCTAACGTTATCTTACATTTTATTTACCTACCGGAGCAGATTAAGATGAGGATGTCTCACTTAGATCGTTGTCGCTGGTTTCATCATCACCCAGTTACCCATCACATTTAGTGAAGTGGACCCAAGCTTTAGCGTTCGTTCTTTCTACCCATGCTGCTCTGTTTACAACTCGCTCACAGCGGCCGATGACATAACGCTCTTGCGCATGCGCAGCTGTCTAGGCAAGTTCTCGTTGTGAAGGACGGGTACCGAAACGAGGCACCGTTTCAAATGAAGTGAATCGGTGCTCGGTCGGTACTGTGGAATTTGGTCGGTACCTTAAAAAGTACCAAATTCGGTACCCATCCCTAGTTCCAACTACAGCGGGATCACACTCCTGAGCCTTCCTGGTAAGGTCTATTCAGGGGTTCTGGAGAGGAGGGTCCGTCGGATTGTTGAACCTATGATTCAGGAGGAGCAATGTGGTTTTCGTCCTGGCCGTGGAACACTGGACCAGCTCTATACCCTTAGGGGGATCCTGGAGGGTGCGTGGGAATTTGCCCAACCAGTTTACATGTGTTTTGTGGATTTGGAGAAGGCGTTTGACCGTGTCCCTCGAGGGGCCCTGTGGGGGGTACTCTGGGAGTATGGGGTACCAGGCCCTCTGATACGGGCTGTTAGGTCCCTGTATGACCGGTGTCAGAGCTTGGTCCGCATTGCCAGCAGTAAGTCGGGCTCGTTCCCAGTGAGAGTTGGACTCCGCCAAGGCTGCCCTTTATCACTGATTCTGTTCATAACCTTTATGGACAGGATTTCAAGGCGCAGCCAAGGTGTGGAGGGCATCCGTTTTGGTGGCCTGAGGATCAGGTCTCTGCTTTTTGCAGATGATGTGGTCCTGTTGGCTTCATCAGAACGTGATCTTCAGCTTTCGCTGGAGTGGTTTGCAGCCGAGCGTGAAGCAGCTGGGATGAGAATCAGCTCCTCTAAATCTGAGAACATGGTCTTGATTCGGAAAAGGGTAGAATGCCTCCTCCGGGTCAGGGATGAGGTCCTGCCCCAAGTGGAGGAGTTTAAGTATCTCGGGGTCTTGTTCACGAGTGAGGGAAAACTGGAGCGTGAGATCGATAGGCAGATTGGTGCTGCATCTGCAGTGATGCGGGCGTTGTAACGGTCTGTCGTGGTGAAGAGAGTCTCGAGTCAGAAGGCGAAGCTCTCGATTTACCAGTCGATCTACGTTCCTACCCTCACCTATGGTCATGAGCTTTAGGTAGTGACCGATAGAACAAGATCGTGGATACAAGCGGCCGAAATTAGTTTTCTTTGAAGAGTGGCTGGGCTCGTCTTTAGAGATAGGGTGAGAAGCTCAGTTATTCGGGAGGGGCTCGGAGCAGACCCGCTGCTCCTCCAGATTGAGAGGAGCCAGTTGAGGTGGCTTGGGCATCTGGTCAGGATGCCTCCCTGGTGAGGTTTTCCGGGCACGTCCAACCGGGAAGAGACCTAAAGGTAGACCCAGGACACGGTGGAGGGACTATGTCTCTCACCTGGCAAGGGAACGCCTTGGGATTCCCCCGGAGGAGCTGGCCCAAGTGGCTGGGGAAAGGGAAGTCTGGGCCTCTCGCCTTAGGCTACTGGCCCCGCGACCCAACTCAAGATAAGTGGATGAAAATGGATGGATGGACAGTTACCCTGGAGCAGGGGTGGACATTGGTACCCCGTTTTAGTGGTTTCTCTGATTCAACACACTTGATTCACCTGTGCAAGAGCTCATCGGGCACTGCAGAAGCCTATTAATCACCTGCTGATTGAAATCAGGTGTGCTGAAACAGAGTTAAAACTAAAACGTGCTGATATTGAGGCGACGGTGGCACAGGAGTTAAGTGCTCGACCCGTAATCGGAAGGTTGCGGGTTTGAGCTCAGTGTGTCGCTGTTGTTGTGTCCTTGGGCAAGACACTTAACCCACATTGCCTGCTGGTGGTGGTCGGAGGGACCTGTGGCGCCAGTGCTCGGCAGCCTCGCCTCTGTCAGTGCATCCCAGGGCAGCTGTGGCTACATCGTAGCTCATTCCCACCAGTGTGTGAATGTGTGTGTGAATGGGTGATTGTGTTGTAAAGCACCTTGGAGGGTTCCAGGACTCTAGAAGGCGCTATATCAAATACAGGCCATTTACCATTTTGGACCCCCAGGCCTGGAATCGAATACCCCAGCCCTAAATTTTGTCCAGACATTTAAGGGGCTGGACCAGAGGAAACATGATGGCAACAAGCATTTCACTCATGCCAAGTGAATTTCACTCTGCCTTTTAAGACAAGGGTGTGTTCCCAACAGGCTTGCCTTTAAACCTGCCGAGTACATTTCATGCTTTGTCAGCAAAACGCTAGCTACCGAAACATGCTTCCTTTTTGCAAAATAAAGTTGTTTTTTTTTTCCCCAAATAACTGCACTTATATGCTGTGGCATGTTTCGGTTGCCATTTTCTCTGTGTGAAAGAAAAATTACCTGCAGATCAGCTTAACATAGAAGTGATTCAGACCAGAGGAACTAGACTACAGGTGTTGAAACACTCCATGTTAATGTGAGGCCACTAGCTCTTAAAAATGTGAACACTGTGGTGTTTGTTATTTCTTAAAGTTGGCTTGAGCAACAGCTGGGTGCCCCAAAGCCTTTATATGGATATGACTAATCTCAGATGCTTTTTAAGGCATACTGGGCGTTTACCCATTTGTACAAATCTGTACCAGTTCTGTAGAAATAGGCTACATGCCACATACCCCCGGTTTGATGGCTAAAAGGTCAGCATGTGTAAAACCAGGGGCCTCATGTATCAACTACACTCATGCAAAGATCTGTGCGTCTTAACGTGCGTAGGAACTGGTGGAGCCATTAGCCACAGAGGGCGCTCTTGCCAGAAAAGGGTTCAAAGGATGTGCAATTACAGTTAAGGTGTGGGGAACAGAGACAAACATTTTTTGACTGTGCTCATGTTTGTGCTTTATATAAAACTGTTCTTTTTTTAATTTCCTATTACTTCAACTTTCTGGACAATAAATGGATTGGCATATCCAACTAAAACTTTGAACATTTTGGATTCATTTTATTTATTTATTTATTATTTTTGGACTGCAATAAACCAAATACCATCCAGCAACCTGGGTACGCATTCATCAAGCTAGTTCACCACCACAGGAACTATTTTATGCATTGTGTGGTATGCATTGTGTGGTATTCATCCATTCGTACCCGTACATGGAAATGTTCCTAAACATAAGAAAACGTCAGAGCATGAGTAGGAACAGCATCTAGTGGTAGAATGGGGGAACCGCAACACCAAAGGTTTCAGTCATCCACACAAGTTCCTCATCCACAGATAATTTTACCCATTAAATAATTTTGGTGGAAAAACAGCCGAGTCACATAATTGGTGCTACAACACCCAACGGGAATCTGACATTGTAGAATGGTTGTCGTGTTTTTGTAATCACAACTTTTTCTCTTCCCATTTTTATGATGTTCTTAATCATTTTATTTAATTAATATAATTTATATTTTTTCCCTAGTTAAACACCTTGTGATTTTGCGTGAGATGCATTAGATATGATTGTTTCTTATTAATATTATTAAAGTGACAATGTGTAGTTTTTACCATTAAGTTCTGGAAATATCCATCAAAATGACGTAAATTAAATAAAGATGCCCAGTTGTTGAAAATTTTTGGCAGTTTCATAACATAACTATAAAAATCAGTTCTAAAATACATGGGAGCGGGTCTAAAGGTGTTTCAATGCCAAGGAACCTCGCCTTGATGTCTTGGTCCCGCCCTGGTTGCCTAGGAGATACGTCATCAGGAACCACCAAGACGTGTTCCAATGTTCATGCTCTACCAAGGCATGTGTTCTCAGTTTGTTAGCCGTTTACCTAGCTGAGCAAGGATACATGGGAGGTGTCTTGTAGCCTAGCCTTAAGGCTGGGTGATGTGGCCTAAAATCAATATCACGATGCATTGAGGATTTCACCTCGATAATGATAAATGGACGATAACTACAGGTATGTGCAGAAACAAAAGTTGTCCACTAGATGGGGCTGTCACATGTATTACGTTGAGTCACATTTTTTACGTGACTCAAGGTGGTACAGCTTCTTAAAGGGACATGAACGTTGCCAACCAACACACATCTTTTAATTTTTTTATTATCAGATTAATTGACATGGGAAAAATTGTCACGATGAGTCAGAAATTTCGATAATGATACATTTTCGATATATTGCCCAGCCCTACCTAGCTTTGGTCAAAAATTTCCCAGAATACTGCTCGGTATTTTCTTGAGAATGGCGGATCAGGAGCTGGCAGCTACTTCTGTGGCAAATTTAAAAGTAAGTCAACTAATTTAAAATGTTTTTTTTTTTAGATCCAAATAAGTTATCTACGGTTGGTTAGTTGCTTAGTAGTTGCAGCTTCGGTGGTTAGCAGCTAGTAACTTGTTTATATATTTAACAAATATATACACTATTTAATATTTATATTGAATGTACCACATAAAATATAACGTTATCTCCCATGTCACGTGACGTTAAGTGACTGCCGCAGAAGCTGCGGCCTCGTGATGTAAGTCTGTTCCATTTAAGCGTTTTCTTTGACCAAGGAAGGACAGTGTCCTCATAAGCAAGGCGCCTGGCCTCGCAAGACATCGCCTCGCACGGTCAGGCATCTTGACATTGAGAAACACCTTAAGTCTCTGGGCGACACCATATTGGATGCCATGTTTCCTTCTAAGGAAGCCCATGAGGACAAAACACATTGTCCTCAATAGGGTTGTCACTGTAACCGGTGTAGCAGCAAACCCAGGTAAAAAAGTTGACAATAATAATAACTGTCGTTTTAAAAAAAAATATATTATCTTGGTGAATTACCGTGGCTGCGGTGTAGGCGCAGTGACCCTTACCAGCCACCGTATCATCTGCTGAAGTTGCCGGCGGCACATGCGCACTTTTTTATTTGCCGTTTACAACCAAAACTTTCTTGAAGCTAAAGCTGAAATAATGGCCAAAGGAGGAGACGGCAGCGCTCGGGACATTTTTTATCCCTCAAAGAAGACAAAGTGGGATATTTGAAGAATGCCGAGGGACAGCTGATAGAAGACGGCTATCCTGTTTGCAGCACGTGCAGAAAAAGTGTCTGTGAAAGGCAGCAATGCTTCAAATCTCATGACACATCTGCGTGACCATCACCCACAACTCTACAGTCAACGCAACGCAAGCTAACGTTAGCGTTTTAGCTAAAATGCGTGATCCGAGGATTTGGGTGGAGGGAGAATGCAACGAGTCGCTATATAAAGCAGCCGCAGCGCCGCTACCTGCATATAAACCGTGTCACGGACATCCCCATGTTGAAATGACGCTATGCATTACGGGGCTCCCAGGGGCAGATAAGAGTTGGTCTCTCTCCGAGAATAATTATGAATTTAACAATGATTACTGCCTGATGACATTTTCCCAAATCTGCAAAGCTCACTGGAAGGACACAAACCGAGGACAATATTTTCCTGATATAGGGTTTATTACTCAAGTAATCAATCAATTTCCCTCTGGGATTAATAAAGTATTTTTGAATTAAATTGTAAAGGCTTGAGTACTGAGTATCATCTGATCTAATATTTTTAAAATAACATGACAAAAAATAAGTAGTTATGGGTAAATATTGGTATTTTAAAGACTAAAGGGGAAAAATGTAAACAAGTAAACAACATAATTACAAAATAACAAATTTTAGGCAACATTTAGACACAAACTGAGGGCAATATTTTCCTGATATACAGGGTTCGTTTAGTTGTCTGAAAATGTAACACGTTTAAGAAAATACCGCGATAATACCGAAAACCATGATAATTTTGGTCACAATAACTGTGAGGTTAAATTTTCACACCGTGACAACCCTAATCCTCAACACTGACAGGAGATCAGTCTGGAGCTGTGCTGAGATTTGGGACCTATTGTGGTGCGACAGATGAACCACACACAAATCCGATACCAGTCCATATTCCATTTTAAACTACGAGAACCCTCCAGAACCTCCGCTGCTCCCCAATCTCACACTCGTTGTCAAGGTAACCAGAGTGAGTGACAGCCCAGAAGCTGCACTCTCGAGCAATATTTCCAAAAAAAAAACTAACTTCATCCAGAACGACTCCTTCAATGTCAAAAGTAAATGACAACCAGTTACTCTACGATTTATCACATTAAAGTTTATTCCTGATGGGAACCTCTCCTCTGTCCCGACTGCGTTTATAACCTCTGCAACTTGTTTGGTTGATTTGCAAATCAGCAGTCTCACAATCTCGCAACAAAGTTTTCTTTTTTTCAGGTAGAATGCAGGGAATCCCCTCACATGCTGAGGATGTAGTGACCAAATACGGTTTACGGACACGAGCACCTGGGTATGCACAGGTGGGATTTATCACCAGACAAATGCGGAGGAACGCGAGTACGAGAGGCCTACGCATGTTTCATAAATCCGGATTTTGACCATTCATACGAACTAGGGCTGGGCGATGTGGCCTAAAATCAGTATCATGATATATTGAGGATTTCACCTAGATAACGATGGACGATAACTACAGGTATGCGCAGAAACTAAAGTTGTCCACTACATGGGGCTGTCACATGTATTACGTTGAGTCACATTTTTACGTGACTCAAGGTGATACAGCTTCTTAAAGGGACATGAACGTTGCCAACCTACACCTTTTAATTTTTTTTATTATCAGATTTATTGACATGAGAAAAATTATCTTGATAAGTCAGAAATTTTGATAACGATATATTTTCAATTAATTGCCCAGCCTTAGTAAAAACATTCTAAATCTCGTTCATAGGAGAAAAAAAAATAAAGGGGGGGGGGGGGGGGTATTTCTACAAATGTTTAATGAATGAGGCCCCAGGGATTTGTGGTACATAGCCACATTTCTGAAATTTGAGACCTTAGAAATATCCCTCAAAAGCTCCTGTGACACTTTAAGACTTCTGCTTTTGAAAATAATGATAAGTCAGTGTAATGTGGCTTAAAAAGGACAAATGTACATTTTCAGATTCTGATGCAACAGTAATGACGGCTTTACCTCCTCTCTGGCCTGATAGAATGGTGTGGCGTTTTGGAGATGATGCCTTTGTATGCCGCTCCAGCGGGTTCTGAAATCTGTGACAGGCTGACATGGTTTGATGTATTTGTCATACAGGACGTTACCATGATAGTTCAGGATGCTGCAGCGAGCCAGCTCGTTGCATCGCCCGCCGGGCCCTGTCCCCACCATCTCACAGTCCAAAGCAACCACAGAGGTTGAACACGAGCTGAGACATGGTGAACTCCGACCGCTGGGTGGAGGACTGGTTTCTGAGGAGAAACCACTATCCACCTCCCACTGGTCTCGGAGGGCTGATATTAGACTATCTTGGTCAAAGACAGACGAGTCTTCATGTTTTGTTACATCAACACTTTTGTTTTCCGAGTTCAACGTGTCGCTGATTTTAGCCTTCTTTATGGATGTATTCATATTCAGGGATTCATCCCAGGTGCCGCTTCTTTTGGTTTTTCTCTTGGGAACAAGCACCTTCTGTTGGGGTTTCTTCCTGAACATTTCATTCTCCATTGCGTTTATCCGAATAGACTTCTTGTATAAATATCTGTAGTTATTGAGGAGCCCCGTGGAGGAGGCCTTCTTATTCCTGTTTGACACCTCTGCCATTATCACATGATGGAGCTGCTGTTCTTTTATACCTAAGGAGATAAAAGAACAAAAAGGATAAAATGTATTATTCTCTTTAGTCAGACTGTTGTTACTTGTTCCGTTGTGTGTTGAAAACGAACAAGTTGGACATTTAATACAAACCAGTATGATGAAACTTGAGCGGTTTAAAAACATAAGGCAGTTGGGATAAACTAGTTTCAGCTCCAATAAAAAAATTATTTCGCAGTAACAACGCGGCTTGAGGCTTCCAGGCCTTGTGACGAGTTTTTAAAAGGATAAACACACAAAACTACCAACTAGATAAACTAAACCTAAGCCGTACTGACTACTGGCCTCTAAAGATTTAAATAAAGCCAAAATTGTAATTATCTTACTTTATTTCCTTGTTCTATTCCACAGTTAACCACAACTATTGCTTATCTCAATGTAGTTTGGCAGTGCGGTGCGAAAAACGCAGTTCACCGCGGAAAAAACGCGTCAGATAGAAATTCACGTGCAAAAAACATTAATAGTTGCTGTCACAATACTTAAGAGTTACTTCAGAATGTTAATAATTAAATATGAGACATAAGGAATTTAAAAAGCACAGACCTTCATCAGCAGCACGTGTACAGAGATGAGAACATATCCGGCGAAGACCCATGTAGCTTCAATGTGATTGGCTGGTTCTCTTCTTCGCTTACTGCTGCACTGCTGATGAATACTTGCGCCGTCTAGCGACAGAAAGCGCTCCTTCATGTACTCACCATTTGATTTGGGAAGAATAAAGTATTTTATAGCGTTTCTAAGATAAAAATCACAAGGAGCTGAACAAGCACAAAAAAATAAAATAAAGCAAACAAGGTAGATCAAAATATAGAGAATTAAACAGCTGGAAAAGACAAGACAGCTTCATTTATTGCACATTTCATACACAGAAGCCATTCAATGTGCTTTACAGGTGTGAGATCAGCATGACTCCTCTGGGACAGCATAAAATGGCAGATTATAAAATCAAAGTTCAAAATACAAAAATTAAATTTGATGTAAGAAATACAATTTTTAAAAAGGCACAGTTGAAGGGTGAGCAGTTACAGTGCGGAAGGAGCAGCACAAGAAACATCCATTCAAAGGCTGATGAATATATGACAGTTTTCAATTTTGATTTAAAAGTTTAGAGTTGGGGCACATTTGAGGTCATGAGGAAGCTGATTCCATCTGTTTGCAGTAGAGTAGCTAAAAGCAGCTTCACCCTGTTTGGTTCTGACCCGTGGTTGTACAAGCTGACTGCTTCCTAAGGATCTCAGAGCCCTGCTGGGTGTATATACCTGAAGGAGATCCGACATGTATTCTGGTCCTGTGCCACTGAGTGATTTATAAACTAGTAGAAGCACTTTGAAATAAATTCTGTTGTTCACTGCCTGGTGACTAGTGTAGAGATTTAAGAACAGGAGTGATGTGTTCAGTTCTCTTGGTTCTTGTTAAGAGTCTAGCAGAAGCATTCTGAACAAGCTGAAGTTGCTTTAAAGCTTTTTTTGGGAAGACCAGACAAAAGACCATTGCAATAATGCAGCCTGCTGGAGATGAACACATGAATGAGTTTATCCAGGTCCTGTCTGGACATGAGACCTGAGTCTTGCTATTAGATTAAAATGATAAAACGCTGATCTAGTTATAGCCTTACTGTGACCAGTGAAGCTCAGGTCTGAATCAGTTACACCAAGATTTCTAGCCTGGGTCTTTGTCTTTATTCCTCTGGAGCAAAGTTGTGCAATAACCTCCATCCTGTCCTTCCTATTTTCAAAGACAATAACTTCAGTCCTGTCTTTGTTTAACTGGAGGAAGTTTGATTGCATCCAATCATCAACTTCCTCCAAACACTGACAAAGTAAGTCTAGGGGGTCACTAGGTGAGAGACCTGGATAGGCCTCTGTGTCATCTGCAAAACTAGGATAGGTAATGTTGTTATTGTTTATGGCCTGACCCAGGGGGAGCATGGAGAGATTGAAGAGCAGTGGTCCAAGAATTGAGCCTTGAGGGACCCCACATGTCATGACCAGCTTTGATTTGTGACCACCAAGAGAGATAACATAACCCCTCTTTGAGATGTGATCAGAAGCAACTATGGATTGTACTTGAAAGTCCCACCCCTCCTATCAAGAAGGATTTTGTGGTCCAAAGTATCAAAAGCTGCACTGAGATCGAGCATCACCAGGACAGATGTTTTGCCTGCATCTGTTCTTAAACAAATATCATTCAATACTTTAAGTGCAGTTTCAGTGCTGTGGTGTCGTTTAAAGCCTGACTGGAGTTTAGCAGGTTTTTTGTCTTGAGAAAGTTGTTCAGCTGGATCATAACAGCTTTTTCAATAATTTTCCCAATGAAAGGGAGATTAGAGATTGGTCTGCAATTATTCATCACTAAGGGATCCAATTTTCTTTAGAATTGGCTTAACAGCAGCAGTTTTCAGTGATTTAGGAAAAATACCTGACATTAGGGAACAGTTAATTGCCAGTAAATCAGCTTTTAAGCAACCAAAAACACTTTAAAAGTTAACTGGCAGGACATTCAGACAGCAGGCAGATAAGTTTAAGGCCTTAACTATGTTCTCCAGCATTTTAGCACTAGTCACACCGAAAGCTGGCATTCTAGTCAGATTCCTGCTGTGGTCTGGTGTTGGGTTGACATGGAGGAACAAATGGTTGAACTAGGTTTATGATTCTCACTGAAACAGGATGCACTCATTAGACTTAGTTTGGGATAGGAGTTAGCCTCGACAGTACCTCGACAGTAGCAAACAGAACACAGGAATTGCTCATCGTTTCTAATGAAAAGATAAGCAAGCAGTGAATATTTTATTGTTCCTATTCTAAAACACTTTGACAGAAAAAAAAAATCCAGAACACACTTGGTAGACTGTTTCTCAGCTGGCCAGGGAACACCTTGGGATTCCCCAGATCTGGGCCAAGTAGCTGGGGAGAGGGAAGTCTGGGCTTCTCTGCTTAGGCTGCTACCCCCGGGACCCGACCCCAGATAAGTGGACAAATGGATGGATGAATTTCATTTTTTAACAAGTGTCAGACAATTATACTTTTAGCTTAATGAATTCCCTCCCACAAAAAGATAAAACTAAAACAAAATCAAACGGGTCCTTTACATTTTGTGGGCCTTTTTATTTCACAATCTTTCCAAATGTACAAAAACAAAAACCAGTTACAAATAAGGAAAATTGTTAGCCCCCATGATGGCAACAAAAACCAAACAAAGTGCATCAGCCTGACACAAAACAGACAGACCAGAGAAATAGAAATCTCAATTACCGGTTTTTAAAAGCTGTCCCTCTTCCCAAACAAATTTTCTATTGTTTTAAAACATCTGGCAGACCCTGGCCACCACCTTCCACAGTATCCAGAGCAGCAGGGCACCTAAAAGATGGCTGCCTCTTTTGGACTTTGCATTTCAGAGCAGTAAGAGTGGAATATAATTTAGTTCTTTTCCTTCCCCAATCCTCCTCTTGGCGCTGTGATGGGGTGGGTATCGAGTTCTTGTTTAGAGGTTTTATAGCTCCGACTTGTCATCCTTCTTCTTTTTCTTCTTGGACTCCTCCTGCATTACCAAGGGGTTGGAGGCCTCTCTCTTCAGGTAGGAGATGAAGTCGCTCACTTCCCGTCCACCCTGTAGAAGGAGCAATAGAACGCGATAATGAAAGCGCACATGAATCGAGTTTAGTGGCATGAACAAGAACTGGAACTCGCCTCGTATTTCTTTGGGCTCATCTTCTGTCCGGCTGGAGAAAAGTAGATTGTGGGAAATCTGACAGAAAGTTGGGAACAGAAAAGAGTTTAGTGACATTTCACACCAAATTTTAAAGACCCACTCTAATAATCTTTTGTAGCCATTTTAAATAGTTCCCAGTAGTCTAAAACTAAGATAATGCTGTTTTTATCCAAAATCACAAAACCTGTGCTTAGTTTCTACATTGTGGTATTAGCCAATTAAAAATCCACCTCTGGATTGTGGGCGGAGCCAAGGACAGGGACACTAATAAGGCACCTGACTTACAAGCAGGGGACTCAGGTTTTGAATCCAGGCTGGACCAGATTTCTTCAATTTAGAAATTGCACACAAGCCGGTCAGCACAGACAAAGCAGCGCTGTGGAGGAGCGTGAAGCTCAGAGCGGGTGAATGACTTCTAAGCAACAATCCGGACGGCTGAGATCATCTTCAGGAAATGCGTTTATTTATTTTTTAAACCCAGAATGAACAGACCATTTTTTTCATAGCTTAGAAGTCATCTACCCGCCCTGAGCTCCTCCTTCATGCCACCTGTCCGATAGTTACAAAATGAAAGCTGAACCGACGTTTTCATGCTGTGATTTCCACATCTTTTGCCGAGTCTCATTTGGACGTTTATTAAAATGTAGGTGTCTTATTACTGTAGTAATATATTGCTGTAAAAACATTAAAAACTACTTTGACAACTAGGGATGGGTACCTTTGACATTTGAATCGATTCGGTACTAATTCCCGGTACCTAGGAATCGATACCGGTACTTAACGGTACCAATTTGATACTTTTGAGTGTTTATTATTTTAATTCTCTTTTATAATTAAATACCGTAAATCCTCTAATACAGGCCCGGGCCTGTATTTGACTCAAGCTCATCAAGCTCCAGGCCTTTATTGGAAGGAGGGCCAGTATTAGAGACAGGCCTCTATTTCTATTTGAGCCAAATGAACTAATGGTTCACTGGAGTTTTTGACAATTAAAAGTGCGCCCACATTTTCAAAGTTAAACACAATTCTTTTAAAAACGGTAGTTTCCGCTTCAGCCCTCTCCCCCCTCCCCCTGCGCAGTGGCTGCAAACTCACTGATGCGCCTGCAGCCACTCGGAGTTCCTGCTGCTCTAAACATTAAAATAATTATTTCAGTTTCTGTTCCTCACTTCTGATTACCTTCAATGGTGTCTGTTTGTTGCAACACCAGGTACAAAAACTAACTTGTTTTTATTTGACTATTTTTCTGTCCTGTCTGTTTATTATCTTCCTGCATCTCCTCTCGATCCTAAAGAGAAACTGCTGCCTGGGTTCATATATATTCACCTTATGAGTTACCTTTGAACTGCAGTTCTAAAAGATCTACCGACCGCTAAAACAGCGGAGCGCTTGCTGTTTGGCGGCCGTATCAGTGATCAGTGCGTCGGAGGACAAGGTGATGCCCGCAGCGCCCCGCTCCACAGCATGCAGCGAAACGCATCAGGCGCAAATAAAAGACAGAAAGCATTAAAGGAAATGAACCGACATGAACGATCGCGTGTTAAATTAGTTTTTGAGGTGGCGACACCTGATTGTTACTGTGGCCGTGCTCAGGAGGCAGATCTACCGACCGCGAAAACAGCTGAGCGCTCCCTGCTTGCCGGTCGCATCAGTGATCTGTGCGTCAGAGGACAAGTTGATGCGCCCCGCTCCACATCAGGCGCAAATAAAAGACAGAAAACATTAAAGGAAATGAACCGACATGAACGATCGCGTGTCAGTACCTACGGTCTGGCACAGCGCGTTGCTGATCACAGAGAATGTGATCATACGATAATTCAATAGGGAGCGTGGTTTCACAGACGCGGAAGTGAGAGCGTCGGTGAAACGCCGGCTGCTCTAGGAAACCCCCGAGCGTTCGAGCGTCAACGAAGTGACACGGAAATGCCGGGCTTTCCAGAAGTAAGTAAGATAACTTACTATGAGCTGATAGTTCGTTGGATTGATCGGTAGGTTGGAAACTCTGATCATGAATCTGAAGAAACGATGACTGAGTGGTGAGCTGGAAAGGCGACTTCCGTTTATAGCCGCGGTTTGTGATGTAGGTGCAACGTGGAGGGAATCCCCGCGAGGGGCATGCTGGGAGTCCCTACTTCGCGGATTTTCACCTATCGCGGCCAGGTCTGGAACACATCTACCGCGATAAACGAGGGATTACTGTAGTTCATACACCCCCTACTGCTGCTCTCCAGAGTGTTCTGCAGCATAATCAGCACGTTCTCTTTGAACTTGATAGTGTAATGACCTGGCTGGGGTTGTAAGCCAGGTGCATTCTGGGTATTGTGTTATATGTGTTTCCTATCGTTCTGCTAGTTCCTATGTGCTGATTTGCGTGTTGTGTGAGTGTTATGTAAGCCACAGGGAAGGTGATGTGTGTTCTGTGGAGCGGGTTGAATTAGCATGGTTAACTGACACCGTGACTCTGTGTGGTAGGAGCGTGATAGAGGATGGGTGTCTGTAGCGTTACAAAGCGTTGAAGAAAAAGCCTATTAAGGGTCTGCTTGAACTCCTACTGCCTCCTGCTGGTTGATTTGATGACTATAACCCAACCGCTGGAACGCTCGTACTTGCTTGTTACCACATTCCATCCGGCCACAATAAGAGGCCGGCCTTTATTTACCTCCGCTGACTCCGACACCGGCCAAAATTGGAGACCCGGCCTTTAATTGAATACCGGCCTGTATTAGAGGATTTACGGTATATATTTTTCTCAATATATAACAATATTTGATAAATATCACGATAAATAACATTCAACTGTTTGTATTTTAACATCGTCCTTGTAGTTTTATAAGCTGATAATTAAACTGAAGCAAACATCTTTACTGTGAACTAAATTTACTGTGTATCTTAATTCCTTTTGCCGTCTCTTTTCATTTGATTTTTCCTACTGGGAAGCTAGAATTTCCGAGGAGAAAGCGAACGCACCATTAGCTGATAACAATGGTGGCAATGGAAGCTAACATATCAAGCTAACGTTATCTTAAACAGTTTATTTAGCTGCTGGAGCAGATTAAAACGATGATGCCTCACACTTAGATCGTTGTCGCTGGTTTCATCTTCACCCAGTTACCCATCACATTTAGTGAAGTGGACCCAAGCTGTAGCGTGCGTTCCTTCTACCATGCTGCTCTGTTTACAACTGGCTCGCAACGACATAACGCTCTTGCGCGTGCGCAGCTGTCTTGGCAAGTTCTCGTTATGAAGGACGGGTACCGAAACGAGGCACCGTTTCAAATGAAGTGAATCGGTGCTCAGTCGGTACCTTAAAAAGTACCAAATTCGGTAGCCAAAATGTCTCGTTGGCCCGGACTTGAACTCAGGTCCTCTGCATGGAAGTCAGGTGTGTAGTTGAGGTATCTATGGGACGTTAGAATGCTGATAATACTCCTCAGAACCTGAGGGGCAGAGCGGAGTGGAGTTTGTACTCCACCAGGAGGGCTTTTGACGCCACAGACCCCGTTAGTTTTAGGCTGTGTTTTTTCATGTTACTGATTCAGCTATTTGAATGCAGAAATACTCAGAAATGCAATTTTGAGCTTAAGTTTCTTTAGGTGTGTCCTGTAGCATAAGAAAATGCCTCAAGAATGTTAAAACAGAAAAGGCATGATTTTTATGAGTGGCTCTTTAAAACTGCCCAAAAATAAAAAATAAGCACCAATGACCAGTTTTAGTAAAAATACTAATAAAACCACACATCTAAGATTTACAGAGCCTAAACGTGGTTTCACACTGGAAGCATCAGCGGCATGAAACGGCAGCAGAATAAACGGTTTACACGCGAACTTCAAAGCGGTCCGTTCCGCGCTGGCAGGGTCTTGACTGCGGAACGGCTTCCTAGCTGTACTCTTCGCTTGACGCGCGAGATCCAGAAATCCAGAGACGTCAAATGTTTGTTCATGCAATCCGCCATTAAACCACAAAGAAGAAAATCATGTTTGTTATCGCTGTTTGATGTCATATGATGTTGTTCTTCTCCACTGCCAGGGATAAAGCCATGAAAAACACACCGCTGCGCTTCTGGAACGATGCTGTGTGTAAATAAGCCGTCGGGTCACACATAAGCTCCGTATATATGAAACTGCATTGCTTCAGTACTTTTTATTTGAAAACTAACGTGGATTTTACACTGAAACCGTGTGCGATTTCCTGTCCAGCCCCATGTTGGTGCGTTGCAGCAGGTTTGAAACACTCCAAAGACTACAGTGGATTCTAGTTGAAGCTGTGACGTTCCGCGCCGCTGATGCATTCAGTGTGGAACCGGGCTAAGGGGCTGACAGCTCAGAACACCCATGACTCACCCGCTGACTTCATACGGAGATGGCACATCGTTGGCTGTAGCGTCCATCTTGGCAATAACAATGTTAGGATCGTCGGCCAGCTGCAGAAGCCAAAGATCACCGGTTATGACCAAAACATTCAGAAAACTGCAATTCCAAAATCTTTTCATGTTCTTCATCATTACAGGAACCAGAGTAAACCAACAATATAATATAAATAAAAAAACTTTCAGCATACGATAAGCCATCAGCCCCACCTTCTCTCCCAGCTCGTTGTATTTGGGCTCCAGGTTCTTGCAGTGACCGCACCACGGGGCGTAAAACTCAATCAACACGTCTTTGCTGTCATCGTTAACAATAGAGTCAAAGTTCTCCGCTACCAAAACCTGGAAATGAACAGGACACAATGCACACTTACTCAGATGACCTCAGTCTGAATTACATCGTGAGGCTTTGTTGCCTCCTCCAGTTTCAACACACACTGGCAACATTTCAGGTGCAGAACTTTCATCTTCCAGGCAGAAAACATCATGTCAGTCAGGCTAAATCCTACATCTGTTTCCCGCGTTTTGGAGATGCAGGCTAACCCTAACCCTAACCTTAACCCTAAGGCCAGGCAGGCAGCTTCCTCAGCTGAGAATGGTTTTCTAAATATTTAAGACAAAAAAGAGCTGAAATTTAACACTTAAGTGTTAAAATTCACAAGGGAACAACAAAAAAAGGATGCATCTGCTTTTCTACACAAAAGCTAATAGGAGAAAAATAAAGCATGAAAGCATAGCTGGAAAAAGTACAGTTTTTGTCTCGATTTTAATAAGTTCTAGGAAGCATACTGTTCAGAAACATGGTTTAAATATCATGTTGTTGCACAGATGGCTACTCGCGTGCTGGTTAACAGACCAGCGTACTCGGAAAGTGAAAAACCTCGAAGCCACAGATGCAACAGCAGCTGGGACTGACACTGGGAGCAGTCTCACCTTCACAGGCCCATCATTGTCCTCAGGGATTGGCTCCGATTTGAGGTAACGCTTCACCTTTCCATCAAAGTAGTCCTGCAGGAATCGCTCCAGAGCTTTTCCATCTCGGCTGTTGGGAAAACAAAAAAGGTAAAAATCAGCCGAGCTGGGAGGTGAGACCCATTCCCTCTCCAGGCCTGCATGTGAGCTGAAGTCATAATCCACCTCAGCAGCTTCCTGAGCTGAATGTTCATGACTCAGAAGAAAAGTAAACCATACAGGTGAGGTTCACTGAGGAACAGACACTTGTACCTTTAGAAAAATGACACACATCAGAAGGAAACTAAACATGTTGGATTGTAGACAACTATTCTATTGGAGGAGATTAGACCTTTGTGGATATCGTTGAGATGGCTCTGTTCTATCAATGACAAGGCTTTTAATGTTGAGCTTATTTTAAAATTTGCATGGCCTGAGTGCAACTAATCTGGACACACACACACACACACTATAAAATCTGAGGGAGCACCAATGCACACAGTTAGGGTTGTCACGGTAACCGGTATAGCGGTAAACCCCGGTAAAAAAGTTGACAATAAAAATAACCGTCCAGTTTTTAAAAAACTATATTATCTCGGTGGGTTTACCGTGGCCGCGGTTTCGGCGCGATGACCCTTACCAGCCACCGTCGCTTCAGCTGACGTTCCCGCGGCGCGCACACGCACTTTTTAATTTGCAACGGCACCAAAACTTTGAAGCTGAAATAATGGCCGAAGGAGGCGACGGCAGCGCCCAGGACATCCATCAGCCCTCAAAGAAGACTAAATCGGAAGTATGGGCATATTTGGGATTTCTGAAAAATGCTGAGGGACAGTTAATAGAAGACGGCTATCCCGTTTGCAGAACGTGCAGGAAACAAGTGTCTGCAGAAGGCAGCAACACTTCAAATCTCATGGCACATCTGCGTGACGATCACCCACGTCTCCACAGCCAGTGCAAGGTAAGTTAACATTAGCATTTTAGCTGAAATGCATGACGTGTGGACTTTTGGTTGAGGGAGAATGCAACGAGTCACTATATACTGCAGCCGCAGCGTCCTCTGCCAGCATTTAAACCGTGTCACGGACACCCTGTTGCTGGATGAAGCATCTTATTTGTTGATGATGAAGAGAAATATACAATTAGTTCCTTGTCATGGATTTGTTTACTTATTCAATGCCATTTATACTTGAACATTTGGATTTGATTACATAGTGTAGTAGTTATTTTAGTAATTTGTTTAAAGTGGATATTTATTTTAAATACATATTTTTTAAGGTTGACTTGTACAGAGCTCAAGTCATGTGTGGACTGGAGTTTTAGATTTTCATTTTGATAATGAAGTAAACAAGTATATGAGAAAACAAGTGGTGTTTCTTTGATTTGTTTACATATTGTTTATGTTTTGAATGTTTGGATTTGTATAATTTAAACCTGCACTGACTACTGTAACAAGTTCCAGAAAAATAAGCTATTTGTTCCTTTACTTGTGAAAAGTTGCACTTTTGCTAAGGCTTTGTGTTATTTTAGGTTTAATAAACACTGTTAAACCTTTTCAGAACTATTTCAGTTTGTGTAGAACAGGACTATCAATGCTTTCTGAACATATGCAACACCGTTTAAAAAATACCGCGATAATACCGAAAACCGTGATAATTTTGGTCACAATAACCGTGAGGTTAAATTTTCATACCGTGACAACCCTACACACAGTCGTCGTTTTCTAGGTCCAAACATCTTTGTCTGCGACTTCAAATGGTGTTTTTCTTTTTGGGACTCGGGTAGTTTGAAGCTAGCTTGTCCAGATTTGCCATTGTGGCTTTAAAAATGAGCGGTGAAGGGTTGAGCCCATCATTGATGAAGGAAAAAAGAAAACATCGTCCAGTCGCAAAGTGAAACCTTTAAGACCAAGTTTGCTATAGTCTCTAGTGTGAATGGATGTCTTGTGAGCTGATCTCTGGGGAAAAAAATCTTGGGAAGTAAAAGTTAGCCGGAAAACAAAAAATGGCGGGATTTGGTGTCTTATTTCATGATATCTCACTCCTGATTGGCCAACACCACCGACTCCATTTGCTCTGCAACGTTGATGTTTTATCACCACGAACAACATGACTGAAGGAGTTCTGCTGTGTGGTGAAGTTAGTTAATGCTGATAGTTAGCGTCCACTAGCCAAGACATTGTTGTTTCCTGGATGCTTAACCAACAACGGCCTTCCCTGTCTTGAGTCCATGACTTGTTCAAAAACAAGTAAAAAAAAAAAAAAAAAAAAAAAAAAAAAAAAAAAAAAAAAAAAACATTCCTCAGTGAACTTGCTCGTTGCACACCAACCTGGATAAATATCAATTGAAGTAAATCATGTCTACAGACTTGGTCATTTATCTACCAAGACTGGTTAGTAACGAAAACAATTCCATAGTCGGTTCATCTACACTTACGAGAACTCTTCAGTCATGACGTATTTGTCTCCCTTGGCAGTGCGGATGGCAACCAGAGGCAGCTCTCCAGAGCTGCCGTCCAGGCCGAACTCTGCCACATCGTGACTGAACAGGTTCTTGCTGGCAACGGCAAAGTTCAGCTTCTTTCCCTGATCCAGGAAGCTTTTAGCCACCTTCATCACCCTGCAAGACATTCATTGGGTTTGTTGGGAGTCATGTAGATTAAAATATAGGTCATTTTAAAGATATTCCCACTTCCAGGAAATGTGGATTTTTACTTTCACTGCCACTAGAGACACAGCAGCATGTGAGGCTGAAGCTGAAGAGAGCCAAGCACCTCCAAGATGTCAGATCCACCAACCTGTTCCTCCAGTAATTGGAGCCTTTAGGGTTTTTATCGTAGTCCACATCATAATAAGCCACCAGCAGGTCTTTTCCTTTCAGCTGATCTTTGTTGTCATCCGTCATGTGAGGACAGATTCCAAAACTGGGATGGAAAGAAACTGGATCGGTTAACAGAAAGGACTCTGCAGCTGAACAGATTTAAACATGTTAAACTCGGTGTTCAGATGACCTAAAAACAGCATATCCCAGCACGCTGCCTTAGAGAAAACCAGAGGTAAACAGACACCTTGCAGGTTTCTCTAATCTGGCCGCATGACAGCTAGGGGGACACCAATAAACCAGTTATCTCAGGTCCTTGTATTGTTCTACAGTAGAGGTTCTGAGGCCGCAGGCAATTTGTGTTTTGAGCCGAATGAGAAAAAAGGTTTAATTTCTGTCCAGACCAACAACCTCCTCATGACACCAATTAAACTGCCTTGCTTTCCTCTTCCAATCAGAGAATAATGGAGTTGGTCCAAGAATAATTACAGAAAATAATTTACACTTTTGTTAAACCAAAAATAAAAGGAACCCTGGCACCCTCTTCAGCACATTGTACTCACATGTTGTCCTGGATGAACTTCTTGATTTTGTTGCTGGTGTACTTGTCGTCACTGAACTTCACCGAGCCGTCTTCGAACTTGTTGCTGAGACGTGGTGGACGGAACAGGACCACTCCCCTAAGAAGCAGCCAAAAAAACATCTGTTATCTTGACTCTGGAGTTTTACTTCCCTTTGGGACTGGCTGCATGCTGTTCTTTGGTCTAATGCAAGAGGAACTACTCACTCTTCATCAATGCCATTGCTCTTGAGCAGGACGTCAGAGTTGGTGTGGGCAAAGCGATAGTTATCCCTCAAGGCACTGGCGGCCTTCAAGAACTCGGTCTGTGCCGTACTTTTCTCATCAGCAAAGAACCCTGGGGGGAAAAAGTACATTTAGAGAAGGGTGCAAGCTGACCAGTAAATGAAACATCTTGATGTTCACTCACCGACGACACTTGCGTCGCGATCTGAAATGAACTTCTCAAAGTCTGCCTCGGCCTTGAGCACCACTGAAGCTGGTCCGGCCTGCTTCTTGAGGAAACTGACAATCCCATCTTGGCAGAGCAACAACAGCAACAGAATAATGAGAAATCACAAGTGGCAGAAACCAGATAAATTATTTGTGAATATAACTGAAAAATACCTGCACTTCTGGGACCATCATAGGGACCAGACTCCTCTCCATCCCTAAAGATCTTCAGGGTTGGGTAGCCGCTCACACCATATTTGCTGCATGTGTTGCTGTTGGCTGTGCAGTCAACCTAAAGTGAAGAAGAATCCTTCATTTCCTTACATTAAAGCGTTCAGAGTGTGATGAGAGTAGAGACCGTTAAGTGTGATACCTTGACCAGAGAGACGACGCCTTTTAGACGCGTGGCTGCTGCCTCGTACTCAGGTGCAAGCCGTTTACAGTGACCACACCTACAACACAGGTAGCAGGGCTCGAGTTACACATCAGATAAGCTTGGTCAAAAACCTGGAGGCAGATCTACATTTGTGGAGAGAAAAAAAATAAAGCTGCAGATACTTTAACAACGTTATTTTATGGGACTACTAGCACACTCCACTCTGAAATTAGGAAACATGCAGCATTCCAGCGCTGCGTGGGATTATTCTGAATATTAGAAGACTAGGCTACTAGGGTAGTAAATATTCACATCTTCTAATCTGGAAATTTTCGTTCTGGCAAAAAAAATCTGGACTTTTGAACGCAAACTACAACAATTCCAAGTTTGGCACAGAGGTATCACGTCACATGTTTCGTTGACCAATCAAAGGTGGACACCAAAACTTGACCAGCCAATCGGGTGGTTACAACTGTGAGACCACGCCCTCGAACTTCCTCGTAGCATTCCCACACAATTCCCATAGAAAAGATTCCCAAATCCCAAAAGCCTAAGGTGCAATTGTGAGCTCACATTTAGCAGACTCTTCAAAGTGATGTCCAGAACCCTCCAGCACCAGTTCTAATTCAATTAAGCAGTTTATTATATTTCCACTTCAAGCTAATATGCTAAAGCTAGTTTCCAACCAAAAAGCTACATGAATAGATGTTCATTTCCAGTTAATCGGCACACCAAAGAGCAGATTCCAAACACAAAGCCATTTTTCTAATGACTTAATATGGGATTTTCACACGCAAGGTTGGACAAAATCACCAGTCCAGCACAGCGAGCCTCGTAGCTATATGGACCCAGAAAAGTAGCGGTAGCTTTTTCTACTGCTAATGCGGAAATAAACGTAGAAAGTCTCACCATGGTGCAAAAAACTCCACCAGAGCCAGATCATGGTCTCCAATCCTGCTTTCGAAATCATCATCCGTGTACTCCAGGACATCACTGGCCCGGGTGAACCCGGCGAGAGCGGCCAAGAAGAGCAGCCTAAACATGGCTCCCGGAGCTAGCTAAAATGACCTGACTTTAAATTACACCGGAAAGAAAACTTTAGGTTACTGATGTGGTCCGTGGCTGCCCCGTCCGCGAAGTGCACGCAAAAGCTTCAGGATCCCAGAAAGGGCCGAGGCTGACACTGCGATAGAGAAAGAGAAAGAGGAGGATGGAGGTGGCGAAGACGTTTGCAGGCAGCGGGACTTCGACTCGTAATCGGCTCGTGTGGCAGCTTCTCATTGGCTGGTTTGACATGTCAGTATGTTTTCATCAGCCAATAAGAGAGACTAAAACAAGAAGCCAGCGTCCTTCAACCAATCATGACCCAGCACAAATCAAAGATCCTGTTTAACACGCGGAAAGGATTTTGTACCGCAAAAGCACTAAAATTGAATGAAACTGGAAAAATCGTCGAGTATGTTTGTGAGTTGTAGAAAATTAACTAAACAAGATAATTTCCAGTTCTTTTTTTCGTCAAAAAATATTTACAGGAGTAAAATATTATTTACGCTCCATGGATACATCTTCCTACTTCTGTTTTTCAAATAAAATGTGTATATTTTACTTATTTGCCCCTGTGATTCAAACATTTTTTATATAACAGAACAGAATTTCCCTGAATCAGTTGTTTTGTAATCAAAGTTTTAGAATAATGTTGCGCCATTTGTCTTATAACTTATAATTTATATTCTGCGACTTCGTGGAAACCGCATATGTAAGATAAACCACACACACACACACACACACACACACACACACACACACACACACACACACACACACACACACACACACACACACACACACACATCGAAAAAGGCTCACCTCGTTCTGTTTTCCTTAGGGTCGCAGTTGATTTAACTTACTCATGTTGTACTTTCTGCATTGGTACCTAATCCCACAGGCAATCCCACATTTTATTTTCCTTTTGTGTTCATTTGTCACATTTATTTTTACTGATAATCATGCAAGTTTAGGCTTGAAATATCTGAAATTCTGGCTTAAAGCTAAAAAAAGACATCTAAATATTCATTTGATTGATATTGTTTTGTTTGGGAGCCAAATAATTAAAATCATATCAAAGCATACTAATTTAAATACAAATTGTTCTACAATCATGTAATGAGCAGTTTATAAATTCATACATTTCCAAATTATTTCCTAGTCTGGAAAACATCAGGTAAAATAAAAAGAGTTTACAATTGTTTTGAGGCAAAAAGATCATTAAATTTTGTCTTGAATCTTAACAAAATGTACTCAATGAAATACACCTTTTACTATTACCATTATTTTACACGTGCAAAATTATAATTAAACTTATTTTTTTGAAATTTGTGTTCCCCACATTAACAGTCACTGTTCTGCTCTCTGCTAAACTGTTGTTTGACATAGTTCTGGTAAAACGTCTAGACGTTCAATCCTGACTGAGGTTAGGGAAATGCATCGCTCATAAAACAAACTTTGAGGCTGACTGACAGCAAATTTAACTTCCAGGACTGATGGTTGATGGTTTAGATGTCAGAGGAAAGGTCCCGATCAGCAGCTAAAGGTGATACGTATCTGTTGTGGAAAAACTAAAACCACCAGGATCTTATGCACCATTAGTGATTTTACAAACCTTTCTCAGAAATTAAAGCTCAACATCGCTGCTGTTGCTGTCCAGGTTTACCTGAGTTTAAACTTCAGATTAAGCATTGCCGTCCTAATCTGTGCATATGTAATTTTTTCAAGACTACATAGGCTTTCTGCTGATAACGTTTCCAAAAATAGCTGTACTTGTTTAGCCTTTTGTCTTAAAAACTGGGATGCCCCCCAGGTCTGATCTGGAGGTAACAGGATGTTCATTCTTCTTCTAATGGTGAACAATCTGTATGGTTGTAGAACGTTGCAGAAATGTAACAATTGATGATCAATAAGGCTTGAATTTCCCCAATGTGGGATTAATAAATTCTATTCTATTCTATTCTGTTCTATTCTATTCTATTCTATTCTATTCTAGTATTTCAAGCTGAATCTATCTGAATCGTCAGAAAACAAATAATGATTTGTTTTAGGATAACTGCGTATTCATTCAAACTAACTGTTAACTCAACATTTATAATCATTAGAATTAATTTATGCTCAATCCAAACAGAACTGCTGCTGAAGTCCAGCTACTCGGTTACCCAGAAGTCTTTGTATCTATGGTTGCAACAGTACAAGAAACCAGCAGATGGTGCTGTCTGACAGCAGAAATGCCTCATGTAGATGATTTATTCTAGCAACTAATTCATTCAAACAACTCAATACTGGTGGTAGATCAATTTTATTTTATTTTTTTTATATTTGAATAGAACTGTGACTGATCATTGGTGGAAACCCATCAATAAAATATTTACCAGAATGCAGTAAAATAAAGTTTGAAAATGATCAAAATGTTAACTGTCATGGCGAAGCATAGATTTGAATAAACCTAAATTACTGGTGGTCAGACTGACACAGGCTCATCTGGTAGCACAGAGTGCTGGTAACCCCCTGTTATTTTTATCTGCACAATTTAATATATGATGGGTTTTGTGGACATAGTTACCTGACAGTTAAATGGTGCATCTTTGGACTCGTGTTGCAGCCACACCATTCCAGTCACAGCCTTTCGGTCTTCTGCTTACCAGCTCATCCATCCTCTTTACTCTTAAAGAGTGTTTAAAATCAGCCACATTCAGGGAAGGATGGGTGGTCCAGCACAAAACAGCCTTTTGAGGTTATGCCATAACATCTCAATCAGGTCAAAACTTTGACGAGGGCGATTCAAAAACTTTATTTTGTTCTTTTTGAGTCATTCGGAGTTAGACTCGAAGATGATACTTGCCCTTGTCCTGTTGCACACCCCAAGAGCTCTTCAGCTTATGGCAATGAAAAGATGTTCAGATATTCTGCTGGAGAGCAGAATTCATGGTTTGATCAGTTACAGCAGGTGGTCCTGAAGCAGCAGAGCAGCCCCAGACCATCACACGACCTCCACCATGTCTGATTGTTGCTATGGTGATGTTTTAGTATGGCTCCAGATGGAATGGGATTTAATAATGTCAATATTAATTTAACATACGCACATCAGTTACTGGAGGCCACTATCTAACAGTTCATCCACATCATGGTGGTGTCACTAGAGAGTCTGTTTACGATGACAGAATAACTATATAGACGTGTGTCACCGCAGCAACACAAGATGATGACCTACACAAATCGCTCGCCAAATCAGTCTATAGAAAGTCTCTTCAGTCAACAAAATATTTACCCAGAAGTCTTTGGGATCATAAGGATGTTGTTGGGTAATAACAGAAGTAATCCATCTGTAGTTTGGTTTCAGGCTATCTTAAATATGTTTGCTGATCTGAAACAGTTAGAAAAAGAACCAAATCTGGAAATGCAAACGCTTGTCACAACATTCCAACTCACAGTTCAAATTAATTATGCAATAAAATACCAATTAGCATATTGTCGTATATCTGAGGCAGCTTTTATATTTAAGACACGTGAAACTTTTTGTGCCATTGTCTAAATCAGGAGGTAGATGGACTCTAATCCCGTTGGTCTTGCTTTTAGGTCTGAGCCTGTTTACTGTAAACGGTCCACTGAAATGGGAATAACAGAATCTAACAGGTATGATTTAGGTTTAGAGCATTCACTGGAGCTTTACTCAGGGAACAAGAGCACAGCTCTAGTGTGTGTGTGTGTGTGTGTGTGTGTAAAACTGTGACATTACATACGACAACTAGAACATCCTTTATTTTGAAAATCGGATGGATTTTGTGCCAGAACATCAGCGCTGTATCCTCTTTACCCACAAAGCCCTTTTTTCCCTCCCCCATCATAGCTCCAGTGCTTCTCAGAAGGGGTTGCCATGGCAACCTGTCTGCTCTGCAGCCATAAATGGAACAAGGAGTAGAAAAAGAAGACATCCACAGCATTAAGCTAGTGAGAAGCTCTGGGAGGCTCTGAGAGAAGGAGGAGGAGGAGATCTGGGTGTATTTAGGACATCAGAAGCTTCCTCTGAATAAAGACGGAAAAAGATTTCTCATGCTTCATAACACCTACACATCTCAGCTGCGTCTCCTCTGACAGTGAACGCCTTGTCGTCCCGTCAGCTGACAGAATGAAACAGTGAACAATCTGTTCCATCATGACAAAAATCCATCCCCTCACCAGAGGGCAAAGCACTCATTTCATATATGTTGTGTGGAGAAGCTTCACGGCCTCCAGTAAAGCAGATCAGTGTTGAGAAGAATAGGGCTGCTTTTTCTACACTTTTAGCCAGCAAGCACACAGTAAACCCCTAAAAGATGCTGATTTAACCCCTAAACACGTCACTAAAGAACATGTTTGTTTCAGATTATTTCAAACCAAGGACTTCAGTGATGTTTATGGAGTAAGCAGACTAAAAGCACAGATGTTCATAATGTTTTGTAAATATTAACTTTCACATAAACAGTGTAGATAATGAAAATGTGGTAAAGGTCCTGTGAGAGGGAAAAGTTCAGAGTCTGCAGACTAAACCAGCCGACTACAGAGGACAACACAATGATCACAAGGTGACAGTGTCTGCATGAGTCTGCATGTCTGTTAGTGAGATCGCTCATGAAGAAGCACGGTGACTAGTTGAGTCCAACTCCTTCAATATGGCTGCCATAGACCTTAGAAAACACTAACAATTAGACCCCAGCCACTTTTAACTATATAATGATCCTAAGTCACGCCCATCTAATTCCAGACACTGCCAAAAAAGATAAGTTATTTTCTGATCCCGTTTGATGCGTGCCGTGGATTTCACATATGATGTCCGTGAATTTTAAAGACACATTTTGATGCAAAGAAAGGGCTCGTTTTTTACAGTTACTTTAGGTTTTGTGTGAAAGCATGTGGAGGATTCTAATTCACCAAATTTATGTCACTGAACCAGACACGGAGAAGATAAATGGCTGACTTTAGCGAGCTTCAAATCCTTCTAGCCTCAGCCGGTCTGCCACTGGACCAAACAGTTTTAGGTCTGTCCAATCACAGCACTCTAAGGTTATAGAGACGTTGGCTGGGCTTAGCAACAGAGCTGCAACAAAGAAAAAAACTACAAAGATGGCACATTTGCTCAACTCTACTTCTCTGAGACATGAGCAGCTACAGGTACTTCAGCCCTTTATTTAGAAAAATGATGTATTTGCTTCTTCTTCGGCAATGTATGGCATACTGACTAGGGATGCAACGATACCACTTTTTTCCAAACCGATACGATACCGATTACCAATACCGATACTTCTACCACACAAAAAATGCAATGATTTGGAATACATATTTCATTTTCTTCTCTGCTTTCAACAGGAAAAGACCGCGAGGTAGATAAAAAGTAAAATATATGAATGGAAATAATCACAAAACTAAAATATTAGGTGAACAGAAATGACAAGTTACAGTGAAGCAATTTTCAAGCAACTGCATTGGTGTCGGTTTACTTTTACCATTACTGATATTAGTATGGGTATCGGTGCCGATACCGATACCAGTATCGTATCGGTGCATCCCTAATACTGACCTGTTGACTGATTTCCTTAACAAGAAATACATCACGTCACTCATTACTGATTGGTCCTAATGTTGTCCAGTTGCAATGATATATATATATATATATATATATATATATATATATATATATATATATATATATATATATATATATGATGGATTGCTAGATGGCTAGTGTTCAGCGTCTTCCAAACACATAATCCAATAATCCAAGTCTCAATATATTGCCTCAGATCCTGGAATATCTTGAGTGATTACGAATAACTTTAGTTTCTAAATTGTGACCAAAACAGCTGCAACATTTCCCATTGTCAACAAAAAAAAAAAAAAAACATGGTTTAAAGTCAAAACCTAAAAGCACTCCAACATTCTTCATAAAGGATTAAAATGTATTTTGTTCCTTGCATAGACCAGTTAAAATGCTCCAGTGCACTTCAGCATTCAAGCCTTCATTGGGGAGTTTATTATGATCTTACAGCAATTATTATTATTACTATTTAACTGATCCAGTGATCAGTAGTCAACTCAACAGAATCCTATTTTTCTTCAGAATTTGAAAATATTTTAAGATTTTCAGTAGGGGTGTCCGATATCAGTCAATATTGGCATTAAAACGTTATCTCGGAAATGATCGATTTTCACTTTTACTCTTTAAATGACACAACTTTTACATACTATACATGGAAATATTCAGCTACATCTTTTCTCACTCGAAACGTCCAAATAAGACCAGTTTTGAGATTTTTACTTTGGCACAAATCGCCTATTTTAATTAAAGAAGAAATTAAATTTGTACAGATGTTTAAAGTTGCATGACAGAAGATATGGGATGTTACTTACCCTCTTTTTGTGAGAGGGAGACCCTGCATATATTGGTATTGTTTATATCAGTATCGGAAAATCAAAGTTAGACTATCAGGGTTGGTATCTGGTAAAAAAGATGATATCAGACATCCCTAATCTTCGGGTTTCACTTTTATGAAAAATGAATTAAAACTGAGATTGTCATATGTCAATGTGGATCAACACCTGACCTGAAATCTTAGTTACCATGGTTACCCCAAGCTTGTTGTTCTTATTTTCTGATAAATAAAGATCATCTTTGACACCAGGGACTCCGATAAACTCTCCTTCAAAAATCAAAACAACAACAATCCACTGATAAATGAGAACCAGAGAAAGGAGGAGGTTTTGTTAAATAGATGAGTTATTTAATAAAAGATGTTTCAGAGTGACATTCTGATACAGCTCAAGTGATTTTGCTTCAGGAGCTTACAGTACAGAGCCCCACCTGGCCAGTGTGTCGTACACACAACTCGATCAGCACATCTACATTCAAATCTATTCAAAACTTTCAAAACAAACTATGTACACACAGTCCACAATGGAGAGTATAGCACAGATGGATGGACTTCACAAGCACCAGATAAAATCATGACAGGGGCGAGGGACAGAGACAGGCTGGGTGGGTACAGGACATGCAGCAGGACGGAGGCGGGGACAGGGTGTGAAGGAGTGAGGAGTGGTTTGGGAGCAAAGCCAGAAATATTTTTTATCGAATTCTTCAGCCTGAATTTCCTCCAACCTCATTCTGATTTAGTTGTGTTTTAGAGCCAAATCAGAACGTGATCTTAGAGCTTTGGGGTGAATGCAGCCAAGGTCTGGGTCTTGATGTTTGATCACATTTAACATGTTGTGATTAACTGATGGAGTACATATAAGACAGGAGGGTGATTAGATAGCATAGTAAAGGTAATGGTGACAACCGAAGCATTGACATAGTTATAATATCTATGGACACTGAGCTTGTGCACGTGTTTGTGCCCATAGGTCTGTCTGTGTGCAGGGATGAGGGATCAGTGACTACTTGAACTGCTTGATGGGTGGGGGCACCTTGATGTCCTGGCCTCTCTCCAGTCTCTTCTCACACTCAATTAGGTAGTTGACTCCATCAACCACTGTCTGCACCAGCTGGACCTAAAGGGAGGGATGCGTCATGTTTAGTACAGAGACCTGTTCAGCAAACGGAAATCATCAGTGAGACACAAAAGCCTTAAAGCAGTCTGAGCACACGACCTTTAAGACCAGACTCAGGGCCAACAGCTGCAGATTAAAACAAACCGCTAACCCTGAACTCATCCTACAATATGAACAATTACCACTTTTAAAATAAGACGAAAAGCACCTTTCACATGCCAAACAGTTCAGTATGAAGCTGCATAGACTTAATGTACTTAATGATCAACTCAGTACATTTACATGATCCTTTAAGCACGCTCCTTTGGTTCAACGTGTAATCTAAATCTGAATCTGGCCAATAAAACACGTCTAATATGAGTTGTAGATTTAGATTTTTAAATTTTAAATTCTAAATTAATCATGAAGGAAATGCGTAAAAATAAAAATGACTATTTTTATTTCGGTCTCAAATGTTTTATTTGAAGAAACACAAACTTTGAACAGTGAATCAGCACCATTGCTCCTGCACATTAAAATCACCCATCCACATTCCTTACTGCCCCCACCCTCAGCCCTCCTGTGGGACGATGAACGATGGATGACCCAACAGCTCTTAGCAACACACAAAACGTACAACATACATAGTCACACAATGGTACACAACAGGAGACCCAAACACTACAGGTATTTTAGCCTATAAGTCATGTACCATATAGCATCGTCACACACAGGTGGTAGCGTGATCAAGGACGTCACAAGGACACATATGTACAGAAGCTCTTTTCGTGAGTCACAAACAGCGCCGTCTCATTTTGAATTGAATACATTTCTCCAAACATTTGAAACTGAGACACAAACATGCCAGCAGTCTAGGTGCTGCCACAGACCACGACTCAAGGCTCACAGGCCGCAGAAACACAACAAAAAAACTGATTTTTGTTGTAAACATTCATAACTGAATGCAGGTCAAGTAATTAGTCCATTAGATGACTAAAGTTGAGCAACATGAAATCAACCAATATAACCTGATTTTTTTTCTTCATGTGACGTTATGTACCTTGATGCTCGCGTGCCACTGCCTACTCTACAGGTTGAGATTGTATCACTTGTGTTTAGTTTGGTAGCTTAAATGACCATAACTCTGCAACCGTTAACGCTTAAATGGATTCTGAAAGCTGAGGACCAAAGCTCGTCATTGAGAATGATGAGTATGATGGTAACACCATTTTCTGTCTGAGGGCAGAAATACACACAGTCAGAGAACAACAGGCAGCAGACAGAAAGATGCATGTGTAAATGTGTAAAAGACTAAGGAACTGATTATGGACTTTAGGAAGCAGGCCCCACCTCCTACTCCTGTCACCATAAGAGGGGCTGACGTTGAGATCGTTGAGGACTACCGGTACCTGGGTGTCCACTTGGACTGTAAACTGGACTGGACTAAGAACACCAATGCTATCTTCAAAAAAGGACAGAGTCGGCTTTTTCTTCTGAGGCGGCTCAGGTCCTTCAATGTTGGGAGGAAATTGCTGACCATGTTCTACCACTCGGTGTTTGAGAGCGTTGTGTTCTTTGCAGCTGTGTGCTGGGGCAGTGGGGTGAAGATAGCTGATGCCAACCGGCTGAACAAGCTGATTAGAAGGGCTGGGTCTGTCCTAGGTATTAGACTGGAGAACCTGGAAGAGGTGTCTGAGAGGAGAATGCTAAAAAAGCTTCTCTCTATCATGGACAACCCCTCCCACCCATGCACGCCCATCGAAGCACACGCAGCAAAAGACTCGTTGCCCCGAAATGCAGGAAATCCTTTGTACCAGTGGCAATAGGATTGTTTAACTCTTCCTCACCCTATAGGTGATTCTCCTAATACTTTTACCTAGGTTATTCTGTGCCCTCACCGACTGTGCAATATTACCCAAGAGTTCTGATTGTAAATATGTTTTTATCCCCCCATCATATCATATGCTTCTACAAACCCTTATTCTATTACACAATACTTTAATCACTTTTGTGAATCGCCTGCACCGACGGCTTAATTACTTATCCACAAGGATGCAGTCATGTATTTAATTATTGAGATATGCGATTGTTTGTTTTGCACTATCCTAAATGGTACTACTGTAGATCATTTTTTTAATGTATATATTGTATATCATATTTCTATTTCACCTGTTCCTTTGTCTCTCCGTCTGCTTTGAGCATGTACATGACACAAGAATTTCCCTCGGGATAAATAAAGTTGTTCTTATCTTATGATATTTACTGCTGTAAATAACACTGTAGACATGTGAATACTGATGTATTATATACTGGGACTTGCACACAAAGTTCAAGACTTTTCAAGGTCTGGAAAACAACGTATCTACAGAGTGTGCAGACACCCTGATAAAAGACAGGCCTAAGTTTGCCAAACACGTCAATGAAGGAATAATGATAGAATAAATAATTGTTTAAGTTAGTTTAAGCTTCATTTTATCCAAGACAGAAAATCTAATCTTTGTTTTTGACTCATTTCCTTTGCTTCCTCAACATCACAGCTATTATTACTACTGTCCTTGTTTTTCCTTTTATTGGTACAAGTGAGCAGTGTTGGGAAAGTTACTTTTAAAAAGTAATTAGTTATAGTTACCAATTACTTTGTCAAAAAAGTAACTAGGTTACTTACAGAATTACAAGATTATAAAAGTAAATAATTGCCAAGAAAAAATAACTACTTAGTTACTTTTTTCATTAAAGAATGCAAGAAAAATGGGTTAATTGAACTTACTTAATTTACTATAAATGACTACAATAGTGAAATATAAATGACTCGTGACTGGAACATAACAAAATGTGTGTCAAAATGTTTTCTATAAACCTGAATAATTTAAATAAATAAGCACTTAACAGGAGGAACTACTAACAGGAACATTACACTAATCTAGACTATTAAAACTCCCCGTCTCGGTCACTGAGGTCAGCCAACCAGTTTCTCCTGGAGGTGCCGAGAACAAAGAGAAAGCTCAGGGGTGATAGAGCTTTCTCAGTAGCAGCTCCAAGGTGAATGCACTCCCAATTCACATTAGGATGGTTTTGTCACTGTCAGGTTTTAAATCACTTTTAAAGACTCATCTGTTCTCAGTTGCTTTTAATTCAGTTTGAGAATGCATCTGTTTTTAGTAGCTTTTATGTCAGTTTGATATGTTTGTTTTCATCATGTTTTTACTTTGTGATGAATTTTTTATCTTATTTTTAGAATTTTTAGGGAACTTCTGTTTTTTTTGGCTTGTTAAGCACTTTGGTCAGCTTTTATGCTGTTGTAAAGTGCTTTATAAATAAAGTTGACTTGACTAAAAGGTCACTGTGTGATATTTGACATCAGCTAAAATTTAAAATTGCAAATAGAAACACCTGTAAAGGTTCCTGAGCCTTTAAATGGTCTTTCAGTCTAGTTAAATTACAGAAAAAAAATGTAAATTTGTACAGTATTTTAATTTTTTCAGCTTCACATAATTGTGTGTTTTTAGCAGCATTTCTGTTGCGGGTAATCTAGTAACGGTTAAATAAATAAATAAATCCTTTAAAATGACACTAGAAGAGGCACAGATCTGATGGAGGACTTACATTTACTAACATGGGTCAGACCCAACCACAGAAGAGCTGAAGCTGGGTGGTGAACACACACAGGTAGTTCTGATAACACCTGAGCTCCATGACGTCTGAGACTGATGCATCAGTGTTACAGCGGGACTAAAGACATGATCAGAAACAGGTTACAGCTGGATGATCTAGGAAGGTAGAAGATCAGGACGTCTGAGCGGTGAACAGGTGAGCGGACCTTCGGGACGTCCCGCTGTCACGCTAAGAAGGGCGTAAACTATTCATCACGTCTTCCTCGTTCTTCACGGGCCGTGATGCGTTTGTATGAAAACATCTGCCTCTTTAGCCCCTGATCAGCTGATGACAGCTTCAACACACCGCGCTGCTTAACGCATACATTGTCTTATCAGTAACAGAAACAACGTTTTGATAAAAGAAGACGGTAATTAATTAGTTTGCTCGTTACTGAAAGAAATATTTTTTTTATTAACGTGGTTATTTTAAACGGTGTTATTCCCATCATTGCTCTGTTGTGTCTACAGAATGCAGCGACTGAGACGGTGAGGGTCCCCGCCCACCAGGCCGATCATCATCGTGTTTGTAAGAGAGTTACCGACACCTCTCTCTCCCTGGCTGCAGCTGAAATGTGGCGTTCAGAAAGCCTCACACTGTTGCTCAACGTTCGTCAAGCACATAGTAATGCACAACCTTCCATCCCCAGTAACGGTAACGGCGTTGCAACGGCGGGAAAAGTAATTAATTAGATTATTCCGTTACCCAAAAAAAAATGCCGTTACTTTAAACAGCGCTACTCCCATTACTGCATGTGAGATTGGACTATGATGACTTAATGATGACAACTTTTATTCCCTGTACCCATTTCTTATTAGATACTATGAATCTCAAGCCAAAGCTGGACAGGTGAAAACTTCCTACCTCCGACTGTCCCAGGCGATCTAGGTTGGAGATGTCAAACACACCACCCACTGCAGCAGTGTCCACACCGCCTGTCCCTCGCTTCTGCAGACGCAGGTTATCCAGGATCTTACTGAAGCGGGGGTCCTGGAGAAAAATTATTACTCTATGAGTAGTAGGTATCTGAAAGTATCCAAGTACTGACAAACAGCCAGGCCTTCAGAGATCTCCTCAGTTATCTCTGACATAATGAAATATTTGATGGATTGGTTTTAACCTGTGATTGGTAAAGTAACTGCTAAAAAAAAAAGATTCTCCATATTTGAGTAATATTAGACATGGTACAGTCAGATCAAATTATGTGAAATATTTATAATCAGCTGCTTGTCAGATGGTCCTTGTGTTAGAATCTCTAACCGTCGTTGTGCTTTAGTCACCTTGCTCAGTAGGGGCAGTTTGACGTGGACTCCAGCTCTGAGTCCTGTTCCCAGGTTGGAGGGACAGGTGAGGATGTAACCGAGCCTCTCATTCCACATGAACTCCCAGCCTCTCTCCTGGATCAGACGCTCAACCTGAGATGCAGCCAATCAGAGTCAGCACTTAAATAAAGATTTATGTCAATGCTCTTCATCTCTTTGGAAAGCGAAACACAAAACGTGTAGGATGGACATCTGTTCAGAGATGTTGTTGAGCTTGTTGTTTACTCTTTCATAAGTGTGGACCATCAAAAGCATAAATAAACAATTTACGAGACCATGTTTGGACGGATTCCTCTGCATGTCTGTCATCGCAGTCTTAGATGCAGAAGGAGGATTTGTGTCAGCTGTTTTTAGGTTTTAGGTATTTTTAGTGTAAATGCAGCAGATCCACAGTGTGCTAATGCTAACCCTGCAAGACCTCATCTACATCAAGCTGGCCTGCAGCGCTGCACTGCACACTCACAATCATTCAGCCATTATTACTCACACAGAATAATCTTGGAAAACAATAAACGTTAGTCCTTCCTGGGTTCGCCCAGCACACCTTCAACGATCAGTCAACCTGAAACGTACCTCCTTGAGGCCTCTGCAGAACCGGTCAAACACTCTCTTCATGTTGCCCCCCTTCTCCATGGAGATGACTCTGGTATGATCCTCCTCATTGATCCAAATCAAAAAGGTCTTCTCATTGTTGTGCCTGCATGGAGGAAAGTCATTCTGTTAGTGAACTGGTCCTGATGCTTGTACAGCCACATCGGTAAAGAACCCTTCACAGAACATCTGACTGCTGCAGGAACTCCAAAAACACAGACCTAATGAACGGTGCTGTAAACCCATCAGATTTTCCACTTGCTCTCATCTCAGGCACAGAAAAGGTGACTAATCAGTTCCCCAGTGACCACATTTCTTAATGCTTTCCTCGTGCACATATCAGTTACACTCTATTAAATAGCCTTCCTTCTTATAGTGAACCCTTTGGCTTCCTTCTCATTTAAGTTGTATCAAATCTTAAAGCAAACAAAGCATTTTTATAAGTATTGACCTAATTTTTGTTTGAAACTGAATAATGGGAGGAGACTGAGCAAAAGAGTGAAGGATCAAAGAAAATATGGTACAATTAATGACCTACAAATAAGAAATACAAAAGGAAAGGTGGTTTAAAGGGGACATATTATGACTTTTGTAAAGTTATAATAGTTCTATGGTCGATAAAAACCACGTTCATGAAGTTCTTTGAACTAAATCCCTCTCAAATAAAGCAATCTCATACATTGTATTCTTGACATTTTCAGCCCCTTCCACAATGAGCCTTTTCAGGACTCTGTCACAAGAAAACAAGCTGGAGCTGGCCACGCCCTCCCATTGTCCAATAGGCTGGTATGAGGTGAGGAGCTCAGATATTCAGGAGGGGCTCTGAGTAGAGCCGCTGCTCCTCCAGAGTTGACAGGTGGTGGTGGGCGGGTCCTAGGGATGCACTGACAATTTGGCCACTGACATTTTTTTGACCGAAAATGACCCAAAAGTGCATTTTTGGTGTTTAGTGTAACACCTACCTCACTGAAACAACACAGCCGAAACAGGTCGTCAGGTGAACCCCATTTTGTTTCATCTTTCTCCATCCTTATGTGGCAACTTGCTGTTTGCTCTATAAAAATCATACATTTGTACTGATTTAAAAAGTAAAGTTTTTCCCCTTTTAGTAATGCTGTTTTATTACGATAGCTGGAATATTTATACCAATCATGTGACTCACTTTTACTTTCAGTTTCACATGGCTTTTTTTTTTGTTTCTTTTACTTTTCCGCTACGTCTGTCACTATTAGCGGTGTTTTTACCATCCTTTCTACACCCACCATGTTCTGGATACGGTAAAATAAGCTTTGGATCCTGTGTGTGGATCCAGGTTATTCTGATGAAGCACACAGAAGCGTCGCTTTCTTTCTCACTGGACAAGTGAATATCTTCATCAAAGGATGAATATTATTAATCCGAATCAGAGTCAGCCATTACCAAAGAGCTTCGTCAACAATGAACAGACCAGTCTGTGTAGTAAGTTTGTCCTCTCTAATGTATAACATTCACCCTCTGTAAGCTCCGCTTGCCTCCTCTCCGCACTCGGGAGCGTCTAGATGTGGGGCAGTTTTCAAACTCTATAAACTCAGAATATTTCAAAAGGAACCCCCGAAAGTGTTGCTCAGATTGAAGTTACGCATCTCCATCATCTTATGGTGTAAAGTAATAACTTTATGAGGGATTATATTTGCAGCTGTGGCTCGTTAAACTCAATATTGTGACTTTGGCACTTAAAGGGTTAATTTTACTATTAACAGGCCTTCTGTTTTAAGCCTGTACATTTATAATTTATTGTTATTTAATGTACACACGTGGGGTTAAGTAAAATTTTTGTAGTTAATTTGTATTGTGCATTGTCTGTGCTAAATAAATACTTTCATGGTTTTGTAATTGATTTATTGCAATGTCTTGATTTTAGTGAGGTTAGTACACATCATAGCCATAAATGCTATGGTTCTAATTATTGACACAATCATTTCTTTAGGTGTTTTGGTTTTCAGCCAAGATTTTTCATTTCGGTTCATCCCTAGAATAGAATATACTTGAAACTAGGGCTGCTCAATTAATCGAATTTTAATCACAATTACGATCTGAGTTTTGAACGATTATAAAAACAAAACAAGCCGATTATTTGCTCCTCCCACTTGCGCTGCCCTGAGTTGCACATGAAGCGCTCCTCCCACAGTGTTGCCAACTTATTGACTTTGACGCTATTTCCAACAGCTTTTCAGACCCCCTTCGAGACTTTTTAAATCTTAAAAGTACCTAGCGAACACCTCAGAAACATCTCTTATAACCCTTAGCTACTTTCTGGATAACTGTTGTTGACATTTCCTGCAGGTTAGCTAAACACTCCGCCTGCGCTCCCGACCGTTCTTCACAACATTAGGAAAGGGAATGATGTAGTGATGTGTCAGTCGCTAAAGAAACGGCTCTCAGAGCCGGCTCCCTGTTGGATTAACCAAAGCGAGTGACACACACCGTACCTGCGGGCTCCTGAGCCGCTAAAAACGGCTAAATGTGCACGTGCAGCGTGCTAAACACACGTGCATCTTGCCCCTGATTGCTGAGACCGGGTTGGGGGGTGCAGCTGTGGTTGGGACAATTATTACATTAACTGATGGACTTGTAAATAAATAGTTTATAAATAAGGAAGAAAAAAGTTCCTCATGCTGATAAATAATAACTAATCTCTCTGAGGACACGGTGCTAGTGCACTCTCCTACAGCACCTTGACACGACTCAATAAATGTTATGCAACATTTTGTAAACATGAATGTATTTGCATTTATTTGTTATAAATGCCACTGTGTCATTCTTGCTGTCAGTATTTGCAAGATATTGGTATTTGGGTCTGTACTGGTTAGACGTAAATGAGTTAAACCAAGGTCTATAGCTCTTAGGTCATAAACTATGAGCTATAAGTATATTGGTCTTTTTATACTGGGAATCAGGAGTTATTTTAGTGACCATCTTGTTTATTATTTCTTTTTGTCCTGATTGTGCCCTGAGCAATTTTATGACTGAATAAAAACAAATAAAATCAACATAAATTGAAAAATCGTCTTAATTAATCGAGATCTCAATGTCAGTCACAATAATCGTGATTATTATTTTTGCCATAATCAAGTAGCCCTACTTTAAACTCAATTCAATCCAAGTTCATTTATAAAGCGCCAAATCACGACAAGAGTCTTCTCAAGGACCTTCACACAGTAAACATTCCAATACAGGTCAGTTCATTAAGCCAATCAGTAAAAAGTTTTCTATGTAAGGAACCCAGCAAATCTACAGCAATCCTCATACTAAGCAAGCATGTAGCAGCAGTGGAGAGGAAAACTCCCTTTTAACTAGAAGAAACATCCAGAGGATCCCACATTGATCCCACAGATGGAAAATTCACTTAAAAATAATAACAAAGGTACATACACAAAGGCAGTAGTCTAGTATTGTAACCTTCGACCACTAAAAACCACATATAAAAAATGAAAAGGCTTGGGTTCCAACACTGCAGCATACTGCAAGAGATACACAATTTAAGTAGGGGGTTACATGCTAATTTTCCTTATTGTGACATCACAATAGGGGACTCGAAATGGTGTTAGGCACATAATACCTTAAACAAAACACTGACAGAAACAGGTGGAGGTTTTATTTTTAACATTTAGAGTGTTTATAGAGGCAGTTGAGGCCCATATAGCAGACAGCATCTAATATTCAAAAAGTCAGATTTGCATAAATAACCTATAGCAGAGAGGATTCATAAGTAAAAGTATATAAAAAAGAATAATATATAATGGGGGTAAAGCAAAAGCAAGAGAAAACTAAAGGGAAAGGGTACAGCTGAAAGAAGAGATGATGAGGAGAGGGATAAGAATGTGAATTATTAAGGGGAGTTAAAATAGGCTGGTGGAGGAAACAAGGAGCCAGGCTGATGATTGATTTTGGCTTTCTGACGAACCGAACTGGGTTTTCTCCTCTCAGCACCAGAGAAATGACACTCCTGCACAACAATATTAAGGTAAAGCTCACTAAAAAGGTCTCTGTTTAAATATTTCTTTAATATGAATGATTTATCACATTAAATGTTGAACAGACAACACAATATTTGTATTGGCAAACATTACAACAACATACAGTGTAGTATCAGTGTAGAAGTGTTGGTTAAACATTGCTTAAATCATTTCTTCTCCAATATTTTATTTTTTGCTAAAAGCAAAAGAATTAAAGGTTTCTCTATTAGCAAAAGAAAGTGGGCAAGTGGCCTAAAGACAGACTAGCGGATTACAGAGAAACCACCAGCCCATCCAAATAAAATGGATAAAAATGTATATGGGTTTGAAAATCCTAACAACTGCTTACCAAATACCACGAGCATCTGGCCAGTCACGAGCCATGCCTGCACACGTCAGGAGGGGGGACACAGGCTTATCAAACAGGAAGTGGTCCTACAGATAAAAAAAACACTTTAAACACGACGTGGATGGGAACACTGGTTGGTATCTGTTAGGCTAAACAAACAAACATAGTTTGTTTTAAGTACATTAAAGCTCAGTTTTGAAATGTAAAAGTTATAAATAATTACTATCTTACCAAAGTAAGTGGCCTCAGTTTGGAGAAATAGAATTTACATCCAAAACAACAGATGAGCTAATGGCTAGCCTGAGCACAGCCAAGAACAAAGCCGATTGCTGCCACCATGAAACAGTTCACAGGTCTCATTTACAAAACTTTGTGTAGAAGTCTTACTAAAACTCTACTTAAGCTCAGCAAAAAAATAACTCATGCAAAGTAGGGGTTGTATCAACTTGTCGACTAGTCAACTTCACTACTCTAGTCGCTGTCACGTTATAACGACCGACAAGATGCAGTCCTCGGAAAAGACAGCAGGTGGCGAGCCCCTGCACGTCAGGAGGCAACGCGCTGTGCCAGAGCGTCGGTACTGACACCCACCGTAAAACAGACATTTGACCGAATTGTGACCTTTACCCTCTTGCAATTTAACCTTCCCCTCACCCCCATCCTAACCTTAACCAGCTTGCGCATGCAAAGCTTTGATCGTTGACGCGATCCAGACATCTGCGTCCTGAGCACGGCCACAGTAACGTTATCAAATTAGGTGTCGCCACCTCAAAAACTAATTTAACACGCGATCGTTCATGTCGGCTCATTTCCTTTTATGTTTTCTGTCTTTTATTTGTGCCTGATGCTTTTTGCTGCTGTGGAGCCGAGCGCATCACCTGTTTTGTCCTCTGGTGACCAGCTCACCGGTGCGGCCGGCGAGCACTCCGCTGTTTTTGCGGTCGGTAGATCTTTTAGAACTGCAGTTCAAAGGTAACTCATAAGGTGAATATATATGAACCCAGGTAGCAGTTTTTCTTTAGGATTGAGAGGAGATGCAGGAAGATAATAAACAGACAGGACAGAAAAATAGTCAAATAAAAACAAGTTAGTTTTTGTACCTGGTGGTTGCAACAAACAGACACCATTGAAGGTAATCAGAAGTGAGGAACAGAAAATGAAATAATTATTTTATTGTTTAGAGCAGCAGGAACTCCGAGAGGCTGCAGGCGCATCAGTGAGTTTGCGGCCGCTGCGCAGGGGGAGGGGGGAGAGGGCTGAAGCAGGGAGAAGGGGGAGAGGGCTGAAGCAAGATGCAGAAACTACCGATGTTAAAAGAGATGTTTAACTTAGAAAATGTGGGCGCAATTTTAATTGTCAAAAACTCCAGCGAACCAACCAGATCTGTTGCATTTTACTGGTAACCAAGGCAACCGAGAGGTCAAGAAACACAATTTCAGTTGGAGGCAAAGAGGAAGAAGACAATAGTCATGGATCCAAAATGGCATCATTAAGGTGCTCAGTGGTGACTGAGACAGGGGCGTTTCCAGAAAAATTTGATAGGGGTGGCCAGACGGGGGCCAAAGAAAATTTTGGGGTGGGACACCAAATTGGTCCTTGTGGTAACTCTGGGAGAGTTTAGCCTGTGGCAAAGTGTTGCACTGGTCCTTTATTCGTTTTACTTAAAAAAAACAGTACGAAAGCAAAATATTGAACTTACATTTTACAAACACAAACATTTCAGAAAAATTCATTGCAGTAATTTAAAATGTTCTTTCAAATTTTATTTTAAAATGTATTTTTTTAGTTTAATTAACCTGTTCACAAAATACTATGAAGATAAAAACCTTTTTAAAATGGTGAGCAGCAGAAACACGTGTTTTTTAATTCTGATTATTTCTTTACTCATTAACTGTATTATTTTTATTTTCTTTTACAATTACATCTTTAATAAATAAGATCAATTTATGGTTTGAGTGAACATTAATATGATTTATTAACACTGGCTTTTGCTGGGGGGCCAGCAATTTTTTAGGGCCACCCCTTGGGGGCGCCATTGGACTCAGATATTCCAGCTCTAAGCATAATATTTAATTAGACTTTAGTCTTTAGGCTGGAACAGGCCGATTTCAGGAAACCCGAGACTGGTCAACATCTGCAGGTGCACTAGGACTGCATGGTTCCGGCGGGTCGGCTCATCTAACACCGGGCCCATTTCAGCAGATAGATCTAAGCTTAATCAGTTGAGCAGTATGTGTGCCTCCCTTACATCAATGAGCTGCTGCTGCTCCTTCTCTGTCATCTGGGTCAGGCTATAGTATCTCCCAGTCAGGTCGCCCTTCAGACCAGCCAGGGCATCCACCACCACTCTTTCCACTTCCCTGCGCTCAGCCCGGGTGCAGGCAGGGGGAAGGCTCAGCCCGCGGATACTGCGGCCTGTCCTCACCCTGGACGACAACACGTAACGGTCATCAAACTGGCCTGAATGAATCTGAAACAAAAACATGTAAGGAAATGGATTCATTTAAAGGTGGAAGAAAGTATCTGGTGGATGAAAGCTTCAGGTAAATGACATCATACGTATGGGATTATATTACTGTATTTAATTTAGTACAATGAAAATTAAACTAATCTGTTGTAAAACCTTGGCATGGCATAATACGTGTTAATATTAAATGAAACAAATCTAAATACTGACAAACTAAGTGCATCAACACTGACCGACTGATAATTAAGATTGAAAGCAGCAGCAAGGTGCTGCAAACTAAATCCACCTGCTAAAAGAATCATTGGGAGTTTGAACTCTCTACAGTGGACATGATCACATGTAAAATAATGATGTCAACAGAGAACACCACAGTGGAGACATCTGACCACAATGCAAACCTACACAAGAAGACTAACAACACATCAGCTAAACTGGAAACCTGCTAACAGTTGAGCACTGGTTTGGAGTGGGGTAGACCGATATATCGGGCTGATATTTACCGTTTTTATACATTGGTCGATATTTGTCCTTAGTAAAGCCGAATTAAAGTCAGGCACATCTTTGGGGAAACTGCTGTTGCAGAATTTTATTTAAATTTATTTTTACATTTACTAATAACATCTGCACAATGAATACACTAAATCAACTTTATTTAGGTGTCTGACTTTAACACTGAGTGGTGCACAAAGCTAAGATTTACTAGTTGATTAAAATCAGAGTTCAAAACTGATTCAGCTTCAGAAATGTTGTGCATCAACTATGTTATTAGTGTCATTTTAACATGAAAATAAGATGGAAAATGTCTAGATATCAGCCATAAAAACTGGCCCATAAAGACTGGCAGTACATATCGGCAATCGGCTGGCCATGTCGGCATTGATAATAGAAAAACTAATATCGGTCAACCTCTAGTGTAGAGGGATGATACTTTGGACTTGCTTCAGTCACTGAGCATGAATTCTGTTTTATATCAAAGTGGATATAGAATCAAATATGAAGCCATCTGTTCAACAGCCGAAGCTTGGCTAGAATGAGGTCACCCAACAGGACAATGATCCCAAGCACAGTAGAAAGCCTGAAAAGCACAGGGCCTCATCAGAACACTTCCTACACTAAAACCAGCAGAATAAAAGTATAATTTATTTATGCATCTTTGTTCCCCCTCCAGATGATTCCTAGGTAAGTGGCTTCAGCTCCTTCTGCCCAACAGCTGATGCAGCAGAATACACACTCCTTCTAACTATGCTACAAAAGATTAGCATCCAGCTAGATTAGTGGAGTAGGAGTTAACACAACTACAACCTCTAACTACCAATCAAATGATAAAACACACACACACACACACACACACACACACACAAACACACACACACACACACACACAGACACACACACACACACACACACACACACACACACACACACACACACACACACACACACACAGGGCTGATCTCATCCACTGGAAATGAAGAGAAAGGTTTTGGGTAAGTTTAAACAAAGAGTTGTATAATGACATCATTTTATTCTTATTACATAATGGATGAAATATAAATGTCTCTCTTCCAAGGTCGTGTGACCATGTCTGTGTTACCACCATTCCTCTGTGGCTCTATAGGAGCTCTATCACTGCATCACTCCTCTACAGCTGTACCTAAGAACACTGCAGCTGTGACAACAAACCAACAAAAACAACTCTTTCCATACTTCAAAAATAACAACTTCTGGTACCTTGCTGGAGTCTAGGTCAGTGGGATGTTTCATGACACAAGGGTCGTAGCCATTGTGCCTTTCTTTGATAATAGGGTCCAACAAGTCTGCAAACACCTAAAAAGAGAAACAGAATTAAAAAGGTGGTACAGACCAATGCAGAAGAATGGTTAAGTCCTCTAAGGGACTTTTCAGCACAGAACTGGAGATGCTTGCCAACCCCAATATGACACTTTTTCTTTAAAACAGAAGTAATCATTTCCACATTTGTCTTCATTTAAATAACTAGTTAGCACTGGTTCTGTAAAGGACACTAACCAAATCACAAGTTATCAATCTGTCAAACAGCTCAGATTAGGTAGGTCAGTGTCATAAAACAAGTCATTGGGGTTAAATAGTTGTGATGTGGTAACTTCAGTTTTATTAGGATTCTGTTCATCAGGTCCTGCAGAGTAAACGTTCAGTTTTAGGTACTGACTGTATCAAGAGGTTACAGCATCTTTTTCAGTACTTGCACTGAAAAGTACTTCAGTACTTTCTCTAATGTAAACCACCACGGTTCATATATAGAATTTATCAGTTTGCCAGAAAGAAAGGAAATCACTGTTACACCTATATCTAAATAAAAATTCAACAAAACAAGTGTAAAGCTGAGTCAGCAGCAACACTACATTCTTCATGGCTAATAAAGGACAGTGTGTCATATCATGTTTCTGTGTGTGTGTGTGTGTGTGTGTGTGTGTGTGTGTGTGTGTTTGGAAATACAGGAGCTGTTAAAAAACTGTAGACATTCTGAAAATTATGACACCAAATTGGTCATTTTTAGGCCAACAAATCAGAACCAAATTAACAGCTGATGTCTCAACAGCACATAGTCTTGAGATATTCCACCAAAGTTTGCTACTAAAGCAGAAATCTAGTTCATCCACAAATATTCTAAATCATTCTTGCACACTGGTATGGAGCATTGGTGTGTGTACCACTATATACTATCTACATCATTATAGGTGGTGCTTAAAATGTACATTTGCTAATTCTGTCTCCCTCTTTCTTTGGTTAACAATCATGATCCATTTTCTGTTCAGGGTCACGGGACCTAGACATATACAACCACATACACACACACACACACACACACACACACAAACACACACACACACACACACACACACACACAAAAATACACACATGCACACACACACACACACACACACACACACTCATGCACACACACACACGCTCATGCACACACACATACACACACATGCTCATGCGCACACACACACACGTGCGCAAGCACACACATACACACACACGCTTGCTCACACACACACACACACACACACACACACACACACATGCACACACAAACACGCACACACACACACACGCGCGCATGCGCAAGCAAACACATACATACACACACACGCTTGCTCACACACAAACACACACACGTTCACACACACACACACGCTTGCTCACACACACACACACACACACACCTACACACAAACGTTCACACACACATGCACATACACACACACACACCCACACCCACACGTGCAAGCACACACATACAGACACACACACGCACACACACATACAGAAATGTGCACACACACACACACACACACACACACACACACACACAAAAATACACACATGCGCGCACACACACACACACATGCTCATGCACACAGACACACACAAGGTACTGCAAACTCCACTTAGAAAAGTCCCACTGAAGATTTGAACTTGCAATCTTCATGTCAGAAGACAACAGTGAAAAGAACATTTTGTAAAAAAAAACAAGAAACTTTATTTTCTAAGCTGGCAGCAGACGTGTTAAGGTTAATCACGTCTGAGTAACAAATGATTGCTTCAGACAGACAGAGAGGGGTTCTGCGTTAGGGTAAACCAATATATCTGTCGGCCATATACTCTACCTCATAAGTAAAGCCGATTTAAAGTCAGGCACATCCCTGGGCATCTGTGCTGCAGAATTTAATTCAAGTGTATTTTATGTTCCTGAATAACACCTGCTTTAATAAATGCTCTAAAAAAGATTTCCAACTAAAATGTATTTTATTTAACAGTTTTGACTATTACTTGGTCAGTTTACTGATTTGTTTGATTAACTTTAGGTAGATGTCTGATTTTAACACTGAGCAGTGTACAAAATAGATATCTGTCATGAAAATCAGAAGCACAAATTAGCCATCAGCTGACCTTTACATATCGGCAACGATAATAGAAAAACTAATATCGGTCGACCTCTATTCTGCGTGTTCAAAACATGATGATGTCTGACCTCATAAGACTCCTCATCTCCTGCCACCATGCCCACAGTCTTGATGAAGGGATGCCCGGGGTTGTCCACGCCGGTCTGGATGGCTTGGTCCAGTGTGTATCCGTTAGGAGTGGTTTTATCACACAGCTTGGCATAGATGGCAGGTGTCAGATTACTGGCCATGCAGTTATTGTGTTGGCGCAGGTCAGGGTACTCCGAACTGCATAAATAGAAATGGGAGATAAAAAAGAGCTATATTGATCTAAAGACAATTAGTGTTGGTGTGGCTCTCATGGGACTGTGCTCTTGAAGCTGCACACTAAGGAACTTTTTACATGGCTTGTGTGTAGGCAACAGAAACAAGCCTGTGGCCTGCTACACCACACCTTTAGCAAACAAATCCAACAAACCCATTAGCTCCTGCGGGAGAAAGTGGCATGAGACTAATCTGGAAAGGTTCTGCAACAGAAAGGGCATACATCTACAGAAGACACTGAAAGAGCTAATCATTTAAAGCTGAATACAGGATTGTGCTTCTTTTAGCTGAATAAAAATGAAGACTAAACATGGTATTTCAGGTAAGCATTTGGACCTTCAGGAAAAAAGGTGAATGCTGTCAAAAGCACAAAACCTTTGCTCTCAATTAGGGATGGACTTGGCATCAATATCGGTATGGGCCAATGTTAGTCATTTTTTTAACATATCGGTATCGGTTTGATAAATAAACCTGGGCCGATATTAACAACGAGGGGGGGGGGGGGGGGGGCTGTAATTGTTTAGTCATGTGAAGAGTGAATGAAATCATCTCGGAACCATAAATGTGTGTGGTGTGTGTACATGATAATGTAAATTCGTTTTAATAATTTTCATTTTATACAAAATTGTTGATTTTAGGAGCGTCAGTATATTGGTATTGGCAAATATCGGTTATCGGCCATAACAGTGATCTTAACATCGGATATTGTATCGACCCAAACATTTCATTTTGGCGCGTCACTACTCTTAATATCCTACAAAAGGGTGAAAAATGAAACGTGGCTCAGATCACCTTGACAGACTAGAGTCATTGAGTCTCTCAGATCATAAGGCTAAGGCTCAAAATGACTCATTGTTTCTATTAACATAATCTCATAATGCGAGATGTTTTGAACAAATGCACACACACACACACACACACACACCACTTCATGCATTTAACTTCAATTGTACAGTCCTGAATCAATGAATTATGAGTGGTTAATTTAATTAAATGAGCAGAACACATTTGATTTGGAAGGGTTCTTCTGGTGTACAACAACGATTAAATGGCACAAGACTCTTAATTAGGTTAAAATGTGTGTTTCAGCGTGGTGAGTCTAAAAGAGTAGACCCACAGAAAGATGAGTTGGTTTCAGCACTTGAGTTATTTTGTAGGTTTATTACACAAAATACAACATTCCTCCTTTTTCTGCTACAAACTAATGTGGTTAGGTATAACGACCCTTGTCTTGAGTAAATCTGTTAAACTCAGTCTTTAACTGCACTGGTCTTCCAAGATGATCCTGCAAAATGATACCAGACACTTATGAGACCAAGTTTTTGTGTGTCCAAAATCACTTCTTCTTAGCCCAAAAGGGTTTGTGTGAGATTAGCTGACAGGAAATGACATAAAACAACAACAAAAAAAGATGTAGCCCACAGGTGATCTAACACAAACTGTGTACATGGTGCACATTTAATCACTGGCAAACGTCATAAACGTGATGTAATTACAATACAGCAAAATCTTTATGGTTACATTGGGCAACAATAAGACTGACTTTGTAACCGCAGGTGCTTTTGTGCATGGTCATTATAATCCAGCAGGGTTTGGTTTCTGAGCAGCAGATAATGTTTCCCTAATCTACATACAGTCAGGCTGATTTATTGCTGGTGCAGGTGTGTTTCTGAGCACGTAGGCTTTCTTTCTTTCTCCCGTACATGGAAATGAAAGTAGATTTATGACGTGTTTAAAATCTGGTTTATTGGTTGTTCTCTGACCTCATTCTGAGTACAACTTAAATAAGCAATCTGGTCTATTTGAACTCATGTATTAATATTCATTATGTGCGAATTTGTCATTCTGCATTCAACTTTTAAGACATTGCTTTATTAATGTCAGTTTGTTTCCGTTTCAGGTGTAAATCTTCTGAAATATAATATAATATAATATAATATAATAATTCTGGTAGAGGTGCAGGGCACTCTTCTTCGGGTCCTCGGGCCTTTGACCAGTAGACGCAGTAATATTCCATTAGCTAATATAAATAATTATAAATGATATATCTATTTGCTCATTACTCAGTAACAATGCTAAAATAACCTCAATATTATCATTATGACTTTTAATCATTTAAAAGCTAAACGTTTCTTCATGTTCCTTAACCTTCATGATTCACTGTACTTTATTGCTTTATTTCACAGCCGTTGAACACTAAAGCTCTCATTTTTCTGTAAAACAAGGTCAGCCTCTAGCTCAAACATTAAGAAATGTTCTGAACTGACACTCAGGCCGGAGGGACAACGTTACCTGGCGGGGTACCTCCTGCGCAGAGGTGATCCGGCGCTGGCGTGTTCCCGCTGGAGCAGAAACCCTGCCGCTACGGAGCCTCCCATCAGCGACAAGATGCCGATGTTTCGTTTGGAGGAAAGGATTCTCGAGAAGCTGCTGGCCATGTTGATTTTAATAGTGTTAAAGAGATGTTAATCCCACGGAAGGAGAAACGAACTGGGTTGGAGCGAAGGTGATGAAGAAAGAGCCTCTGATGGAATTGTGAGAACGTTTCAAGGAGGATCGTCAAGATGGATGGAGACACACGACACGGACCGGAAGCTACGCTAGGTTTCAAAATAAAAGCTCATGCGTGGAAACTTTCTGGACTCGGACTATTGTTGTGCATGTTTCTAATAATCTTGAAAGTAGCCTGATATGATGGTCTAAAGCGAACATTTTAGAATGATCGAAAACCTATATAAATAAGAGATAGGCTGCCATATTGCTTTGGCTCATACAGCAGGGACGATATGTTGTCTCCATCCGCCCATTCTAGTAGAGCCGATTTCAATACAGGCATGGGCAGCCTGGAGCCGCTCCTGAATTTTATATTAACGTATATTTACATTCCTGATAAACATCAAAAACATTACATTTAACTGACATTTCATATTTAATAATTGGAGTTATTAACTTTGGTTAAATTATTCTAACACAAAATAAGATTTAACTGTTAAATTCAGTTTAAAAAAACTGAATCATGTTCAGAAATGTTCTGTGTCTACTGATATTTCTGACATGTTTTAGTAAGTAAATAAGTTAGAAAATATCTAGATATCAGCTGTGAAAATCAGCAGCACATGTTGGCCCTCAACTGACCACGACATCTACATATTTGCATCTGTAACAGGAGAACCCATATCTTTAATGTAGATTGTGTATTACTGATATTATTGATTTTTGGATATCAGGTGAAATTTAAGAGCAAAAGATTAACACTCATTTATAGATTACTTTTGCTGTGAACTAGCAAAACGGGATTTAACTTGTAAAAAATCTGGTCTGCTTGATCAAAAAGATTAAATGATGCATTGCATTTTAGCAGAGGAGGTGACATCTGGGGGCATTTTTAAATTTAATTGAATACAAATCGACAATTTAAATTCTATTTTTCAACAACTGCTTAGAAACACACTTTACATGATGATTAACATTAATGTAGCTAAACATCACATTAGTCCAAAAGTAAATAAAAACATAAACACACCAGACCTTTTGGTGATGAAATCATCAACACAAGTGCTACTTCTGATTAATGGAAATTAAAGCAGGTGTTTCGAGTAAAACATTATTAAAAATCATTTAAGTGGGTGTGTGGGAGAAGATAAGATTCAGAACTGATATGCAGGAAAAGTAGGCTATCGTTTTTAAAAACCGTGTTTTGTTTTAAAATCGTTATTTTCTCAGTTTTTACTAAACATTTAGTATTTGACCATTTAAAACGTTTGATTACTGGGGGGTTGTTTACTACAGGAAGTCCAACACCTTATATTTGGGCTAACTTGATGGTGAGTAGGTGCGTGGCGAGCATCCATCATCAGTGAGGCTATGATTCACATCACATCAGTGAAAACGCTATAATACAGTTAGGTCCCCCACTGGTCCACTGTTTTCTATTTCATTAGACAGAAGAGCTTCTTCATCTGTTTCACACTGCATCAAGGTTACGCCAGTCATTCAAACCTGCGTTTACTTCCTCATTACGTCACGCATACTGGATTTAAAGTAAATAGTAAATGGCCTGTATTTGATATAGCGCCTTCTAGAGTTCTTGAAACCTAGTTCTTGAGAGAAAATTTTGGGGTGGAGGTGGAGCATTGAATAATTGGTCCTCCTTATGCTAACTCTGTCTGCCAGAGGCGGTACAATTAATCTAATACCATCCATCCATTTTCATCCACTTATCCGGAGTCGGGTCATGGGGGCAGACATCCCTCTCCCCAGCCACTTGGGCCAGCTCGTCTGGGGGAATCCCAAGGAATTCCCTGGCCAGGTGAGAGACATAGTCCCTCCACCGTGTCCTGGGTCTACCTTTAGGTCTCCTCCCGGTTGGAGTGCCCGGAAAACGTCGCCAGGGAGGCATCCAGGAGGCATCCTGACCAGATGCCCGAGCCACCTCAACTGGCTCCTCTCGATGTGGAGGAGTAGCAGGTCTACTCAGAGCCCCTCCCGAATGACCATGCTTCTCACCCTATCTCTAAGGGAGAGCCCAGTCACTCTTCGGAGAAAACTCACTTTGGCCACTTGTATTTGCGATCTCGTTCTTTCGATCACTACCCAAAGCTCATGACCATAGGTGATTAATCTAATACTAAACACTAAATTCATTTCACTAAAGTCCAAACACATTTGACCTCAAATTTGAGACACAAACATTTCATAAAAAGGCATTTCAGGCCGTTATTTGAACAACTTCAACATTGTATATATAAATATATATATGTATATATATACATATATATGTACATACATATATATATACACATACATATTTATATAACACATATATATATATATATACATTCATATTTATATATACATATATACACACACACACACATATATATATATATACATATATTTTTTTTAGAATTCTGGAGGAGTCTAATGGACATTACTGTCTTCGTTAAAACATCCACAAAAACGGGAAATTTACACTTTGAAAGTTATGAGAAGCAGCGACCTTTAAACATCTTCTAAATTATGATTCTTTCATTTACTCATTAAGTATATGCTTTTATTTCAATTTTAAACATTGGAGAATTAATTTGTTTGTGCAGACACAAATATGGTTTACTGGTGGGTGAGGCCAGTAATTTTTTTAAGGGCGGCCATGGGCCCCCTTGGGGGCACCCCTCAAAGGACAAACTCTTCAGCTGTCATAATTTTATTAGACTCAGCACCTGTGTGCACTGAACCATGCTTATCAAAAATAATAAAAGCCACCAAATCTAGAAGTGCATCCCAGATCAGAAATTCAACCACAACTACTGAAGAGCACGGCAAACAAGCTTTTATCCATTAGGTATGGTTTTTATAAAGAACATTTAAGTTAGAATTACTGAAGCACCCATATTGTTTTAGCTTTTTCCTACCCAGTTACATTAGAACAACCTAGACTTCAGGAGCCATCGACCCAACATTGTCATGTCATTTGGTCACATCAGATAATTGGTTGTATAAGTAGCACTTTAGCAAATGCACTTTCTGATAGCCTTTTGTGAACAAACCTGAATCTGCAAATACACAGCTTCTGTGGGAAAATCCAAGTACAAAGTTCACAACATGAACCAAATCCGTCCACCACGTGTTCCTGGACCAGTCAGAAGCTGCTGCTTCTATGCAGTTTATGCAGCTAAAATAATATTCAGCCACAAGTGAGAAAACTAGAAATAAAATACCACTTAAGGGCAATTTTACAAAGTTTGTCTTTAGAGCAAACAAATAAATAAAAGATAATATATATGCCTCAGCCTTAAACTGTTCCGCAATAACACTGAAAACTGTGCCAAAATGAGCTTGCTTTTGTTTGGTTAACGGTGCAGACTCATGTATTCATGAGTAGTTGTGTTATCAGACCGACAGCACAACCCTTGAAAAGCAGGTGAATACACAGAAACCATGTCACACTTCTCGATAAACCCACTTTAGTCCCTGAAACTTAAAAATTAATCTGGTTAAAGTTTCAATACACAGAACAACTGTTTGCTTTTCAATAAATTTAAAACAATAAATTTTATTTACAAAATTTAGGCAACATATTTACAACAGTTGGACATTCCCATTTCATTAAAAATATCAGTGATTTTATCAATATCAATAGATTCTATATGAAACTAAACAAATAAACAATATTGAAGTTAGACTATGACTTGACTGTAACATGTTACAATTCTTAATTAAAAAAATAAATAAAATGACATTATTTACCCAAATGTTTATTTTATAACAAAAAAAAAAAACAGGCAACATGGAAACCTTAGAATCGTAATTACAACAAAACGTGAAATCAACTTCCAACATCTATAAAAATAATCTTTTTTAAACCACACTCTTCATCTCAAATCCCAGAGTTTTGACCAATCAACCAGTGAATTTGGATCAGAGCAGGCAGAAGGCGTCTTTCATAACAGCTCGGGTCTTTCTCTGCTTGCCGTGCAGGCTTTTTGTTTGGCTCAGTGAAGCAGCCTCTTTCTGCTGTAGGTCTTCCCCGTGTTTGAGTGTCTGACTGGCTGTCTGAAAGGGGACTGCTCAGCAACTACTTCTGTCGTCCCTGAAGCAGCTTCTTCTACAACAAAGGGGGAAACAAAGACAGGATGAGTTTACTTGCAGTATGCATCATGCAATATCTACTCTATTTATCTTGTTTAAGCTCTCAGGAATAACTAGGTCCTGTTAACGAGTTGAAACTACAGTAAGGCAGCTATGGCATCATATATTTGGCTAAAATAGCTTGCTCATTTATAGGTGCCTGAAATCTAAGATAAATTAGCAGTTTAAGGATGAAAACACGTATTCTGTAGTCATGTTTACATCTTACCTTTAAAATTTGCTGCTCCCTTACAAGCAGAATCAGCTTTCTTCTTAAACAGCAACGGAGACTGGGTGAGGGTCAAAATACCACTTGCAGTCACTGGTTTTATCTTCTTCATGCTGGACGGGGTCACTGCTACCACAATACAGAAAACAGAGCTGAGTAAGTTACTGAAATTCCAGCTCAAGGTCATCATAACCATGATCAAAGATTTCTCAAATGTTTTATGTAAAAAACAAAAACAAAAAAACATTTCAGTTCAGTTTTAGTCATTTATGATTTCAAACCTTTCAAAAATGTGTCTAAACCTGCTTCAATCTGTTCAGTCATGGATGAGACAACGAAGCCCATCTCAGAGACACACTGGGTCACACCCAGTTCATTCAACTTAAGTCTTTAAGATCCCTAAGATCCTATTACCTGTGGTGTGCCACAGGGTTCCATCCTGGGGCTCCTTAGTTTATGCCCAACATCTTCCCCTTTGGTGAAATCTCTACCACTCCAGTAAACCCGACTCCATTCTCCCTCCCTCATAACTTTACCAACTCTCTCTCAACTCATGCTGCACCCATTCAAGTTCATAGTCTTGTTACCTCCCACACTGATTACCGTAACTCTTGTCTAGGCTTTTCACTCAGAAATCCCTCCATAAGCTTCAGCTGGTCCAGAAATCAGTAACCTGCTTCATCACTCAAACCCACTCTTATCACATCACCCCTGTCCTCCATTAACACCACTGGCTAGTGGCCAGGATCAGAAAAACTTTCTAACATCCATCTAGTGGTAGAGTGTCCGCCTTGAGACTCGGAGATTGGGGTTCAAATCCCGGTCGGGTCATACCAAAGACGTTAAAAATGGGACCTAATGCCTCCCTGCCTGATACTTGGATTAAAGGCGCTGGATGGGGGGGGGGGGGGGGGACCACCAAATAGTTCATGAGCACGGCCATAGCTAAAGCTCACCGCTCCCCACGGGGATGAGTCAGATGTGGAGATGAATTTTACTGGTGTGTGATGACTAATGGAACTTTAACCATTTACATTCAATGCCATCCATAATCATGCTCCTCCTTTGAGTGACCTTCTCAACATTGCCACCACCTTCCCAGCCCAACATTCCTCGTCAATCCATCTCACTAGTTCATTATCATTACACTGGGCTGCTTACTAGTCATTATCCAGATAAACAAGCTACGATTATTTGGGGATGCCAATGAACCCAATCATCTGTAAACTTTGGGGGACATTACAGCCCAAAAGATACAAATAACAGAGAATGGTAATGTCTAGACTGGAACTGAAAACCTGCTTTGAGACTGTACAAATGTAATCACAAAATACCAATATGATGTGGTTATAACCTTACATCATGATTTTCAAATTAATAAAACCGAAACCATTGTGTGAACTGTGGAAATGCTCTTACTTGTTGTGACATCCCAGCTGTCTGAGGCCCAGAGGACTTCTTCAGCTCTCTGAGCATCAGCACAGCTGGTCTGTTCAGCCAGCCTTTCCATCCAAAACAAATCCTCCAGTGGTGAAAGAGGAGAAACATCTGCAGCAGTTGGGGGTGACTGTTCGGAATTCAAAGCCTTTTTTTCTGCTGTGGGACTCGAAGGCTCGTCGATGTCCTCGAAGTCCTGTAACCTACTGACACCAAGCTCAGCCTCCTCCAACAACTCTTCCAGCTGTGGCTCCCCCTTAGGGCCCTGCTCTTTCCCCCCAAACACTCTGATGTGGGCTCTCTTCTTGCGAGGCCAGCTGTTGAGATTTTCTGGAGTCACTTTCCCCACACTTTGAGGTGAAGGAGTTAAAGGGCCAATCTCCGCAGTGGTCACCGGAGACGCTACTGTGGCATGGCGTGTAGGTGTGTATGACTGGCAGATGTAAGTTTGGACACTACCACCTTTTCCAGGGGTGCTCTTGGCTGGAGTGACATGACCACAGACAAACGGTGAGCTACATCCAGTATCTCTGTGCTTTAAAAATAAAGCCGCTGGACTCTCCATGCTAAGTTTTTTACCCACAGACGAGCTTTGAGCTGCTGACCAGGGACTTCCATCAGTACAGTCATCAGTACTCATGGAATCTCTGCGTTTAATTTTGAGCTTGGGAAGCCCTGATGTCTGCATTTCTAATTCAACTTGATAGGTGAGTGGATTTGGAGTAATGGTGCTTTTTAGCTGTTTGGATCTTGCTGGGCCTCTAGGGGTTGAAAAGTGATTAAACTCATTTGCATATCCTAAACGAGCAGCAGCCTCCCTCTGCTGGCGGTCAGGGGTTTGTCGAAAGCCATACCTCCGGCCAGGTGTGTTGTGTGAAGGAGACTGTAGAGCAGGCGAACCCCTGTTTGACAAACACTCTTCAGTAGACACTGAAGGCTTCCTTGAGAAGCTAATGTTCATTTTAAGGCCTTCATTAAACTCAGCCTTAACAACTGCAGCATCAACAATATCCAAACTATCATCGTCTGTGGTGGCAGAATTCCCATGGGATGAATCAAACTCCTGCGATGCGGTATGAACGCTGGAGTCACATCCAGCAGACTGATTGCTCTTTGCCTGCTCCTCTTTAGTAACGGGATGGTTCTCAGGAAAGGCTGACGTTAGTCGGGAGGCTAAACTCTCAATCGACTTAGATCCCAAGTCATTTCTAGCTGTTCCATGATTATGACCAGATCTTATTCTTCTCAAGCTCTTTTCGTGAAATTTAACGGCAGAATCAGATCCGGCTGAAAGTTCAGAGACTCCTGAAGGGGGAAATGTTGGGTCAGACTGGGATGCAGCTTTTGAACTTCCCACCGGAGTTCGTCCAGAGCGAGTAACCATTCTGTGAGTGGGACTAGGGCTCTTTACTTGAGTTCTGCTGTTGGACTGAGGAGAGATCCTTTGGTCTGAAGGTGTTGGGGACAGTGAAGGGAGTATTTCCAGATGTTTCTCATCTTTTTCAGGAGTTTTCAATTTGACATATTTTTCCCATGAATGATTTTTCTCTGGACTCAAATCATGTTCAAAGAATCTTACCAGGTTCACTTGACAAGTCTTTCCTGGGACGTTAAAAACACATCTTTTAGTGTTTGTATTTTGGACAGGACTCATCTTGTTTATGGGTATTTTCATTTGTCTCTCAGAACTGGGGGAAGCCATATTGGGTGACTTGGGGACCTTAAAAGTAGTGCTGCCCTCCACCAGTCTATATTTTTGAGGAGACGGTGACCATGTAACACTCTTCTTAGGAGTCCTTGATGCCGGGCTGTTGAGTAGATGTAATCCTGAGGAGGCGCCATGCTGAATCGAAGCTTTAACAGGGGTCTTAAGGATACCCTTTAAAGGGCTCGTAAGAGAACTTTGCTGGATAGGTGTGTTTATAACAACTTCTGATCTGCCTGGAGGTCTGAAAGGACTTTCAGGAGCTCCACAGCTGCCGGCTACAGGACTCTTGGCTAACGAAGAAACATCCATTGTGGACAATGATGAGATTTGTGCAGTCTGAAGTGTCCCAGGAGATACATTTTCAAAAGCAGGCCTTCCACGTTTGAGTGACTTTTTTGGGGTTCTGTTTGGACTCTAAAAATACAAAAATAAATAAATAAATAAAAATAAATTAGACAAATTTGGGCTTTTCTTCTAATTTTTGCTTGAAAATCACATTGTGTGGTAATATGCCATCTGATGAAGTTAGATTTTCATGTCTGATAAATACTTTAGACATATCCATTTAAGTGCGTGAGGTTTAGAATAATTAAAGAGATATCTTACTTCAAAGACACTTGAGTCTGAGCTGAAGCGAGACCTGGTGGTCCTGCTTTCAACAAACACAACGGAGGAACGACTGGGAGAATCAGCAGCTCCAAAAAGAAGACGCAAAGGAGACTGAACCTCTTTAACATTAATCCCGGGGATTGTTCTGTCACTGAGCGTGAGCTGGGATGCAGACAGAGCCTTCTCTAGGTTTCTAGAACGAGGCTGAGAACTCGAGTAGAAAACATTTGAGTGTCTTCTAGCAAACGACTTTAGTCTTGGACTCCTCCTCAATTCTGCAACAAAACCAAATCACAAGTTAAACAAGTTTATAGCTAGAGTTAATACTGAAACTCATGTTCTGATTTAATGACAAAGAAACAAATCAGAAGCAGCCAAGAAACAAATATCTACATGAAGGGCAAATGCTATCAAAATTAGGTGGAAATTAATTTAAAGAGCAAATTGCAGATACATTTTTTTCTAATTCATATAAAATGCTGTCCAAAAATACTATTTGAAAAGCTTACTGTGGATATTTCCTTTTAAAATACATAACGGCAGAGTTTTTCTAGTAAAAAGTGGCCTTTCTCAGCAAAGCTTCTAAAAAGGCTCTTTTTTCTAAATCTTAACCTCTGACGTAACCAAAGGGAGTTAGAAGCTAGAAGCTGCCTCAGCTCAGTGTGGAGAGTGGGTAGTTTTAGGGTAGAGAGGTCATGTGATCCAGTCAGTGTGTGTGTGTTTGCTAGTTTTGGGTTGTGTTCCTTTTGATACTATAGTTTGTGAAGGCTGTACCAACTCCAGCCTGTCTGGACATCGAGTCCACGGGTTTCCAGATAAAAGAAACAACGCTTCTATCTCCGGGCCTGAGGCCGTTTAGTACAGCTGAAAAGACGGACTTCTGTAGCCCACATCGGTCGGCACCGGGACAGGGAGGTCCGCGCTGGGCTCTGGAGACCCGTGGTGGGTTTAAAAAATTAAATGCGGATTTCTGGAGCTCAGATCACCACCAGAACCAGGTCAGAAACGACCACCAGAAGAGACACGCTGCTCAGTGGGCCAGTAGAGCTGGTGTCTGGGTCGGAACCGGATCAGAACCGCCGCTTAGACGACCAGGAGAAGATGCACGGCTTTTAAAAATACCAGCTCAACTGGCTCCCTTGTGTCTAGGCCGGATCCAGCTCACAGAAGCCCGCATGAGCTCCAGAACCGGATGACAGGCGCCTCTCTCTCAACGCTAAACTACGTTACGTGAACGGATATTAACGAGTATGACAACTGACAGACGCTCATTAGTATTAATATTATAATAACTAACAGATACTATTTTAATTGCCTGGTACATGGTAGTAATCTGTCCAACACTGTGATGTTAGTACACGAGTTTAAGCTAGCACCGTTAACTCACAAGACACCTGCTGCTCCCTCACTGCTTCTCCACAATCTCTCTGTTTTGGCCGATGGTTTCTCCCTCAGGTTTGTTTCTGCTCTCTGGGGCGAGCAGCAAACTCATAACTTTATGGTTTTGGTGCATCATAAGTAGAATAATAAACATTTAAAGTTTCCTCTGTGTCAGAGCCGGCATTAGAATCCATATTTTTCTCTGGATTAAGCTAACAGGACTCGCTCAGCTGATGTCACTTGGTTTGGAAAATAAAACATTTCTCACAAAAATGACTGTAAAAGCCTAATGAATTTATGTTTGTGTAAAAAAATGTTTAAATCGAGTTTTTCTTTTGTTTCTTTAAACATTGGTTCATGGGGTCTCTAACCTGCAATTTGCTCTTTAAGCTATAGAATGGCCATTTCACAGTGTTGGCTAATTTCATTTTTAATTACCACTACATTTATGAACCAATAATCTGACAAAAACAACTTATCCAGGAAATCACAAATTGACCATGAATATTTGTTATTTTGTTCTTGCAGCAGTGCCACTGGAATTTCAACCTGAGTATATGTAGGCGAAACACTTAGGCATCAGCAACACATTCCAGTGCTTCATGACTCTATATCACCATATAACCCACCCCTGTGTTGTTTTTCATAAAATCATGTGTATATAATCATACCACTGAGTATATATGAATGAATAAACAAGATTACACATTAATTAAGGCTGCACAATATATCGAAAAATTATCGTAATCGGGATAACAGGACGTGCGATAGGCCCATCGCAAAGCACATTAAAAACGGCGATAAATGTTTTGTTCAAACATTTCCATCCGTGTCATACATCAGCTTTTTGTAAACCAGCTCTGTTTTTTACGCAGAAGTATTATTTGACCAATCAAATGTAGCCCTTCTGATATGCGGCCAATCAAATGGGTCCGTTCACGTAATACGCCCGCCCTACCCTTAGGATGGAACGCAACACCCAAACTGAGTTAGCGGCGCCGTTCCCTTGTTCGTCATGCTGGCTCAGAAAAACGAACGCACTTTGTGCTGAGGTTTCTGGATTCAGCGCTGCTTTCAAACGTGAGTCCGTTCTGTGTCGTTAATCATTTTTACCGGGCTGACTCCGACACATGCCGGTGAACCAACCCACCTTCATGTCGCTAGTGTTCTACCGGGTGGTGATGTTAGCCCCAGGCTCCAGTTAGCTTCCAGCTAAAAGGCTACAGCACTCTCCTCCCAGTCCCACCCTGCTAAAGAGGGCCTGGAAAAGTTCCCCCACACATCAAAGTGATTTTTCATTTATGAGCTTTTATAACCTTGTTAATCAGGATAGTTGATTTGCTGCTGCACATAAACTGTCAGTCAGAAGCTCTGCTAGCCGGTTGTCTTAGAGGAGCTAGTTCAATTTGTTAGCTTGTTATCAGAATCATAGTTGCAGTTTCATCATCTGAGCTGCTTTTTAAGATCTAGGTAAACTTGTTCAATTTGGGGTTAAAAACAAACGTTTTCACACATTTTCCATGGTTTTTTTTGCCAGTTCCTCTTCTGAAAGGTAGACAATTGTTTTTCTCTTTCCCTCAGAAAATCTTATTATTCTCCTAGTTTGGCCCAGCACAGTTCACTTCCCAATTACAGCAACAGCCTTATATCATAACCACATAAGTGGAGAAAATGCTCAGTAGCAATGAGAGAATTTGCTGTTGCATTTAAGTGATGTTAACTATTATTTAACATTTAAACTTATTTTCTGATTTTTTTATTTATTCTAAAAACCCTGGTAAGGGATGTTTTTCTGTATTTGGAGCATCAGAAAAAGTTTTATGGTGGAGGTGATGTTTAAAAGTCACTGAGAAACTGCATGCATGCAGTTTGTTGTTTTGCTGCTAATACAGTAGCAGGTGCAGCTGCATAGTTTTGCAATAAAAATGTTATGTTGTAATGGAATTCATGCATTAGTTTTTGTTTGCTTTGAACCCAGAGCAGACGTCACACGCCAGATGACATCAACACTGCATACTTTAGTATTTGTTCATTTACCGTGAGTAATATCGATATCGCAATATTAAGCACTGTTATCGAATATCGCAGGTTTTCCTAATATCGTGCAGCCCTAACATTAATCTATAATTTCATAAAGAAAACATCTGGGTTAAAACACGATACCTTCTGCAGGTTTAACAGGGGACTCTTCCACAATGCACTCATCAGTGAGGTCACCTGTCCTGTAGAAAACCACAAATAATGTTTTTAGTATATAGTTCATACTGCTCATGCTTTTGAAACATCATTGCATTCTACTGCAACAGAGCTGACTGAAGCTGAATTTGATTTGGACTGATTAGACTAGGTTGAAATTTTAGAAAAACGTTTTAATAATGATAAATGACCCGCACTTGTATAGCGCCTCTCACAGTAAGGACTCCAAAGTGCTTTACACTACAGTGTATCATTCATCCATTCACACACACATTCACACAATGATGATGATGAGCTACGATATAGCCACAACTGCCCTGGGGCGCACTGACATTGCTTCTGTTAAATACGCAGAACATTTAGCTTGGAATGGATTGGCTCCGGCCTATTTGATGGAGTTGAGCCACATGTTCCTGCTCAGGCACTCCACTTCGAGAACCAGTTGCTGCTTCTGGCTCCCAGAGCTCGGCTGAAGACAAGAAGGGATAGAAGTTTTCTGCAGCAGGACCATAGCTATGGAACAGCCCGTCCTTTTTCTGTTAGGCACTCTTCATCAGTATCGATTTTTAAAATGAGGCTGAAGACATACTTTTATGATCTGGCTTTAACTCTGTGGATTAGCCATTGCTGATATTTTACTCCAATTTTTACTTGTTGGTTTTGATTGTTTCAGTTGGTTTTATCTGTTTTATTTTACTATTGTACAGCACCTTGGTGGCATGTTTCATGCCTGTAAGAGGCTTTATAAATAATGTTGATGATGTCTCCCGGGACTCTGCCGGCTGCTGGTTGTGACCCCGGGGCAATCCTCTGCGCCTCTCGAGGGGGGCGGGGGCTTTTCTGGTTACAGTCTCCCTGGGGTCCCTGCGCTCTGGGGCAGCTCCTGGATCTCTGAGACTTGGAGCTCCTTCCATCTCCTACACATCTTTGGGGGGCAAATCTGTGGTCCCTCACACTCTCTATTGGATGCTCCTATTGAGAAACCTTACATAAACAAGCGCGGGTACACACACAGGTGCTCACATGGTGCTCTCATAAGTATGGGCTTGGGCACGTTCAACACATGTCTTAAGGCTATGGTTGGCACTAAATGCACTATGATTTATTATCGTGTGATTGTTCAGTTAAACAATGTTGATTTTATATTTCCTCATCAAGTTGACGCGGTGATAGCTTGCTCTTGTTGTATTGTTGTTGTGTCCCTTTTCTGCAGGTCTAGAAGCAGACTCTTGTTCATCATTGACTGCTTATTTTGTGGAACCCCCAACCCCCCTTCCTTTTGTTTCTGAAGGCTTGTCACCAGCATTCAGACATCAATTCTGTTTGCTTCAGAGCCAGACAGGACAAAGGAGGAAAAAAAAATGTTGACGATGAGTAGTTTGATAAACATAAATAATGAGGGGGGCGACAGCTCTGTCTCTTCCAGTTGAATCTCCGTGACATATAATCACGTGTTTTAATGAAGGCATGGGGTGAGCTAGACTAATCCGTAAGAAGAAGTTACGTCCAAATACTGATTTATACCTTCCCATTTTCTGCCGGTGTAGAAGGCGACTGGACACTTGCTTGTGGAGGGGTGTTTCACTCACTTTCTTTGTAAGAAGCTTGCGCCTCTCTGAAAGGAAAGAACCATATTCATTTACATAACATTTTAAAAATGAGCTAATTTGCTGCTTCTTTAGCCAAAAAACTTTAGGCATACATAGATACACAGATGTAACACTGGAACGCATTGTGTATCTTCTGCCATGTTCAACCTGAGCCTTCATTTGGAGCAGGTCCCCACCATGTGGAAGACATGTATGGTTCCAGTTCCCAAAACATGACATCCCAGAGAATCAGACTACTACAGACCAGTGGCCTTGACCTCCCATCTGATGAAGACTATGAAGAGACTCATCCTCACCCATCTACTTTCAGTGGTGAGCCTGGAAATAGACCCACTGCAATTTGCATATAAACCAAACATGGGGGTGGAGGACGCGCTCATCTACCTGCAGCACCGGGCGCTGACTCACCTCAAGATGCAAAATTGTACTGTGAAAATTATGTTCTTCGACTTCTCAAGTGTCTCCAACACCATCCAGCCGTGTCTACTGCAGCAGAAGATGAGGGGTGCAGGAGTGGTTGAACATCTGACTGCATGGACCATACACTACCTCATCAACAGGTCACAGTACGTGAGGCTGCACAACTGTACATCCGAAGTGGCTGTGTGAAGTATTGGCGCTCGACAAGGTACAGTGCCCTCTCCCTTTCTCTTCACCTTCTACACCTCGGACTTCACCTACAACACCAGCAGCTGTCACCTCCAGAAATTCTCTGATGACTCTACCATTGTCAGCTGTGTGTCTGAGGGGAATGACCTGGAGTACAGGTCAGTTATCATGGACTTGGTGGACTGGTGTAAGTGTAACTACCTTCGCTTGAACACCAGTAAACATCTTGGGAGCAGACATTGAGGTGGTGGATACCTTTAAGTACCAGAGTGTTCACCTCAACAGCAAACTGAACTGGTCCATCAGCACAGATGCTCTGAGTAAGAAGGGCCAAAGTTGCCTCCACCCCCTGAGGAGGCTGAGGAGTTAATTCCCATCTGCTAAAACCCTTCTATCACTCTGCTGTGGAAGTTGGGTGCAGGCAGCTCTGACCAAGACAAGAAGAGACTGAACAAAGCTAACTCGGTTCTGGGCTGCCCACTGGACTCAGTTGAGATGTGGGAAAGGAGGATGCTGGGGAAAATGACCTCCACTATGGTTGCAGGAATTTACTGGTTTTACTATTAACCCCAGGTAACCCCGTAAAGATGTCCCCAACACTGCCTATAAAAAAACTAAAGGACAATAGCACGATTTGCACAGACAAAAACAAAAGTGAAACTGAACTTGCGCACGCAGCAAAAGCCGAACCAGTGACAACAACCATCGAGACTGCTCTCACCTAGAAAGCGGTTTAAGTCTCTTGTGTGGGAATATATCCAATATATCTAAAATATTTCTACAAAGGAGACTTAAACCACTTCCTAGGTGAAAATAGAGCAGTCTCGATGGTTGCTGTCACTGGTTCTGCTTTTGCTGCGTGCGCGAGTTCAGTTTCACTTTTGTTTTTGTCTGTGCAAATCGTGCTATTGTCCTTTAGTTTTGTTTTTATAAGCTGTGTTGGAGATGTTTTTACCGCAGGGTTTACTGGGGTTAATAGTCAAACTGGTTAATCCCTGCAACCCTCCCACCCACTGCATTCCACTGTTGAGACCATGGACAGCTCCTTCAGAGGCAGACTGAGACATCCCAGATGTAAAACGCTACCGTAGGTCATTCATCCCCTCTGCAGTAAGAGTATAACTCCTCAGTTTAACTGATACTGGCATCATCCTGTTACACAGTAACACTAATGCAATACTCAGTATGTGTTCAATACTTGTGCAGTACCTGATTTACATAGTATGTCCGTGTCTCTTGCAGTATGCTGCAAAGTTCTGGAACCCAAGTTTAATTTTTATTTGTGATTTTTAGTGGACAAAGGTGATAATTATAGCTTACAGAAATATATATATATATATATATATATATATGTGTGTGTATGCATGTATGTACCTTTGTTACATTTTTTCTTCAAATTATTCTGCTAAGTATTTGTGCTGCTGTAACTAGTCAAGTTCCCCACTGTGGGATCAATAAGTCTACAAGCTTAACAATAGGTATAAAATGGTACCTTCAGATTCATCAGAATGCTTGCGTTTCAGTCTTTCCACAGCAGAAACAGACTGGCTCCGTGGCAGTCTGGCTTTCTTAGAAGGGGAAACAACCTCTTGGTTGAACAGGTTTCTTCTTACTTTGGTTACTTCTGTGAATCAATACATTTGATAGGAACTAATGTTAATTTGAGATCCCTTTTAACAGTTTCTTAGAAATAACAGCCCTCTGATATCCAAAGTGTAAAAACATGAGATGCCATCGGGGTCCTCTGATCCGATCATGTGATCGAAAAGCAGGCCCAAACACAACTTAAGTCAGGCCACATCGGTGGCATCAGCGATGTGGAACGGCAGTGGAACATTGCTGCTTAAAAATGAATCTATTATTGTCTATGGGATTAATTTTAACCGGCCACAGAGCAGAGCATTTCAGGCACATCAATCATCGGGCAGCTAAAAATTGGGTTGGGTTATATTTTTGCTGCGAGCCACTTCTGGAACACATTAATTTCTGCAATTAATATAGGGCTAGACAGGAAATTACACACAGTTTCAGTGTAAAGGAAATAATCATTTTCAAAATAAAAGACTATTGCAGATACAATTTCTTATCCACACAGATTTCTTTCATACATGTGACCTAATGGCTTATTTACTCCCACCGTCTTTTGAGAAGTGCAGCGGTGTGCTTTATTGCTTTATTCCTGGCAGTGGAGAGGCACAGCATTATATATGCCATCAAACAGCAATATCAAACGTGATCTCCATCTTCTTTTTGGTTTAATGTCAAATGGCATGAACAAAAATTGTGACTTTTGAAATCTCGAGGTATTTTGTAATCTCACGAGTCCTGCAGAGAAGCCATTCTGTGGCTGGGACTCCCTGGGAGTGGATTGACGCACCACAAAGCACGTGAGCATGTGCATTGCTAAGGTATCGGATCGGGACTCTGCGTGGGCTGATACTCAAAATCAAATGACGTGGCTCGGGGGCAAAACGTGATCAGAACATCCCTAGAGGAAGTATTTTCTGCCCTTTGAACTGAGTTTGATGTCAGTCATTCTCTGAGTCTTATAAAGCAGTCCATTCAAAAATGAGAAATATAGAAGAGTACCAATTATACTTGTTTGGTAGAAGTATTTTTGTACAACGTTGAATAAAATTAGCTCCAGATTTCTACCATGGAAGAGAAAAACAAATTTGTCTTTTGGGTTTACGAGAACAATTAAAATGTTTAATTTATAACAAGTCAAAATTAAAGCAATATATATATATTTTTTTTAATGTTTGCTAATTCTTTCAAGGCAGAAACAATACCCCTGGGTCTCGTCGGACCACGTTACGAGAGTACGACTAGCTCTCCAAACAGAAAGCTTTCATACATTCAACATTCTTGACTCCAACGCTCTTAACATACCTTGTGTTTCCTTTTTCTGAGAATGAATTCCTTTAACAGGTTTCTCCAAAGCAATACAGGCTTTTGTTTTGGACTAATACAAACAAAAACAAAACAAAGTAGTTGTTGGTGAGGATGTTTCAGATGATTTCAATGAAAAAAATAAAAGTATGATCTCTCATCTTACTGTTCGTGGAGCTTTCTTGGGTAATTCTATTTGCCGAAGAGTTTGGGCTGATTCAGCCATACTGCGATGACGAGTCAACACCGCGCTCCTGTTAAAACACATTCATTAGTTACACACACTACAATTCCTGACATGCTCAGATTTCCCACGGAGATACTAAAACTATCATGAATCCTCAAATGTCTTCCTCCTAACGTACAATCCAAGGTTGAATCTCTAGACTTCATAACTAAACTACGCCTTTCCAGCAAATGTGAATCCCAACCTTCTTTTGCTGGCTGAGCGATTCCGTAGGTCCTTCAAGCCATCTGAATCCTGGCTGTGTGTTGAGACAGGAAGTGAGGCAGCAAAAGGAGAGACACTGTTTTTGGCCACTGAATCATCGCTGAAGAAATCCGCGGGAAGAGCAGCAACCAAGGCATCAGGCAACTGAGTACCCAAACTGTGGTAAATCTCTGCAAGCACTGTAGGAATGGCTGCCAGAAACCTGCCAAGATGGACAAATGCGAGTGATTAGATCCCTAGATTTACCCATCTCACACACACACACACACACACACACACACACACACACACACACACACACACACACACACACACACACACACACACACACACACACACACACACACACACACACACACACACACACACACACTTACCCTGGGAGTACCTCATCTTGGAGAAACCTTGAGACGAATACTGGGTCTTTTCTTAGTGAGACTATCCTCAGCATTTCAGCTGCCTGAAGAAAATAAAATAATCTGAACTATTTTCTAATGCAGTTAATAAGGGATCAAAATCTCTTCCAAGTATCTTAATCCTTCTGAGTGAATGTTAAATATGCCTAGGAAGAAAACAAATATTTGGACTCAAATCCTGCTAGGTGTAGACACACTTACTTCCTCTGCCATCTGATCAGCATCCAGTGAGTTGAACTGCTCTGCAGAGATAAGTCTGCACAGTTCCAGCCGCAATGCTACTTGCAGTTGGCACCTAAGTGAGACATCCTGTTATTTAACTTTGAATCTTGCTGATTTGACTAGGGAATTAATCCACTTTGTTACTTTTCAAGAAACACTGGAATTCCCCTTTTCACTTTCAAAACAAAGCTGGGTGATAATTCACTCACTCTCGGACTTTGCTGTCATCATCAGCAGCAACTCCACTAAGCTGGCGGATCAACTTGCTTGACTTGAGTAGGTGTTGCTTCACAAACGAGAGAGTCTTCACCTGGAAAAAGAACTGCAATTAGTGACTTGTTTTGTCTCTGTTTGCTTTATCTTTTATGCTTAAACCTGAAATTTTGTAGTTTTGAAAGCCTAGTCAATACTTCTCCATCAGCGAGGACGTTTTCCTTTCAGACCGGTCTGTTGCCTGGAGAGTCCAGCAAAGCAATTCTCCACCAGGACAACAGAGGGCATAGCACCTTACTGGAGGTGTCCTGCCACCATTGCAGACATCCTCTGGTCAGCAAAAGCGTTTTTTTCCTTGGATTTTGGTAAATATCCATGCCAAGAAAGTAGGTAAGTGAATAAATATGTAAGTCTTTAGATAAGTAGAAGCAGGAGTGTCTGCTGCACATCTCTGTACTCCTTCAGTAAAAGGTTGTACAAATGTTCATATGGTCGGACTTATTCCACAAGATGTTATTTGATCTGCTCCAAGCCCGCTGCCAGATATCTACAGCACTCTGGTTTTTAGGGAGGAGCGGTGGTGCTGTTGGCAGATTTAAAGGAAGTGGCATGCTGGGCATATTTATTCAGTTATGTAGCACATACATTTTAAAACGTTTGGTAAAATGGTAAATGACCTGTATTTGATATAGCGCCTTCTAGAGTCCTGGAACCCCCCAAGGCACTTTACAACACAATCAGTCATTCACTCATTCACACACTGGTGGGGATGAGCTACGATGGAGCCACAGCTGCCCTGACAGAGGCGAGGCTGCCGAGCACTGGCGCCACTGGTCCCTCCGACCACCACCAGCAGGCAAGGTGGGTTAAGTGTCTTGCCCAAGGACACGACGCGACAGACTGAGCGGGGCTCAAACCTGCAACCGTCCAATTACGGGGTGAGCACTTAACTCCTGTGCCACCGTCGCCCACCATGACAAAGCAATACCAAGACAATAAAAGATCTACATTGCTCTGCCAAACCTGTACATGAAATTAAAAGGTGCCGTGTCTCACCTCCCAGTGGGATTCTGTCACAAGAAGAAATGTTTTTACAGTGATCAGGAGTTGTTGGACACTTGTTAGCAGACACGTGTCTCTTTCTGCTACAGTCTTTTCATAACTGGCCTTCAGGTGGGACAACAGCTCTTCCTCACAGGTGAAGCCTGAGCAACAGAAGATGATACAACATTTTAGGTCTTTATATAAGTTCTGTTGTGTTAAACCAGGAGCACTTACTGATGGTACTCGTCCCACCAGATTTGCTTCTGTCCTTTAACGATCTCCTCCCAGGTCTGTCTGCCCCCCGACCCTCGACCCCGAGCGTTTCTGTTTCTGCCTGGTTCTTCTGGGCTTTGACATTCAGGCGTGCCACATTCAGCATTTGCAAAGAGCGGCTCATTGTCTTCATTTTCTGCTTTACTGGTGTACGGTGGGTGCCGCCTAAAGGTCAAGGCAGGAAATTAAACTTTAAAAACATTTTAATGGAGGTGTTGTAATTGCAAGACAATAAAGTATTGAAGTTTGAAATAAAAGGATTGTTTATATTTCTGAAAAACATACAATCAGATGGGAAAAATCAGAACCCCTTCTGATTTGGTAAGTTTTGCGGCTCTCTAACAAAGAAATTATCACTCAACAGTTTCAATGGTATATTTGGATGAACAGTGAAAGACAGAACAAAATGCTTTTGAAAATGTTACAAATGTATTTGCATTTTCATGAATGGAAGCATTTGATCCCTCTGCAAATGTGCTTTAGTTCCTGGTGACAAAACCTTTGTTGCCACTCACAGACGTCAGATGTGTCTGGTAGTTTGGTACTCATCTGGGGGGGGGGGGGGGGGGGGTCGTCACTAGTGTTTGTGGCTGATGTTTGGCAACACTTCCCTTCAGCTCATTACACAGACTTTCAATAGGACTTCAGTCTGGAGACTGCCTAGGCCCCTCTATGACTTCAGTATGCTTCTATTTGAACCAATCCTTTGTTGCCTTGACCGTGTCATGCTGGAACATCCGCCCATGACCCATGTTCAATGCTCTGGCTGAGGGAAGGAGGCTCTCACCCAAGCCCCATCCATTCTCTCTTTGATGCAGTGCAGTTGTCCTGTCCCCTTGACAGAACAACACCCTCATGGCATTATGCTTCCACCTCCATGCTTGATGGTGTAGATGATGTTCTTTGAGTCAAAGGCGGCATTCCTGCTTATTCGACCATGGTGAGTTAAACCAAACTCAAGGTAATATTTTAAACAAACAAAAAACCCACAGCACCCTAAAGGGAGATCTACTCCAAGCAAAAGATCAACTCTAAACCTAAATGTAACAGCTTAAAATGCAAACAGTAGCTTTACCATTGTTAAACTCAAGTTACCAAGTTTAAATACACCAAAAAGACCCAGCAAACAGACCGGCACGGAGGAGAGAGAGTGCTACCACAAAAACAGCTGTCCTCGAATGTCTGAAAGAAGCTCCATTATGAAGGGAGAAACACAAATCCTGCTGATTTCCTTCATCTGCGATAGAAACAAAGCAGCAGCCTTAACCCCAGAAGTTGTTGTCCATTGCCGGGTGATGGAGGCGGGCAAAGCAGGAAGGAATCTGGTATCGGACACTGTTCCGGGTATTTAACGGAGATGTTTTGTGGAGGCGGAGAAGAGGGTGAAGTCAAGGAAAAGCAGGCAGAATCCTCCATTTACAAACTTATGGGGCGTGGTGCACACTTCTTTCTTTTTTTTTATATTTATAGCGCCTAATCACGACAAGAGTCGTCTCAAGGTACTTCACATAATAAACATTCCAAAGCAGGTCAGTTCATTAAGCCAATCAGAAAAAAGTTTCCTTTTTAAAGAACCCAGCAAATTGCATCGAGTCACTGACTAGTGTCAGTGACTTTACAGTAGGGCTGGGGGTAAACGATTAGTTTTAAAACGATTATTCTGACGATTATTTTATCGAATAGTCGACTATTCTAATGACTATTTAGATCCATCCATCCATTTTCTGAACCCGCTTTGTCCATGCAGGGTCGCGCGCGCGCGGGGGGGGGGTCTGGTGCCCATCTCCAGTGGCCAATGGGCAATCAGGTGGGGTACACCCTGGACAGAGAGCCAGTCCATCGCAGGGCAACACAGCGACACACAGGACACCAATCATGCACACACACACTCACACCTAAGGACAATTTGGACAGACCAATCACCCTAACAGTCATGTTTTTGGACTGTGGGAGGGAGCCGGAGCTGCAAGGCAACAGCTCTAACCACTGCACAGCCCATGACTATTTAGATGATAAATCTAATGATTATTTTTCTATTGCACAGTTAATAAAAACCAAAAAATCTCAAATAAATTCCTCAAAAAAAGTGAATAGTTACTGTAAGAGAATAAACACCACAGGCCTTCCATTTTGTATAACACTGCTTTTATTGTGATGCGGTTGGTTATGTTCTGGTGACGTGTAGAACTTGGGAGAGCAGGCTGCTGCTTGAGAGGTGGTTGGAGATGGAGTGTCTCCATGCTGCTTTGTTTTGATCACCTATGTGAGTGAGACGAGTGGTGTTACGACCCTTCCTGGGGAGTTTGGCTCGTGTACAAAAAGGAAGGGACAATAACACGGGACCTAAAAGTTAAAATGATGATCAGGTTTATTTACAACTACAAAAATACATAACTCTTTCCATCCACAGGTTGGGAATAATAAAACTAATTCTGCTTGTGGGGAATTAAAACAAAAGTACAAATAAGTAGGGATGTCCCACAGGACAAAGATTACTGGGTTCTGGACCAAATAAGAATCTCCAAAGGTCCAAACTCTAAACTGGGTGGTTAAACCAAACTCAAGGTGATATTTTACACTAAACCGAAATCCCACAACACTCTAAATGTAATAAAAGGGAGATCTACACCACAAAAAAAGATGAACTCTAAACCAAAACGTAACAGCTTATCCAAACGCAAGAAGCTGTTAGCGAAAATGCTAACAGTAGCTTTACCAACGTTAAGTTCAAGTTACCAAGTTTAAATAAACCAAAAACACCCAGCAGCAAACAGACCAGCATGGAGGAGAGACTGCTACCACCAAAACAGCTCTCCTAATGTCTGAAAGAAGCTCCTTTATGAAGGGAGAAACGCTCCTGGTGATTTTCTACATCTGCGATAGACACGAAGCAGCGCATCTGACCCCGGAAGTTGTTGTCCGTTGCCGGGAGACGAAGGCGGGCAAAACAGGGAATCTAGTAGCGGACGGACGTTGTTCCGGTTCTTCTGTATTTGGCAGAGATGTTAGTGAAGGAGGAGAAGAGGGCGAACTAGAGGAAAAACAGGCAGATTCCTCCTCTATTTACTAACTCCTGGGGATGCAACAAGTGGGCGTGGTGCGTCGACTACCAGATCTGACGTCGACGAATTTTTAGAATCGAGCTGTCGACGTCATCGACACTTCGCTACAGCCCTACTTTACAGCAATCCTCATACTAAGCAAGCATTTAGCGACAGTGGGGAGGAAAACTCCATTTTAACAGGAAGAGACCTCCAGAGGATCCTGGCTTAGTATAAGCAGCCATCCACCACGACTCACTGGATTTGATGATGAATTTCATGGTTCTTTCATTTATGAACACTCACACAAACAATTGTTGTCTCCTGATCATCCAGCTGTTATGCTGATGTTCTTGTTGCCAATTCCAGCCTTATGTAGGTCCATAACCTAGTCCCCGACATCCTTGAAAAGTTCTTTGGTCTAGGCCACGTTGTCGAGTTTGGAATACGGATTGACTGGTTTAGGTGTCCATAGAAGTTTTTCTACAGGCAACTCAATCCCTGTATAATAGACACCTGGTATCCAGAAATCCTGCTGCTCGACAGGGGTTCAAGTACTCTTTTCCTTTATTACAAATTTTGAAATGCATTTTTTCAGGATTTTTTAAATACCGTAAATCCTCTAATACAGGCCGGTATTCAATTAAAGGCCGGGTCTCCAATTTTGGCCGGTGTCGGAGTCAGCAGAGGTAAATAATGGCCGGTCTCTTATTGTGACCGGATGGAATGTGGTAACAAGCAAGTATGAGCGTCCCAGCGGTAGGGTTATAGTCATCAAATCAACCAGCAGGAAGCAATAGAGGTTCACGCAGACCTTTATTAGGCTTTTTCTTCAACGCTTTGTAACGCTACAGACACGATCCTCTATCACGCTCCTACCACACAGAGTCACGGTGTCAGTTAACCATGCTAATTCAACCCGCTCCACAGAACACACATCACCTTCCCTGTGGCTTACATAACACTCACACAACACGCAAATCAGCACATAGGAACTAGCAGAACGATAGGAAACACATATAACACAATACCCAGAATGCACCTGGCTTACAACCCCAGCCAGGTCATTACACTATCAAGTTCAAAGAGAACGTGCTGATTATGCTGCAGAACACTCTGGAGAGCAGCAGTAGGGGGTGTATGAACTACAGTAATCCCTCGTTTATCGCGGTAGATGTGTTCCAGACCTGGCCGCGATAGGTGAAAATCCGCAAAGTAGGGACTCCCAGCATGTCCCTCACGGGGATTCCCTCCACGTCGCACCTACGTCACAAACCGCGGCTATAAACGGAAGTCGCCTTTCCAGCTCACCACTCAGTCATCGTTTCTTCAGATTCATGATCAGAGTTTCCAACCTACCGATCAATCCAACGAACTATCAGCTCATAGTAAGTTATCTTACTTACTTCTGGAAAGCCCGGCATTTCCGTGTCACTTCGTTGACGCTCGAACGCTCGGGGGTTTCCTAGAGCAGCCGGCGTTTCACCGACGCTCTCACTTCCGCGTCTGTGAAACCACGCTCCCTATTGAATTATCGTATGATCACATTCTCTTTTTGGGGGTAAAACTCAAGAAAAAAAATTTTTTTACTTGTTTTTTTTAGTTTTATTACAAAAAGTGCATTTTATGATGAAATTGATGAAAAAAAAAAGAATTTCTTGATATTTCGCATAGGGGGGGGGGAACGCGCTGTGCCAGACCGTAGGTACTGACATGCGATCGTTCATGTCGGTTCATTTCCTTTAATGTTTTCTGTCTTTTATTTGCGCCTGATGCGTTTCGCTGCATGCTGTGGAGCGGGGCGCTGCGCGCATCACCTTGTCCTCCGACGCACTGATCACTGATATGGCTGCCAAACAGCAAGCGCTCCACTGTTTTTGCGGTCGGTAGATCTTTTAGAACTGCAGTTCAAAGGTAACTCATGAGGTGAATATATATGAACCCAGGTAGCAGTTTTTCTTTAGGATTGCGAGGAGATGCAGGAAGATAATAAACAGACAGGACAGAAAAATAGTCAAATAAAAACAAGTTAGTTTTTGTACCTGGTGTTGCAACAAACAGACACCATTGAAGGTAATCAGAAGTGAGGAACAGAAAATGAAATAATTATTTTAATGTTTAGAGCAGCAGGAACTCTGAGAGGCTGCAGGCGCATCAGTGAGTTTGCGGCCACTGCGCAGGGGGAGGGGGGAGAGGGCTGAAGCGGAAACTACCGTTGTTAAAAGAAATGTGTTTAACTTTGAAAATGTGGGCGCACTTTTAATTGTCAAAAACTCCAGCAAACCATTAGTTCATTTTGCTCAAATAGAAATAGAGGCCTGCCTCTAATTCTGGTCCTCCTTCCAATAAAGACCTGGAGCTTGATGAGCTTGAGTCAAATACAGGCCCGGGCCTGTATTAGAGGATTTACGGTATTTGGTTCTCAGTGTTTAAATAAAACTATCATTCAAAATGTAGAGTGATCATTTCTTTGCCGGTGGGCAAATTTACAAAATAATTTCCCCCCTGACTTCTCATATTTGACTTTCATTTGTTAACAGCACCTATCAACAGCAAGAAAATGATCACAAAAATGTAAAAGTTTCATTACGTTTGTTGCCCCTCTTGTTGACCGAGTCCTGGGATCCCTGGTACAGGTCTGACAGACCACTGACCAGTTCCTGTTGGGGAACAAAAGGCTCCACGTCGACATCCAGCTCTGGCACTGCATGAAGCAATCTGTAACACAAAAAATAAAAATAAAATCAATCATCAGATTTTTACACTTTATGAGGTTTACACAAATATAAATCATGTTAAGGATAAACAGTTCTACCTCATTGATTCCATTAAATGAGTGCTGACTCCTGACTGGTCTGACTGAGGGAACCACGCCTCCAACATGTCTGCCGTTTGTGGGCTGTGGCTCAGTTCCTGCAGAGCCCATGCGGGGACCGGATGATCCTTGACATCATCTGTGGAAAACAAAATCAAAGAAGTAAACATATAAAAATTCCTGCACCAGAAATGTAATCGGTTAATTATTAAGCAGTTCTTTGTCTCTCAGTTTCAACAAAATATTCTTACGTTAGTTACATTAAATCAAAATATCTTGATTAAAAATGAAAAAGGGTTCTGGGCTACTGAAGAGAACATTCAGTTGTTATAGAAATTAAAATGAGGGTTGGATTTATGCGACTTACTAAGATACAAAACTCAAGAATTTACTTAGGTAATCATCAAAATGGCTCACACTCTAGGGCTGAACGATTTTAGGAAAAGATCGAATGGCGATATTTCTAGCAGAAATTGCTATTTCAGTTTAAGTCACGATTTTCTTCAAATACAACATGGCCTTGTCACTACAAGCCATGTTGTATATTAAGTGAAAAGATGGTCTAGATTCTAATCCAGTACAACAAATCATTCACATTAATATTTACTATCTAATCATACAATAAGCTATTAATATTTTCTCCCATTATAATATTTATATCTTCTTTTTTTATGTGCTTGTGAAGCAACTTGTGATTTTTATCTAGAGAGGTGCTTTATAAAAAACATGTTCTTGTTTTACTCCAAAAATGCAAGAAGGAAATCTGAAGGAAGAAACAACTTTCAAATGCATTACATAACAAAAAATGCACAGTTTTCCCTGCATTACCAAGGCAGGCTGGCTGCACGTTTTTCGAAGCCGTTATCCTCGCTAGCCTGGTTTATGCTGCGGTCAGCTCCGTGAGAGAGATGCACACGCATTGAAAGAGACACTCTGCCACTTTAGCTTGTTTGAACAAACGTGTGCCAAAAGAAAAATTCAAACCATTTTTAAAAGAGAACTTGAACTTTCAAATCAGCTAAAGTGCGTGACTCAGCACTCGCGCTGATGAAGCGCAAACAAAGCTTTAAAAATCAGCCTCAACCTGGTCCGATGTGGGAGGAGTCTCTCTCTCCCTCACTCACCTATGATATCATTATTATCGGCTCTAGCAGCGCCAAAACAGGGAAAATAAGCTAAATGAGCAGCTCTGTCAGTTGGGGAATTGGGCTCGGCTCCAGACGGTACACCCCACCCCCCTCCCTCACGCCGGCTGTTGCTGCCACCACAACACAGGGGGACACCCCAGATGTAAATAAAAAAATTGACACATCAGATCCTGGATCAGTCAGAACTGGTAAAAAAAAAAAAAACTGCAGTCACGTGATCATGCTGCTTGAAGTCGCAATTTCGGTCCAAAAACGATAGATCGCTCAGCCCTACCACACTCCATTGAGAGCACATTTGAACAACTGAAATGTAAACAGTTGTGAAAGACAACAACTGACTTGATGTGAATGACTGTTATAACTTTAAGACATTTTCAAACATGTAATTTTATCATTAGTGATTGACAATAAATGACACAAATTACAAGTTTTATCAATTTACAAATAAATCTGCAATAATTATAAATAATTTTTGTACTTTTGAAACATGCAAATATTCAGTCTTGTTCGGTTGTGGGCATCATGTTTGACCGTCCCTAAATAACCAAAACCAGATTTAAAATATTTGAGTGGATGTTGTGTTTCTTGGGAAAAGTCTGCACCAATATAACCAGACATGCTTTTGCTTCCTACCATTGATGCCATCACCGTCCTTGTTCGTGATTTCACGAATTACTCCTAGAAGACTGTTCACTACATCTGGCAGATTGGGGGAAGTTTGAGTTGTAACTGGGGCAAAGGTTTTTGTCCTCGGGAGCCGGGCATGGAGAGTGAAGACTGGCTGAAGAACGGTCAGCAGAGCTGTGGAGGGTGACAGCGGGGAGAATACAGCCGAGCACAACAGTCCGTTAGCACTGACGTCCGCAAGCTGTGGGAATAAACAAAGAGTGGGACAAAAACAAACACATTTGAAACATAAAGGGGACATTAAAATGAGTGCTGTTGTGAACAGAGAAGAGCAACACATCTCGGTACCAGGACTCGTGAAGTCTCACAAAGTCATGTATCTCGGAACAGCAGTAACGCTTTATGGAAATCCACGTTTACACCTCAGGTGCCAAGTCTCCTGCTCTGAATGGGAAACTTCTGTATTTCACCAATTTCCTACCATTCATCCCTTATTTGTATTTTCATAGAAATTTAGACTTGGGAACCGCGAGGCAGATCTGGGTGTTTGATCTTGGGGTTCCAGTGGGATAGCAGACAAATAGAAGGTCATGGAAATAAGATGGGGCCAGAACATGAAGAGCATTGAACACAAGCAACAAGAGCCTGAAGTGGATCCTCTACTGGACAGGGAGTCTATGGGGAGAAGCCAGCAGCAGTGTCATGCATTCAAGTTTGAGTACCCGTTAGCAGGCGTGCGGCAGCATTTTGTACGACCCGTAGATGGTGGTGGAAAAACTGATTTAAACCCTTATAAAAGGAACTGCAGTAGTCAAAGCGTGTAAAACGTATGGGTGAGTTTTTCAAAGTCACTGGGAATGAAACATTAGCTGAAAGTGTGAGCTGAAAGAAACTGGCTTGAACAACTGAACTGATATGTTTGTCAAATTTAAAGGAGTCAAAAGTGACTGCAAGCCTTCACAGGACTGGATTAATGGTCATAGAGGACCGTTGGCAAACCAGTGGAATTGAATATTGCATTTTCTGAAAATGGACCTAAGGCCCTGTCCACACGTAGCCGGGGATCTGCCAAAACGTAGATATTTTTCTACGTTTTGGCCTGTCATCCACACGAAAACGGATTTTTTTCACACGAAAACGAATCTTTTTAAAAACTCCGGCCAAAGTGAAGATCTGCGTTTTCTCCGTTTTGGGTGCCTGCGTGTGGACGGACATAACCGGAGTTTTAAGGTCCGCAACGTCACTTTACGCGACAAAAAAATGCTGACATCACGTGTGCGACCTGTGTTTACACTAGCCGACAGCATGGATGCCCTCAGAGCTGCGCTCGCTTTATCAATTGTCCAAGCGCTTTTTGCTTGTTTGTTTTTGCAAGCGGAATTACTGCTCCTTGCGGAAGTCCACAGACGAAGGACGAGGTTAAGAACGGGGGAAGTACTGCCGCCTACAGGTCTGGCATGTCCTTAACAACGTATTTATCCGGGTACGTGTGGACAGAGTTTGTTTTTAAAACGCGGTGGTGTGGATGCAAGTTTTTGGAGGGGCGGATATTCGTTTTTAAAGAACCCCGGCTACGTGTGGACTAGGCCTTAATGGCAACTTGTACAGTGAGAACAGGAGAGGGCCCAGAATAGAACCCTGTAGAACTCCACACATTAACCATAAAGAGCCTTTTCTGAACTTTATCGCAGTTGCAAGATTTACACTTAGAGTGAAACAGAACTTGTTCGTCTGGATATCTCACCATGTGAAGAGCAACAGCAGAGAGTTGCCCTAAGAGATCATGAAAGGCAGCAGATCCTGGTTTGCTGCTGCTGGATCCCTGAAGCACCCAGGTCTCGGTAGGCGTTTGTGTCAGTGATGAGGCATCCCAGCCCCACAGCACTCCCTTTAGTCTCACTTCTACACAATCTTGGAGGAGCCTCTGTCTGTGGGAGATGGGCTCCACCATGACACCACAACTTTGTGTCTCATTACCTGGTTAAAGAAAAAATCATAACACATTAAAATGGAACGCTCTGGTATCTTTACTACAGTGGCTGTATCAGACATGTTTGAGTCATAGGAGACGGTCTGAAACTACAGTATTACATGAATAAAAACAGTATATATACTAAAATACTGCACACTCAAGAGCGTGGTTTGTACATTAGAAAGTGATCATTTCTTCAAACCTTGTCCCCAATGCAGAACACCAGTTGTGGCAGGAAAAGCTTGGCGGTAGAGTCTTTCAGATGACAGCAGGTATCCAACACTTGGTCTGAATGCAAAGACCTCTCCCATGGATCCTGAGCCAGCTTGGTGAGCGTAGGAAAGGTTCATGAGTGCAACCACAGGGATCACTCTGCCCCCCACCTGAGCAAGGCTCTCAGAGAACTTTGCATAGCCAACATAGTCCTCACAGTTCATCACCTGTAATTAGACACAATGTTGTCATTGGGAATGGTTATGTTGTACAGACTTTTTAACATGGCAAATTAAAACTGATGTTAGAAAAAGTTACTTTGTTTCAAATGCATATTTATTTGAAAACATTTTCGTGCAAAACAAAATTATTCCAATCATGGAAAAATATATATGACTAAATGATCCATCAGAAAACGTCAAAAGAAGTTCATAAGAATAAATGTCAGCGTGTGTATATCAGTATCGGCAAATATTGGTTATTAGCCACAACCGCAATATTAATATCAGATATTGGTATTGGCCCAAAATTTCACATCGGTGCACCCCTAGTATTGGTGACAACCACCATCACAACTACTGTTCGGTATCATTGGTTTATGCTCATATTTTAGTTACTGTACTAATCTATATCAAAACAGAGATGCACACAAAAAATAAACAGCTGGTGATCAAACCTTTGATTTGTCATCTGAAACTAATTATTTTTCTAATAATTTTTATAGTTCAAACCTAGGCTCAGTTTGTGTCAATGTCTCCCTGAGCAAGACACTTTACCCTTCTTGCCAACTGTCAGAGGTGTGGCAAGGTGGATAACGAGGGCCCGGGCGGGATCGATCCCCAGACTCCCGGGTGAGAGTCATACGCTCTAACCAGTCAGCCAAAGCGACATCCCCTAGGCCAAGTAGCCAGGGCGCATATCGGGACACTGTGACAGGATACTCACACTGCCACAGAGGGACTGATGACAGCCTCACCTCTGTCAGTGTGCCCCAGGGCAGCTGTGGCTACACGGTCATCACCATCAGTGTGCAAAGTGCTTTAGAAATGCGCTATACACATGTACAACATTATCATTACCTTTGAAACCCTTTCACAACACTAGCCACTCTCCCAAAGTCTACTGTAAATGTTTCCGTACTCACCTGACTGTGAGATCCGCTGTCAATCCAGTGCAGGACAACCCGTCTCTGAACCAGCATGTCATTTAGGCTCTTTGATATTACGCACTCAGTCACATCTGTTGGAAAGTCATCCTGTTTTGAAAACAGGTAGTTCATAAGTTGTATCCTTGAACGTGGACACCGCGAGACAACCAACACCAAATTTCTCCCACTGCTTGAAGAGTCATATTCCTGAGCCAGGCTGGGCTCTCCAACACGAGTGGACTTCCGGGGCCTCAGGAACAGTTTAGTGGGAGATGTGATGTCAGGCCTGTCCCACTGGAAGTCCAGCAGAGTTTCTTTAAGAGCATTTTGAACGGAGACAGATTTATTTGATTGTTTCATCTGCAGAAATGAACACATCTTATCCTTCCCGTCGAACTTCGCTTCAAACTCCTGCTCAAAGTCCTCAAATGTTTTGTCTCGAAGCTCTTTGAAGTCGGACACTCTTGATATGACGCTGGCAGTACCAGCCGCTTTGGACTGAAAGAATTTATAACCCCATCGCACTTTCTCAAACCCATACTTGTAACCAAAGTGAAGCAGAATGTATAAAATTCCTCGTTTAACGAAATGATTTCTGACTTCAAGTCGACTGTCTGACTCATCGCTTTCAAAATCAACATCAATAACAAAAACTAAGTTGTGCAAAGCCATACTTAGTGATTCTTCAGATTGTAAACTTAAAAATATGCCATGAAAGCACGTCAAACGCATATCCACTCATCGGGATTTACATGTTTGATCCGACTCGCCTGTCAATGAATGCGAAACTCATTTTAACCTAATCGTTCAAATCTGCTAACTTCGTGTTTCTTAGCTAACTCCAACCTGCTAGCCAACGCTATCCATGTTAGCTATTATGTTAACTACTACTCAGAAAAGTTGTTTTCACTACTTATTTCATAAAATAATCTCACACCGGCGGAAGAAAGGAAAAAGGCTCAATCTTCAAAAGATGTTAAGACCGTACCGAGTCCACGCAACATTACTCGCATACTTGAACGACACAATCGCCATTTTCTCATAACAATCCTCAACCGTTCGCGCTACTTGTGTTACACCCGCCCCAATCTGTGATTGGTGAAGACTTGTGCAAGCGCTATCACGATTGGTCAATAAACATAGTCAAAAGTTCGTCATGATTCAACGAGAGCTTCTCATTGGACTAAATTTCTATCAGTTTAATACGAACTACCGTGTTTTGGGAATAGGAGGCGGGCAATAGGAGGACTGACGGGCACAGCTTGCATTTAACTTTTAAAGCAGCATCTAGGTTTAAAATCTTAAACTCCCCGAGGTTATTTAAAGAGCTTGCAGATTTTTATGCTTTATACATTTGTTGCTAATTTCCTTTATTTGGAGCCAGGGCTGCCAACTTTTACAAACCTTTTCGGAGACTTTCGTTAATTTTGATTTCACTCTCTCTTTGTGAGTGTGTGTGTGTGTGTGTGTGTGTGTGTGTGTGTGTGTGTGTGTGTGTGTGTGTGTGTGTGTGTGTGTGTGTGTGTGTGTGTGTTGGGAAGCATTAGGTTTGGCGAAATTACACATTAGTTTGGCAGGAAAAAATCAAAGTGATATTAAGGCAGCTTATATAAAAATGGATGCTGTAATTACTGTTTCCTATGGTTGAAGAAGAAGAAACGATCTTTTCTATAGCGCCTCTCAAGATAAAAATCACGAGGCTTCACAAAAACAAAACATTTGATATAAAAAAGAATTCATAAAATGGTTAAAAAAATTAAAATAAGCAAAATAGACATTTGTGATAAAAAATGTTAAGAAAGAGAGAGAGAGTGAATAGGAGAGAGGGAACAGTGGATCCTGAGGAAGGTGAAGTAGGTAGGGAGAGCAGAACAAGGAGAGAGTGGTGAAGAAGGTCACACAGAAGGTTAGCCTTATTGTGAATAATGGTTTGCACCAGCACATCTTCCAGTGAGGAAGCAGAGCATGGGCACTTTGGGTTGGACTCTCCAATCTCTAGGATTGAGGTCACTGATAGGGGCCGACCAATATGCCAGGTGCTGATACCGATTTTTTAAGAATTTTGTTTCCGATGGCCGATATCTAAAGCCTGTTAATAAGGTTGATCTATCTATCTATCTATCTATCTATCTATCTATCTATCTATCTATCTATCTATCTATCTATCTATCTATCTATCTATCTATCTATCTATCTATCTATCTATCTATCTATCTATCTATCTATCTATCTATCTGTCTGTCTGTCTGTCTGTCTGTCTGTCTGTCTGTCTGTCTGTCTGTCTGTCTGTCTGTCTATCTATCTATCTATCTATCTATCTATCTATCTATCTATCTATCTATCTATCTATCTATCTATCTATCTATCTATCATCTATCTATCTATCTATCTATCTATCTATCTATCTATCTATCTATCTATCTATCTATCTATCTATCTATCTATCTATCTATCTATCTATCTATCTATCTATCTATCTATCTATCTATCTATCTATCATCTATCTACATATATACATATATATATATATATATATATTTGTGAAAGACAACTGAACACTCACTGTGTTCAATTTAAATTAAATAAGTAAATATCTCTTAATATTGATTGAATTTCCAATATAAAACAAACTCAAAACATTAAAAAAGGGAAAGAGAAAATGAATAAGAAAGATATAATGAGTGGATCCTAGGAAAGGCAGAATTGGCAGAAAGAGCAGGAGAGGGTAGTGATGAAGGTCACACCAAAGCCAGCCTGAACAGGTGAGTTTTTAGCTGCTTTTAAAAAGAGACCGCTGAATACACCGATCTCAGGCTCAAGGGGAGTCAGTCTGGGGGTCACAGCAGCTAATGTCATTTTGCCTTTAGCCTGGTGTGTTGCACAACCAGTAGGCTTTGTTCACTGGACCTCAGGGACCTGCTGGTAGTGTAGGGACTGAGAAGATCACCAACATATGATGGAGGTTTATGTTTATTTATTTGGCAGACGCTTTTATCCAAAGCAACTTACAATTTATAACCTATAGGGCATGTTGTGATCCGTGGGGGAAACCGGAGTACCCGGAGGAAACCCATGCATGCATGGGGGAGAACACGCAACTCCACGCAGAAAGGCCGCAGCCAAGTTACGAACCTGCAACCTTCGTGCTGCGAGGCAACAGTGCTAACCACTGCGCCACCAGCCATTTTGGTTGTCCACGTAAGGCCCTAAAAACCTTGACATGTTTGATTAGAAATGATACAACTGCTGGTAAACTCTGTATCTAAATATATTTATTTTACATGACCTATTAAGAACCTCATTGAATTTATTAAGAGTAAAAACCCTTCTAAGTGTACGGTGGATTTAGTTTCACCATATAGCCACCAGAGGGCGTATGATCTGAAATCATACACCCTCTGTCAGTGTGCCTCAGGGCAGCTGTGGCTATTGCTCATCACATCATTGTGTGAATGGATGAATGATACACTGTAGGGTAAAGCACTTTGGAGTCCTCTGACTCTGAAAGGCACTATAATGCGGGACATTTATTCATCACGATATGTTTGTTGTGCTGTAGCTAGCTGTTGACTTGAAATAACGTGGATTTTGCGCCCTCTCCTGGCAAAAACTAGAACAACAATGGTTTCCAGCAGCATTTAGAAAAGAATGGGAGATGGGGCGTTTAATAAAAAAACTGCAATTGCAAAGTTACTGCAATTGTGTTCCCTTTAGCATTTTAGAAGAGGATAATACTGGATCCGGACCCCCCCCCCCCTCTCTCTCTTCATCACCACTCTCCTTATTCTGCCTTTCCCACGATCCACTGATTTCCCTCTTCCTATTCATTTTCTCTCTCTCTTTCCTTACGTTATGATTTTTTCATTCACTTTTTTTTTCTCATTTTAAACATATTTTTAATCATTTTTAGAAATCTTTTTATACTTAATTTTTTTGCTTTTGTTTCTGTGAAGCGCCTTGTGATTTTTATCTTGAGAGGCGCTATATAAAAGATTTCTTTCTTTCTTTCTTTCTTTCTTTCTTTCTTTCTTTCTCTTGGGAATGTTAATATTATCTGGCAGGACTAGACGGAGAAGAAATAATTGGATTTATAAAGTTTAAAGAGTAGCTTAGTAGAAACAGTCTTCTAAATTTTTCCACTTTGTATTGTTGCCTTGAAAGAATGGATAATTTGCGTCCTCTGTTGGCAAAAAACAACAACAACAACAAAAAAAACACTTGTTTCTCTCATCATGATGAAAATAAGGGAAGATGGGAAGGTGCTGCCCTCCAGTGTCTGACAGCTGTCACTGCACTTGTGTTCTTTTTTTTAGCATTTTAGAAGAGAATATTTTATCCTTCTAATTTATTAAAGCCTTAAAAAGTATTCATCTTTCTTTTTGTCTTCTTGTGAAATTTTTATATTAAGTAGGAGAAGATGGGACTAGATCTATAAAGTTAAAAGAGTTCCTTAGTAGAAACACTTCCACTTTGTGTTGGTGCCTTGAAAGATTTGCACCATCTTCTGGCAAAAAAATAGAACAACACTGGTTTTCATTTGGATATTTTTACTTTGTGGTTTTTTTAGCATTAGTTGACTCATATTAATGTTAGCCAGGGCCGTGCAGAGACATTTGAAGGGGCGGGTGCTCGAAGATAAAAAAGGGACACATATATAGCAAAAAATTTTAACCGATTCACAATCCAACAAGTTTGAAAAATCAGATAATGAGATACCACTGGGTTCAAATAACATAATGTAAACTAGGAAATTGTTTCATTTAGTATTGTAAATTGAAGGTAAGGTTAGTTACATAATTGCTTTAGTTTTTAAAGCTGATTGATTTCTAGAGATGTTACAAACACATTTTGGTCCCTGATCTGTGGAGGTTTTTTCTTCTCGCAGCTCAAGGCAACCAGGGCGCCAGATTCAGATAAGAAGAATTGTTTACGTCAGGCAGACATAATTTTCTTTCTGCCTTTCAGTTTTTAACTGATCATTCCACTCTCTCAGTAAATCCAATTTTTGGGTTTGATCTCGCCAATACCATGCAGTGACTTTATCCAAGATCACATTCAATTCAATTCAATTCAATTCAATTCAATTCAATTCAATTCAATTCAAAGATACTTTATTAATCCCAGAGTGAAATTAGAGTTTCAGTACACACAATTCTGAGATCAGACATACATAGGCAACAACACATGACAAGAATTGGTGACTGTGGTCATTCTCTACCCGAGTCGCGCTACCTTAATAGAGATCAGAGGGTTACATGAGGATTGGATCAGGTGGAGGAACAAAAAAGGGGTGGGGGGGGGGGGTGTATTCGTTTCAGCCTCACAGGCTCAAGGGCACCAGATTCAGATAAGAAATTGTTTTGGGGCCAGACAGAGATAATTTCTTCTCTGTCTTAGAGTTCCGCTGGTCCTCAAACTCTCAAAATCCAATAATGGCGTAGATTAATCTATCCCAATCTGTGCTGATTCGTCCACTCGCTCCTTGATCGCATCCGTCTTTTGTGCCAATGCATGACTCTCAGCCAAAGTTCCAAGCTTACGACTCATCTCGACAATTATATGAGTCTGTGGATTCACAACGCGGTGCAATCCATCTCTAAGCTCCGGGAGTGAGCCATTATTCCTCGACAGCTCATTAATTTTCTGGTAAGTCAGGTAACCTCCAAGGCCAAAGAGCAGGAAACCTGACACCGACACGTCTTCAAAATCTTCCACGACCTTCCTATATCCCATCTTGGTTTGAGAGGTGCCTGACGCCAGTTTATTCTAGCTTCAGCTTTGCTACTATAAATGCCAAAATCCTCCCCAGAGTGCTGCGGCAAATCCCGTTTTGCAAATGTTATGGTCTGCAACGTGATGAAGGAGCTATTCCTCCAAGGTTATTTAATCTTTTCCACAGTTCCCTTTGACACCGCGCCAGAGTGCATGAAACAGCCTCAAGGTCATGCATTCGCTTCTAAACTGTTTACTGTCCAGCAATGAAGACAGAAGATGAAGACTCTTTTCTTTTCTTTTATTAAATCAAAGAACTCTATTTTCAATAAAGCTAATCAAAACAACTGTTAGTCAATAATATAATGAGACCAATCTGTGAAATCGCAATATTATGATTAATATGTTTTAATAAGTAATAAGACTTATTCTAGCTCACTACACACACTGATACACTAAGGAAAATAATCACATGACACATTGTAGTACTGATCCAATCAGAACCTTCCCAATCTGAAGCGTGGCAGAGTCTCTGTGGTGTTTATGAAATCTGTTGTGGTTCTTTTTCCTTATCAAAAACAAGAGAGAGACAAGTTTTGTCCAAACTCAGCGTGGGGCGTTTATTTACACTACTCATCCATACATCACCAACACTTCATGGCGACAGCGTCCAGCTTCGATCTAAACACCTCGGCTGGAGATCCTCCTGCAAAGCCCACGTTCTCCTACACCACGCAGCATCATATACTCTTCAACCCCCACCTCTGAGAAATGTACTCAGCAGCTGGGCTGCCTGATAAACGGCTGGTATTGATAAGCAACATGTCAACATGCATGTACACAAAACACTGCTTTTAGCTCCTACAGATCCCCCCCATGGGGGTGTCCACCCCCATTAATAAGCTGGCTACATAACATATAACATAACACATAAGTGAATGTTAACATAAACCAGTAAATGGGTGTCGAATGGCAAAATGACAAATACACTACAAACTTCAACCAAACTATATAGGTATATATGTAACGACGAAGTAACTGCAAACCAACACTTGGATGAGTACACAAAGTAAGTATCAGCTTCAAAACACAATATGGAATGTGACGTCTTTAACCAGCTCAGTAACACATCAAAATGCATGCGCAAACTGTAAGGGGGCGAAAACCTGTCCGCTGTTCTTAACAGGAAAAATTCCCGCTTGACCTCCTGGCCCCAAACAGGACGATCACATAAAGCACAGAGTGAGCATGCAAGCCTAGCCTAAGTATATGGCAGACATTAGGTAACAGTGAATTAACAAAAGAACACACGTAAGAGAAAACAAACTGATGAAACTTTCCAACAGAGAACAAAAATCATAAGCATGATCGAGCATTAATTACCCTTAGCAATATTGCAACCAGTAACTGTACGTGAATATGCAATCAAAAATACAAACTCATGTGAAATAAATGATTGACGTGGATACGAATGAACGACTAGATGATGTCGCTGTGACTAAACCTATAAAAGTTAAACACAACAGGAGGTGTAATGAATATACTTAATGTAACAACACAACTGCTCAACCGAAATAGAGAGCGAAGTCAGAGTCCCAGTTGCAGAACTGAAAAAAGAAATGGAGTGAAGAAAACACAAAAGTCAGGTGCAGTTTTATTGATGACTGCTGCAGGGGTCTTGTCGCTGGAAGTGGACTTTGAGGCCGATTCCTTAGTCGAGTGCATGTAACCACAACAACAACATCTCTGATGAGACGCAAAGATCACTCCACCGTTGTCCCATCAGCCGTCCCATTCTTCAGGCACAGTGGGTGTCGTGCTGAGTCCATTGCGGCCATTTCCATTTGCACATATTGAGACGACGCAGCAAGGTTCATTTGGGCAGCCAGAGTTCGCTCCCACAGTCTCCTCACAACAGGTAGGATGCAACATGCCAATAGAGAAATCAGAATTAGTACTACTACTGCACTAATTCCTGCTTTTACCAAAATAGCTCCCCACTGACCCAATTTGAGGGCTAAGGAGTCTAAGGACCAGCTTTCCTTGCCTGCATTCTCCCTCAGCTCTATCTTTAAATCTTTCAATTTCCTCATTCCTTCAGTAAATGCACCATCAGGGGCCGTATTACTTGGAATGTAGGTGCAACATTCTTGCCCACTGGAGTTCAGAAACTTACAGAGCCCACCTTTCTCGGCCAGCAACCAGTCCAAAGCCTGGTCGTGCTGCAAAGTCATTTTGACGGTGGCATGAAGTTGTTCACCCAAGAGGCCAAGGTTATTTACTGTGTAATTTAAGATTCTTTGCTGATTAAAATAAACATAGTTGATCCATTTCACATTCTTATTTATTGTTATCCACGGAAGAATTGACTCTAAACCAGCTATTACCTCATCTCTGGCTTGAAATTCTATGGGAATTCCTGTTGGAAGTCCTATGGCGTTTAAATGCACTTTATGATCAAACACATCATACCTCTTTGTCCTACGTCTATTGGTAGTCTCCAACTGAAGTAATTCACTCACACCTTCATGCAAGATAGTCACTGGAACTTTCATACGTACTAGCGTACACAACCCAACCCAAAAACTTGGCAAAACATTCATTAGAACATCACCACCACACATCCAGTAGCTGTCGGCCACTGGAATGTCTTGCTCACCCATGAGATCCAGAGTGGGAATCGTCATCGATATGTCATCACAATCCTGACTAAGAGTAACAGGGTTTTCATACCAAACAGGGGTGTCAATGAGAAGTGGTGTCACATTTGCATGCGGGAACCAGGATAATACCCAAGTGACGTTACAATTGACAGATGTATTACCTACGTCCACTCCTCCATCGTCAGCGAAACCTCCGCTTGCGAAACATTCATAATCAGCACGATAATCAATTTTGTAGTCCATTGGAGGACCATTTTGGTCTGTTTGGATCGCAAATTCAGCACATTCCTCTAGGATGTTATATTCTGCATATTTTTCAACATATTTGTACTTATCTCGTGTACCATGGAGCAATCTGCATTGGAATCCACACAATGGCATCTTAAGAAGAGGTGGAATCTTTTTATTTATCTCTATTTCCTTTCTAGTCTTACATGTGCATCGTTGTGTAATGGCACATTCACTAGAAGTATACTTTTCTGGAACAACCTCAGGTAACATTCCGGGTGCTTGAGCGCACACTATGCAGTCATTAGGAGTCATTTCTCTCGTCGTATACAAAGCCCATTTATACCAACTATTTTGCATGGCGGCATCCCAAAGCCTATCCTCTATAGCCAATTGTCTGCTCGCTCTAGGGGAGATAGGCCCTGTGTTACCGCCGGACCTAGGTCTAATTGGCCCAAATAGTGGCTTAGGTACAGCTTTGCGATTGGTCACTTCTTGTTCATTTTGTCCTTTCTGAGTGAGATTACGAACATGGTTACTACCAGAGGTTGCCGTGGGAAAGCCAGATTTCACAGCCACACCTCCTGTGGGAGTTGTAGTACTGACAGGTGGCTTAGCGGTTACGCTTCTCAGCTTGCTAATTGGCGTTGTTTTAGATCTTGAAATAGTGGAGTCACTAGCTGTAAAAGAGAGGAAGAGCTCCAGTCGGCCCTCACCTCTCCAATAGGGGCTGTGGTAGTCAAAACATCAGGGATCACAGTAGTAGTAGCGCTAGTAGTTAAAACATTACTTGGAACTGTGGTTATAACACCAGTTTTAACAATTGCTACGTCGAATGCAGGCAGGGATAACGACCTATGTTGCATCCGGCCTGCTGAATTGTACTTAACTTGATCACGGTGTGCTGCCTCGTCGTTGACCAAGTCGTCTGGCGTATGCTCTTGTGATGGGTCGACGAGTTGCTCCTCGGCCGTCATCTCCATCTTCACCTCCTCCAGCACCATCATCAGATCCCCTAGTGTTATCCAAAACAGAACTGTCATCAGGCTTAGCCCGCCCTTCTTTCCTCCGGCCATCATGCCGGTTTGTTACGTCAGACACAATACTGCCCTGAGTTTTGTCTTTGACTTTCGTGCAGTGCGTCAGATGATGCCACGTCGATCCTCCTCCGACCTGGACTGCTGTTGGCGTTGCTCGAACCACTTTGTAGGGACCCTCTCGTCGCGGTTCGTGCCACTTCCTCCTGAAAACTTTGATGTACACCTGGTCTCCAGGAACTACCGGCCCGTCTGCGCCTGCGCTAGAGACGAGCTCCTTTCTCTTTTCCTGCAAATAGATGGCTTTATGGATGCTGGTTAGTTGCTTGATATAGCTTTTGAATTCAAGCTCTAGCTGTTCCAGCGAAGGCCCCTTGTGGGGTCCTCTAAGCTGAGGAGCTGGCATTGGCCTGCCTGTTAGGACCTCATGAGGTGAAAGATGCGTGCTTCTGTTAGTTTGCATGCGATAGCTCATTAAGGCAAGCAGCAATGCATCAACCCAGTTAAGGTTAGTACAAGCACAGATTTTGCAGATTTTAGATTTCAACGTCAGATTCGCTCGCTCGACCATCCCTTGGCTCTGGGGGTGATAAACTGATCCTAATCGTTGCTTTATCCTTAGTTGTTGCAACACACCTTTAAGGACTTTTTCAACAAAAGCAGGACCATTGTCCGAGCTTATTTCCGACGGGATACCAAAGCGAGGAATCACTTCTCTAACTAGAAACTTTACCACTGTTTCTGAACCTAGATCTTTAGAGGGAACGGCTTCGATCCACCGACTGAATCTGTCAATGATCACCAGCATGTACCGTTTCCCATGCACAGACTTAATCATGTCAACATAGTCAATGACCAAATGTTTGAAAGGACCTTCGGGCACTGGAATGTGTCCCGCTGGGACTGTGATGCCCTTTTTTACATTGTTCTCAGCACAAATGTCACACTGATCTATTACTTCCTCAACCATGGCTTTTAGGTATGGTGACCAGTAACCTTGCTTGTTAAGTCTTTTCAGCACCTCTGCACGACCACAATGATCGGGACCGTGGCTTTCCGAGATTAGCATCGTCAGCAAGGAGACAGGTGCAACGATCAAGCCCTCATGAGACCTCCACAAGCCGCTTGAGTCCATTGTTGCACCTCTTCTTCTCCAACACTGCTGCTCGCTTTTCTCTGCCTTTTCCTGAATCAGAATGATGTCTTCTGGTGTTATTACAGGCTCTAATGATATTACAGGTGTCAAAATGGCTTCTTCACACCTGGAGGCAGATTTTGCCGCCTCATCTGCTGCATTGTTGCCTCTGATGACATCACAGTTACCCTTGCGGTGCGCAGGGCACTTTACAATGGCCAGTTTCGATGGAAGCATCATTGCTGAGATCAGCTCGTTGATCTGCTTTCCATGAAGGATGGGTGTACCATCCGACTTCTTAAAACCTCTTTGTCTCCACACACTTCCAAACAGGTGGCAAACACCATGTGCGTATGCAGAGTCAGTGTAGATAGTTGCTACCTGGCCACTTGCCAACTTGCATGCTTCAGTCAGGGCTTTGAGTTCCGCTAGCTGTGCAGAACAGGGTTGGTTACACTTTTCAGCTTTTACTGTTTCAAATCTGTCATCTACTTTTTCCACAACAGCAAACGCTGCATGGTTTCCTAAGTAGTCTCTAAAACATGAACCATCAACAAAATAGGTGACCTCAGATTGGTCGAAAGGGGTAGATTCCAAATCAGGCCTTAGCTTAGTGTATCTAGATACCTCGGCTATGCAGCAATGTGGTTCTCCTTCAAACTCAAAGGGAACACTGTTCGCAGGGTTTGTTGCGGTACACCTCTTTATGACAACGTCAGGATATGTCAGTAGTGGCATATACTGCAGGCATCTTGCTTGGTTTAACACAAACTTCCCTCGGTTGATTAGTTCAGATATTTTGTGATGTGTGTAGATGGTGACAGGATATCCCATTGTTATCACTGAGGCTTTCTCATAAGCATAATGCAAAGCAGCCAATCCTTGATAACAAGGGGGCCATCCCTGTGCCACATTGTCAAGTTTTGCACTGTAGTACGCAATAGGTTGTTTCCGACGTCCACTGCATGTGTCCTGCATTAACACTGCAGAGGCATACATGTCATGTCTGTTTGCGACGTACAGCAAAAATGGTTTTGTGTAGTCAGGTGTTGCTAAACTTGGCGCAGTTTGCATGTCTTGTTTGATGGTTTCAAAAGCTATCTTAGCTTCATTTGTCCATTTTAGAGTCGATTTTAAAGACTCACTTCCAGCATCTTTAATCAGTGCCCTAAGTGGTGCGGTTTTTTCAGCATAGTTTTCAATCCACTCAGAGTTGAAACCAGTCATTCCCAGAAATGTCATCATTTGTCCAACAGTTTGTGGTTGTGGAGCTTTGCTCACACCTTCCACGTGTTCTGGTGAGATGGCGACAGTCCCATGGGAGATTACTCTCCCTAGGTACTCTACCTGTGGTTGGCAGTACTGAAGCTTTGTCAGAGAGGCTTTGTGTCCTCCCCGAGCTAACTTCTGGAGGACTTTAATGGAGTCACGATGACAATCATCGATTGTTCGTGCGCAAATCAGTAGGTCATCAACATACTGAATCACAGTGCTGTTCACCTCGATGTCTTCGAGGCTCTGTTTCAAAATCTGATTAAAGATGTGTGGACAGTGTTTTAGCCCTTGTGGTAGCCTTCTGTACATGAGCTGTCTCCCACGAAACGTGAAAGCAAAAAGATATTGTGATTCTTTGGCCAATGGATGCTAAAAAATGCTGAACACAGATCAATTACCATGAAGTATTTAGCTTCCCCATCGATGTTACTCAGTAATGTGCTTGGATTTGGCACGTCTGCGTCAAAGTCAGTGATCACTTCATTTACAGCTCTTAAATCATGTACCAGTCTGTACTTGAGCTTGTCTGCTTTTAGCACTGGCAGAATTGGAGTGTTACATGTGCTATAGGTTTCTTTTAGTACTCCTGCTTGAATTAGACCTTCAATAGTTGCATTTATACCCTCTTCTGCGTCTGGCTTTAGTGGGTATTGGGGTCGATAAGGCAGTCTTGCATTTGGCTTCAATTCCACTTGAACTGGAGTTGCCGATGTTACCAGTCCAACATCCGTGTCATGTTTAGACCATAGCTGGTCTGGAACCTGTTTTAGCATGTCGGCTTTCAACTTGTTTTGAACTGTTTCTGATTCTGCTACACCTTGCATGTGTTTTTTGTTTGCGACTGTTACAACCTGTGGTTTTGACATCATGGTGGTGCCGCAGAGAATTTTAATCATTTCTGCATTTTTTGTAGTATAGATTAGCAGGTTATCTGTTTTCTGCCACTCTGTTTTAGTTGCAGTTAACATCATTGGTCCAAGATCTCTTGACTCAAAGTCTTTGTTTACCATTAAGGTAATGTGTGGTGCTGATTCTGGCACAGTGTGCCATTTTTCAATAAATGGGTTTTCTTCCACATTCACAGCTGCACCTTGCTGTCCTATCACGATGTATTGTGACACTAGCCTAACGTGCAAGTCTTTTGTTTCTTTGTCCCATTTTTCTTCAAAGATTCTACTGCATGATGGATCATAAGTCATTGTGCAGTGATAGTCACTGAACGGTACAGTAGCTTCTGGAATTTGAGCTTCAATAAATTTTCCCATTGTTGAAACATCACTGAGACTGGCTTGTTAATGTCACCAAGCCAATAGACCTTAGCGTATTCTGTCTGAGCAGTCATTTGAAAGTTTATTCCAGAGCTATCTACATAAATTCCTTCTGGTGTGCACCAGATTTTTGTTTTTAGTTTACACAATGCATCTCTTCCTAGTAGATTAACTGGAGTTTGGTCTGAAATCAGAATTGGGATTGCGATTTCACTGTCATCAACTGCTAGTCTTACTGGAGCTGTTAAGGGGTTTATTTGTTTTGTTCCCGAGAACCCTGTTGTCTTTACGCTTTTCTCAGACATGGGGAGAGGAGTTGCATAATTTGATTGTATGCATGAGTAGGTTGCCCCAGTATCAACTAACATTGGGATCGATTTGCCTTCTATTTTAACATTGATCACTGGTTCTTTATTGGCGTTAGCTATTAAAATTGGTAGTTGCTCCCCCCCCCCCCCCCCCCCCCCCCCAGGGCCCTCCGGGCATCCCTAGAATCCTTGTTGTGCTGCCCATGGATTAACTGGACCTCCTCTTCCCCGGTTTGGTCGTGTTCCACGACCACGCCCAGACCATTCAGGGTTTGGAATTGGATTCGGACAGTCTCGATACAGGTGACCCATCTGGCCACACCCCCAACATGAACCTGGTAGTGGGGGTCGGTTCTGCTGCACCCAGCCTTGTCGGGTTGGGTAGCGATTGGGGAAACGATTTGGAAATCGTCTCTGTGGTCCAGGCTGCTGTCTACCATACTGGTTTGGGTAGACATTGATAACCGGTTGAGATGGAGTTTGAGGTGGGGCCACAGCTGTCTGCAATGCTTGGGTTTGACTGTCACTCTTGCTGTCACTTATCTCCACTGCCGCCTGGGTCTTCGCCTTGTGCTGGAGATCATTTATGTGCAACTGCGTGAGTTTTCTCTGAGCGCACTTTTCTTGCTCAATCATTTTGTTATTGTCTTTCCGATAGCGGTCCACTGCGTGGACTACATGGTCTCTGAACTGCACATGTGGCATTGAGTCCAGTCCCACAACATCCTCCAGTTTGTCTCGCACAGGAGTCGGGAGAGCAGAAATCAGGGATGTTCGGAACAGAGAAGTCATTATTGGCGTCCCCTCAGGACCCTCCTCCATCTCCAGCTTCCACCGTCTGAGCTGCCTGTCAACGAATGACGCAGGACTCTCAGTCTCTGAAAGTGGCTCACCTTTCAAAGCTTTGGGGTCAATCCTGTTGGGATATGCTGCTCTTAGTATGTTCCAGAGTGCATTTCTGTATGTGTTAAACTCCGTGCCGTCAGCCATTGGGTCCAGCATCCATTGGACTCCATTGGATGCTAGCAATGTTCCCATAGCTGATGTCCCAACAACTCGAGCCAAAATAGCTTTGAGATCTCCAAGGGCAAGCATTAGCCCAGTTGTCTCCTGTTCGAAGGCCCCAATCCACCTTCCAGCGCCATCTTGAATGTGGGGCAGCCGCGAAACCAAACCAGTGAGGTCGAGGCTCTGCCAGGGAATATAATTAGCTCTTGTGCCCTTAATTAAAATTGGGTACTGACCATTATTAGTGTATCGAATAGGTGGTTTTAAGTCATGTCTGGGTCTCAGATCACGGTTGTCACCGCTAGGACCTGGTTTTTCCTTCTCCTGAGTCAGACCTGTATTTGGGTCACCACGCTCTGGTGAGTGAATGCCTGGTTTGTAAAAAGGCTTGAAATTTTTCTCCTTGTTTGTGCTAGTGGTGTTCTCACTAACCTCATCTGAATGTGTGCCTGTGATGTGATTTAAGGATTTCCGCAGGCCTTCAGATATGTCCTGTATAATTTGGTCAACATCGTTTAGCTCATCATGTACATCCTCATCCTTGTTCTCAAGGTCAATCCAGTATGAGTTAGCCTTCGGTTGCCTTTTCAAAAAATCCTTATGTTCTGCAAAACAATCAATCTCCCTTCGTCCTTCTTCACTTACCGCTCGACGTTCTGTACTGCAATATTTTGGATGCGTTCCACGAGGTGGAGTTGTTTGTTCGAATTCTCTTTCCTCACTTCCTTTTGCATGCTTTTTTTTGCCAGGTGCTTCATCTGATTGCTGTGATGTTGTTAATTTTAAAATGGCATTGTCAACATCTAAACCCTTAGGACCTTTGTCGAATGTGTCGCACAAATCAAAATCTCCCGTAATTGTAACGGTTCCCAAGAGGGGATACAGGCCCTCTTCTGCTGGGGCCTTCACTTCCTTCTGGGGTTTGTCCAATTTGTCTTTCATTTTAAGGATGGCCTGTTTAAAGTTCTGTCTGTAAATCTTTCCTTCATTCCTGAATAAATCCAGGATCTGAATTTCCTTTTCTCTTTTCTGCTGTCTTTTCTTGGACCCATCTGCTTTAAGATCCTGAATTCTCAATTCCAAATTATCGCACGCTACTACGTCGAAAGTGCCTTCAGATGGCCACGGATTGCATAGTTTTCTCGTCCGTTTTGACCACTTCTCTGACATGTGCTTTATCTCTTTTGCTAAAGCAGGATTCTTTGCTCCCAAAATTCCTGCTGGCGTGACCGACATTTTGAATTTTCAGTGACACTTATTATTCCTCTGATTAGTAAACTAATTATTTATAATCTCCTGAAAATAAAACAAGAAGTGAAAGTTGAAACAGATACTGGTGACATATGATGCTGTGGTCTTGAGTAATCTGTTGTTGCTCTGTTTACACAAATGTTGAACAATTTATCTTCTTATTGTAAATGCCTTAAAATCAAATCTCTTCTGATGTAACACTAAAGTAAAGTTAGTTCAAAAAAGCTTTAGTTATTGTTGAAAGAAAAACTTAATGCCTGAAAGTTTTTATAGGTGAACCTTTTAAATCTGGATTCAATATGTATTTTTTTTTTCAGCAGCTGTGCTGCAGTGGCAGGCTAAAAATAGCCTTATGCTGAATCTCAAGCTTGTGTGTGAGCAAACCTCAGCCCACAGGGTGGGGTTTCTCTACGCCCTCTGGCTCACCAACCAATCCACACACAGAGGTGGAGTCAGAGGCAGGATCGCCTCTGTACTTCTGTGTCTGTGCGTGTGTATGGAGAGGACAGCTTGTAGGTGGAGCTTTGCGCTTCTGGACTGGCCCCTCTGTTCAGTCTAAACTTGGGTCTGACAGCTCAGGGTGTCTACGGAGAAACGAACACGCTGACGACACCCAAGAGCATTCAGCCTTCAGATTTTAGCAACTCTCATACAGCTTTATAACATTACAACACAGGAAAAAGTCAACCACAATAGAGACCGAATCAGCAGAAGAAAAATCATTTTCTCTCTAATTTATCCAAGCAATAGTTTAAACAAGATCAGAGTATTTGAACTTTCACGAGTAAAACAACCACACACAGCAAAGCTTTCACACTTGCATAGAGATAAGAAAAACACACTTCAAAGCAATTTGACACCAAAGCAACATTTTATGCCACACACTCAACACGCATAAACATTATTATTTATTTATTAATCATAATCTATATTTCTCATATTTCACATTACCCAGCTGGTAAAAATAGTTATCATGCTTGTGCACTTCAGCATATATTTTTATTTATATATATGTCACTCTAAAAACTTATTATTTTAACTTCTGGTTTTCTGTTTAAAGACTAATCAGACCAAGATCACAGACTTTGAAATTTGTATAACATTAAACATCAAAATTTAGCACTGCAGTGAATAATATTGATTTGTATTACTCCTTTGTTTTTCTTTTTTCCTCCTCTAATTCTCGGGCGCCTGACACACCCCGTTCATCTAACACACCCACTTCTCAACTCGCACACACGCTTATCTCCTCCACACACACACGCTTATCTCACACGCCTGTCCCACACACAAAACTTCTCTCACAAACACACACACACAAACAAACAAATTCTCCAGCATTCGAGCTCCAGAGTTGTTTACAGCCACTTTGCTGCAACTATGACATCAACACATGCCTTTGCCAAAAACTCATGAAATTTACCAGTCCCCGAGGAACAGACCGAATTACTGGCAAGCTTATCTGTCACAACTTCAGCGCTTTTTCTCAGATCCCAGTCTTAGCCCGGCTTCACCGAGGCACCCTACTGGATCTCAATTGTCGACCTTTTTCACTTGTCCTCCCTGGACTTTTTATCAGCTGTCAAATTCTATTCCAATTCTCGCTGTCCCAGCTTTTAATTTGTCACTTAAACTTTGTCCGTCATCAAAATGACTCAGCTGACTTCACACATGTGTGAATATTTATCACCGCTGTTCTGGACAAATGCCTCTTCTTGTTATTATAACTTCTAATTTATGAGAAGGGCATGTTTTTTCTCTCAGACCAGTTCTCAATCCACGGAATAACTCCAAAATTGAACAAAAACTGTTCTTACCTAAGGGCCCAGAAGTTTAAATTCCGTGGACTGCGAAACGATCCGAAGAGCACGCCTCTTCTCCACCTTCGTGGTCACCAAATGTGGTTCTTTTTCCTTATCAAAAACAAGAAAGAGACAAGTTTTGTCCAAACTCAGCGTGGGGCGTTTATTTACACTACTCATCCATACATCACCAACACTTCATGGGGACAGCGTCCAGCTTCGATCTAAACACCTCGGCTGGAGATCCTCCTGCAAAGCCCACGTTCTCCTACACCACGCAGCATCATATACTCTTCAACCCCCACCTCTGAGAAATGTACTCAGCAGCTGGGCTGCCTGATAAACGGCTGGTATTGATAAGCAACATGTCAACATGCATGTACACAAAACACTGCTTTTAGCTCCTACACTGTCAGCTTTGATTTGTCCAGAATCAAAAACATCCAGATTAATAGAACAATTCCAACGCCTTCTTCAGTTCAGTTCTCAAGATCTCGTTCTCAAGATCCCATGAAGTTCACCACATGTAAAGTGAAGTATGGACAGGCCATCTATACTTCTCTTTTTAAACTGAGAACCATTCAAGCTGGGAAAATTCCGTTGTTACCAACCAAGCAATGGTACCTTTCAGAATAAAAGCTGAACTCGCTGACCCAAGGAGGGTCCCCTTTTTGACGCTGTGAAACACCTGTTGCTTTTTACCTGGATACTATCCAAAGACTGGTTTGTCGTGCTGTCGACGCTGCTTCATCGGCTCCTGTACCAGCGGAGAGTCCGTGGACCTGGCATCCAGATCTGTACAGAAGTCTCACTGAGGGTGTCGCGAGCACGTCCTATTTATCGGTTCCTTTAAAACCTAGTTCGGTTAGAACTTAATAAGACTGCGCTGCGTTCTCAGGGTTCGTGGGGCGTCGGTGAGTTTTATTGTATTAGACCCTGGTTTGGACTCCCTCAGTTAGAATCAGTTTCCTATTTTAAGGAGAAATGATATGCCATACTTGTTTCTTTGTGAGAGCACACTTCCTTTTAGATACTCCCGTTATCTAGTGGTTTTAGATACTAGGGCAAAGTTCAGCGGGTGGCCATCCGTCGCTGACAATTCTTTGGGTTATTAGGATTAATTGCGTCCCTGTCAGCTTTAGTGGGTGGTGGTAACTAGAAAATGATTCTTGTTAGTTGATCAGGCTAACATAGATTTATCAATTTATCTAATCCAACCTGCCCACGCTGGCGGAGACTTTTTCACACTTGCAAACAGAGCCTAAATTAACCTACTAATGTTTTGGCTTATCATCCTTAAGACATCTCGTTACTCACGGGAGAGGAGAAGACAAACTTCTTTACTTAAGGTTTCTTTTTATTAATCTGTCACAAACCGTAAAGCAAATCCTGATAATTCAGGAACCTGTAATTAATGTGCTTACCTCTCCTTAAGATAGGTCAGGGCTCCCACTTGTCCCTTTAAAGAGGACCTTTAAAAAATCAGGAATGTGGATTCTTTTTCCAAAAAGTTTATTACAAGATCAAAAAATACAAAAATGAATAGATATAAAACTGACCACTTCCCCCAAGGAGAAATTAGTCCTAATGATTAATTAAGAATAATGAGTTGGCTTACACCAACTTTGTCTTCAAGCTACTGCTCCTGCTACTGTGTCTGTCGACTGCCCCAAAACTGTCCCCAGCTCTGCTTCTAGCTGCTCTTTTATACTCTTCTTGGGAACATTCTAGACAAGGTAAAACGTCTTCTAGTTACACATATATCATATTACATGACAGTAAGATCATGGGGTCATTTACCAGTTACACACTTTTTAGCTCAACACAAGACATTTGTTATAATTTTTGCTACGTGCAGGATCCTTCATGAAGATTCTTCAGCTTAACACAGGTCATTAGGCATCATCTTTGCAGCAGATCTTCAGTTTCCTCCGAAGTCCAGCATTCTTCATGAAGGCTTTCCGTTCTGATGAGCTCTTTTCACTCTGTTTCTTTCAGTCCCATCTCTCCTGCTGAGGGTTGGGTCAGACGCTTCCTGACCTTCTGCCCAGTTTTGCCCTCGGAAGCAAGTTCTGATCTCTTATCCCTGTGACCCTTCTGTGACCCTCGTTTCTGACCACAGTTTTTGACCCACAGGAACTTGCAACAATGGTATGTGGATGCGACACAAATGATGTCTCATGGTTTTATGACTACGAGCCTCAAACTCTGATCAGTTAGGAGCAAAACTAGCCTAGTGAACTAGACCAAATTCTTGCTTTGCAAAGTTTGGTCTAGGCATGCTCCATTGGAACCTCCACAGCTCCTACCAGGACTCTGGCTAGCCAATCACAGCTCTCTAGAGGAGTTTCAAACACATAAAGAGCTGTGATTGGTCCATAATGGTGGGCCAATCATAGTGCTCTATCTGCTTAGTGAACAAATCACAGAGCTTTATCCGCTTTGTGGGCCAATCAGGGCACTCTATATGCCTGGTGGGTGGGATGATGCAACAGAGTGAAACAAGAGTATGTCACATTCATTGTCCAGTGGAATGCGGAGATCATTTGAAAGACAACGGTAGAACCCGCCCCACAACCGAGAGCCGTCAATGGAGCATGGCCAGACTAAATAATACATTTATTTAGTCTGGCTTGCCAGGCTAGAGCAAAACATCATCTCCCACTCAGACTTTGCTTCTCCGGATGCGAGGGTTGTGAATTTGACACTCATCCACCACACACCATTCACCTCACACTTCATTCAAACAGAACATCCATCATTAGAGAGTTGGTCTTGTTAAATTGTTTAAAATTATTTAGTAATACATTTTCTTAAACGTTTGAAAGTCTCTCTCTCTTCTCTTGTCTCTCAGTTAATGCAAAGTGTTATTTTAAAATCCCTGCAATAAAAAGATCCAATCTTCTGATTTAAACAACCCAGTGTCCATTAGATGGATTTCATACTCAATATGAAATTTAATGTCTTATGGTCCTTAATTAAATGTAATTAACATCTATCATTACAGGTCCTATAAAAGCAGCTTATGGCTGCGAGTTAGAGCGAAAGCAGGGGCAGCCAATCACACGTTAGCATGACGCAGCAGAGCCAGTCAGTGAGCTTGCTGGTGGGTCTAAGGGAAAATAGGCTTCAGCTTGAGGCAGCTGCCTCCGCATGGTCCTAGTGCCTGACCTGTATCCAAATATGACAGTTTTGGACAGTAAAATCTGATGGAAGATCATAAAAACGGCACTTTGGGCCCTTCAGACAAAAGGGGAAGGTGCTCAAGCACCCTCCGCCCCTGCATGTTGTTAGTGCTAGTGTAACGATTAAATTTACATAGTATTTAATGAACCATAAAATGTGAGATTCCATAGGAACTATGAAATCAATCTTATGGACCTTTGGATAATTTAAACCAAAAGATTGGAACTTTTAATGCAGGGATTATGTAACCACTTCGTGTTAACTCAAAGACAAAAGAGAGTCAAGTTTTAAAAGTTTAAATATTTATTACTAAACAAATTAAAACTAGACTAACTTTAAACACTAAATGTATGGTGTAACTAAGGTGATGTGAGACGGAGAATGGTGTAGTGTGGAATGTTGTTCAGAACTAGCAAATCTGGAGAAACGATTAGTTCTGATGGGAGTGAAGATGATGTTTTGCGCTAAGCTTTTGGTTTGGAGATTTATAACACACATTGAGACGCCATTCTGCCAGCCTACGTACCCTTTGCGGAAGTCCCCGTTAGATCAGGAATGTCGAGGTCCAGCTTGACCTTCTCTGGAACCGAAGCCGGTAGGTAAAGCAGCAGTTGCCGAGCAGACCAGTCTTGAGATACTTCTGGGTCACGACAGTTTTATTGGCATCTAGCGAGACCCAAACGGGGTCGTTCAGCTTGTATTCTGAAAGGAACCGTTGCTTGGTTGGAACAGCAACAGATTTATCCAGCTTGTCATTAGGTTCTTTCGACTGAAGAGGAAAGTTACGGATTGGCCACTCCGATAACTTCTCTAGAACGCTTTGAACTGGAGTTTAAGCTGAAGTGGGCATAGTTTTATAATTTGGATGTTTTGATTTACGGTCGAATCAAAGGACAGCTTTACCAAGCACCACCAAAACCACGCCTCCGTCAGATCTGGAAGATTCTGATTGGATCAGAAAAAGGAAATTACATGTGATCAGTCTCTAGTGGAAAAATTTAAAGGTATATTACTTATTATATTCTATAGCAGGGGTCATCAACCTTTTTGAAACCGAGAGCAACTTAAAGGGTACGGAGTAATACGAAGGGCTACCTGTACATGACACACTTCTGAAAACTTAGTTTATTTTTATTTTTAATTCAATGTTGATATGTCTGACAACATTTTATTTGCTTCTCAAATAATAATAATGATTTAAGGCAGGAAACAGATAAATCTCAACATGTAACACTTTTTTTATCTCAGTGCATTTCAGTTGTCTCTCATATTCAAATAATCACCTCTGCAACATTTCTTGGAAAAACATATGCCATTTTTACTAACTACTTCTGAAACAATCTTAATCAGACTAGGTAAATTGTCAGTTATGTAACCTTTCAGTCCTGCAAAACACAACTTTTTAACACAAAATCTTTAGCATTTTAAACTAAATCTGTACATAACAGCTTGAATATCTTGGAACTTTGCCATGCAGCTGTTTAGCTGAAATCATCTGGCATATTTCTTTTTCTATTAGTGGGAAACCTGGCATTGCATGCTGTTCACCAGTTTGCTGTAATCTGGGGTGTAACTTGATACTGCAACTCTGACTGAGTCATGTAGATGAGCATCAGTAAGGCGTGTTCTGTGTTTGCTCTTTATGAAGTTCATGTCAGAAAAGGCTGATTCACAGAGATAAGTTGAACCAAACATGCAGGCAACCTTCATAGCTGCTGTGCACACACCTTTGTACTTCTCTGTATCCACAAGGCACCAAAAGTTTGGTTCACTTTGATGGGCTTTGAGATGGAGGTCGTTTTGCAGTGTTATAATTTCTATCTCCACCTCCCCAGCATTCAAGCTGAATGTTGCACTTAGCTGCTCAGCAATGCATGCAATTTCTACTTGCACAAAAGGATTGGAAATGAATGACACACATGGCTCAAGTTGATCAAAGTCACGAAACCTATTCTCAAACTCTTGTCCAAGTCTGTTAATGACTTCAGAGTATTTGTCAACAACTTTGTCAAAAGTCTCAGATGCAGAAGCATTGTCATTCAGCACTGACTGCACAGCAGGAAAGTGCAGCACCCTTTTTTTCTGTAAATGCACAGAGAAAATGTTCATCTTGGCTTTGAATGCATTTACAGCACTTATCATGTCAGCAACAGTTTTACCTTTGCCTTGCAGCTCACAGTTCAAATGGTTAAGTTTCCCAGTGATGTCCGTTAAAAATGCAAGGTCAAGTATCCATTCAATGTCCTCCAGCAATGAGATGTCTTCACCTTTGGATTGCATGAACTTCTTGATTTCACACAAAAGTGAAAAAAAAAACGTTGTAAAACCCGTCCCCTGCTGAGCCATCTGATTTCTGTGTGTAGTAACAGGTCGCCATATTCCGCTGACAGCTCCTCCAATAGCACTTTGAATATCCTGTGCTGTTTGGCTTTGGAACGGATGCTATTTATGATCTTCACAACAGGAGTCATCACATGCTCAAATCCGGTCACTTTTGAACATATCACCTGCTGATGAATGATGCAGTGGTAATGTAGAAATGTTGGGAAGTCTGTGTCACCTTTGCAGTGCGCGATGAAACCTGCGTGCCGGCCGATCATGGCAGGAGCCCCATCTGTAGTCATGGACACCAGCTTTTCTAGTGGTACTTTTTTTTCCACAAGAAAACTCTTAACTGCGTTGTAGATATCAACTCCCCTTGTAGTTGTCTGGAGTGGCAGTAATGTCAGAAGTTCCTCTTTAGTGGAGAAGTCATCAAAAACCATACGAATAAAGACCATCAGCTGTGCTGAACTGCTGCAGTCCACAGACTCGTCACACTGGATGCTAAACCACTTGCATATTGCCACATCCTGCTCCAGCTGCTCTGTTAAGTTCTCTGACATAGCCGTCACTCTTTTTACCGTTGTACTTGCGCCCAGTTGGACGTTGGAGAGAGTGGAGATGACATCGGTTCCATTCTTCTCATCTTTAAATACAGTCTTTGCGATTATCATCATTGCTTCTTTGAAAACTTCTCCATCTGAAAATGTCTTCTTGTTCTTAATCAAAAAATGTGTGGCTCTAAATGACGCTTCTGTTGTTTTTTGTGACTTTTCCACTGGCTTCTTGAATAAAGACTGCTGTTTGCCCAAAGCTGCCTTTAACTCACGTGCTTTTTCTGTCCGTGGTGCGCTGCTAGGTGGGTAGCTAGCATTGTAGCTTTTATGACAAGTACTGAAGTGTCTCTCCACATTGTGCCGCTTTGCTGTCGCCACAGTCATTCCACAAATGAGACACACGCATTTTTCTCTCACGAGCGTAAAAAAGAACTCCTCCTCCCAATCACTATGAAAATTATATGTTTTCTTTCGTTTTTCAGCCATTTTCGGTTGGTATCCAGCTCCTCATTGGGACAGCACCCGCCCGCTAGCTTAACGCCGCGCCGAATCGAACTAGTAGGTCAAAGAAAGTTCATGTTTACGTCTTCTTCTTCTACGGTTTTTAATGACAGCTTGCAGCCTATGTGATTGCACTACTGCCACATTCACATACGGTAAAGTACTATTTATATGTCGATGGTAAAATATAAAAACATACAAAATATAAAATATTTTTGTTCTTAAAAATTATTCGTTAATAGTTTCATTTTCAAATAAGCATTGATGCAACTGTGACTCAAAAACAAAAGCAACACAATAAAAAAAAGGAGATATCAAGTCAAGTTCAGTGGTGACTAGTGCTATTTTTAGAACATAGCCTGCGAGCACCCCGTGGTTACCCCGAGAGCACCTTGGTGCCCGCGGGCACCACGTTGGTGACCCCTGTTCTATAGGATTATAATATCAAGTAATTAATATTTTCATTTCACAGATTGGTTCACATTTTATTATTGGATAACACTTTGGTTGATTAGCTTATTAAAAATAGAGTTCTTCTGATTTATTAAAAGAAAGAGTCCTTTGTCTTCATTCTTCTCTTGAGCTGGAAAGGAAACAGTTTAGAAGCAAATTCATGAGACCTTGAGGCAGTCTCATGCAGATTAGTTCTTCCTGAGGAGAGAGGGTGAATAACCTTTGGTGGAATAGCTCCTTCATCACGTTAGACTAGCAACAAAAGTGTTGTTTACAACAGTTGTTATTCCACTTTCAACCTGTACGGTGGAGGAGTAGGAAACTACTAGCTGCAGTGTTAAGGGAGATGCAGCATGGTCGCCCTGGAGACGGTGGCACAGGAGTTAAGTGCTCGCCCCGTAATCGGAAGATTGCAGGTTCGAGCCCCGCTCAGTCTGTCGCTGTCGTTGTGTCCTTGGGCAAGACGCTTAACCCCCCTTGCCTGCTGGTGGTGGTCGGAGGGACCGGTGGCGCCAGTGCTCGGCAGCCTCACCTCTGTCAGTGCGCCCCAGGGCAGCTGTGGCTACATCGTAGCTCATCCCCACCAGTGTGTGAATGACTGATTGAGTTGTAAAGCGCCTTGGGGGTTCCAGGACTCTAGAAGGCGCTATATCAAATACAGGTCATTTACCATTTACCATTCCCCGGAGGGGTAGTTGGTTGGCCAGCAATATTCCATGACCCATTCTGGCCACCCCTCGGGGGTACCACTGTATTGCAGACCTTTACTTATTAAAAGCTGTTTTGGTGAAACAAAATTAAAATTTGTGTTTGTTGTGTCAATCCCATGTTTATTCTTTCCTTAAATTAAGTCTGGTGCAACAAAGAGAGAAGATTCAAAATGATGACCTTTGTGATTAAGTCTTTTTAAAATGCATGAAGATATGTTGAGTATTGGAGCCCCAGAGAAATTCTTCATCAGAATTAATCTGGTTCAGTTCTATTGAATACGCCTGGCAAGCAAGACAAAATAAATACATTATTTACTTTGCAAGGCCAGAACTTGGTCTAATTCACTAGGCTGAAGCATTTTTAAAAACTAAGACTCTTGAAGTGTTCTCTTTCAGCACAGCCATTTATTCTTAAATGGAAGTTTCTGCACCTTATTTGTCACTACGGGGATTATGGCAAAGGCTGTTTTTGGAGCTACATCAGCCTTTTGTGAGGCCTGTAAACAACAAGTACTGAGCTGGCTGATGAAAACACAACGTTACAGAAAACTGCGTCACCAGACGAGCTGCAGACGCAGGTAGGCTGATCCTAATGAAAACACAGAGATGAAGAGGTCGTCTCCTGCTGTTGCTGTAATCAGGATGAGACTATTTTATATTAATGTCTCATGTTTCATGCATTAACATTTCTGTTCACTTATGTTCGTGCTGACTGTTTCACTGTAATGTTTTTTTTTCATTCAGAACTTTAAATAGGAAGGGTCCAGATTAGGGTTGTCACGGTAACCGGTATAGCGGTAAACCCCGGTAAAAAAGTTGACAATAAAAATAACCGTCCAGTTTTTAAAAAACTAAATTATCTCGGTGGGTTTACCGTGGCCGTGGTTTTGGCGCGGTGACCCTTACCAGCCACCGTCGCTTCAGCTGACGTTCCCGCGGCGCGCACACGTACTTTTTAGTTTGCAACGGCACCAAAACTTTGAAGCTGAAATAATGGCCGAAGGAGGAGACGGCAGCACCCAGGACATCCATCAGCCCTCAAAGAAGACTAAATCGGAAGTATGGGCATATTTTGGATTTCTGAAAAATGCTGAGGGACAGTTAATAGAAGACGGCTATCCCGTTTGCAGAACGTGCAGGAAACAGGTGTCTGCAAAAGGCAGCAACACTTCGAATAGAATGGCACATCTGCGTGACCATCACCCACGTCTCTACAGCCAGTGCAAGGTAAGTTAAAATTTGCATTTTAGCTTAAATGCATGACGTGAGGACTTTTGGCTGAGGGAGAATGCAACGAGTCACTATATACTGTAGCCGCAGCGCCCTCTGCCAGCATTTACACCGTCTCACGGACACCCTGTTGCTGGATGAAGCATCTTATTTGTTGATGATGAAGAGAAATATACAATTATTTCCTTGTCATTGATTTGTTTACTTATTCAATGCCATTTATACTTGAACATTTGGATTTGATTACATAGTGTAGTAGTTATTTTAGTAATTTGTTTAAAGTGGCTATTTATTTTAAATACATATTTTTTAAGGTTGACTTGTACAGTGCTCAAGTCAAGTGTGGACTGGAGTTTTAGATTTTCATTTTGATAATGAAGAAAACAAGTATATGAGAAAACAAGTGGTGTTTCTTTGATTTGTTTACATATTGTTTATGTTTCGAATGTTTGGATTTGTATAATTTAAACCTGCACTGACTACTGTAACATGTTCCAGAAAAAGAAGCTATTTGTTCCTTTACTTGTGAAAAGTTGCACTTTTGCTAAGGCTTTGTGTTATTTTAGGTTTAATAAACACTGTTAAACCTTTTCAAAACTATTTCAGTTTGTGTAGAACAGGACTATCAATGCTTTCTGAACATATGCAACACCGTTTAAAAAATACCGCGATAATACCGAAAACCGTGATAATTTTGGTCACAATAACCGTGAGGTTAAATTTTCATACCGTGACAACCCTAGTCCAGATAATGTCTTCATCATATACTTGAAAATATTTATTAAAATACACTCATTGAAAATGATCTTTATACATATATAGAGTGAAACAATCACAAAGAAAAAGTCAGTCTCTTTAATAGCAGTTCAAAATGAAAAGTTATATTTTACATCGAGAACTTCATGTGGTTTTAAACAAATAAAGTAAAATAAATATCTAGTAATAAAATAAAAACATTTAGAAAGGTTGTCTGTATAGAACTTGAAGGTGCAGCTCTGATTTAAAAGACTGAAGCTGTGAAACAAGAGTCCGGACTCTATGAAGCTTCACAATGGGTTCAGCTTCAGCAAAGAAGACGCCAACTTTAATGCACAGTAGTTTTGCTTTTTCTGTGTAATTACAAGTTATAAAGTTATAATAATAACATTATTAAAAGTTCCTTCAATGACCAGAGGTCATGTAGAAAAGTCTGGACTTGAACACACTTTTGTCTTGAGTAGGAAAGGAATCGGTTTGAATGGTGTCTGCTACATTTACGCACAATATTTTCAAATTCAAATAAACTTTATTGATCCCAGAGAGAAATTAAACATCGTAAATAAAAAGTTTTCACAATAATAATAATAAAAATATCTGAATGGTGGTGAGATCAGCTGACGGCGGAGGTCTTTGCTGGTGCGTTTGAAGTTGTGTGTTGACTTGTTTAGAGACCCAAGCAGGCTGGTGGTGGGAAGGCCACAGTTCAGTTGTTCTCCATCTGAAGGGAAGCGTGAGGAATGTCAGAGTCAAAAGAAAAAGGTGTTGAAGACCTCACTGGATGGAGTCGGAGTCACTAGAGTCCAGGCTGGCCTGTGTGGATGTAGGGGTGCAGCTGCGTTGGGCAGCCGGTGGGCAGTGGAGGGTCTGTGTGCTCCGTCGTAGGTTCTCCAGTGACTGCAAAAAGGAGCGACGAGCTCTTTCCTCTTCCAGGGGGGACGAGCCTTCTTCTTCCACCTCTGCAATCTCAGCAAATGTAACGGGCTGTGTTTTAAAGCGAGCCTCACGAGGTCGGCGGGAGCGGCTCTTGCCCTTTTCCAGACCCTTGGGGACAGGCAGCTGCTGGGGGAACTCTTCCATGGCCATAAGGTGGGGTAGCAGCGCACGGACGCCAATCTCCACCGGTATCTGACGCACGGCAGCCATAGCAGAACAGAGGCCAGGTGAAATAAAATCTAATCTGAGTTGAATGTAACCCAGAAGAATCTCACAGTCACAAAATAAATTTATTTTGTATCAAGAAAAAAACCTTTAAACCAGGAGCAAAAAAGCAAAAGTCCATCTAAAGTTGAGCCAACCAACCAGGACACGCTGAAGAAGGCACATCTGTTTTAAAACTCCTCTCCAGCTTGCTGTGATCTCGTAGGTTTCAGAGTTTCAGTCTTGTTGAGCTCAGCTCCAGCCCTCTCTTTTATAGCTGCTCCCTCACCCTCCTCAGCCTTTCTCTCTCCTTACTGCCAGCTCCCTCCCACTCCCCTGCTTCTCTCATGGCTTCTGTGAGTCAGCCCCTCAAAATAAACACACACACACACACACACACACACACACACACACACACACACACACACACACACACACACACACACACGCACGCACGCACGCACGCACGCACGCACGTCTGTGTATGTGAGGTGTGAGGACTCCAGTGAAGATCACACATACAGTAGCAAGGATAGAAACACAGACATGGAGAGAACAATGACAAAAGTGGAGCAAACCAAAAAGACTAATCGTGCTCACAGTCATGTTAGTTTACTATAACTAACCCTCTTTACCACTTGAGAAGCGTCCAGGTGTCCTAGATCACTGCGTGTCTGTCTTGCAGCTCTGCATCTGGGCCTACCTGACACGCTACATCTGAACCCAAGAGAAACGATGATTTGAGCAACTGGTGAAATACTGGAAGAAGCGCACACCCACTGGCGTGCACGGTGAGGTTTTGTTGCTAGTAGCAGTTTATTTGAACATTTTGAAGAGGATTTATTCACCCCCAAAAAGCGTACTTGCACGGTTTGGGCAGATGTTGCGTTGTTTGCTGTTGCGCTAACAACCAGAGAAAATAAAACTAGAGGATGCCTTTGATTTCTCCTCCCTACACCTTAATCCCTGTGTGACCAGCCTTGGGGTTAAGCTGGATGTCGATTTGTCAATGTCCACGCTTGATGATGCCACTGTAAGATCTTGTTTCTTCTTGCTTCGTCGCCTAACCTGACTAAAGCCCATTCTTAAAAGACTGCACCTGGCTCTAATATTCATGCATTTATTACCTCCAGACTGGACTATGCCAGCTCAGGCCTCACTGGTGTAAGCGCATCCGCTCTCAACCATCTACAGAAAGTCCAGAATGCCGCAGCAAGATTTCTTATAAACTCAAACAGACGGCATCACATTACACCCATGCTGGTGTAACGTTAAGAAGTTATGATTTTCAGCTCCTAAACGCTGCCCCTGTACACATTTACACCCGTGTAGAAAACGCCAAGGTCGTCTGATCCTCAGACTGTTTATATTCCAGAAGAAGGAAGAAGAACGCTTTTACTTAATCAAAGTACTTTATTTGTGATTAAAAATTAAGCAAAACATATGTTGATCAATAATAATCAAGTGAATGATCTGTGAAATAAAGATGTCATGATTTATGTGTTTAATGAGTAAACAGGACAACATGCACAGACAGACTGACACTCATCCCCATGGCAACGCATGACACATTGCTCCAACCAATCAGAGCCTTCGGCTGCCGCAAGAGAATCTGGCTTGTTGACTTAAAGTGTCCAATCCGCTTTACTAAAACTTATCAACAATTCAGAGATATAAAACAAGGCAACGCCATTTTAAGCTCAGTTCCATTTTGACTTCAGTTCTATTCACCGTCATCCCAAAGAGAAGCACAGCCTGGCCAGATGTGTTTTCTTCTTTAAAATAAGAACTGTGAAGTTGGAGATTTTCGTCGTTTAACAACCAGACGACATCCTTTCAAAATAAGAGCACCTGCTGACGCTGCCGATTGTTACCTGGGTCGACCCTTCAGACGGGCTTTGAAACGCTGCGACCGCTGTTTCGACCAGCTCCAGCGCTCATCCGAGGTCTTCAGACCTGGCATTTCCTGATCTACCTGGGAGGCCCCCCACTGGGTACGTACACGGCAAAATAGCAGCTCATGTAATCACTTTATAAGCCTCGTGATATCTAGTCATAACAATCAAAGACTACCAGATTCAATGGCGTCAGCCTAAGGAGTCTGAACCAACCACACACACACACACACACACACACACACACACACACACACACACACACACACACACACACACACACACACACACACACACACACACACACACACACACACACACATCGAACATCACATTCATTTCCAAACAACACAGAGTTAGTCCTGATAGATAGTAGAATTTATAATAAAATTCTTAAAGGATCCCAGCTCTCTCTTTTCTTGTCTCAAGGTCAATACAGAGTGTTAAATGAACTCCCTGATGATAAAAACAACCTATTCTTCTGATTATAACAAGTGATCTACTTACAGTATATTAAAATACAACTCTAGATCGTTACATCACTCTATTTCACTACACTGGCCAATCTACACAGGCTCCCTGTGCACTACCGAGCGCAGTTCAAAGTTTTAATGTATGTCTTCAAATCTCTGAATGGTCTGGCTCCCCTCTGCATGTCAAAATAAATAGAAAGTGAAACACGACCGACCCATCAGCAGTCACAGCAGCACCCCAGTCAACAGGACACGTCATCTAGACTGTATCCCGTAGCGTCTATATTTATCAGTGTCATTGGTGACGGTCGCCGTGTGTTTAGGTTGTGGCGCAGATCAAAGAAATTTTCTGTGTGACACAGGTCAGATACTTCCTGATCACAGCATGTATGTTGAAAGGCATGTTATCTGGCTTGATCTGACATGTCATAAACCTTTGGCTGATTTAAATGTTTATGAGAGAATAAAAACCCAAAGACAAATAAGGAAGATTATTTTTCTTCAGCTGGAATTTACTCCTAATGTGTCGGTGGTTAGTCAGCGCAATCATCAGCAAAGTGTGTTGCTGCTGCCTTAAAACAGCTAGAATCTTCTAGATCTCACAGAAGTTTATGCCAATGTTTCACAAACCTTCAAACTGCTGTCAGTCTAGCACCACACCCTTCTCATGCAGGTATTATAAGTCTTGCTGATGGCAGATTTACCTTTTATTCTTTGTTGAAGGAGTTACACACTATTTCTCCCAACAAAGGCAGATCACAAAGCTATCTACAGCAGATAAGATAATTATTTACATTTACAGAGAAACACACCTCCACTCACATTTGAAGTCAATAACAACTTAAGCACAATAATACCAACGTTATCACCAACAACATCAGACTTTGGATGATCAGCCCCACTGAAGATACAAGTACGGCCGGAGGGCTCTCAGAAGTGACGTTTTGAACTGGAACTGATTCCCTGATGTCATCATGCATACCTCTGATGACGCCTCAGATGAGTCTAGATGACGACTGCCTGCCCTATCACTCACTTTACCTGTGCAAACACACCTAGTATGAGCATAAGTTTGCTGAAGAGAGTTAAATACCTCCTCCCTGTTCTTTGAGAGGCCCTACAGTCTGCAGATGACCTAGCCTGGCAAGCCAGACTAAATAAATGTATTATTTAGTCTGGCCATGCTCCATTGACGGCTCTCGGTTGTGGGGCGGGTTCTACCGTTGTCTTTCAAATGATCTCCGCATTCCACTGGACAATCAATGTGACATACTCTTGTTTCACTCTGTTGCATCATCCCACCCACCAGGCATATAGAGGGCCCTGATTGGCCCACAAAGCAGATAAAGCTTTGTGATTTGTTCACTAAGCAGATAGAGCACTATGATTGGTCCACCATTATGGACCAATCACAGCTCTTTATGTGTTTGAAACCCCTCTAGAGAGCTGTGATTGGCTAGCCAGAGTCCTGGTAGGAGCTGCTGAGGTTCCAATGGAGCATGCCTAGACCATTCTTTGCAAAGCAAGAATTTGGTCTAGTTCACTAGGCTACAGATGACCGACAGTCACATAACTGTTTACACATTAACTGTGTGCATGAGAGGGCTGAACATGTGCTGGGGAGGGGGTGTCGGAGTGGATTTTCAGTTCGTCACACCATCTTTGATTAGTGTACATGTTTTATGACATAAAAGTGAGAAATCCTGAACATATTGTGCAGGATGTTCCAGCGTTGAGTGCTTGTGTCCCATGGGATGACTTCTTTTCCTTAGACAGTGACAAAGCTGCATGTGCTGCACACAAGGACACAGTTAGGCAAATTTATGATTCAAAATAGCCTGAATGAAAAGTCTTGAAATATTCAGTCTGGGGTTTTTCCAGATTAGTTTGAAAATCAACAAGTTAACCGTTTCCTCTTACGCCTACATTTTTTACTCGTATTTGCAAACCTCCTGGCAATCCAGCAGGACTGGACTGGCAGACAGAGGTGGTGGTTCAGTAAAAAGGTGGACTGGAGGGTGTGTTCCAACTACAGGGGGATCACACTCCTGAGTCTTCCTATCAAACAAATACCACCCAAAAATATGTTGGACCACTGACTAAAATCTAGCGTAGTTACCTGTTTTCTTATGTATGCGGATTCTGCTACACATATGTGACAAAACTCATCTCTTCATAACCACATATCAACCATGAATTTTCGAGTGCCTTGTTTGTTATCTTTGTTTTGCTTATGTCTACTTTTGTTTCATTGAATGATTTGTGTTTTTATTCTGTACAGTGTCCTTGAGTGTCCAGAAAGGTGCTTTTTAAAATAAAATGTATTATTATTGTATCATAAAAACCTTGTGTTTGTTTTTAATCCCAGAAACTCAAGAAAAGGATCCATCCTCCACAGTTTGGTGTATTTCCAGGGCTAAACATGAGCTTACCCATCTGTTTTTCATGCTGTACCCTGTTACTATGGAATAAAATGGCAAAAAGTCCTTCCACAATGACAAGGTGAGTAAAGTTCCCCAGGACTAAACTGGGAGGTGATCTTAAAGAGTGCAGTGGAGGAAATATAATGTTGAAATGTATTTATTTATTTCATTGAAAGTCGTCACGTTATCAATCAAATCAATCAACAGCACAAAGTCATGTCTATGGAAAACCTCCTGTGAATGAAGTGGTAAATTTATACTTCACATTTAGTATTAATAGTAAAGAAATTGTGTCTTAGTTGAATTTTTCTGTATTTGGTATTTCACAAGTTTTACATAATCTTCCAACTAACAAGCGTCCGTTTATGTGATGATTAATACAAATTGAACAAATCAGAAGAAAATTATACAAACTTATAAATATTCAGAAATTCCACCATAAATACAGCAAAAACAAAAAAAAAAAAAAAAATTTCAGTTCAACTAAACACTAGTGGTGTGCATCTCTACCTGCCTCACGATTCGATCCGATTCCGATTATCTGCCTAACGATTCGATTTGAGTCTGAAATGCATCACGATTCTTCACACAAAAATTTTCTTTACTTAATAAAAGCAGTAGAATAGTTTTCAATTTCTTTTTGATCTCGAAATCCCTGAAAAACAGAACATTCATCTATTCACTATAGTGAGCAATAATTTTTAAAGTGTGCTGCCTATAATTACTTAAATAATATAAGAAATAATGTTTTCGGTAGAGCAGCTTTAAGATTGAATATTACTGAACTTAAAAATAGTAAACAAATACTGTGTTAAGTGATTCTTTCACATCCAGGATCCCAAAACCGAAATTAGCCCAGACATCCGATTTAAATGTAACGGGTACATCTTTGATTACTGGTAATGTTGGCCCTGTATCCCTGTCCGCCTTTTCTGTTTTAAATTGGCGCTAGGGCAACGCAGTGTGCATGTCATTGCAACTCTGCCCCCAGAAGTAATTATAAAACCTCAAAACTTTATTGTCCTGCATAGACGTAGACCAGGGGTCGGCAACCTGTTCCCATCAAAGAGCCATTATTACCCGTTTCCCACAGTAAAGAAAACACTGCAGCAGCCGCGGCGTTGTGGGCGGGGCCTACCCTCAGACAGCAGAGCGCTAATGTGTTGGCTCACAACAGGTGACAGCAGCCAGTACCGGTCGCTCATGTATGTCAAAGTTATCTTTCATAAGAAGATAATCAATAAAACGATTTATATAAAGTGGATCCAGAAGTTGTAGCCCGTCTCTGCTACAATATTTTGATATTTTTCACCCTGTTGGTGGTTTTACTGAGCAGGTGCCACTTTTGTCATATGTTTCTTTTTAAAACATGTTTAGACTGTTCAGAATACAAATCCAGGCTCTGTCACGTTTGATTGTTGTAATTAAACTTTGTAGGTGGGGAAGGTCAGAAAAGGATCCGATCAGTTTGTTTTTCCCTCATTTACAATGACGGAGATAACGGCGCAGTGCGCCTGGCTCTGGTGTTAATCAAGTTAAATTATATCTCTTTGCAACAATTTTCACAAGAAAACAGAACAGTTAAAAGCAGGGCTTGTGTTGTGTTGACCAGATAGTTCCCGTATTTAACCGTTTATTTTGACGGAGAAAGAATAGAAAGAATTACCCCGACGCATGCAGACGAACTGACACTTTATTCGTTTCGCGCAGATGTAGCCAAATCACTTCAGAAATGATTCCCATCTGAGCTGGACACTGAGCTCAGCGCAGCTCACTGTCAGCGCGTACGTACGGCGCACAGCGAGCTGATGTTGTGGAGAGGGGCTTGGAGCACGTCGCAGAACCAGAGCGCACGCAGGAAGATTCCTCCGACTGAAGCGAGATTTGTCACTTAGAAAATGTTCCCTGATTATGAAACTTTGGCTGAATAGCGCTTGTTCCTGTCTCCAATGTGGCGACACATCCAGGAGCTGAGGAGAATCCCAGAATCTCACATCCTCGTCAGCTCAGAATGTGCCTTTATGATTACGCACAAGCGTGACGCGTCAACCCGGTCTCACAGTAAGTCCGGGTTGGAACTGTTCAGGTTTACGCAGACAATCTTTACATTTAGAATTGGCATACAGGTGTAAAATTAATGCAGTAAAATATAAAGCATTTTATTTAAATATCCATTCATTATTTTACAAGCACAGAGAGCCGCATCAGATGGATGGAAGAGCCGCATGCGGCTCCAGAGCCGCGGTTGCCGACCCCCGACATAGACATAGGGAGAGAATCTCATTATGTCACGTTGCTGCATCGATGCGGAATCGTGCACGGCTGAATCGTGATGCATCTTAGAATCGATCATTTTTCCCACCTCTACTAAACACTCAAAGGTGTTTAAAATTCTGATAGTCAGTACATTAAAAAAATTGTACAGTTATTTTTAAGTCAAAACCTTTCATGAGAGGAAAGAAATGTTCTTCACTCATGTAAAACAAAAGAATGTTAAAAAAAAGTTTCAAATGTATTACACCACAGACATTGTAGCACCTCATCAATAAGGTTATATTATAATTATTTACCAAAGGACTCACAGATGATGATGATTTCTTTTTCAATTTCTTTGCTGACAAGACATACTTTTTTTTGTTTTTTTACTTGGCATTAACTTTGGTAGATGCTGCAGCTTTAGGTCTATGTCTCTTACTTCCTGTTGAATTTTAAAGTCTAGTTGTATTATTATCATCCTTTTGCCGCTAAAACATTGTGATGGTTTTGATGCCCAGCACTGTGACACAGTACAAAACAAAAACTTGTTTTTAGTTGCTACCCATAGAGGTGGTCATAATGTTATGACCGAGTGGTGTATGTTTCTCACCAATATGTGATGTAATGAGATCCATGTCTGAGGCCCTGTCCACACGTAGCCGGGGATCTGCCAAAACGTAGATATTTTTCTACGTTTTGGCCTGTCATCCACACGAAAACGGAGTTTTTTCACACGAAAACGGATCTTTTTAAAAACTCCGGCCAAAGTGAAGATCTGCGTTTTCTCCGTTTTGGGTGTCTGCGTGTGGACGGACAAAACCTGAGTTTTAAGGTCCGCAACGCCACTTTCTGCGACAAAAAATGCTGACATCACGTGTGCGACCTGTGTTTACACTAGCCGACATCATGGAAGCCCTCAGAGCTGCGCTCTGTCACTACCCGATCCATCAATTGTCCAAGAGCTTTCTGCTTGTTTGTTTTTGCAAGCGGAATTACTGCTCCTTGCGGAAGACCACAGACAAGGACGAGGTTAAGAACGGGGGAAGTACTGCCGCCTACAGGTCTGGCATGTCCTTAACAACGTATTTATCTGGGTATGTGTGGACAGAGTTTGTTTTTAAACGAGGTGGTGTGGATGCAAGTTTTTGGAGGGGCGGATATTCGTTTTCATAAAAACCCGGCTACGTGTGGACTAGGCCTAAATGACAGACCCTGGTGAAGAGATCTGTTCAGACATGATACACGTTGGAGGAACATGCTGGAATGTCTTGCTGGGATCCTCATGTGGCTTAGAAGAAAATAGGAGAGGAAAATACAAAAGTGCAAACAAATAAATACAGTTGACTTTTTACTTTGGGTGATGGTGGCTCAGGGGTTAGGAGTTTGGCCTGTAATCCCTGGACTGATAGTTTGTTCCCAGGCTCAGTCTATGTCAGTCACTGTGTCATTGGGCAAGACACATCACCTTCCTTTCCTGCTGGTGGTGATTGGAGGAACTGGTGCTGCCGATTGTGTGGCAACCTTGACTTTGTCAGTGTGCCAAAGACCAGCTGTGGCTGCGGAGTCGCTCATCACCATCTCTGTGTGACTGTTTGTACTGTAAAGCACTTTGAAGTCTTGACTTTGAAAAGTTCTTTAAAAAAGTGCAATGTTGTTATTCTTGATTATCGGATATTTCTGCTCATTAAGCAGCTCGTTTTAAAAAATAACACTTATTTATCCTGCCTTTTCCTTTATTGCTCATGTGGATGTCGAGTTTGGTGCTAAAGAGTCACTTGATATGTTTTACCTGGGATCATGCTAGCACATTGATGTAATGTAAGCAATAAACACTGTTCATTGTGTGCATGCGGACAACTGCTGAGCTGCAGCCATGGCATCTCTCAGGCTTGTTTATTTCAGTCTTCTCTCCAGCGGTGTTTTTCACTATTTAAACTATTTAAAATAGCTTGTGCCATATTTTAGTCACACTGCCCTACATCTCTAACAGGTAGCTCCAGTTCTACAGCCACAGGAGACAGGCTGATGACAGGGTTCTTTGTTTGTCTGTGTACACTACTAATGGGACTGGTATGTTAAAAAATGAAAACATGAAATAGAGCATTCCCAGAGAGAGGAAACAAGGAAAACATTCAAATGAACAGAAACAGTATAAACACCGGTGTGTTTTTCCTCTAACTTGAGACATAAATTACCGGTATGTGTGCTGGTGGGTCTCGGACAAATTTATGACTGTAATCTGTGCCTTTTGTCGCATTTATCACTCTGCTACCTTGGTTGCAGTCTCAGACTAGCAAGGTCATGAGGGAAAACAGAAATTACAGGTGATTTAAATGTGATGCGAACAAGGAAAAGAGAGGAACCAAAACACATCCACCAGCATGATCCTCCCACAAAGTGTCCCAATATTTGGGACCTTCTTGCGTATAATCATTGTGCTCATACCCACTACCAAAAGGACAAAGAGCAAGAAAACACCGGCTGATTTCAGAAGACACACCATGCTTCCTGAGTGTGTCCTTTGACAGCGCCATGGTGGCATGGCAAAGTGAGAATATGGTACCATTCTTTCTGCCAAGTTTGACAGTAATATTATCTCAATGCCCAGACTTCTGAATGAAGATCACAACCTTTGCACAACACAGGGTGAGGTCATGAGGTAAAAATGTGTGCTGAGCCCCGGCCGGTACCAGTATTTAAATGCAAGTAGCGCTGGAAGTCCCCTTCACATGTGTAAACAGAATCAGCTGAGATGTGTCAGACTGGCCGGCTGGATACAGGGAGTTGAGCTGTAGCGAGCGTGGCTTTACAGATGCGGAAGTGCTAGCGTCGGCGGTACACTGGCTCGTGATTTTATCTAGGAATCCCCGAGCATCCGAGCGTCAATTAAGTGACACGGAGATGCTGGGTTTTCCAGAGGTAAGTAACAGCGCTTACTGTGAGTAGACAGTTCGTCGGATGGACAGGTTGATTGGATACTTCGATCACAGATCTGAAGAAACGATGACTGAGTGGTGAGCTGGAGAGGTGACTTCCATATATAGTTATACTTAGTGACGTGGGTGTGACGTGGAGGTAATCCCCACGAGGAGCATGCTGGGAGTTGTGGTCCAGGGTGGAGACCGGCTAGCATAGGGCTTTAGCAGGGAGGTGTGGAAGGTTGGACGGATACTGAGACCTGCCGGCAACCGCAGCCGGTACGAGACTGGGTTAATCACTTTCTGTACAGTATAAGGCCCGAGAAACCGGGGAGCGAGCTTTGTGGATCCGGCACTGAGGCGGAGGCCCGCGGTTGACACCCAGACCTTATCCCCAGGAACATAGGAGGGACCAGGACGGTGTCGGCGGAGATGTTGGTGAGCGTAACGGGCATTTGTCCCCGGGTGATGGAAGCTCGTGCCTTGATCCAGGCATTCTTGCAGCGCCTCACCAGGGACTGCGCGGCAGGAACAGCAACTTTGGGCTCCTGGTGGGCGAAGACTGGGGGCTGGTAGCCATAGCAGACCTCGAAAGGGGACATGTGAGTAGTCGAGGAGGTGTGTAGATTGTGGGACAATTCCGCCTAAAGGAGGTATTTTGGCCACTGCGAGGGTTAAGCCGAGACAAAGCACCGGAGGTACCGACCCAGCTGCTGGTTAACCCGCTCCGTCTGACCATTGGTCTGCGGGTGATAGCCTGAGGACAAGCTGACCGATGCTCCCATTAGGCTGCAAAAGGCCTTCCAGAATCGGGCCGTAAACTGGGGACCCCGGTCGGAGACCACATCGACAGGGAAGCCGTAGAGGCACATCACGTTTTCCAGGAATAGTTCCGCAGTGCGTCAGGCCGAAGGGAAACCTGGAAGGGCGATGAAGTGGACCGCTTTTGAAAAACGGTCTGTGACAGTGTTGAGGTTGTTGACTGGCGGGAGTCTCGTGACAAAATCCAGGCCCACGTGGGACCAGGGATGGCTGGGCACGGGAGTGGTCTGAGGACCCCAACAGGGGCCTGGCTGGGTGTCTTGGAGCGAGTGCAGATGTCACAGGCGCTAGTGTATTCCTTAATGTCCTTCGCCATGCGTGGCCACCAAAGGGCCCACTGGAGGAACTTCAGAGTCCGAGAAAACCCCGCATGGCCAGACATGCGTGACGAGTGGGCCCAGGAAAGCGCCTCGCTGCGGCAGGATGTAGGGACGTAGAGACGATTCGTGGGGGTCTCTGGGGGGTGCGGGGTCGTCCCGGAGGGCGTGCTGGATAGTCTCCTCCAACGGCCACCTCGGGGGGCCAGGAATTGGTGTTTTGATAGAATTGGTGCAGGCTCAGGCGTGGGCGTGGAGTGTGAGAACTGACGGGAGAGGGCATCAGCCTTCTGATTCTTGGTTCCGGGGCGGTAGGTGAAATGGAAATCATAGGGCTTGACGAAGAGGGCCCAGCAGGCCTGGCGAGAATTAAGCTGCTTGGCGGAGCGGATGTGAGAAGCTTTAAGGTTCTGATGGTCCGTCCAGATCGTGAAAGGCTGGGTGGTGCCCAGAAGCCACTGCCTCCATTCTTCCAGTACCCATTTTATGGCCAGCGGTTCACAATCGCCCACGCCATACTTCTGCTGAGTGGTGGAAAACTTCCTAGAGAAGTAGGCGCAGGGATGGAGTCTGTCGTTGGGCCCGCCTTGGGACATGATTGCTCCGGCGCCGACGTCCGAGGCATCGACCTCGACCACAAAGGGTACAGTAGTATCTGGATGGCGGAGGATGGGGCAGACAAGAACTGGGTGACCAGATGACGGAAGGCCCGAATGGCGTCTGGCGTTAGATGGAACGGTTGGGTGAATGAGGGAGTTGAGCTGTAGCGAACGTGGCTTTACAGACGCGGAAGTGCTAGTGTCAGCGATACACCGGCTCGTGGTTTGATCTAGGAATCCCCGAGCATCCAAGCATCAATGAAGTGACACAGAGATGCTGGGTTTTCCAGAGGTAAGTAACAGAGCTTACTGTGAGTAGACAGTTCGTCGGATGGATTGGTTGATTGGATACTCTGATCATGGGTCTGAAGAAATGATGACTGAGTGGTGAGCTTGAGAGGTGACTTCTGTATATAGTCGCGGTTAGTGACGTGGGTGTGATGTGGAGGGAATCCCCGCGAGGAGCATGTTGGGAGTTGTGGTCCAGGGTGGAGACCGGCTAGCTGGAAGAGGCTGGTTTGGGGACTTTGGCTCTGACAAGATGTTAAACTACAATAATGCAGAGATCTGGGAGATTCTGATTTTTAAAGCTGAAACGTGACCGCGCCACATTGCCCAACAGGCTGACCACTTATGACCAATGGCTCCACTTTGTGCCAAAGTGGCCCCATTGTTTTTAAAATAGACAACTATAAGACTGAATGATTACTATTTCATAAATGACATAAGATATTTAAACAAGAGCTAAGAAAACCATAATTAGAATATTCTCAGCATTTGGGGTCAGCGTAATCAAGATGGGGGCCACAGCTAAGGAACTTAGCCGCCACTAAAGTGGCTATGACAGCAGTCTTACACATTTAGGTCTTAAATTTGGTTTCGTAGTAGCTGAGAATCAACCCCATCATCTCTGTCACACAATAAAGTCAAACATTTTGTCTGTTACTCAGCATAATGTCTCATGAACCTGAATAGATTTCAAAGGCTAAGTTCACAAATAAACTGCTTTTTTAAAATTACGATCAGTCACCCCGAGTTTAACATGCAGGCTAAATGTGAAAGTAGTCTTCTAAACCTATTTACTGTATTAGCTCCCAATTGAAAATAGATGGGAAAATCTCTGGAGAAAAGCTTGTGAAACATGTTGTTGGTTTAGCGTCCAGGAGAGAGCAGTTCCTGTCTTGGCTAATAGAAACTAACTGTTGGCATTAGCATCTCCACAACAGCAGAACTCATTCAGGCTTGTGTGATTGACTCACAAGGCATTAATTCATACTTGAGATTACTGCAAATTTGTTAAAATAAATGAGTGAACTTGATCTTTAAATAAATTATCAGAAAATAATTATAAGTTGAACATCTGCAACTGATCATTTGTAAGTTGCTTTGGATAAAAGCGTATGTCACGTAAAAAACAAGCCTGAAAATCTTTTAGTCAATCCAACTCAAGTTGGCTGCCACAGCTAGTGAAGCACAAAAATGTCCCTTATTCTGCTAATTTAACAAATACTGGGCTATGAATGGACGGTTTTGAGTGATCTATAAAATAGACAATAATTAGTAAAAGATCACATCACAAAATTGTTGGTAAGATTTGACTGAAACAACCATAATTCCTTCACTTCTCAACATCAGAAGATCTTAGTTTGTAATAAAAAGTAGTGGATGATGTTGAATGGTGTTTTGTTAATTACAGTGGGATGCAAACATTTGGAAAGTCTTGTTAATGTTCATGGTTTTTCTGTATTAATCATTAGTTGTTACAATAATTAAATTATATCATATAATTAAATATGTCATATAGGACACTCAGTAATATTTGAGAAGTGAAACAAAGTTTATAGGAGTTACAAAAACTGTGCAATAATTGTTTAAACAAAAACAAGCAGGTGCAGAAATTTAGATGCTGTTGTCATTTTATTGTTTCCAAAATCTTTAGAACTAATTATTGTAACTCAAAATTGGTTTGGTAAGCTCCGTGACCCTTGACCTTTATACACAGGTGAATCCATTTATGAGAAAGAGTATTTAAAGGGGCCCATTGAAAATTTCCCTCCTCTTCGAATATTCTCTGAAGAGTAGCAACATGGAGGTCTCAAAACAACTCTCACATGACTTGATAACAAAGATTGTTCACCACCATGGTTTAGGGGAAGGATACAGAAAGCTGTCTCAGAGATTTCAGCTGTTCCACAGTCAGGGACATATTGAGGAAATGGAAGACCACAGGCACAGTTCTAATTAAGGCTCCAAGTGGCAGAACAAGAAACATCTCTGATAAACAGAAGTGTTGAATGGTGAGAACAGTCAGAACCACCCCACAGACCAGCACCAAAGACCTACAACATCATCCTGCTGCAGATGGAGTCACTGTGCATTGTTCAACTATTCGGCACATTTTGCACAAGGAGATATGTGAGAGTGATGCAGAGGAAGCATTTTCTCCACCCACAGCACAAATAGTTGCTTGAGGTTTTCAGGTATGGAAGGCTGAGCTGACGTGGAGCGAAAGTTTGACCCAGACGTGGAGTTACTGGCGTTGAGTTGGACAGAGCACGCGGCTTTAATCTAGGAATGGCGACGCAGCGCTCGGAGAGAGCCAAGACTGAGAGGCGGTTCCAGATAAACAAAAGAGCTGACTTACTGATGGTAGGCAGCATGGAAGGATGTCTTCCTTGGTTAGGATGGCTGGAGAGCCTGAGAACTCAGTTCAGTGTTCGGAACAAAGATGACTGAGTGACAGCTCAGCGGAGACGCTTCTGTAAATAGACTCTGGGTGATGATGTCTTCTGCTGCACCGGTGATGGGGATGCTGGGTAGTGTGGTTCACAGGCTAGTTGAGTCTGTGAGGGGTGGTCAGGAGTCGGCGTTCGTGACAGGACCCCCCCCCCCCCCCCCTTCCCCCGGAGGGACCCAGAAGTCGGACACAAGAGCCGGATTCAGAAACGAGCGGGCGGTCTCCCAAGAGTGCTCCTCCGGACCGTAACCCGCCCAGTCCACCAAGTACTGCCAACCACGGTCGCGGTGGCGGGCATCCAGAATCCTGCGGACAGTGTACACACAATCCCCGTCTACATAGCGGGGTGGAGGCTCTGGGACCGGAGAGGGATAGAGAGGGGAGGAGACCACCAGCTTGAGCTGGGAGACATGGAAGACCGGGTGGATCCTGAGAGAGGCCGGGAGGCGCAGCCGGTATGTGACCAGGTTGATGACCCTGTGGATTGGGAAAGGTCCCAGGAAGTGGGTGGCGAGTTTATGGGAGTTGGCCGGCATCCTCAGATTGGCAGAAAAGAGCCACGACTGGTCACCAGGCTGGAAGACGGGACCAGGGCGGTGGCAGTGACGATGTTGGCAGGAGTACTCCGAGTTGGCCCGAGTGATGGCCGCACGGGCCCGGATCCAGGTGAGACAACACGGGCAGACCAGGGTCTGAGCAGCCGGGACCTCTACTTCTGGTACCTGGGACCAAGGCCACATGGGCACGGGGAGAGGCCGCAGGTCTCGGGCGCTAGTTTGATTGGACGACTTGGACCGGAAGCACACAGCACAAGCGGTCGTAAACTCCTGTACACCCTTTCCTCATCAAAGGCCACCAGAGGGCCTGATGGAGAAACTGGAGGGTGCAAGCCTAGCCTTGATGTCAAATATTCGGCGGCGCCAGTGTCGAGAAGCGCTTCCAGCTGGACTGGGCCTTGGTCCAGTTGGAGGGTGACCAGGAGAGTGGTGCGATGTGGGGCTGGGGAAGTGGAGACTCAAGGTGGTATTGCCCCTACTCCAACCCGGAGGGCCCGTTTCCTGGCCGTATTGGGCACGTAGCTCGTTGGTGACCCCGTCCCCACATTAGGCACATCGTCCCTCCTGGTAGCATTGCGCCCGTTCCTTGGGGGGAGATGGCCCAGTTACATGGGCTCCTCCATCATTGGGCTGCCTTGTGGACAGGGAAGCGGTCTGGTGTGAATGGGAGTGGAGACGGAGCTCGGTCGGGTGAGGATGCAGCGGTTGAGTTGGAGAGCCAGGTCCACCGCCAAATCCAGGGATGTCGGAGCCTCATGTCCGATCATGCCTTCACGGATTCGGGGAGAGAACCCCTCCAGGTAAACGGCCTTCAGGGCGGCAGCGTCCCAGGTCAACCGGGCAGCCGTGGTCCGGAAGCGGGAGGTGTAATGGGCCACTGTCTGAGAGCCCTGGTGGAGTTGGAGCAGTCGGGTCTCATCGGTGACCTCGCTGCTGGGATGAACAAAAGCCTTCTTCATCTCCTTTACGAAGGTTTCGTAGCTGTTACAGATGGGAGACTTCTGGTTATAGAGGGCCGCTGCCCACTCACCGGCTCGACCCGGTGGAAGGGAAATCAATAGGGCAACTCGAGAGCAGGAAGTGGGGTAGTGAGCCGGTTGGCATTCAAACGCCATCGCCAGGGTGGCCAGCATGCCTTCAGGGGATCCTCTGGTTCCATCCCACTTCTCCAGGAGGCTGAGACGAGGCTCCACTCTGTTGCCAGCGGCCGTGGCTTGGCGTTGGAGAGCGGTTGAGAGCTGGACGACCAGCACGGTTAGAGACTCGAGCTTGGCCGCTTGACGAGTCCGTGAGGGGTGGTTAGGAGTTGGAGTTCATGACAGAGGTATGCTGAAGCACATCTGGACAAGCCAGCTTCATTCTGGAATAAGGTGCTGTGGACTGATAAAGTTGAAACTGAGTTATTTGGGCATAACAAGGGGCGTTATGAATGGAGAAATAAATAACACAGCATTCCAAGAAATACACCTGCTACCTACAGTAAAACAGGGTGGTGGTTCCATCATGCTGTGGGCTGTGTGGCCAGTGCAGGGACTGGGAATCTTGTTAAAGTTGAGGGATGCATGGATTTTAGCACTGGTGCTACAATCTGGCATGTTTACTGATGCAATTTATTGTTGAAGTTCATTGATATTCACTGTCCCTATTAAATAAATAAAGAAATAAAATGAATGACAAATGATTCCACTCAATATCAGAAGATTCTGGAGACCAATGTCCAGGAATCAGTGACAAAGCTGAAGCTGCACCGGGGCTGGATCTTTCAACAAGACAACGACCCTAAACACTGCTCAACATCTACAAAGGCATTCATGCAGAGGAACAAGTAGAACATTCTGGAATTGCCATCTCAGTACCCAGACCTGAATATTATTGAAAATCTGTGATTCATTACCTCCCGTTTAGACTATGTGAACACATTCTTCACTGGTATTCCTAGCTCAGTATTAAATCGGCAGCAGGTTGTCCAGAATGCAGCTCCTAGGTTCCTGATTAACACAAATCGACGTAGCCACATCACCCCAGTCCTTGCATGCCTTCAATTGTCTCCCTGTTGCATTCTGGGTTATTACAGTTTTGACATTTGTTTTCAAAGCATTGAACAACAGCATACCTGTCTGACATGCTAATGCCTTATGTTCCCACGTGCTCGTTGCGGTAAGCAGATCACCTCCTGCTTTGCACTCTATGGATGTGCTATAAATCATGGGGTGAGCAAGCATTTGTCCATGCTGCCCCACAGCTGTGGAATGCACCGCCTATTACTGTAGGGCAGGCGCCCTCTTTGGCAGTTTTTAAATCTTGTTAATAAACCCACTTTTAATTTGTCACTTGCTTGACAGTTTTCATGTTTTATTGTGATATCTGTGCTTTTAGTGTTTTTATTTTCAGTTTCTTATTTTTGGTTGTCTGTTTCAATTTCTCTGTTTATCTATGCTTTCAGTGTTTTTTATTTTTGTTTTATTGTTCTTAGTTTGTTGTAGTTGTTTGTGCAGCCCTTTGGTCTGCTCTCACGCAGTATTTGAACAGTGCTATACAAATAAAACGGTATGGTATGTGAGTTAAAGAGAGCTGTCCATGCTCAGTGTCATAGGCGTCATTTTAACCGGGGACGCCGGGGACATGTCCCCGGCAAAATTTGTGATTGGCAGCTGTGTCCCCCCCCACTTTCAAAAAAGCCTGCTGATGAGGATTTTTGTTTTACCAGCTCAGATCTTATACCAGGGGTCGGCAACCTGTTCCCATCAAAGAGCTATTATTACCCATTTCCCACAGTAAAGAAAACACTGGGAGCCACAGCGGCCACAGCGTTGTGGGCGGGGCCTACCCTCAGACAGCAGAGAGCTGCTCACAACCAGGTGACAGCAGCCGGTACCGGTCGCTCGCATGGGTGTCGCACCCATGGGGGATTCAACACCCACACTTTTCCTTCTGTTTTGCTCACTTCCACACCAGTCTGGTTTCTCTATGTCGCACTCGCTCTGTTTGCCTCATCTCCTTCTTCACCTCCACTTCTGACAGCCGATGTCGGGTTTCCAGAAGAGCAGGAGAGGGAGGGATGGAAGAGCTCGACTGAATTCATAATTTTCCATCTTGACATTAGCTGTACAAAGTCTGAGATTGATAAAGTGAAGAACAACAATTTGCAGAGGTTTATAACTGGCGCGGTGCCAGGTTTTCATTTTTGGGTGGGCCATGGTAATTTTGGAAGGATCTTAATAAGCAGTGACTTAAGTGAAGCAGGCAGGTCGCGCTAGAAAATTTCGTTTAAAAATACGTCATAAATGTTTTCCCCCGTCATTTTTATTTCTAAAATATGAAGTAAAAACTCTCAATTTAATTTTCATTCATTTGTCATTAATATGTAGTCTACACCCGTGCGTTAAGTGGACCATCTTCCAGAAAAAGCAAAGCATCCCACCCACCTCTCCAAATGCGTAAAATGTGCACCACAGCCGTTAGGTGCGCCGCGCGCACCGTCAGCCCAGACAAGAGCAGAGCAAATAGAGAAAGAATAGAGGATAATTCTGTCCGGATGTGGATGGAGATTACATTTCACAGCAGTCTGATCATCATTTAAATACGTAAACCATCATCTAGTCCACGCTATCAGCATTATTTTAATTGGTGTGTGTGTGTGTGTGTGTGTGTGTGTGTGTGTGTGTGTGTGTGTGTGTTTTCCACTTCAAACACTGGTCTAACCAACCAGACCAGCGTGTCCAGTAACATATTAATGTTACACTTCATGTAGGCTAGGAACATTTCACCTGCCGTGGCCCGACCGCTTCTGCTCCACATAAACTTTGTGCGTAATCAAAAGTCTCTACAGGAGCTTTCTGAGCTGCTATTCTGCCTCAGACTGGATGTGTCATGCGTCTCCATATTAGAGATGGGAACAAGCGCTGTTCAGCCAAAGTTTCATAATTTCATAAAAAGAACATTTTTCCAAGTGACACGTCCCTCAGAGAGACCGGGTTTCCAGAACGCTTCAGTGGGAGGAAATCTTATCGAATCGCCGTGGTTCTGCGCTGCGAACCCCTCAGATCTTCAGCTCACTGTCCACCGTGGGCGCTCCGAGCCGCGCTGAACACAGTGTCCAGTATAAAGCTCTGATGTTCTGATGGGAATCAAGTTACCTCTGCGATGTGTGTATTAAAATGTCAGCTCATCCATGCGCATCAGTGTGCGTCGGGGTAATTCTTTCAAAACAACCAACATCCTTGAGTTTATCCGTCAAAATAAACAGTCAAATGAAAATATCTGCAACCTGCAATTTAACTGTTTTGCCTTCTTGTGAAGATTGTTGCAAAGAAAAACCACTAAACTTAATTAACCCCAGAGCCATGCGCACTGCGCTGTACGTCGTGACTGTAAATGAGGGGGAAACGATTTAATCGGATCCTTTTCTTTTCAACATGGTTTAATGTAAAGTTTCATTCAGTACAAACTTTAGTTACACCAATCTAACGAGACAGAGCCTGGATTTGTATTCTGAACAGTTTAAACATGTTTAAAACGGAGACGTGCGTGACGCGTCTAAAATTCGCACCTGCTCCGCTATTATGGAAATTAAACTAACAAGATGAATAACATCAAATTATTTTAGGCACAGACAACATCTCCCACACTTTTGAAAATCTTGCAACGTGCCTGGTCGCTCGTGTACGTCAAAGTTATCTTTCATAAGAAGATAATCAATAAAACTATTTATATAAAGTGGATCCAGAAGTTGTAGCCCGTCTCTGCCTTCAATATTTTGATATTTTTCACCCTGTTGGTGGTTTTACTGAGCAGGTGCCACTTTTGTCATACGTTTCTTTTAAAAACATGTTTAGACTGTTCAGAATACAAATCCAGGCTCTCAGAACCAGAGCGCATGTGGAAGGTTCCTCCCACTGAAGCGAGAGTTTTCCAAACCCTGTCTCTCAGAGAGACTTGTCACTTAGAAAATGTTCCCTGATTTTGAAACTTTGGCTGAATAGTGCTTGTTCATGTCTCCAATGTGGCGACGCATCCAGGAGCTGAGGAGAATCCCAGAATCTGACATCCTCCAGCTCAGGAAGCGCATATGATTACGCACAAGCGTGATGCGTCAACCTGGTCTCACAGTCAGACCGGGTTGGAACTGTTCAGGTTTACGCAGACAATCTTTACATTTAGAATTAGCATACAGATGTAAAATTAATGCAGTAAAATATAAAGCATTTCATTTAAATATCCATTCATTTTTTTACAAGCACAGAGAGCCGCATCAGATGGATGGAAGAGCCGCATGCGGCTACAGAGCCGCCGACCCCTGTGCTAGCCTACTTTATTGTCCCCAGCAATTTTTAAACCCCACTCAAGTGTATGGTTATTGTCCCCAGCAATTCTGAAAACAAACTGACGCCCTTGCTCAGTGTCAAGTGCTTTTTTTCTGTGAGGCGTCTACACTTGAAAAGACCAGACTTTGGCCTCACTCAGATGTCTTTATTTGACCAGTTTCAGGATCATCATAAAGGTCAGCATCAGCATCAGGTGAAAACCGATAGCCTGTCAAGATCAAAAGTCCTCCTCACAGTTGAATTGTTTGCTTGCCTCTGCCATCTCACTTTGTCACCAAGCCCCCACAATGCAGCTCTAAAATTGAAGCAAACGCGGAAATGAAATAATTACCAGTTCCACCCTCATCCGCTGGGGGCTGGTGTCAGAAGCGAGCAAATCCTCATTGACTCCCATGTTAAAAATACCAATTTCACAGCAGAAATAAACGTGTTTACAACCTGGTACTAAAACATGTTTTTTGTTTAAATTATCTAGTTTACACTCATGACAACTCTGAGGGAGTTGAATTTTTTTCTCACTCTTCTGTTTAAGTGTATTAAAAGCCTAAAATTCTGTATAATTAATGAGCATCCGACACACGTGACTGCCGCCTCAGACCCACGTGACCACAGAGCTAGCTCCGTGGAAAGGCCTCAGTAGAGCCTCGGTCTGGCTTGGAAACTGCTCCGGCATTTTGAGTCTCTGTGTTTGTGTATTTGTTTTTGGATATTTTTTGTGCAATTGTTGGACAAAATGACTTGCTGTGGCATTAATTGCACTAATAGAGCGTCCAAGGAGTCTCCACTTCATTTTTTTCGGTAAGTAAAATTATATTTATGTATTTTAGGTCACTGCCGAGCTGAGCTTAGATTTTAGCATGTACTGTTTAACCATGAAATTTAAACGTAATAGGGTAAAACCCAGTGCATTTAACATAATGCTGCATTTTAGAAAATGGGTTGAAATATAACATATTGGTGGAGCTGGGTTCCGACTATCGGCTTGTGGAGCTCTCGGGAGACCGATGTTTTCCACCCATTTCTCCCCTGGCTTCGCGGCTTCTGTTTGCTGCACGGAATGCCGGCTGTTTCTCCCTGCAGCTTGGAGCATCTCTGTCTGATCGCGGCTTCTGTTTGATGGGCCGGGCTGCCAGCTGGGTCTCCCCGCAGCTCGGCGCATCTTTGTCTGATCGTGGCTTCAGTTTGATGCGTTGGCTGCCGGCTTGTGGTAGCCTAGTGAACTAGACCAAATTCTTGCGTTGCAAAGTATGGTCTAGACACGCTCCATTGTAACCTCCACAGCTCCCACCAGAACACTGGCTGGCCAATCACAACTGTCTTTGGTGGTTGTTGGACCAATCACAGCACTATATGTTGTGGGCCAATCACAGCGCTATATATTGCGGCCCAATCATAGCGCTTTATATTGTGGGCCAATCACAGTACTCTAATCAGCGGTGTAGCGGAAGACGTCAGAACTGCGACCGCGAACCGATGCCGCGAACACAAACAACATGGCAGCAGCTCTGAAACAACGTTCGTTTGAAACGGCTTTGTCGGCAACATTGGACGATTTAGACTTGGGCTTTTCTTTAAAACACGAACAGATAGAGGCACTAAAGTCCTTCATTTTTCAAAAGGATGTATTTGCTGCGTTGCCGACGGGATACGGTAAAAGTTTAATTTACCAGCTAGCTCCGGTTGTTGCTAAACGAATGGGACTCAGTGAAAACCCACTTGTGGTTATAGTCTCACCGTTGATCGCCCTTATGGAGGACCAGGTGAAAGAGGCGAGTAAATTAGGACTAACTGCCATGCAACTTGGCGTACACACTTTGAAGGACATTCGAAAAGCCAACTGTCAGTTGATATTTGGTAGTCCAGAAGCCTGGCTCATGCAGAGTAAATGGAGAGAAATGTTGTCTACAAAGACCTTCAGAAATAACCTCTTGGGGATCGTTGTGGATGAGGTACATCTGATTTACAAATGGTGAGTAGCAACACATAACCTAGCCTGGCAAGCCATCCAAAAATAATGTTGCTTCAGCAAATGATGGTCTATAATGTAGGCTACATATAACCTACATTTCTAAGCAATTACATTATGTCTGAATGATGAAGTTTACAACCAGATGTTAAGTTATATTCACTATAAACTCAGATTTTTGAAATTAAACAAAACCTAATATTTAGAGTTGAATGGTGTTGGAATTAGACTTTACAATTTGCTGACTTTTTGCCCAGGGGAAAAGCTGATAAAGGACACAAGGCCTTCAGAGAGTGTTTTGCAAAGTTGGGTGAACTGAGGTCAATTGTGAGACGGGGTGAGTAGGTCAACATTATACAATAAAATCCTATACTGCATCTATATTATTGATTATGTGATGGTGGTATTTAAGTCGCTGCATTTATCCCTTAAAACACACACACACACATACAGCATCCCCTCCTTACTCTGCACCACCATAATGTGTTAGAACTGTCATCCCACTTATGTGTGTGAGAAAATTGGCACTTTGCTCAAAATAAACTCAGATCTTAGCTGACAATATATACATTAACTTCTAACACACAATCCTTAACTTATTAGTAAATGCGTATATGTTCAAAAAAGTGTAGCAATGTATAAACACATTATTCAGATGTTAATGCATTTTCCTTTTCTTTCAGGTACACCCATTTTGGCATTGACGGCTACAGCAGACCTGGATTCCCGAGCCATTATCCAAAAACAGCTACATTTTGAGGATGCTACTCAAGTCACTGTTAGCCCCAACCGAAAAAATATTCGGCTTGGGCTTATCAAAGTGTCTTCCCATACTTTTGACTGCCTGGACTGGATTGTGAGAGAACTGAAAGAGCATGACACCAACATGTTTCAAGTAATCATTTACTGTCGAACACTGACAGCTGTTGGAAGGGTGTTCTGTTACCTGAAAGCAGAACTTGGTGAGGACTGTTGGGCTGATAAAGATCCACAACGCAGGGCAGAAAATTTAAGAATTGGGATGTTTCATAGTCACACCCTTCCTCAAAACAAACGCAGAATACTGGATTCATTTGGTGGAGATGGTCCCTGCAGAGTTGTTGTGGCAACAAGTGCTCTGGGAATGGGACTAAACTTTCCTAAAATATCTCACGTAGTTATGTATGGTGTACCAGAGGATATGGAGGCCATTCTGCAGGAAGCTGGTAGGGCCGGAAGAGATGGTTCTCTGTCACATGCCGTTATTTACAGACTCAGTCTAAACACTAATGTGGATGAGGGACTTAGAACGCTACTAAAAAATAGCAGCAAAAGTTGCTTTCGAAAGGCACTATTCTCGCAATTTGAGAACAACACTGACAGTGTAGTGCCGGGACATTTGTGCTGCACATACTGCCACTCTGTATGTTCATGTACCTCAGCAGGTTGTGACATGGCTGTACCTAAATATGAACAGGCACCACTGGAGGTTTCTGCACCAGGCCAAATCAGAGAGGTTACGGAGGATGAAAAAGATCTGATTCGGAATCTGTTACACACTTACAAGCTCAGCTTGATTCCTGAAACTCATCTGTACACAAACAGCACATATTGTACTGGTTTTAGCGATGAGCTAATCAACTCTGTTCTGGAGCACTGCGCAGAGATATTCGACTTGAACTTTATTATGAACAATCTCCCAGTGTTCAGCAAAAGGCATGCCCAAGAAATACTCAGGATATTATTTGAAGTGTTTGAAGATTTTAAATTCACAGAATTAGATTTTCCTCCAGAAGACTTTGTGGTCCCAGACCCAAATTACATGGGTTACTTTGATGAGGACACCGAGGGGAATGTCCTCTCACAATGTAGCAGTTTAGAATCTGGCCTTTCTGCTTTGAGTACTGACTCTCAAAACAATTAAGTTGTAATTAATGTTTGTTAAATAGTTATGCCCTTTAACCAGACCATCAATGGCAAAACATGTTTCATAATGTGTAATAACTGACATTTATGCAGGTTGTTTAACTTTTTTTTGTTAGTGTAAATATTGTTCCTGATTTACTGTTATAACCCCCTACAACATTATTTTACTGTTTTAAACAACTATATTGTTAATGTTTGTCACTGTGTGTCTTTTCAGATGGCTACATGTAAATAAATCTCAAAGTCATTTATTTTCTTTGTGTTTAATTCAACACTAGTAACAAAATGCTGACAAAAACATTTGCTTAAGTAAGTCACGGGACAGGTAATGAAATAGTAAAAAAAAAAAATATACATACATACACTACACACGCACACACACAGACAAAGCATTTACAGTGTGTCTACAGACCTTATAGTGTTTCAAAGTGTTCCCTTCATATTTTCCGATTTCTCCATTCCTTCAGTTTTCCGTTCATCCACTGCCAGAGATCTTTATGTTTAATCCGCAGAAGATTTTGATCAAAGCCTGGGAAGGCCTGAAACAATCTACCATGAATAACTTTAAACAACTGCTCCTCCTTGAAAACCTCTACCAGTGTTAAAACATCAGTTTCTTGCTGTGCAGCACGATGGGTGCCAGTTGGACTTTTGACACCCAACTCTTCATCTACTTTGTTCATCATTCCTCTAAAAACACCAATGCACTGACTGACCCGACGTGCTGCTTCTTCAGACAAATTTGGACCCAGACCCTTCAGGAAAGACTTGAGGAAGTTATTCAGGTGTTCCAGATGAAGATCAAGGGGTATGTTGCAACCCTTCCCACCCCGGGTGCTCCAAAACCTGTTCCAGGTTACCCTGTGTGCCATCTGGGGTGTCAGAGATGCGTTTACCTGCAGCGTCAGTAGAAAGGTACTGTAGGCATAATGGCTGTGACCGTATGCTTTGTAATACAGTAGGGCTACCCTGTACAACCTCATTAGTCTCTCCCCATCACCCTCTTTAACAGCATCCAACATGTCCATGAGAAAGAACCCAAAGCTAAGCCGCGCCAAGGTGTGTTCTTGTTTGTGATCACGGTTGGAAGATGGTGTGTGTTCATGCAGTTCTGTCAAAGACATCTGTATGTGATGCTTTTTAAGCTCATGGTTGTCTCGGGATTTGAGATAGGTGTAACTTTGTTGACAACCGTGAGCTCTACAGGGATAATGTTTCTTATGAGTAGAGCTCAGGGGGGATTCAGTGACACCAGCAACAGCCTGTGGCACATCCCCAAGCATGATGCACTTGTCCACCACCTCAGATGTTCTTTCATGTAACCAGGCTCTCCTTAACTCAGGTGCAGCAGATTGTATTTCCTCTGGTACAAACGAATCTGGTATTTCTAAATAACACAGGAGAAATCATATGTTCAGTTGCATTTAAAGGATGATCCACAAGCTACACAAAATAGGTAAATATTGTTAGATAACAGCAGTTACCGTCAACATCTTTTAACCCAAAGAGATCCACAGCAGCCGCTAGGAAAAGCGCAGTTGTGTCAGTGGTGAAGAAGTGCTTGTAGGCATTGTAGTCAGCACGGGGACCCTGCTTGGCATTGCTGCACCTGTGACATTCATATTTACTTTTAATACTTCTACTGCACACGGCCATCTTTGTTTCCCGCTTAACGCACAGTGGGTATGCACACATGCATGAAAACACACGCACACACACGCACACACACACACACACACACACACACACACACACACACACACACACACACACACACACACACACACACAATATGCTGGTCAATTCATAGACCCAAAACAAGCATGCACGCATGCACACACACGCCCAAAAGTCGTAAAGCCATACCAGACTTGTCAATTCATAGACCCGATTTGCAGGGGGTCACTCTATAGTGGAAAGTGGTGCAATTGTTATTGAAACACATTACAAAAGATGATGATTGGAGCAAATGTGTTTCTTTTTGTGCGTTGTCACAACTGTGAAGAGAGTGGTACAAATTTTAAAAAATGTTGAAGTCATTGATAGCCAGCAAAACATGTTTTGCTGGCTGAGTAGGCTATGCTGCTCTAATATAAATATGTCGACATATATTCATAACAGTTGACGTACCTTAACTTTGTCATGTTGGCACACAGCGTGCCATGGTCCTTGCCAGACTTGCCACTGAAGAATACCTTGTAGTGTATCTACGACCAAGGAAAATTAAGTCATTAAAGAAATGCTACATTAAAAACAGCACAGAGAAAAAATTGAAAAAACACTTAAACCTCAAAAAGCACTCGAATGGCATGCCAGTCCTCAAACTTGAACACCATGCCTTCAAGCCTCTCTTCATTGGTGTTTCCATCTGCAAAGGCACACTGTATGTTTCGACAGTTTGCCTCAGTGAGCCTGTCACCTCCCACCAGTATTTTGGACACACCATCAGGGCCTTTGGGAGCATACCTGCAATGTTTACAGAGATAGTAGGTTTACAAACAAATAAAAAAATAATCCCAATTTACCCTCCCTGCAGAACATAAATGTAAAAATTAGCTTGTGATTATAGATGTTAAAATATGAACAATTAAAAGTTGTCACTTGTGTATATTGTTTTGTTTTTTACAGTTTCATATAAATCTAAAACATTAAACAAAACTAATAATCACTTTATTAAGCCAGTAAATAAATAATCATGGATTAGCCAAGTGTCTGTACTTATAAACTAACAGCAAAAAAGTTGTTTAACAAGTTTGTTTTATATACACAGTAGTGGGACTATGACATCTGTAACATCTTTTTTGGCCAAAACTCGTAAAAGGCGTAAATTTCTGCAGGAAGGAAGGTTGTGGCCTGCCATAAAAGCTTAGCTAAATAGATTCAGATAGGTGGGATTGCCTCAAACTATAATTTCTGTAGTGTCTCTGGTGCTCTTCTGGATCATAACAACTTCAAAAGTAAATGTGGAAGGAAAAGGTGATGATCTGAGGCACACCGATCTTAGCTAAAGAGAATTATATAACTTGAATAGTAACATAAATATAATTTCTGCCGTTACAGTTTCTCAATCTCTACGTTGGTTCTCTGTATGATAACAGCAGGCATTCTTACTGCAATAAGTTTGGGATCTGAAATAGAATAGGGTTGGCACAAATACATGCACACACAGAAACTCATGTTGCTAACACTCGTACTTACTTGTGCTGAATTTCTTGTAGTACTTCAGACAAGTCAGTGGTTTTGTTTTCATTTTTGAAAATCAATCCCAACGGATGCTGTAATTAAAAATGGGGTCACAAATTAGAAATTTTAATACAATAATAGTGACTGGTTGTTAGAGTAATTAATACAATGTTAGTTTCCAATCTCACATCCGTTGAGGGTTGTGCCATTTCCTCCGAGTACTGATGTGGTATGTGATGCACCACAACATTGCGAAAAGATTTGAAAACTGCCAGATACTGTGTCAAAATTCTACTACCAATGACAATAAACTCTCTCCGCATATATGTTTGTGTTTCATGTCCTGGAAGTGACATAGTGAGGTTGTACTGTTGAAGATCCAAAAGCGGTATGTCGTTGGCCAGGTGATGTGTTGGAATACGATCCTGTACAGCAATGTGGTGTATCCAGTGAATGGATCTGTTACTGTGGAGGGTGGACTGATGGTGTGCATGCATGAAAAAATCCAAGTTATCCATGATTATGGAATATGTGTTTGGTGGAGTTGGCTGGCTCTCTGGCAGAAGCACAGATATTATATTTTCTTCTTCAGTGGCCTTTTCTTCACTGCATTCCAACTCCTCCTCTGTTGTGACACACCAAAAATACAGAGACATAAAGGAAATGTACACACATGAATCAATGAAGTAATCTGGGTGTGTGTATGTTAGACCATACCTGACAACTGAAGTTCTTCAGTGCTCAAGAAGACATCTGTGGGGATAAGTTCTGGTTTGCGCGATGGACTCATTGCCTTTTTGTCCTCTCTGAGGCCAACATTTCTATAGCGCTCAGTCTCCAGAGTCAAGAATGATTCGTTCAGCCTCTTTAGCAGGAAAAGACTGCCTCCACATGTGTTTGCCAACTCCTTTTGCTTTCCTATTGCATTTGTGTGAGCAGTTGTTATTGCAAGTTTGCTAAGTCTGTCAAAGACAGCCTTCTTTGCACCCCCATACAGAAGAACACAGTTCAAATAATGAGCAAATGCTGACAGACGGGGTTGTCGCCCTCTGAGTGCGATAGCAGAAGCAGCACAGATGACAGGACTGGAGTTGTTGCAGATGGTAGCAAAGATAGAGAACAGAAGTGGTGACAGACGCTGTAGGTCTGATTCAAGCTTGTCAAATGAGAAGGACTTCAGATCTTCTGGCGATGACCTCCACAAAATGAAATTGTTGTTGGGGTTGCAAATTATCTTGCACTCATTCTCAAGCAGTGAAAGTATGTTTTTTTTTACTTCTTGAGTTAAGTCTTTATGGTTCATGATGAACTTAGCCGCTGCTGCCCATTTCCTGTTAGTGATATGTTCCACTATCGTAGACTCCTCTGTGTCACACACATTCTGCTTGGTGATGGCCTGAAAGATAGTAAAATAAGGTTAGACACACTTCATAGAATGACTCACACATCACAGCCTCTTCAAACACACACACACACACACACACACACACACACACACACACACACACGGTTAATGTCATGTAGATTATTTGGAATTTATGGAAGGCCAGCTCACGATGTTACACAGAAAACGCACACACAACACAAAGTAACCTATTTCTCATGACGTGAAGCAGACAACAGCACATAAAGCATATGCATGGAGGCTGCATACACATTAATATATTATATGCCAACTAAGAGATTGTAGAGGCTTCCATTGTCACTGCGGTCTCGTGCCTGGGTAATAGGAGCCCTCTGATTTATGATATTGTTGTAGTTCACAGATTACATTAGCTAGGACACATTATGCAAAGTCAAAATTTCAAGGCTAACTTGCTAGCATCAATCACGACAATAATGAACTTAACTAATAAAATTAATTAAGGTAGTTCGGTACTGTTTCAGATCACCTATATATACTTGTATATGAGAAGTGGTAGCCTAGCAAACTTACCGCATTAATACTCCTCACATTATTTATTCCTGGACTTGTAGCTTTGTGGCAAAACCTTTTCAGTGCCCTTGGAGTTTTAGGAGGAGACGGTTCTCGGTTTCTTTTTTCGGAGTTTGTCGCGCTTTCTCTTGCACAGGATTCATCGTCCTTCTCGTTTTCCACCCATCTCCAATACAGTGGAAGATATTTTTCCACTCCTGATAACGTAGAGACACAACCCCTACAGACACGGTTAGACTTCCCTGATCGTTTTTTAATCTCCAATCCAACGAGCAAAAGTCTGTCGGGTATACTTGGCGGCTTCTTATTTTTATCAAACAAGGTAGTGCAATGTCCCAGTACACCTGATATTCGCATGTTTTTCATACAAAAACGACAGAAATCATTGATGTTAGATGCCATTGCTGCCTCCCTGAGCTTTTCCGTCGCTGTGATTACGTCACGTTGTTCGTTATTCTGATTGGTCCTAGTGCTATCCAATTGCATGCAGAAAGGTTGAAAGACAACCGTAGAGCCCGCCCCACGACTGAAAGCCCTCAATGGGTCATGGCCAGACTATATATTCACATATATAGTCTGGCTTGTCAGGCTAGGCTTGTGGAGCTCTGGGATGGAAACCTTTCCACCCGGTTCTCCCCAGCGACAGCTCTGTGCATCTCAGATTACAGCGGCGCTTGTCTGCTGTGCAGCTGCCAGCTTGTGGAGGTCTCAGAGACCTCTGTGTTCCACCCATTTTTACCCAGCGGTCAGCCCGGCGTATCTCTGACTCAGAAGCTCTGGTGTTGTGCACAGTTAACTCCGGTTGTAGCTAGGTTGCTACCTCCTTTAGCTTAACTCCCACCTCCGCTTTAGCTTCGGGTTAGCCAGGGTTAGCTTTAGGTTAGCTTGTAGCTAGTTCGACCAGGTGTTGTCAGTTGATCCCAGCCTTACAGCCCCACCCTCAGCTCCTCCTCTCTTCCCTTTTGTGGAATTGTCTGGGCTTGACGGAACCTGTGACACGGTCAAAATGGCGGTGGTGGCCACCTCCCATTTGGCCTCAAAAACGTGATATTGGAGCCTATGGAAAGGAGATGTCCAGTATATTTATGTCGATGTTTGTCACACACTGGCTGAATGCCTGCTGCAGGCCTTGAGAAGCCACTGAATTGTGAGGTTGTGTGCTCTTGATTTCTTAATTTGGCTCACCTGGAGGAGGACACACACCAGAGTTCACAAGCCCCCTCTGGCCAGTGAGAAGATTGCATGCAGAGCTCATGTGCAGATACTGTGCAGAAGAGACAGCATGAAGAGGAGACAGTTGGCAGAGCGATCTCTGCCAAGTAAGCATGACACCACCCACTCGATCTTTGTGTGGGCATGCCCAAAAAGATCGCATTCAGATGAGCTTTATCCGACTTGATCTTCTACCGGTACAAGGACCACAAGCCATTGGACATCCCGAAGCAGAACGGTGCTTGACTCAGGATTTTTGGTAGCAGATTTTGGACTCTTCACTGAAATGCTGGAACTTGGAGAGACCCTCACACGCATGTCTCGAACAACACCTCTGAAATCAGGATTCACGTTGATGACTTTTCCAAGTCTGAACTGCCCTCTTAGTGCATTTTGGTCACAGATCCAAACAATGTCTCCAATGGCAACGTTCCTTTCAGCAGTATGCCACTTACTTCGAATGAACAGATTTGGACCAGCAAGTTGGCTCCAAGATTTCCAGAAGTTGGTGACTGTTGTTTGTACTTCAGTGAGCCTTTTGAAAGGGTAGGTGGTGTAGTCAACAGTTCTAAAGTCCCCACTTTGTGTGGCTCAACCAAGCAACAGGTTGTTTGGCATGATGTAATGGATGTGTTCTTCTTTGCTCTGAATTCTGGCATCAATGGGTCTCTCATTTGCAAGGTTGGCAACTAGCCGGAGCACTGTCAGGAACTCACTGAAGGTAAGGCCTTCTACATTCCTAAGACTTTGAAGGGCTCTCTTGGTAACTCTGACAGCAGCTTCAGCAGCTCCATTGCGGTGAGGTGAATCGGTGGGAAGTGTGGCAAGGTGGATAAACGAGGGCCCGGGCGGGATTTGATCCCCAGACTCCCGGGTGAGAGTCATACTCTCTAACCAGTCAGCCAAAGGGACATCCCCTTGGCCAAGTAGCCAGGGCGCATGATCAATCGGGACACTGTGACAGAATGCTCGCACTGTCACATCTTCCCCCCTCTTTCCACAAGCACGTCCTCGTGCTCCCGCGCAGGGTGCCACAAACTTCACATCCATGGACCTACTTAACAGTACTACATGGATCCTGCCAACAACGCCAAATGTGGCAAGGTGGATAAACGAGGGCCCGGGCGGTATTCAATCCCCAGACTCCCGGGTGAGAGTCATACGCTCTAACCAGTCAGCCAAAGGGACACCCCCTTGGCCAAGTAGCCAGGGCGCATGATCAATCGGGACACTGTGACAGAATGCTTGCACTGTCACAGAAGGATCTTCCACATCCAGGTGGTCTCATTCTTAGCAGCATATTCCTCCAGTAATTCTTGATTTTGTTGTCTCAGGTAAGCATACATCTCTTTCAATACAGGTTTCGAGCTGACAAAGTTTGTACCAGGATCTGACCAGATTTTTTGAGGATGCCCTCAGATAGCAGTGAACCTTATAGGCACACAGGAAGCTCTCTGTTGATAGTGTGTTTTCTAGTTCGACATGGATGGCTCTGCTAGCCATACAGCAAAACACAACTCCCCATACTTTCATGGTTACCCTTTCCTTGACATCATCCTTCACATGGTAAGGTCCGAACAGGTCGACGGCTGTGAACTTGAAAGGTGCAGCAGGACTAGACCTCTCTTCAGGTATGTTTCCCATGATTTGTTTGCAAGTTTTTCCCTTTGTCTTCTTGCACACAATGCATTTGTCAACAACTTTTTGGGCAATTAGTCTTCCTTTTATGACCCATGCTTTCTTTCTCATCCGCAGTAAAGTCCCTGCTACTCCATCATGTCCTTCACTGTGTGCTTCTCTGGCAAGGAGGGTGGATAATCAGGCATTAAATGGTAAAAGAGGAACAGCTTTGCGGTCTTCTCTGAAGGTCTGAATTCTGCCCCCACAAACTAGAAGTCCACTTGTTTGAGCTCTGTAGACGACTAACCTGTCTGTTGTAGTGCTTGGGAAGTTAACACTGTCTTGTGCTGCTTGGCAAAGGTCTCAAAATGCATCTCATCTCTCATTGACTGTAAGAACACCTGAAGATGGCACTACCTTCCACCTTTTTTGATCTGTAGTCTTAGCATTTCGGAACTTTTTGGCTGCTCTCCAGATCCATGCCACAGCCCCAACCAGACTTCTTAGGTTGCTGAAATGCCTTTCGTCAACTAGTATTTGAGTTTCTGCCCCCGATGGTGGTCTTCTAGAACATACATAGGCTGGATCATGAGCTGGTTTCAGGTGATTTCTGGTGAGAACTGCTACAAATGACTTTTTCTGAATCCTAGTTACTTTCTCTCGAGCATGGGCAGCAACGTCTCTGGCAGATTTTGTTGGCCACTCATCATCAGGAAGTTGGAGAAACTTTGGATCGGACTGCCACTCAGAGTTTTCAGTTAAAACGTTTGGACTAGCCCCTCTTGTGATGATGTCTGCTATGTTTGCTGGCCCCGGAATCCACCACCAATCTTGGACGTCAGTGCTACTCTCGCCGACACGGTTTGCAAAGAACGTCTGGAAGCCAGAACTTTCGCATGGTATTGCGCACAGGATCGTTTGGCTGTCGACGAGATGGTACCATCTCTTGACCTGAAAACGACACTGCTTCTGAAAGTAGGTCTTCAGGCAGGCTGCGAAGACGGTGCCACACATCTCTGCTTTTACAGGGTCACCCTTGTGGTCGAGAGGAGTCAGCTTGGCTTTGGATTCTACCAGCTTCACAACAACACCCTGACTGCAGCTCCAGCGAAGGTACATCACTGCGCCATATGCGTGCTCACTGCCATCAGAGAATGTGGTTGCACTAGGCTCTGCAGAGGGATCTGGTGGCGTCAGGGCTCTAGCAAAGCGAAGTTGGTTCAGATCGGCATACTTTTCCAGAACCTTTATGGCGTCTTCTCGGAGACCTACAGACAAGGCAGCATCCCACGTGTCTTCTGAGAAGTACTTTATTTTGGTTTCTTGGAAAGCTCTTCTAACTAAGATGGCACCTTTCTGCTTGAAACGAGTCACAAGGCCAAGTGGGTCATATAGGCTGGAGACGTGGTTCAACAGTTCTCGTCTGGTGAGTGGCTCAGGGGTTTGAGTTCTGACTTCTTCCCTTAACAGATTTTGGCCAAGGTGCATCTTTTTCCTTTTCTTTGAGAAGTTGACTGCAACCACAACATGGAGCTTGTCATCTTCAATGATGTAGCCAAGGCCGAGGGCTTTGTTGTTTTCTTTTGTCAGCTGGTTTGGCAGAATTATTGTCTTTGACTCTGCTATATCCATCTCACTGTTGGCTTCTTTCCTCCCTCTTTGAGTGGAGTAGACCCAGGACTTCATGTAAAATCCCCCAGCTCACAGGATATACTCGATGTTGCCGGTGAGGAATTTCAGATGGTCTTGGTCGTTGTGTGAAGTCAAGATATCGTCGACATAAGCATCTTCTTCCAACACACGTTTCTCTTCTTTAAAGTGGCTGAATGAGGGCAAGCTTGCAGTCTCTCGCATGGCAACTTGGGCTATGCAACCAGCAGGTTTGTCCCCAATGTTCACTCTTGTTATGGCGTACTCTTCTACTTCTGACTCTTCTGTGTCACGCCACAGAAACCTGTGGAGGTGGACTTCTCGAGCTTCCAGCCAGACAGAATTGTACATCTTGCGTATGTCACCAAGGCAGCAAAAACACCAGTTCGGAACCTCAACAGGACAGCTCTGATCGGGTTCAGGACGTCAGGACCTTTGATGAGGATGTTGTTCAGGCTGAGACCTCTGTACTTCTGGCTGCTGTTCCACACTAGCCTCACTGGGGTGGATACAGAGTGAGGATTTGGCGCAATGAGAGGGCTTATATACCACACAGGCCCAGTCCAACTCTGCAGGATGTCTTTGGACAGCTTCACTGCAGCTCTGCGGTTCACCATCTCATGGACTTGTGCGCTGTGGCTGCCTTCGACACAGGTTCTTTGGACAGCTGCTTCTAGGTTCTGAGGAATGTTGCTTCTACTGCTTTCTTGTTATTAGGCAGTGATGCTGGATCTTCTAGCCATGGATACTTGGCATGCCAATGTGGTTCAGGACTGTGGTCATCACCGCTTGAGTAAGTCAGGCCATTCCTCACAATCTCCATCTCCCTCTCCTCTGCAAGTGTAAGTTCTTTACCCCCTGGCTGACAGTACCCGCAACGACACCCTCAACATCTTGGTTGGCAGTCGGCTCCAATGTTTTCCTACCTCCACCACTTCAGAAAGTCTCGGTTTCTGGTGGCTGTGCTGCATAGAGTCTCAATATGGTCTGGATGCTGTCAGGAAGCTGGGTCTTTAGTGAACTCTTGGTACTTGACTGCTGCAGTCCTCATTGATCTTGCAAAGTGAGTCTTGGAGGTGTGTGCCATCAGAGTGACTTCCTCAAAGAGGTCTGGATGCGTGCCCCTCACGGTCTTGCCAAGTGGACCGTCCCAGAGCACTAGGTCCTCGATGGAGCGGACCTTTTGGGTCACTAGCTGGCCTTCTTTGTGACTTATTAGCAGTTGAATCTCTCTGGGTCTGACAAGGTCTTGACGAGGGACATCAGGGAAGATCTTCTTTGACTTGTGAGGTAGCACAAGTCTGTGCACTTCAGCAATTGTATCAAGACCATAACAGATTAGCTGGTGAGACTTTAAGGTTCCTTTGTTGCTACTGATACCTTCATCCCTCTGACACTGTGGGCAACCAGTGTGACGTCTTCACTACGAAGGTTGAGCTTGCTTGCAGCTTTATGCATTATGTAGTTCGTGTCAGACGCCAGGTCGATCAATGTCCCGATTCTTTGCCCATTGTTGGTGGTGATGTCAAGGAGCACCAGGATCATGGGGTACTCTTTTAGACCGATCTCCTCCAGGAGGCCTCTCTCTGCTGCTACAGAGTTGAAGGCTCGTGAGGCAACGTTGCTGAAAGCCTCACGACACTAGCTCTGGTGATAATTTGGCAAAGAACTCTTCTTGGTCCTCTGTGTACCTCTTCCTCTCAGCTCTCCCTTTAACAGATTTGGGTCTTTGTGATGAGGGTCTTAGCAAAGCACAGAGAAGGTAATGATGCTGGTCTTGCATTCTGTAATGGAGACTAGGGGTTCCATTCATTATGATTAATGTTCAGTGGCAGCTGGCCAGTAGAGGGCGATAGGGCGCCGCCCTCCCAGTTTCCCCAGTGTTTTTAATTTTTATTTAAAAAAATAAATAAATAAAATGAACAATAATCACATATTCTAAGTTAATTGTGTGTTTTGTAACAAAAATAAATCATATATATATATATTTCTATATTGGTCTCTGCCGAGCGGTGGAGGCTGTGGGCTGTGTTTCAATCGCCCAAACATGATGGGACCAGCTGTCCAATTGCTGACAAGAAAATCAAAGGGTAGGAATGGGAATGTATCCAATCAGCGACGACGTTGTTTCAGAAGCATGATGGGCGATAGAGCTACCGCCAAAGGCTTTCGTTGGTGTTCGGTAGAACTCGGAGAGTCGACTCCAGCACGTTTTTGGTCGTGACTCATGACGGTCGTGATGCAGACGTAATAGACATGGACGCCGGTGCGCCTACAACCAGCAGCATGGATACCGGATCTCAGCAGCCACTGAATTCAGTTCGGTCTCTTCTCCAGTATCCGTTCAAGAGGAGAACTATGGTGGAAAAACTTAATGTCAAAGAGCTTGGACCAGATCAGCCCAACGTAAAGATAAGCCAGCAGGAGGAGGAGAGAGGTAAAATGTACACACGAGGCTTCTGGGAAGGCTTGGCTAGCTGGATGCAATCACGCTAATGCGTTATTTTTGCTTTCCGTGTTTGTTATTCAAAACGACTGTGACAGATAAGGCATGGATTGAGTCAGGAGTTACGGACATGAAACATTTTTCTGAGAAGGTGAAGAAACATGAGTTATCCCGGGCACACATGGACAACACGGTGAAGCTATGCTAGGCAGAGCTAACATTGCCATGCAGCTAGAGAAGAGCACAAGCTTGCAGTGAAGAAACACAATGAAGAAGTGGATGAGAACCGGCACATTTTGTCCAAGAGAGAGATGTCAACACAGTGTATGAGCACAAGGATGACCTCCTCAGATTTTTCCAGATGATCAGAGACTCGGATGACTTTGATCCAGTCACTGAGAGAGAGGCAGGAGGCTTTGTGAGAATGCTGGAGGAAGAAGATTTCGGCTTTCTGCTGGCATTGTGTCACAAGATCATGCCACATGTGGACATGCTGTTCAACCAGCTGCAGAAGAGGAACATTGACTCTGTCTACATCACAGGAGTCATCCAGAGCTTCACCAACAGCATGCAAAAGATCAGGTACATACTTGTTTATTTAATATTATTGTGATGAAATTCTCCAGTATGTTAGTTTCACAAACAGTAATGTGGATGTGGACCATTTATGGTCATGTTATTTTATGTGCAATTTAATGCAGTATTTTTCAACCTTGGTCCGCAAGGCAGTGTGCCAATAGTCAGACACACGTGGATTAATCCCTTTGTCCAATAATGTAAGACAGGAAATAAAAGAGCTGTGCTTAATTCAGGAAATAGTGAAGTTGTGCACAAAGCTCAGAAAGCACAAGTTTGTTTAAAAAAAAATAGCACAGCCCCACCAAAAATATTTTTCACCAGCCGCCACTGTTTATGTTCTGTTATTTCTGATTGAGTTACAGACAAAAGGTTTGTTATTGAAGTGATTTATTTTGTGTTGGACATTTGTAGTAAGTAAGTAAGTAAGTAAAGTTTATTTATATAGCGCCTTTCACAGATATAAATCACAAAGCGCTGTACAACATGAGTAAAATCAGGGTAAATACCTCAAACAATAAAAACATCATAAAAAAATAGCAGTGACAACAATAGTAACCAAAATCAGGAGTAAAAACAAAGTCAAGGTGTGAACAAGAACAAAGCCATCCTTTAGAATATTTAGCGGGGGAAAGCCTGGATGAAAAGGTGAGTTTTAAGATATTTTTTGAAGACCTCTACAGATTTTAAGAGACAGAGATTTGAAGGCAGACTGTTCCAAAGTCTGGGGGCAATAGACTGAAAGGCCCTGTCCCCTTTGGTTTCTAGTCTGGTTCGAGGAACAGCCAGGAGGTTTTCAGATGTGGATCGGAGGTTCCGTGAAGTGGTGTGTGGGGATAAAAGCTCAGATAAATAGCTTGGAGCCTGGTTGTTTACAGCTCTATAGGTCAGCACTAAAACTTTAAACTGTATTCTAATTTCTACCGGGAGCCAGTGGAGGGACTGTAAAACTGGGGTGATGTGAGCTCGTCTGCTGGATTTGGTTAGGAGTCTGGCTGCTGCATTTTGGATGGCTTGAAGGTGTGAGAGGGAGGTTTTGCTGAGACCAGTAAAAAGAGTGTTGCAATAGTCTAAGCGTGAAGACACAAAGGCATGGATGAATTTCCAGATCTGCAGTAGAAACCAGTTTACGGACTTTTGAAATGTTTCTCAGTTGGAAGAAACAAGAGCAGAAGATGGTTTTGACGTGTGAGTCTTAACTTAAAACCGGATCAAAAATAACTCCCAGGTTTCTAATGTTGGCCTTGGTTGATGGGCAAAAGGAGGCAATTTCCTGCTCGATTTTTGGTTGAAGTTCCGGGGGTGCAGAGATCAGGGTCTCTGTCTTGTTGGCGTTGAGAACAAGAAAGTTGCTGAACAGCCAGTTACTGATCTGGGTCAGGCAGAGTACAAGGGTGGCCAGCCTGTCCAACTGGTGTGGCATGAATGACATATAGAGCTGTATATCATCAGCGTAGATGTGGTAGGAGATGTCTGGGAAAGATTGAATGATGCCAGCTAGAGGAAGAATATAGAATGCGAATAGTAGAGGCCCTAGAACTGAACCTTGTGGAACCCCGCATGTTAGAGAGGCAGTGTCTGAAGAGAAGGTTTCTGACTTCACTGTGAATGTTCTGTTAGTGAGATGGGAAGAGAGCCAGTCTAGAGCAGAACCTGAAATCCCAGCCAGGGCATTTAACCTGTTTAGTAGAACGTTGTTGTCTACAGTGTCAAAAGCTGCACTGAGGTCAAGCAGGAATATGACAAAGCATTTCCCAGCATCAGCAGCCATCAGGAGGTCATTATGCACCCTTACTAGAGCAGTCTCGGTTGAGTGCTGCTTCAGAAAGCCAAATTGGAAGGGGTCAGAGATCTTTGACTTGGAAAACCAGGATCTGAGTTGGGTTTCCATAACCTTCTCAAGTACTTTACTGATGAAAGGTAGTTTAGAAATGGGCCTAAAGTTACTGGTGGAACTGGCGTCAAGGTTGGGTTTCTTTAAGAGAGGAGTCACTACTGCATTTTTAAAGTAAGATGGAACACAGCCTTGGCTCAGTGAGCTGTTGATCATAGTCAACAGAGATGGACTGATGGAGGCAAGGGACCCGACTAAGACAGAGTGAGGTAAGATGTCTGATGAGCATGATGAGAGCTTCATCTGACTGATTATTGAGGCTAAGTCATTTAGTGTAACTGGGGAGAAGGAGGTGAAAGACTCGGAGCACTGGGGGGCCTCCCCTCCTGGGGGGGGGGGGGGGGCTGGTGGAATGCTGGATCTCAGATTCAGCACCTTGTTGGCAAAAAAGTGGAGAAAGGTGTTACAGTCATCAGCTGAAGATAGCTGAGCCTGCTGCGGAGGAGAAGAAACTATGCTGGAGATGGTATCAAACAAAACCTTAGGATTATTCTTATTTTGGCATATGAGGTTGCTGAAGAAAGAAGACCTGGCATTTTCTACAGCTTTGTTGTATGAATCTAGAAGTTCTTTAAAATATTCGCGATGAACAACCAGACCTGTCCTCTTCCACCGTCGTTCGGCTTTTCTAAGATCAAGAATCTGGTTGTTCAGCCAGGGTGAACTGGAGGCACTGGAACTGCGGCTGGTTTTGTAAGGGGCGACCTGATCTAGAATTTTGAGGCAGTGATCATTAAATGAGTTGGTAAGGAGCTCTACGTCATCAGAGGAAGGAGGTACAAAGTCAAAGAGGGAGGAGAAATTTAAAATGGTAGAACTGTTGATGATACGTCTTTGCTTAGCAGAGACTGGTAAAAGAGATTCAGAATTTAGGTTAATATGAAAAGAAACTGACTTATGGTCACTGAACACAACATCATTTATCTGCAGTGGGAGAATAAGATGGCGCTCGCGCGGGTGCACGCTGCGAGCTGCTCGTCCTCTTTATGCACTGGTACCTTGCTTTTTACTGGTATTTATTGGCGTTTTATTGGCTTTTATGCATTTTTCTTGTCGCTGATCCCTTTTTTGAATGGTGTGGATCCTCTGCTGACATACAATCGAGCTGCGCTGCTGAGGCTTCGTCCTTCCGTTGATGTAGGGGGCTGCGCGTGCTGGGAACCGGGCTGTGCGAGCTGGGAACCTCACGGATGGTGCTGCTGGTTGGACTGCCCGTTTGCTCTCTCCCCCCAAGCCGTGATGTGTCACCCCTCTGTCCGCCCCAGCTCGAGAAGGAAGCATCGGAGAAGACGGGGAAAGAGAGGTAGCCGGCGCATGAGACGTCGGCCTGGATCCCTGAAGAAGCGGCTGGCCCGATTCGGCCCAGCTTCTGACCCGGTGGTTCCGAGATGTCTCCTGGATTACTCGGCGCCCTGCCCAGGGAACTTGGCCGGCTCTGAGGGTGAACCGGCACCGCGCCACGGCCGATCGGCTCGAAGATCTCGCCAGACTGGGGTTTGCTGGGATAATCTGCGCTCGGTTACGGGCACAGAGTTAAAGGAGACTGTGCTCGTGCGCGATCTCGGTGCTGCAGCCCCGCCGCAGACCCGGTTTGGTCTGGTCAATGCCAGGTCTGTGCTGAACAAAACTTTTATTCTTCGTGACTTTTTTATTCAGCATGACTTGGGTTTTCTCTGCATCTGTGAGCCCTGGATCCCGTTTGGTGACTCAAGCGCACTGATGGAGCTGGTACCACCTGGCTGTTCCTGTTTTAATATCCCCAGATCACGGGGCAGAGGTGGAGGGCTGGGTGCTGTTTTTAAATCCAGCTTTCCTTGTAAACAGCTTACACCCACCATGTCATTTTCTTCCTTTGAACTGTGCTCATTTGAACTGTGCATCTCCCCCCGCCTGCTCGTTGTGCTGATTTATCGGCCTCCAAAGACCGACTCTAACTTCCTTAATGATTTCAGTGATCTTGTGGCTGACTGCATCCTAAAATATGATTATGTCCTATTTTTTGGTGATTTTAACATCCATATCTGCTGTCCTGACAATGTGCTTGCTAATGTTTTTTTTTTATTTGCTAGATTCATTCAATCTAACTCAATGGGTATCATCCCCAACTCATGCCAGGGGTCACACCCTGGACCTGGTTCTCTCTTTTGGTCTCCCCGTCATGAACCTTGTGACTTTGCCTCCTGTGTTCTCTGACCACTCTCCTATACTCTGTGATGTTACGTTGCCATGTCCAGTCCCTGTGTGTGAAGCTCCAGCTACTAGGTTCAGAGCCCTGGATGCAGAAACGATTTCAAAGTTTGTGGACTGTATGTCTGTAAGGTTAGAGACCTTTAACCCTGATCCATCAAACATTGATCACTATTCACAACACTTTGATTTACTTTGTAATCAGGTCCTGGATGTGGTTGCCCCTCTCAAACTTTGCAAGTCTAGGAGGGACCCTTGGCTCTCTGATGTCACACGGGCTTGTAGGCGGGCGTGTAGATCCTCTGAGAGAAAGTGGAAAACGGATGGCCTACAGGTCTCGCGTGAGTTGTTCAGAGAATCTCTGGTTGCTTATCAGGATGCTGTGAGGGCTGCTAGAACGGCCTATTTTGCAGACATCATCGAAACAAACTCCAATAATCCTAAGATTCTCTACAAAACACTAAACTCTGTTCTGGTGTATCAGGAGCCTAGCTTCATGTCTCCTACAGCTGCTGGAAACTCTGAAGCTTTTCACAGATTCTTTGTTGATAAAGTATCAGGCATTAGAGCGGCTATTTCTGGTAACTCTATTGACCCTGTTCCAGTTCCTCCATCACCACCCACCCTGAGCTCCCTCAATACTGTTTCATACTCTGAGCTGAATAAGCTTGTTGCGAGGCAGAAGCCATCTGGCTCTCCGCTTGATGTTCTGCCGCCTCGTCTCTGGAAGGCTGCCTTTCCGTGCCTTGGCCCTTCACTTGGTCAGATTATCAATGGGAGCCTCAGCACAGGTGTTGTCCCAGCTGCTTTGAAAGCAGCAGTTATTCGGCCGACCCTGAAGCATTGGCGGTTCTAGGGGCGGGGCCACAGGGGCACTGGCCCCTGCTGAAATATGATTGGCCCCTGTAGTGCCCCTGTCCTGTCACTCATCTGTCCTTTGTGCGGTGATGAGATTATAGGTGGATGCAATTCCGAGTCCAAACACTAGTGGCCGTGTGGCGCTAAGGAGCAAAATAGTGTGTGAAATCCAACAGAAGAAGATTTGAAAGATTCCAAGAAGGGAGAACTTTTCAACCGACATCGGATCTGATGAGAGTCCACGTTATGAGGAGTTTGTTGGTAAGTCACGAATCACTGTTTACTCACAGTTGCCATGTAAGTCAAGTCTGACAATAAGTCCAATGGAAAGCAATGCCGACATTAGTTAAAGGTAATGTTAAAAAGGGCTTGTGAAAAAACGTTAGCCCTTGCTAATCCATGTACTTCTTTTGTAATCTGCATTTCGTGTGTTAATAGTTGGCACTGTCTGATAGAGAACATGAAAAGAAAGGGTCAGATACAGGCGGGAATTCTGCAGTTTTTTCCCAAGAGAGTGAGTGTGTCAGCTGGTGAAAACGAGCATGGAGAAATCAGAGAGAGAGCAGCAGGAGGCAGTAGACAAGAGGCTGGAACAGGGCAAGGGACCTCCATTCCCCCTTTATCAGGTCAGAAAGAATATAATCTTTATTGTGCAACAGTCATGTCAGATAAACACGAGAGACAGCCTCTTGTAGGACATACCATGCTGGGAAATCAGCGTACGTGTAATATAAACGTGCCGTGGTGGCATGGTGTTGCGGGAATTTTGTGGCATTCGTGCTGCCACGGTTGATACTAATATCACCGCAACGCCGGACTTGTGAATGCATATTACAACTTGGCGCAACAGAAGGGGGTATCATGATCACGTGGGCAGTTACTGCCGAGCTCCGGCCGGCAACTATATTGAAAATGAAAGTAAACATGGGCCGTAAGTTTGGCTTTTCTAAACAGAATCAGCTGAGATGATGGCCGGGGAGCCTCTCCGTAAGAGTTGAAGCTCAGATCACCAGAGACTGCACGGGGACAGACACCTTCTGGAGCGGCTTGTTAAAAAAGCTTAATGAGTGTGGCTTTGATCGCAATTAAAAGCAAGTTATGTCCAAGATAAACTGAAGTCCGTGGCAGCGCAGAGACCGCCCCCAAGCTCCCTTTTCACAGCCATCACATAATCTTTTGTAAAAAGATCATGATTGCACCACATTATCCAGCAGGACGGACTGACCACTTATAAACGACCTAATGCTGCCCAGTGTGTTCTGCTTATAATTGAGGATAACCTTTTCCCATTTTATCTTGGAGCTGATCCAGTTAATGTGGAGTCATTTTCTTGCACAGAAAATTTGCATTGAGCTTTTTATATTTATCAGTAATAATTGGGACAGTTATTCCAAGCACCAAAAATTAAGGATTATTGTTTAAATTGATAGAAGTTGTTAATCGTGACAAATCATTAGTGGCAAAGTTGCTTCCCTTTAGTAAATGATTTTATGTTTCTCAAAGCATCTTTCCATTCATCATCAGTAATGTTGCAGTTAAGTTTCCTTTCCCACAATTCCTTCAAGGTTTCCCTAAATTGTGACATTTTGATGTATTGTAAAATGTGTGGGAAAAGTCCTTGTTTGAAACACTGAATTTTCTAATTGGTTGATTAAGTAAGGTCAAGGTTAAGTTTTCCAAAGAGATTTTGTGTTTTGGATATTCCTTTGTTAGTCCAACTTTTCCTGCCATTATTCTAGGTAAAAATAAAAAAAATCACCATTATCTCAAATTTGTTAAATGATGTTATCTTGTAATAATGGCACATATGTTTACTGAATTCTTCCACTTCATGGTGATGTGGTTTACTATAACATTAACATAATGGATTTAAATTGTATTGGTTTCTTTGTCTACATCTACCACATCTCATCTTTATAGTCCAATCTTTCAAGCCTTCAATTTCAAATAAATAAAAATGTGGTCTCATAGAAAACAAAGTTTTGGCTGGATTTAGCTGGAGTTTGACATATATTTGTATTTTAGCTGCAAACTGGGACAAGACTCTCTCCAATTCAGACAACCAGAGTGAAGTTAATGACTCAACCTTCCATCCTGCTGGGCCACCAGAGTCACCAATCAATGCTAATCCTGCAGGATCAAATGGTAAACATTGATCTTTGAAAGTAATAAATGCTTGTGTATGTATTTGGCTTATGTTAGATAATTTCTCATTTGCTGTTTTCAGACATCTTCCAGTGTGATGCACAGAATCCTGCGCAGACATCAGAACAGTGTTCTGTTCCAGTAGGACCTGGTGGTGTGCTTCTCATTTTGTAAAGGCTCTTTAAATTTAATTGAATTTTGCAGTCAGTCACTTGCAGATTCTGAATGCCATGAATGTTAAAGGTTGAGAGATATAAGCAACTGACTCAGACTTATTTAATTGACTTCCCACCAGACATTTCCCAGTCAAGAGCAGAGGGTCCTGTGATATTCTTCTGGTGTTTTTTCCACACACAAACATATTTTAACCTGATATTTGTGGCTTTGCAAAATAAATTGAATGCTAAAATTTCTCAAATGCTGTGTGTGGTTGTATTTTGTCAATGTACAGTAAAAACTGATGTACAATTGCATTGATGTTTTTCAACATGGTGTTGGGGTAAACTGTATCTACCATACAAAACTGGGAATAGTATGCAAGTATGTTGGACTGTACGTGGCCCCTCTATAAATATTGTGGCCCCTTGATGGCCCCACCCTCAGAAAAATCCTAGATCCGCCACTGCCCTGAAGAAACTTGGTGCTGATGTCTCTGTGATAGAAAATTACAGGCCTATCTCTACCCTGCCTTTTACATCAAAACTGCTTGAGAAAGTCGTTTATCAGCAGCTGGTCTCACATTTAGCTGACTCTGATCTGTTTGAGGTTTTCCAATCAGGGTTCAGGTCTGGCCATAGCACGGAGTCGGCTCTACTGAGGGTCCTAAATGACATCTATCTATCACTAGATCAGGGTACATCTACTGGATCGCTTGGAACGATGGGTTGGGATCAAAGGGTCAGCTCTGGATTGGTTTAGATCGTATCTCCACAGCAGGACATTCTGCGTTAAACTGGGTGATGTTTTTTCTTCTTGGGAGGGGCTCCGCTGGGGGGTCCCGCAGGGATCGATCCTTGGTCCTCTTTTGTTTGCCATTTATCTGCTACCTCTGGGGTCAATCTTTCGTAAACATGGCCTATCATTCCATCTCTATGCTGAAGATTGCCAGATTTACTCTCCATTGTGTCAGGAGAAAGCTCACTCTATCCAGTCCTTTGTGTCCTGTGTTAACGAGGTGAAGTGTTGGCTAATGGCCAACGTTCTGCATCTGAATGAGGGAAAGACAGAGCTCATTGTTTTTCACCCCAACAGCAGGAATGTGGATCGTTATGTTGATCTTGGGCCTCATTCTCCATACTCAAAACCAGTTGTGACCAGTTTGGGGGTGAAACTTGATGCTGGACTTAAATTTGATGCACACATCAACTCTGTGATCCAGTCCAGTTTCTTTCACCTGAGACGCCTTGCAAAAATCAAGCCCATGCTGTCGAGAGCCCACCTGGAGCGGGTACTCCATGCTTTTGTAATTTCTAGGCTTGATTACTGCAGCTCTCTATATGCAGGGTTGTGTCAGTCATCACTGCGCCGCCTTCAGGTTGTGCAGAACAGCGCAGCCAGGTTCCTGACTGGGACCAGGAAATGGGACCACATCAGTCCGGTTCTGGCCTCCCTGAACTGGCTTCCAGTTTGCTATCGTTCACACTTCAGACTCCTCGTCTTTGTTAGGGCTTTCTCAGTCCTAGCACAGTCGCTATGGAACCAGTTGCCACCCTCAGTTGGGCTGTCCCCATCTCTGCCAGTCTTCAAGAGTCACCTAAAAACCCACCTCCTCCGCTTGGCGTTTCCTGAACATGTTTGAATTTGGCCCTCTTTTATGTTGACTTTATCTCACAGTTTTCATTAGTTCACTTTTTCCCTTGTTTTACACATTTGTCTCCTACTAGAATGTTTCACCTTTTTTTGTAATTTGTAATCTATAATTTGAATTGCTTTTATTTTCTGATTTATTCACTTTATTTAACTTTGTACTGTTCCGTGTTCAGCGCCTTGGGATTCCTGACAGGGTTGCGGAAGGCGCTTTATAAATAAAGCTTTGATTTGATTTGATTTTGATTTGCAGTTTATCAACAATAAGTCCGTAGGAAAAGACCAGATCCAGGGTGTGGCCTGCTCTGTGAGTGGGACCAGACACGTGTTGAGAGAAGTTAAAAGAGTTCATCATGTTTAGGAACTCCCTGGTAGAGCTGTTAGATAGATCCTCAGCGTGGATGTTGAAATCTCCAACAATGATTATCCTGTCTAGTTTAATAGTTGAAGATAGGAGATCCTGAAAGTCAGACAGGAAGGATGAAGTAGATCCAGGTGGGCGATAGACCAGAATTCCATAAACTGGTAGAGCTCGGCCAATTTTAATCATGATCATCTCAAATGAGCTGTAGGAGTTTGAGGATATAATTTGGCACGAAAAGTGTTTTTTAAAGATAACAGCTGTTCCTCCACCGTGGCCTGTGGTTCGTGGAGCAGAGAAGAAAGAGCAGTCTTGAGGACAGAGCTCACGGAGATGAGTGACGTCATTTTCGCGCTACCACGACTCAGAAATCCACAAAAAGTTTAATTTTTCGGTGCAGAACAGATCGTTTAGGATGTGAGACTTGTTGGCAATGGAGCGCGCATTAATTAACGTCATTTTCGCAGAGAAATCTGGCGATGTGTGTGCCGCGGGCTCCATAATGGCAGTCGGCTGGCGGCCTAAGCTACGTAGCGACTCCAGGCTACGCCCGCGGAGGTTCTTTGTCTCCCACGCCTTCAGGTAGCGTCCTGCATCAGGGGCACCATTGAGCAGCAAGATCAGCCCAACTCCGTTGAGTTTCTGTTGGATCCGCCACAACACAGCCGCGGAGCAGCTTCGCCTCTCAGGATCTTTCGGAGCTGAATGAAGAAGCCAGCTCTCTTCCCCCGTTTCCTCTTCCATGGCCTCCGGGGCAGCGGCAGGCCCACAGGTAACAAAGGGCCGAGACCTGAGGTAATGCCAGGTTCCAGAGGCGGTGGGAAAGCGGGTCCGGTATCGGAGTTCTGGAGGTTGATCATCGCGGACCTGATCGACAATAGTAAGTCTCGATCATATGTTAGCAGGGAATCCGCACAAGATAGAGAAAAAACTATAAAAAACAACAAATAACCAAAACAGATCAGGAGCCTAGCAGACGCACAGCCACTCATGGGCGCCATCTTGCCATTTGTAACAGGTTCTTTAGAAGCAGAGGGACTGGCCATCCTTTCTGTGTAAAGAGGAAATGTTGGTTAAATGTCAATATGTGTTTACATTACTCTCCAAAGTTTCACTCACCTTTCTGGTGGTGTCTCCTCAGCAGGGCGGGACAGCAAAGGGAAGTTTGTGTCCCAGGTGCTGCTTTTAAGCTGCTGGAGCATACCACTTAAATAAGGAGGTGTGATTCCTGGAGGAGTTATGTGAAACCTAGTTTCTTTTGTTTGAGTGAACTTGGATTTATTTAGTTAATATAATTTGTATTTATGTAAATAATGTTTGGTATCATTTATTATTTGGTGGTTGGGTTTGGTAAATATTATTTAGTTATTATTTCTTTGATTACCCCTTTTCTTGGTTTCTTCCAATCATTCACTCTGTTATAAAAGGCAGTGAGTGTTAGTGTTAGTTGTTGGTGACAAGACATGCTGCAATAAAGCCACCTCAACCTGATTTATTTGTTTGCCTCTCCTTCAAACCAGGTGCCGCCGCCGGTCAAAACTGACACACTCTGAATTTCCACACAGGTAGGTTATATTTCTACATGGTTTGTTGTGGATCTCAAATCTGAAGATTCTTACAGGCTCCGAGCTGTTGCACTGCATTCTTTTTCTCCCGTGGCGTTGCAATAGTTCTAAACCTTCTGCAGATGTAGAGCTTCCTCTTGTGCTTTGGGTCACCACAGATGATGAATCCAGCTGAATCCCTAATGGATTTAACAGTCTTTGTGCGGACATACTTTGTTGGGAACTTTATCTTCTCCTTGGCAGGGTCTATGTCTCAGCTGATCTAACTGCTCGTAGATGGATTCTTGAGATTGGAGGTACATAAGCAGCTTGTCATAATGGTTCTTAGGAGTCACAGCATGCTTAGGGTCAGCAGTGTGAGTAAGCCAGTCTTTCTTCAGAGACTCAGGTAATTTGCTATCAATAAATTTTATTACTAACAGGTTCTATATTGCATCTGTTTTATTTAGTTCATTCAGATCATAGAGGGCCTTTTCAACTGCTTGGATTAGCTCAATGATTCTTTTTGGCTGGTTACTATGAACAGCAGTGATAGCTTGTAGTTCTTCGATGATCTCGACGGCAATGGTGGCTTGATTTCCGTAACGGTTCTCGAGGACTCTGAAGATCTCCTCTGCTGATGCATATGTAGACAGACGCAGATCTCTAGCCATCCTCTCGTCGAGTCAATCAAGCAGTTGAAACCTCTTCACCTCCACAGACGCGGTTGGTTCGCCTTGCCTTTGAAGAGTCTCCCACTCCTTCCTCCATTGGTAGAACTCACGCTGTTTACCGGTGAACCTCGGTAAAGCTGTGGCTTTCAGTTTTATGGCTGCGAAAGGGGCTGTGCTGTGGACTATGATAGGTGCTTGGGTTGTGCCCCTTTTAATTCTTGCTTCTTTGATCAGGGCGGTTTTCACTGTCAAGTGCTACTTTTTCTGTGAGGCGTCGACACTTAAAGACCAGACTTTGGCTTCACTCAGATGTCTTTATTTGACCAGTTTCAGGATCATCATAAAGGTCAGCATCAGTATCAGGTGAAAACCGATAGCCTGTCAAGATCAAAAGTCCTCCTCACAGTTGAATTGTTTGCTTGCCTCTGTCATCTCAGTTTGTCACACACTGGCTGAATGCCTGCTGCATGCCTTGAGAAGCCACTGAATTGTGAGGTTGTGTGCTCTTGATTTCTTAATTTGGCTCACCTGGAGGACACACACCAGAGTTCACAAGCCCCCTCTGGCCAGTGAGAAGATTGCATGCAGAGCTCATGTGCAGATACTGTGCAGGAGACAGCATGAGGAGGAGACAGTTGACAGAGCAATCTCTGCCAAGTCAGCATGACACTCAGAAGCCATCAAACCTGAATGAACTAGAGATGTTTTGTAAAGAAGAATGGTCCAAAATACCTTCAACCAGAATCCAGACTCTCATCTGAAGCTATACAAAGCTTTGTTTTTTGTGGTGCCCAAATTTATGAACCTGCCTAATTTTGGCAAAACAATTATTGCACACTTTCTGTAAATCCTATAAAATTTGTTTCACTTCTTGAAAATCAATCAATCAAGGCTTTAATTTTATATATATATAGCACCTTCCACAATCTTTTTTGGATGCCCAAGGCACTAGAACAGAATGTAAAAAGACAGTCATAAAAAGAGATTAAAACATTAAAACATTAAATGAAGAGCATAAGGCAAAGTTCATTCATAAAACCATGAATGAAAGTGCCCTAACAAGGAATAAACAGCAATTAAAAAGAAGAACCAAAAATAACAGAAAAGCAAGCCGACTTCAAACATGTTCTGGAAATGCTAATTGAAAAAAGAAAAAAAAGTTCTCAGTCGACTCTTAAACTAGCAAAGAGGTACACTGCCTAACTGCAGGTGGCAGCTGGTTCCACAGTGATGGGGCTAGGACCGAGAAAGCCTGGTCCCCACGAGTTTGACACTTAGTGCGAGGGACAAGGAGGCCCTGATCAGAAGAGCGCAGAGTGAGTGAAGGCAAATGTCTCTTCAGGGGCACCGCTAAGTAAGGAGGGTCGTCTCCCTGAAAGAAATTAGACACAAAAACCAGGAGTTTAAAACGTGCCCGATACAAAACAGGGAGCCAGTGTAGGGAGGCCAGCACAGGACTGATGTGATCCCACTTCCTGGCTCCAGTCAGAAACCTGACGGTGCTGTTCTGTGCAATCTGAAGATGACGCAGTGATGACTGACCAATAGAGAGAATTGCAATTATCTAATCTAGAGATTACAAATGCATGGAATACCCGCTCCAGGTGGACTCTCGACAATGTAGGTTTGATTTTTGATAGGCATCGCAGATGGAAAAAACAGGATCGGATAACGAAGTTGATGTGAGCATCAAATTTAAGTCCAGAGTCAATTCTCACCCCCAAGCTAGTAACAACTGGTTTCAAAAAGGGTGAGTGCGTGTCTCTTATGATATATTTGACTGAAAACTTTTATTGTAACAACCAACAATTTATGTAGGGAAATCATGAAGATTGACAAGGCTGCCCAAACTTTCGCATCCCACTGTAAACTGTTTTAGGTAAACACTGGTTTAACATTTAAAAAGCCACACTGACAATTGTACATTCATATATAACAGTTTGTTTTTACTTATGACTTTGCACAGAAAAATGTACTATCCAAGGTCTAAAAAATAGTCCACAAATTTAGTCAACTTGTGAAGTGCAATAATATAAAAATGATGAAAGATAAGTGAGGAAAACACATAAACTTGGTCCATAGGGTCAAAAGGTGAAGTACACACCACAGGGCACATTCCCAGACTAACCAATCTTTCCAAGTCTTTCTATGTCTGCTGCGATTGGACCATCCTGTTACCATAACAACTCAAATGTCAGCAGCCTGCAGACAGGAGAGAGTCCAAGTTGTTGAGTCACAAAGTATGTCTGCCTTTTTTTATTAAGTGACCATGCGCATCTGCTGCTCAAGTCAACAAAGACATGTCTCATGTGGAAGCATTGGGTCTAGCTTGGTCACACAAAAATAAAAACAAATTTTTGTGTAGAAATAATTACAAAGATTTCTTCCATTTTGACTTTTTTTTGTCTCTTTTTTGTGCAGTGATTGTTTGCTCAGCACTTAAGGCAGCTGCCATGTTTTAGTGCTTTACGAATAAAAAAAGACAAAAAAATGGAACAAAAATGACTTTACCCCTAACTTAACATTTTGTTGCACAACCTTTTGAGGGAATCACTGCAATTAAATGATTCCTGTAACTGTCGATGGCACTTCTGCACCTCTCAGCAGGTATTTTGTCCCACTCCTTATGAGCAAACTGCTCCAGTGACTACCTGGAGCCCTATATACCCTGACTGATTACAAGCATGGCTGAAAAGCAATGTCTGACTTTCATTGGTGAGATTTCAAAGAATTTTAATTCATTGTTACTTTTGTCAGATTCAGGTTATTTCTGTGACCATTGTGGGTTTTTCTTTCATTGACCAAACAATTTTGTCCACATCGTAAGCTCAAAACATATTGTCAACAATTTTTGAACATACTGTGAAAATAGCTCATGTAGATTCAGTAAAACAACATACAGCAAACAATGTGGATTAACAAACTTCAGCTATTTGAAGGATTGGCCTGAATAATCTGTTTACTTTCCTGCTGTGCTTTATTAAAACATCATAGGGACAACAGCTATTTATAGACCGAGCCTCGGAGCCTGGGAAGCAGTCCCACACACACAAAAACACTGTCTGTTTACGTAGCACGGCCTCAGCAACACATAAGAGATGCAAATCTCAAAGTAAGATTATCCGTTTTTATTACAACTTTTGTCAGATTATGTAATTTCTAAAATAGTCATATGGTGATTTGAAATCATTTTTCCAAAAGAGTCATTCAGTTTATTTGAAGTTGGGCAGTGTACTTATCTTATCTGTGGCAGACAGGATGATCTCAGAAAACCCCTTTAAGAGCAAATTTCAGTCATCTAAACAACTCAAATTTCAAAAATAGTAACTGATGGCTTTATTTTACATTTTAAAACCACCTCATTTGATCCATTAAACTGAAGACTGTCCTTTTCAAATATGGTCTGTTCAACATGATGGGTTTGAATCACAGCAGTGTAAATTAAAACATTTAAAAATATAGTCAGAGTATAAAAATCTACATAAAAGCAGATGCCTAACTTGTAACACATCTCTTTAGGTTTCAGTGTTTTACTAACCTCATCCTAAGTACGGTGGAATCAGTATCAGAGTACTTTGACGAGTACACGAGCACAACATCGGACAGAAAACAAACCTTGTTAGGTAACCTGCCTGCTTACGGCGCTGTATCCCATCATTATCAGAGCATCAACAATGCAGGCCAGATACAAACAACTCATAAGTGTTTTATTCAATATTCTCAGATGATTTTACACAAATTAAGAGAATATAGAATAATAACAAAGTTACTTTATAAACACCACATTACACCTTAACAAGGTGAGCTCCCACTGAACACAATAAATACCCAGATCTGACTTCACTTTGCTTCTGGCTTTACCAGAAGAAGCGTATTTCTCTGTACTTAAGCACGTTAAAGGCGCTGGCAAACCTTCAGCTTGTCTTCTTAAGACAGATTTATGTCCAGTGACTTGTAGCAGGCCTGTTTATAAATGAGTCTACTTCCAGCATGTGAACTGCACTCAAAACCCAGTTAAAATGTATAACCCAGAATCAGTGTGTGTTACCTTGTTAGTGATGCATCACAATCAGCTCGAATGTTCTCATGACACCACTAATGACGTGTTTGTTAACATGAGGTTGGTGCCAGCTGCTAACCCTCACAGAATAAAGACTGGCTTCAGAGGACATGGGGCAAATTGAGAAAACAGTGGGAGAGGATTTAGATTTAGCTTTGCTCGTGTTTTTGACATGAGCCAGGTGAGTACTCCTCTCAATACTACACCTCTGAGCTGTGTGTTGCAGGAGAGGGAGTTTCCCAGCTGCACCTGGTTTGCAATCAATGGGCCCGACTACTTAAGGAGGATGAAGAACACACCTCGATGCTGAATGATTGCTACAGCTTGGTAGTTTCCAGCCTCCTAGTGTTTCTTGGACTTTGTGAACTTTTGAATTTTGTGATTACCCGCCTCCAGGTTTTTGGAACGTCTCTGGATTCATCGACTCCTCAGGATTACTCACCCGTGCCCCATAGGACTTCTGGACGCAGCTCTGAACCGTTCTCCATTTCTCCTCACCGATCCACTCTCCTGCTTTCTTCACGCTCCCTCTCCTGGACCCTCTCATTTGGATACGCCCCGGCTCCCACCTGCCCTCCCTCATTCCTGTGGTTTCCCCAACTCCCAGTAAGTCTTTTCTCTGCACCCGCCAAGTTAAGACTTACCTCCCTGGACTCACCTGTATTTGCTCTCCCCTCCTCAGACGCTGCGCTCCCGTTTCTCGATCCCCACTGGACTTACCAGTGCGCCTTCTGTTCCCGTTTACAATAAAAATGATTTATTTTTACCATCATTCTGTGAGTTGTCGTGATTCTGCATGTCTTGGGTTAGACGTATCCCCCAAACCATGTCAGTTTTCCATGATCCCTTACAGAGAACAAGCCTCTGAAATAAAAATGAAAATTTCTCTCACCATGAAAAACACTTTGGCATGACGTTAAAAATGTTGATTCACTCTGAAATGTTACTGTGATGTTACTAGCCATGGTGGTTGTACTCTCAGATTTAAACTTTGTGCACATGGAAACAGTTTTTTAATTGCTTAACCTCCTGGGACCCAAACTTGAATTTAGTGTGATTTAAAAGAAAACACATCTAGCTATTACAGATTTTTTCTGTTAATTACAGTCAACTAAATTACAAAAATTTTATTACAATAAAATTCGATAAATGTGTTTCTTTTTAGGATATTTGACAACTAAAAAAAATTGTAAAATTTAAGTCAATATCAAGTGTCTATAAATTATGACATAAAGGTCTAAGTAGAAGAGAATACATTTTTAGAGTGCAAGGAGCCGATGTCCACATGTGGACACCGGGCCCTAGGAGGTTAAGAAAGCCCCCATAAAAACAACATAGCTTGTAGAAATTTCGTCATCCATGAAAAAACACAAAACAAACCTGAATGTTTTAGAGTTTACCAGGCCTATATATGTGTGTCACTGCCACAGAAATAGCAAAAATGGCCTGGGGCTCTTGCACAATGGTTGCAACATGATCCTACATTAAATGGAGGTAAATGCACTTATAAGCTTTGATTAAAACATCTGAGGGAGAAGAAAACAGACTTCTGTGGATGAGTAAAAACTGTAAACACAATAAAAACAAGATGTGGTGAAGAGGAAATTTCTTTGTGTCACAAGTTCACAGAAGTATAGGACTGGGCTGACTGGAAGTTATGTCCATTTATATATGTGAACATAAATGGATGCTTTATGAAGGAAGTTTGCCTAGCTTTTCAAACAAAGTTAGCATTTTCACAACACATTGTTTATGAGTGTAGGACTCAGTAGAAAAGCTAAATCTTATCCTGGCAGCTTCAGTTTTGGCTGAAACTGTCCTAAAGCACACCAAAGGCCATGGCTGTTGGATTCCAACAGAGTTGAATCATGTGCAAAAAGAGGTGGGGGTTGGGTGCATTCCTCCAATCACATTTAGAGGGTGCCAGGGTCCAGTTTAGAGGTTCTTCATAGGGAGTTAATGGGCAATTCCCATCTGTACCAGGTCGGCCCGGGTCGGGTAGCCCCAGTCGGCTCCAGCCTGGCCCGGTTGATTCTACACATCCTTGTCTTAAGCCCATGTGGGCTGATTCTACCCACCAATCAGAGGCTTGCTCTAATGGAAGGTGTGAATTTGCTGTCAGCAGTGGGTGTGTTGGCCCTGGTCGGCCTGAAGCAGACCCCCTCGAGAAGAGGGCTGAGAATGAGCCTTGGTTGGCCCGGAAAAATACCAGGCCACCCAGATATGTAAACAACCTACGCTACCCACATGGGCTTAAGACAAGGATGTGTGGAATCAACCGGGCCAGGCTGGGGCCGACTGGGGCTACCCGGCCTGGGCCGACCCGGTACAGATGGGAATGGCCAATTAGAGCAGGATCCTTTGGGCCAATGTCTCTTTTGATACCAGGCCAATACACAGAATCCCTAGCCCGCCATTTACACTTTTCTATCCCCAAATGTCCCTCATGTATTCTTTTGAGTATATCATGTCTCAGACTTTGTGGTATCACAATCCTACTGCCTCTCAACAATAGTCCATTGGCCACAACAAGCTCTGATCTGACATGATAGAACTTAGAGCAGGATCCTTTGGGCCATCCATCTTGAATATTTGTCATCACTGTTTGAAGCTCCTTGTCTGCAGTCGTCTCATCAGAAATCTTCTTTATCTTTCCATCAGACACTGGCAGAGATGCCATCACCATATTGACATGGTCCTCCACCTCTCTTTCAGTGGAGGTCATGTGACCCATCTGCGATGCTCGAGACAGAGCATCAGCTAAAGCTAAATGCTTGCTTGGCGTATGTATTAAATCAAAGTTGTACTTCTGCAATTTCATGACAAGCCGTTGAATCCGTGACGACATCTCATTAAGATTCTTCTTGATCATGGACACCAGAGGGCGATGATCTGTCTCAACTGTAAAGGAAGGAAGACCATAAACATAGCAGTGAAAAATCTTCTGTCCATATGCCAATCCAAGGCACTCTTTCTCAATCTGTGCATATTTAACTTCAGCCATGGACATAGATCTAGAAGCAACTGGGTTCCAGCTTCCCTCATCAGCTTGAAGTAAGACAGCCCCAAGTCCATCCTTCGAGGCATCTGTCGAGATCTTCAGACTTTTAGTTGGATCAACATACGCAAGTACTGGGTGAGTTGTCAGTGTGGTTTTTAAATCCTTCCATTCCTTCTCATGCTTCTCTGTCCACTTGAAGTCTACAGAATCATGAAGCAACTCCCACAGCGCTGATGTCCTCACTGACAAGTTGGGTATAAATTCATCATCCCCAAGACTCTGAGCACACCTCTCTTGTCTGTCGGACATGGCATGGTTGCGATGGCTTCTATTTTTCTTTCATCCGGCATAATTCCGTCAGCAGACAGCTTGTCTCCTAGAAAAGTTATTTCTCTCACACCAAAAAGACACTTGGCACGACTAAGCTTCAAACCATTGACCCTCACCTGGTGCAGCACATTAGACAGTCTTCGGTTATATTCCTGCAGGGTAAAACCCCAGATGACAACATCATCAACATAACAACGAACACCCTCCAGCCCCTCCAGCATGTTTTCCATGACACAATGAAAAATCTCAGATGCTGAAATGATGCCAAATGTATCCTAAGGAGTCTGTATCGGCCAAAAAGTGTATTAAAAGTACAATATTTTGAATTTTTCTCATCCAGCTGTATTTGCCAGAACCCTTGTGCTGCATCTAACTTTGAGAAATATCTGGCTCCAGCCATTTCATATACAATCTCTTCTCGCTTTGGTATCTGGTAGTGCTCACACTTTATGCTTTGGTTCAAATCACCAGGGTCCATACATACTCTCAGGTCATTAGTGACGTTCCTCTTGTCCACACACACCACTGAGTTCACCTACTCAGTTGGTTCCTCCACCTTGGTGATGACCTTTATCTGACATCCTGTCCAATTCCTTTCTTAAACGGTCTTTCAGCGGAGCAGGGACTCTCCTTGGTGCATGGATCACCGGCGTCGCATCCCAGGCCTTTGAACACATCTTCATAATTCTGCACAATGGAGTCAACACTCCCTAGGTGTAGACCCACTGCTTCTTCACAGTTGATGTGAAACACTCTTTTCACCAGATTCAATTTCTTAGATGTAGCACAGCCTAGCAGTGATTCACGTCCTTCTGGAACAACAGTAAACAGAACATCACACTCTTTGCATTTCACTGTTACTCCAAGTCTGCACCGCCCCAGGCTTTCAATGTCCTTTCCAATAGTTCTTTAATAGTACTTTGTTCTTGAGTATCTTGGGCTTATTCTTCATGCCTCGAATCTCTGTCATGCTGATCAGATTAACTTGTGCACCTGTATCAATCCTTAGTGTTACCAAAGCCCCATTTATTGGAAGGGAAACACACCACATGTCTTCTGGGCACTGGTAACTGTCATCTGCCTGATTGTGCACAGTCTTTACATCTTCACATGTCACCTTGTCATACTTGGTTCTGTCCGCTGCTTCTTCAAGTTCAAAGGTGTTGAAGACTTCAATGGCTTGAGGACCAGCTACAGTGGGTAACAATGCAATCTTTCTTGCATCTGGTTTGGAGTCTAGCCCCATGGCAGCCATATACAGCTCAAACTGCTGCTTAAAACACCTCCAGTTGCTGTCGACGTTTCCCATGTAACGGAATGAAAAGACAGTTTTTTCCCCTCCTCAGCACAAGACTAGTCTGCATGAGATATGGTCTCAAGGTCTCATGAATTCCTTCTAACCTGCTTATTTTCAGCCCGACAGAAGAATGAACTCTTTTCTTTTAATTAATCAAAGAACTCTATCTTAATAAAGCTAATCCATCAAAGTGTTAGTCAATAAATAAGATGTGACCGATCTGTGAAATCAAAATATTAATTGCTTTATCATGATCCTAGAGAAATAATAAGTAATATGACTTTAAATGTTCTAACAGGACTCATTTCACGTAGCGTTAAAAAGACATGACACATTAATTTCACTGAGCCAATCAGAATCTGACAGATCTGACTGATGGTGTTTGGCAATTTTTCATTCGACAATAAACCATAACATCCGAAGTATAAAGCTATGCCACGTCATCTCTAACGCCAGTTCAAAGCGCTCCAGAGAAAGTGACGGAGTGGCCAATCCTGAACTACAACTCTTCAACCGAAAAGAACCAACGACAAGCTGAAAAATTTGTTGCTATTCCAACTGCTGCAACAGTTCCTTTCAGAATAAAAGCTGAACCATCAAGACCCAGGCTTGGGTCTCACTAGACGCCAACAAATTGTCGCGACCCGGACGTATCCCAGGACGGGTGGTCGGTTGCTGTGGCTTCTTCTACATGCTCCGGCTCCATAAGGTCAAGCTGGACCTTAACACCTCCTGATCTAGACGGGGATTTCCGCTCAGGGCATGTAGCCCAACAAATGGTGTCTCATGTGTTTATGAACCTCCTAACCAAAGCTTAATGCGAAGACATCACCTTCAGTTCCCGTCAGAACAAATCGCTTCTTCGGATTTGCTGGTTCTGATTAACATCACACGTCATCCATTCACCGTCTCATCCACAGTTACACCATACATTTACAGTGATCCCTCGCTACTTCGCGGTTCGTTTATCGCGGATTCATGACTTCGCGGACTTTTTCTTTGGAGCCTTATTCAAGGAAAATTTGCCGATTTGCGGTATTTTTCACCGATTCGCTGCATTTTTCTATGCGAAATATCAAGAAATTCCTGTTTTTTTCATCAGTTTCATCATAAAATTCAATTTTTGTAATAAAACTATAAAAAAAACAAGTAAAAAAAATTTTTTTCTTGAGTTTTACCCACAAAAAGAGAATGTGATCATACGATGATTCAATATAGTACTGTACTGTAAATATGGTGTCCCTACTTTGCGGATTTTCACCTATCGCGGCCAGGTCTGGAACGCATCTACCGCGATAAACGAGGGATCACTGTAGTTTTAAAGTCAGTCAAGTTTAATTTGTTAGTAATAAAATTCTTAACTTTTAAACTTGCCTCTCTCTCTTCTGTTGTCTGTGAGTGAATATGAAGCTGTTATCTAATCAAGGGCGTCAGTTTGTTTTCAGAATTGCTGGGGACAATAACCATACACTTGAGTGGGGTTTAAAAATTGCTGGGGACAATAAAGTAGGCTAGCACAGGGGTCGGCGGCTCTGTAGCCGCATGCGGCTCTTCCATCCATCTGATGCGGCTCTCTGTGCTTGTAAAATAATGAATGGATATTTAAATGAAATGCTTTATATTTTACTGCATTAATTTTACATCTGTATGCTAATTCTAAATGTAAAGATTGTCTGCGTAAACCTGAACAGTTCCAACCCGGTCTGACTGTGAGACCGGGTTGACGCGTCACGCTTGTGCGTAATCATATGCGCTTCCTGAGCTGGAGGATGTCAGATTCTGGGATTCTCCTCAGCTCCTGGATGCGTCGCCACATTGGAGACAGGAACAAGCACTATTCAGCCAAAGTTTCATAATCAGGGAACATTTTCTAAGTGACAAGTCTCTCTGAGAGACAGGGTTTGGAAAACGCTCGCTTCAGTGGGAGGAACCTTCTCACATGCGCTCTGGTTCTGAGAGCCTGGATTTGTATTCTGAACAGTCTAAACATGTTTTTAAAGGAAACGTATGACAAAAGTGGCACCTGCTCAGTAAAACCACCAACAGGGTGAAAAATATCAAAATATTGTAGGCAGAGACGGGCTACAACTTCTGGATCCACTTTATATAAATCGTTTTATTGATTATCTTCTTATGAAAGATAACTTTGACGTACACGAGCGACCAGGCGCGTTGCAAGACTTTCAAAAGTGTGGGGGATGTTGTCTGTGCCTAAAATAATTTGATGTTATTCATCTTGTTAGTTTAATTTCCATAATAGCGGAGCAGGTGCGAATTTTAGACGCGTCACGCACGTCTCCGTTTTAAACATGTTTAAACTGTTCAGAATACAAATCCAGGCTCTGTCTCGTTAGATTGGTGTAACTAAAGTTTGTACTGAATGAAACTTTACATTAAACCATGTTGAAAAGAAAAGGATCCGATTAAATCATTTCCCCTCATTTACAGTCACGACGTACAGCGCAGTGCGCATGGCTCTGGGGTTAATCAAGTTTAATTGTTTCTCTTTGCAACAATCTTCACAAGAAGGCAAAACAGTTAAATGGCAGGTTACAGATATTTCCATTTGACTGTTTATTTTGACGGATAAACTCAAGGATGTTGGTTGTTTTGAAATAATTACCCCGACGCACACTGATGCGCGTGGATGAGCTGACATTTTAATACACACATCGCAGAGGTAACTTGATTCCCATCAGAACATCAGAGCTTTATACTGGACACTGTGTTCAGCGCGGCTCGGAGCGCCCACGGTGGACAGTGAGCTGAAGATCTGAGGGGTTCGCAGCGCAGAACCACGGCGATTCGATAAGATTTCCTCCCACTGAAGCGTTCTGGAAACCCGGTGTCTCTGAGGGACGTGTCACTTGGAAAAATGTTCTTTTTATGAAATTATGAAACTTTGGCTGAACAGCGCTTGTTCCCATCTCTAATATGGAGACGCACGACACATCCAGTCTGAGGCAGAATAGCAGCTCAGAAAGCACCTGTAGAGGCATTTGATTACGCACAAAGTTTATGTGGAGCAGAAGCGGTCGGGCCACGGCAGGTGAAACGTTCCTAGCCTACATGAAGTGTAACATTAATATGTTACTGGACACGCTGGTCTGGTTCGTTAGACCAGTGTTTGAAGTGGAAAACACACACACACACACACACACACACACACACACACACACACACACACACACACACACACACACACACACACACACACACACACACACACACACACACACCAATTAAAATAATGCTGATAGCGTGGACTAGATGATGGTTTACGTATTTAAATGATGATCAGACTGCTGTGAAATGTAATCTCCATCCACATCCGGACAGAATTATCCTCTATTCTTTCTCTATTTGCTCTGCTCTTGTCTGGGCTGATGTAGCTGACGGTGCGCGCGGCGCGCCTAACGGCTGTGGTGCACATTTTACGCATTTGGAGAGGTGGGTGGGATGCTTTGCTTTTTCTGGAAGATGGTCCACTTAACGCACGGGTGTAGACTACATATTAATGACAAATGAATGAAAATTAAATTGGGAGTTTTTACTTCATATTTTAGAAATAAAAATGACGGGGGAAAACATTTATGACGTCTTTTTAAACGAAATTTTCTAGCGCGACCTGCCTGCTTCACTTAAGTCACTGCTTATTAAGGTCCGTCCAAAATTACCGTGGCCCACCCAAAAATGAAAACCTGGCACCGCGCCAGTTATAAACCTCTGCAAATTGTTGTTCTTCACTTTATCAAACTCAGACTTTGTGCAGCTAATGTCAAGATGGAAAATTATGAATTCAGTCGAGCTCTTCCGTCCCTCCCTCTCCTGCTCTTCTGGAAACCCGACATCGGCTGTCAGAAGCGGAGGTGAAGAAGGAGATGAGGCAAACAGAGCGAGTGTGACGTAAAGAAACCAGACTGGTGTGGAAGTGAGCAAAACAGAAGGAAAAGTGTGGGTGTTGAATCCCCCATGGGTGCGACGCCCATGCGAGCGACCGGTACCGACTGCTGTCACCTGGTTGTGAGCAGCTCTCTGCTGTCTGAGGGTAGGCCCCGCCCACAACGCTGTGGCCGCTGTGGCTCCCAGTGTTTTCTTTACTGGGGGAAATGGGTAATAATGGCTCTTTGATGGGAACAGGTTGCCGACCCCTGGTATAAGATCTGAGCTGGTAAAACAAAAATCCTCATCAGCAGGCTTTTTTGAAAGTGGGGGGGACACAGCTGCCAATCACAAATTTTGCCGGGGACATGTCCCCGGCGTCCCCGGTTAAAATGACGCCTATGTATCTAATCCCTGCAATATAAAGTTACAATTTTCTGGTTTAAATAACCTCACCGATCCGTAAGGTGGATTTCAAATTTCCTATGGAATCCCACGTCTTATGGCTCATTAAATAACATGCAATTTAAATCATTACACCCACCAGCTTCAGTCCTTCCAGTGGCTTCAAACTTTCCATCTTGATAGGAACTGTTGCCTGGTATCTCTGTCAGACTTCAATTTCACAATCCCACTCCTGACACCATGTGTTGTTCTTTAAGAACTAGTGAAGGATCACACAGCAGACCATTCCGTGTCTCTGAGACTCCAGCTCAAACAAACATTTCTTTATTATCTCAACACCACCTGTGGTCTTCTTCCTTGTGCTACCCTAATGTGCTCTTTAAAAAACAGTTACCTCTGCTGGTCACTCATGTAAAACAGTGAATTTCAGCAACATATCAACACAGACTTACAGCCATTTTCCTTCTGTTTTTCTCCATGTCTGGTTCAGTGAAGTCACTTTTGTGGTGCACATTTGTAGTCCTGGACTTATTTTCACACAAAACCTAAAATAATGTTTCCCCCATGTGAAAATAAGCGCTTCCTTGGTATTAAAATGCATCTTTAGAATTCATGGACATCATATGTGAAATCCATGGCACATAACAAGTGGAATTAGAAAATAGTGTTGCCCCATTGACTTGCATTCATTTTTTACTATTCTGGGGACCCATGGTCCGGAAGTAGATGGGCGTGACTTAGGCTCCCTATAAGGCTTCATTTGGCCATCACTAATAAATAATTGAGACGCAGTATACATATGATCTCAGATTAGTATTAAGAAATTCATCCATCTATTCTCTTCTGCTTATCAGGGTCGGGTCACAGGGGCAGCAGCCTAAGCAGGGAGGCCCAGACCTCTCTCTCCCCAGCTCATCTGGGGGAATCCCAAGGCGTTCCCTGGCCAGCCAAGAGACATAGTCCCTCCAGCGTGTCCTGGGCCTTCCTTTGGGTCTCCTTCCAGTTGGACGTGTCCGGAAAACCTCACCAGGGAGGCGTCCAGGAGGCATCTTAACCAGATGAACGTGCCACCTCATCTGGATCCTCTCGGCATGGAGGAGCAGCGAATCTACTCCAAGCCCTCCCAGATGACCGAGCTTCTCACACTATCTAGTAATCAGAAGGTTGCAGGTTCTATCCCGGCTCCGGACAGAGAATGCTGCTGTTGTGTCATTGGGCAAGACACTTAACCCACCTTGCCTGCTGTTGGTGGTCGGAGGGACCGGTGGCGCCTGTGCTTGGCAGCCTCGCCTCTGTCAGTGCATCCCAGGGCAGCTGTGGCTACATTGTAGCTTATCCCCACCAGTGTGTGAATGTGTGTATGAATGGATGAATGTAGTGTAAAGCGCTTTGGAGTCCTTACTCTGAGAGGCGCTTTACAAGTGCGGGTCATTTATCATTATCATTATCTCTAAGGGAGAACCCAGCCACCCTGCGGAGAAAACGAATTTTGGCCGTTTTTATTTGAGATCTGATTCTTTCGGTCAATGCCCAAAGCTTGTGACCGTGGGTGATCATAGGAATGTCGATCGACTGGTAAATCGATCTCTCTTCACCACAATAGATTGGTACAGCACCCTCCTTATTGCAGATGCAGCTCCAATCTGCCTATCGATCTCCCGACTCATGAACAAAACCTGAGATACATAAACCCCTCTGCTTGACCTTGTGCCTGAGCTGGAGATGGCATTTTACCCTCTTTTGACTCAAGACTATGGTTTTGGATTTAGAGGAGCTTATTCTCATCGCAGCTGCTTCAAACTCAGCTGAGAACCGCTCCAGCAAAAGCCTGAGATTACAGCCTGATGAAGCCAACAGGACCATAATTTGCAAAAGCAGAAACCTGACCCTTAGGCCACCAAAATAGATTCCCTCATCACTTTGGCTGCACCTATAAATCCTGCCCATAAAAGTTAGGAACAGTATCAGTGACAAAGGGCAGCCTTGGCAGAGTCCAATTGTCACCAGAAACGAGCCTGACTTACTTGGCAATGTGGACCAACTCTGACATCGGGTGTAGAGGGACCCAACAGCCCGGATCAAGGGGCCTGGTTTCCCATACTCACAGAGTAAAGTTTGATTTTTGCTTGACGCATTCACTTTCCGCTTGGTGATGCGGCTCGCAGATGGAACGTGCTTCACAACTCGCATAGTTTATGGTTCATGGGGCTTGTCTCTGCGGTGAGCCAATACTCTCCCAAACTGAATGGGGCAGCATAGAGCTCTACGGCATGCATCCAACACTAAACCATAGTAGAAGTAAAAATTACTGTTGTTTACAACATGTCATTCCAGCATTTTTTAACAGCGTCCTCGTCTTTTCCGACAGTGCGAGCTATTCCTCTCCAAGAATTATTAACAACATGTTGATCACGGTGATCTTTGAGAGCTGAATCATGCAATATCTGTATTTACGAACCTCTGCCATACTAGTTCTTGCCAGTCCGCCATGTTTTTCCACGTCCGACCGTCCGCGTGGTTAGAAAATTTCCTAGGTGCGCGGTGCGGAAAGTTTGGGCCGTGCAGAGAAGCGGTGGAGGGACGTGGTTGTTAAAATGACGCAACTTTTCTGCGTGGAGCCATGCGGACCTCACGGACACATCAAGCATAAACCAACCTTAACCCCCCGCAGGGGCCCTTCGAGGAACGTGGTGAAATGCCTTCTCGAACTCCTCAAAACACATGTAGATTGACACCCTCCAGGGAGGCTTGTAAGTGTGATCCCCCTGTAGTTGGAACACACCCTGCGCCCCCCCCCCCTTTTTAAATAGGCGGACCAACACCCCGATCTGCCAATCCAGTAGAACTGCCCCCGATGTCCACGCAATTGAAGAGCCATGTCAACCAACACAGCCCCACAACATCCACAGCCTTAAGGTAAACCAGGTGGATCTCATCCACTCCTGGAGCCTTGCCACCGATGAGTTATTTTATCATCTCAGTGGCCTTGGCTCCAGGGACAGGAGAGTCCAACCCAAAGTCCCCAAACTCCACTTCCTCACTGGAAGATGCGCTGGTGGGATTGAGGAGGTCTTCGAAGTACTCCGCCTACCAATCCACAACGCCTCAAGTCAAGGTCAGCAGCACACCATCCCCACTGTAAACTGTGTTGATAGAGGACTACTTTCCTCTCCTGAGATGCCAGATGGTGAATCAGAATCTCTTCAAAGCCATATGGAAGTCTTGTTCCATGGTCTCATGGCCTTGACAGCATCCCTAACTGCGATGTCCACCAGCGGGTTCAGGGGTTGCCGCCACAACAGGCACCGACCATCCTGCCGCCACAGCTATGGCAAGCTGCCTCAACAATGGAGTCATGAAGAAGAAGAGCAAAATATCATTTCTATAGCGCCTCTCAAGATAAAAATCTCGAGGTGCTTCACAAAAAACAAAAAATTTAAAAATATTAAAAATTATCTAGAAAATGTTAAAAATATATTTAAAATGAGCACAAAATAGACAATTGTGATTAAAAAATGTAAAGAAAGAGAGAGAGAGTGAATAGGAAAGAGAGAAATCTGTGGATCCTGAGGAAGGTGGAATAGGTGGGGAGAGCAGAATAAAGAGAGAGTGGTGAAGATGGTCATACAAAAGCCAGCTTGAACAGGTGAGTCTTCAGCTTCTTTTTAAAGGAGACCACTGAGTCCACTGATCTCAGGCTCAGGGGGAGAGAGTTCCAGAGTCTGGGGGCCACAGCAGCAAATGATCTGTCACCTTTGGTCTTTAGCCTGGTGCTGCACAACCAGTAGGCTTTGATCACAGGACCTCAGGGACCTGCTGGGGGTGTAGGGACTAAGAAGATCACCAATGTAAGATGGTGCTTGTCCATGTAAGGCCCTATTGACCAGAACCAGGATCTTGAAATGAATCCTGAAGTTGACTGGCAGCCAATGAAGCTGGAGGAGAAGTGGAGTGATGTGGGTGTGTTTGGAGGACTTGGTCAGAAGCCGAGCACAGGCATTCTGAACCACCTGTAGACGGTTCAGGGAGGTTCTGCTCAGACACGTGAAAAGAGGGTTACAGTAGTCTAAGCGTGAGGAGATGGTGTGGATAACTGTCTCAAGTTCAGAGTGGGACAGAATGGGACTCAGCTTTGCAATGTTCCTGAGATGGAAGAAGGAAGAGCCACCAAGAGAACTGACATGAGAATCCAGGGTGAGAGCTGGGTCAAAGGTCACGCCAAGATTCCTGACGGAAGGTTTGGTGTGGGAAGAAAGCTGACCAAGAGAGTCTATGACTTTGGGAACCAGCTTGTCTGAGGCACAGATGAGAATCTCAGTCTTATCTTCATTCAGCTGAAGAAAGCTCCCACCATCCAGGTTTTAATAGAGTCTAAGCAGGTGTGTAACAGCTGCAGCTTAGACATCTCATGGGGCTTAAAGGAGATGTACAGTTGGATGTCATCTGCATAAAGATGGTAGGAGATTCCTTTGAAGGAGCTCAGGATGTGCTGAAGAGAAAGCAGATAGAGGAGGAAGAGCAGAGGCCCCAGCACAGAGCCTTGTGGGACACCATGGGTAAGGGAAGTGGTGGAGGACCTAAATTTGGAGACGGCCACAGAAACGGAGCGCTCAGAAAGATAAGAGGAGAACCACTCCAGAGCAGTTCCTGATAGGCCTACCCAGTCTCTCAGCCTCTCCAGTAGTAGGTGATGGTCAACAGTGTCAAAGGCTGCAGTTAGGTCCAGCAGGACCAGAACATAACAGTCTGCATCACTGTGAGTCAGAAGGTCATTAGAGACCCTAAGAAGAGCTGTTTCAGTAGAATGAGCTCTACGAAAACCTGACTGGAAGCTATCATAGATGTTATGTTCATCAAGAGCAGCTGTGAGTTGTTTAGCCATAACCTTTTCCAAGATCTTGGAGATGAACAGAAGTTTAGAGATGGGTCTGAAGCTGCTATGGAGAGAGGCTGTCATGTTGGGCTGAAGTTTTCTAACCCACATGAAAGAATCACACGAGGAGAGAGGTGAGTAAAATATAATGTTTTTATTATAAAGAAAATTAATGAAAACGAAAAGCGCTGATCCAAACTAGGCCAGGAGGGTGTTCTGATTCTAAAACAGAAGATAGCAAAAATGAAAACTGAGAACCAAGAAAACACTGGAGTAATGGTGGTGGAGTCTTACTGTATGAAGTGTGGGTCTGAGCTGGAGAGGGAAGCAAGTCAGGTCTGAGCTGGAGATGGTCTGGTGGAGAGGAGTAGCAGGCAAGGAGTAATCCAGGACAGGTGAGAGGTGGAGAGAGGGAGACCAGAGGAGTTGAGCGGCGTTGGGAAATATATCCACTTCAGACTGCAGGAAGCTGAGGGTAAGAATCCAGGGCTGGTACTGGAGCAGACAAGCAGAGCAAAACTGAGCACACGGGAGAAAAACACAAGACTAGAGTCAAAGAGGAACGAGGAGAGCTAGAGTACCCAACAATAGAGTATCAACCGGCACTGAAGTGTGGCAACACCGCTCCTTATATCCTCTGGCCTGGCTGAATGATAATCAGCTGCAGCTGCGGCTCTCCAACCTGCTCACCTGCAAACACTCAGGAGCACAGCCACAGAGAAAAAGCAGAACCATGACAGTACCCCCCCCCCCCCCCCCCCTCAAGGGACGCCACCTAGCGGCCGAGCAGAGGAGGAGGAGGAGGACTCAAAATCCCTGATGAGGGAGACATCGTCGATCCATGACCCCGGGATCCATTGGCGATGCTCGGGGCCATACCCCTCCCAGTCAACCAGGTACTGGCGACCACGACCCCAGGGACGAACATCCAAAATCCTCTGAACCCAGTAACCGAGACCGCCATCAGAGAGACGAACCTGAGGAGGAGGATCCGTAGGAGGACACAGGGGAGTGGACACAACAGGCTTGAGCAGGGACACGTGGAACACAGGGTGGATCCTAATGGACGCCGGTAGAGACAGACGGGCCGACACTGGACTGAGGACCTCCGTGATGGTGTAGGGACCAATATACCGGGGAGAGAGCTTCTTGTTGGAGTTCCTGAGGTTAATGTCTCGGGTGGACAACCACACCTGCTGACCAGGAGCATAGGCGGGAGCAAGGCGTCGACGCCTATCAGCCAGACGGCGGTTGCGGTCAGCAGTCCACTGAAGGGCAGCCCGGGTCTGGTTCCAGGTGCGGCGAGCGCGGCGGCTGAACTGAGGTGTGGTGGCTGGAGGACCAGAGTCAGAGGGAAATAGAGGTGGTTGGTAGCCCAGGGAGATCTCAAATGATGACTGACCTGTAGCAGAGGAAACATGGGAGTTGTGAGCGTATTCGATCCATGCGAGCTGGCTGCTCCATCCAGAGGGGTTGGAAGAGCAGACACATCTCAACATGGCCTCCAACTCCTGGTTAATCCGCTCGCACTGGCCGTTAGTCTGAGGATGAAAACCTGAACTCAGGGCGGCGAACTCCTTCCACACGCGAGAGACAAACTGTGGGCTACGGTCCGAAAGGATCTCAGAGGGGATCCCGTGTAGGCGAAAAACATGTTTAATAAGCAAGTTGGCAGTTTCAGCAGAGGTAGGAAGGTGTTTGAGGGGAACCAGGTGGCATGACTTAGAAAAGCGGTCAACAATGGTGAGGATGGAATTGAAACACTGGGAGACAGGCAAACCTGTGACAAAGTCCAAAGCCAGATGAGACCATGGGCGTGATGGAACCGGTAGGGGACAGAGGAGGCCACAAGGCGGCTGATTTGTTGTCTTGCTCCTGGCACAGACCTGACAAGCACTGATGTACTCCTTAATGTCCTTATAGAGTGATGGCCACCAGAACGTTCTCCTTATGAGGACTAGTGTCCTTCGTATGCCTGGGTGGATGGAGAACTTGGAGGCATGTGCCCATTTAATCAGGGAGCTGCGAACAGAGGCAGGAACATATGTGCGGTTATGAGGTCCCGTACCTGGGTCTGGGTCAGTCTGCTGGGCCTCCAGCACCTTGTTGGTTATGTCCCAGGTGATGGCGCCAACAACGCAAGAGGGGAAAGGATGGTGGTAGGCTCAACCTCCTTGTCCGAGGCGTATTGTCGGGACAGAGCATCAGGTTTAGCGTTTTTGGTTCCTGGTCGGAAAGAGATAACAAAGTTGAAGCGGGAGAAAAACAGGGACCATCGGGACTGACGAGGATTGAGCCTCTTGGCCTCCCTTAGATACGCCAAGTTTTTATGATCAGTCCATATTATGATGGGATGCTCTGCCCCCTCGAGCCAATGACGCCACTCCTCCAAGGCCAATTTTATGGCTAGTAGCTCGCGGTCTCCCACATCATAATTCTGTTCAGCTGTGGAGAAGCGACAGGAGAAAAAGGCACAGGGATGCAGTGTCTTATCAGAGGTGGAGAATTGAGACAATACTGCACCTGCACCAGTATCCGAAGCGCCCACCTCCAGTGTGAATTGGGAATTGAGGTCAGGTCTGGTGAGGACGGGTGCCTGGGTGAAACCGTCCTTCAGGGTCTGGAAAGCCTTCTCAGCCTCTGGTGTCCATGAGAAAGGTCTGTTAATGGAGGTGAGTTGGGTGAGAGGGACGGCAATGGAGCTGTAGTTACGGATGAACCGGCGATAGAAATTGGCGAAACCCAGGAACCGTTGTAGCTGTTTCCTAGTAATGGGCGTGGGCCACTCCTTAACTGCGTTGACCTTGTCTGGGTCGGCCTTCAGTCTTCCCCTCTCCAGAACGAAACCGAGGAACTTGACAGAGGTGGAATGAAATTCACATTTCTCAGCTTTGACGTACAGACGGTTCTCCAGAAGTCTCTGGAGTACCGCTCTGACGTGGTGCCGGTGTTCGGTGATGGATCTAGAGAAAATGAGAATGTCATCCAGGTAGACTGTAACAAATTTATTAATAAAATCACTGAGCACGGAATTGACCAAAGATTGAGAAACGGCGGGAGCATTAGTAAGTCCAAAGGGCATAACCAGGTACTCAAAATGTCCGAGAGGGATCTTGAATGCGGTTTTCCATTCGTCTCCCTCTTTGATTCTGACCAAGTGGTATGCGTTACGAAGATCTAGCTTGGTAAACACAGAAGCATCACTAACCGGGTCGAAGGTGGATGAGAGTAGTGGAAGTGGGTATTTGTTTTTGACTGTTATGTTATTCAGTTCACGGTAGTCAATGCATGGGCGTAGGGAGCCATCCTTCATTGATACAAAGAAAAACCCGGCTCCCAGAGGTGAAGTGGAGGGTCTGATGAGGCCTGCAGCGAGAGACTCTGAAATGTATTGAGACATGGATTCTTGTTCAGGCTTGGACAAATTGTACAACCTGCTGGTGGGTAAGGTGGTGTCGGGAAGGAGGTCAATCTGCATGTCAAACGGTATGTGGGGTGGCAAAGCTGAGGCACGATCCTTACTGAAAACCTGCTGGAGATCGTGGTATTCGGAGGGCACTCCAGACAGGTCAGGTGGTTCTGAGGGTTTGGCTTTGGAGTTCTGGACAGGGATAGTAGCAGACAACAGGCACTGAGACAAACAAAAAGGGCTCCAGTTTATGATACCTCCTGATTTCCAGTCAATTTGTGGGTTGTGAGTAGTCAACCAATCATGGCCCAGGACGACGGGTGACTGAGGAGAAGGGAAAACATAAAATGTGATGATCTCATGATGGTTACTGGATACTAGTAGATTGATGGGGACAGTCTGGTGGGTGATGGTAGTCAGAGAGTTTCCGTCCAGAGACAAACAAC